>NW_023600993.1:65752158-66479181 GCF_014898055.3 Talpa occidentalis
GGCCAGGACCAGCACACAGACCCGGGCCGGCCGGTAAGCTTGCACGGAAAAGCGGTGCTCTGGAAAAGCAAACGCGGATCGGGAACGCACGGAAAAGTGGCGTGCCGGAAAAGCAAACGCGGATCGGGATCGGGATCGGGATCGGGATCGGGATCGCGCTGAAAAGCTGCGGGCTGGAAAAGCAAACGCGGATCGGGATCGGGATCGCGCGGAAAAGCAGCGCAGTTGAAAAGCAAACGCGGATTGGGATCACGGCTGCCCAGGTCCCCGCGCCTGCGACCTAGGCTTGCAGGGAGACGCGCGCGAAGACCCTAACTGAGGTGAAAGTCCCTCACTGAGTATCGAGGAACCAGGCACCCAGGCACGGGAGCGGGGTGCAAAAGACGCCATTCTGTGGACACTGAACTGGGCTACAGCCCGCGTCCTGGACCTGAGGGCTTTGGAACTGAGATCCGGAGCACAAAATTCGGGGCGTGGGTTCTCCACGATGGTGGGGCACAAGGCAGACACAGCACCCCAAAGCCGTTGAGGTTTACCCTACCATTCCCGCTCTGTTTCCTGTCCCACGGGGTGAAAAAAAAAAAAAAAGCTCCCCAAGGGCTCTAGGAGAGATCTCTGGCACCACCTAGCGACTTGAAACCAGCAGAGGCTCCTGGAGGAGCCAGTGGCCAGCTGGGGAGTTAGCCCACGCCAGGCCCCTGCCGACCAGTAGTCTGAGCCCACAGGGGGAGCGAGTACCCAAAGCCGGGGCAGACCAGGCGCGCAGAAGAGTGTGCCTGAGACTGGACACGCAGGGAGTGTGTCCCGCATCGCCATTTTAGAACAGGGACATTTCTTCAGTAAAGACTGCCTGCAGAAGGCTCCCTCAGGAGCCAGAGGTGAGCCGGGGAAGTTCACCCACACCAGAACACTTCTGGCCTGCAGTCCAAGCCCAGAGGGGGAGAGGGAACCCACCGCCGGGGCAGACGAGGAGCACAGGAGAGTGTGTTCCCACATTGGCATTTTAGAACAGGGACCTTTCTTCAGTAAAGACTGTTTGAAAATGACAGATGGCTCCCGGAGGAGCCAGAGGGGAGCAGAGAAGCTCACCCAAGATGCCGGCCAGTCCCAGCAACACAGTGTCCCAACGCATACGGCAAATTAGAAAACAGACAGTAGGGAGTAGAAGAACCACATGCAACATAGCAACTCCTCAGGGAAGAAGCACACCACAAAAAGAAAACCAGGCCCCAGATTGCAACGACAGTAACTTGGAAGAAATTCTGAGACTTCCAGAAAGAGAATTTAAAATTGCCATGATTAAAAAAATGACAGAACTCATAAAGGAAAACAATGATAAGGGAAAAATAATCAATGATCAGCAGAATGAAATTGAGTCCCTAAAGAGGGAAGTAAAAGAAATGCAGGAGATCAAAGAATTAATGGAAGAACTAAAGAATTCTGGGAAAAGCAATGAAAGCAGAATAGATGAAATGGAAGAACGAATAAGTTCTCTTGAAGACACAGAAATAAAAAGAACCAAAACAGAAAAGGAAAGAGAAGTACGAAGGAAAAAGAACGAAGAAAGACTTCGGGAACTATCGGACACCATGAGGAAAGGAAATATAAGAGTTGTAGGAATACCAGAAGGAGAAGAGAGAGATGTAGGAACAGAGAAAATATTCCAGGAGATAATTGAAGAGAACTTCCCAAATGTGAAGAAGGAGCTGAATATTGATATACAAGAAGCAAGAAGAACACCAAACTTCCATGACGAAAGGAAAAATACAGCAAGACACATAATAGTGAAGCTCCCAAGAATCCAGGACAAGGAAAAAATAATGAAGCTGACAAGAGGGAAGAAACAAATAACATTCAAAGGAAAACCAATCAGGCTGACATCAGGCTTCTCTGAAGAAACACTACGGGCAAGGAGAGAGTGGAGGGACATAGTCAACAGACTCCAAGAAAACAGATGTCAACCAAGAATACTCTATCCCGAAAAGCTTTCCTTCCTCTATGAAGAAAGAATAAGGACCTTCCCAGACAAACAGAAACTATGGAACTTCATTACCAATAAAACCCCACTCCAAAAAATACTACAAGGATCCTAAAGCCAGAACCTCAAAGGGACGAATAACAACGAAAGAAGGCAAGGAAAAAAAAATATTAAAAGAATAAATAAAATCAAAGGAAAGACAAACACAATGGCAAATACAGATGCTAACATATCAATATTAACCCTAAATGTAAATGGACTAAACTCTTCAATAAAAAGACACAGAGTTGCAGCCTGGATTAAGAAACAAAACCCAACCTTTTGCTGTCTCCAGGAAACACATTTAGCTACAAAAGATAAAAATAGACTCAAAGTTAAAGGATGGAAAACAATCCCATAAGCAAATGGACCAAAAAAGAAAGCAGGAACAGCTATAGTTATATCAGATAAAACAGATTTCAAACTCAAAAAAATAAAAAGGGATCCCAACGGTCACTACATTATGATCAAAGGGACAATACTTCAAGAAGAAATAACAGTCATTAACATATACTCACCAAAGGAAGGAGCACCAAAATATATCAGACAACTGTTGTCATCTCTGAAAACAGACATCAGAGAAAATACATACGTAGTGGGAGTCTTCAACACACCACTATCAACAATGGATAGATCAACAAGACAAAAAATAAGTAAAGAAACTAAAGCTCTAAATAAGGACCTAGAGCATTTGGGCTTAACAGACATCTATAGAACACTAAACCCCCAAAAAACGGAGTACACATTTTTCTCAAGCGCACACGGATCATTCTCCAGGATCGATCACATACTGGGGCACAAGACAAACATCAACAGATACACCAAGATTGAAATCATACCAACCATCTTTTCCGACCATGAAGGCATCAAGCTAGAAATAAACCATAAAAAGAAGGCAAGGAACTTTCCTACCTCATGGAGACTAAAAACCACACTACTGGAAGACCACTGGACTAAGAGGAGAACAAAGAGGAAATTAAAAAATTCTTTGAATTGAATGACAAGGAGGACACCAATATCCTAAATGTATGGGACGCAGCAAAAGCAGTAATAAGAGGAAAATATATAGCAATAGAAGCTCACATCAAGAAACAAGAAAGAACTCAAAGAAACAACCTAATCTCGAAGCTCAAAGATCTAGAAAAAGAACAACAAAAAAAACCCCAAAACCAGTAGAAGAAAATAAATAATAAAACCAAAGCAGAAATAAATGAATTGAAACTAAAAAAACAATCCAAAAGATTAATGAAACCAAGAGCTGGTTCTTCGAAAAAATCAACAAAATAGACCAACCCCTAGCCAGGCTCACAAGGGAAAAAAGGGAGAAAGTACAAATAAACAGGATCACAAATGAAAGAGGAGAAATCACAACAGACACAGCAGAAATAAAAAGAATAATCAGTAACTACTATGAAGAGTTGTATGGAAACAAGTTCAACAATCTAGAGGAGATGGACAAATTCCTACAGCTCTACAATCACCCAAAGCTAGATAAAGAAGAAATAGAACACCTAAACAGACCAATTACAAGCAGCGAAATTGAAATGGTAATCAAAAACCTCCCCAAAAACAAAAGCCCAGGACCTGATGGATTTACAAAGGAATTCTACTAAACATTCAGAGATGAATTGGTGCCTATCCTTCACAAACTCTTCCAAAAAATTGAGAAGGAAGAGACAATACCAAACACATTCTATGAAGCCAACATCACACTAATACCAAAACCGAATAAGAACAACACAAAAATGGAAAACTACAGGCCAATCTCCCTAATGAACACTGATGCAAAAATCCTCAACAAAATTTTAGCTATCAGAATCCAACAATGTATCCATAAGATAATTCACCACGACCAAGTAGGATTCATCCCAGGGACACAAGGATGGTTTAACATCCGAAAATCAATCAACGTTATCCAACACATCAACAAAAAGAAATATAAAAACCATATGATAATATCAATAGATGCTGAGAAAGCTTTCGACAAAGTGCAACTCCCATTCATGATAAAAGCCCTTGAAATTCTTGGGATACAAGGAACATACCTCAACACCATAAAGGCCATAAAGGACAAGCCAACAGCCAGTATCATTCTCAATGGTGAAAAGCTGAAAGCAATTCCATTAAGATCTGGAACAAGACAAGGATGCCCACTCTCACCACTGCTTTTCAATATAATACTGGAAGTCCTGGCCAGAGCAAAAAGACAAGAGAAAGACATCCAAATAATCCAAATAGGAAAAGAAGAAGTCAAACTATCACTATTTGCAGATGATATGATAATATACATAGAGAAACCCAAAAACTCCACAGAAAAACTAATTCAACTCATCAATCAGTTCAGTAAAGTGGCAGGATACAAAATCAACACGCAAAAGTCAGTAGCCTTCTTATACACAAACAATAAATCTGAAGAAGAAGAAATCAAAAAAACCATCCCTTTTATTATCGAAACAAAAAAAAATCAAATATTTGGGAATAAATCTAACAAAAGAGGTAAAGGACCTATACAAAGAAAACTATAAAACACTGTTAAAAGAAATAGAAGAAGACACAAAGAAATGGAAAGACATCCCCTGCTCATGGATTGGAAGAATAAACATTATTAAAATGGCCATCCTACCAAAAGCAATCTACAGATTCAATGCTATTCCAATCAAAATTTCAATGTCATTCTTCAAAGAAATAGAACAATTATTGATGAAATTCATATGGAATCACAAAAAACCCCGAATTGCCAAAGCTCTCCTGAAAAAGAAAGAAGGGAATGGAGGCATCACACTCCCAGACTTCAAACTCTACTACAAAGCCATAATCATCAAAACTGCATGGTATTGGAACAAGAACAGACATACAGACCAATGGAATCGAATAGAAAATCCAGAAATAAACCCACAGATTTATGGTCAACTAATCTTTGACAAAGGAGCAAAGACTATGCATTGGAGCAAAGAAAGTTTGTTCAATAAATGGTGCTGGGAAAACTGGGTTGCTACATGCAAAAGAATGAAGCTTGACCACTACCTCACACCATACACAAAAATCAACTCAAAATGGATTAAAGAACTAGACATAAGACCTGAAACCATAAAATATATAGAAGGAAATATAGGCGAAACACTACGTGATTTGCACATCAAAGACATCTTTACAGATACATCACCCAAAGCAGTGATAATGAAGGCAAAGATAAACAGCTGGGACTACATCAAATTAAAGAGCTTCTGCACAGCAAAAGAGACAATAACAAAAACAAAGAGAAACCCCACTGACTGGGAGAACATTTTTGCACCCAACACTAATGATAAAGGACTGATCACAAAAATCTGCAAAGAGCTGATGAGACTCAACAACAACAAAGAAAATAATCCAGTCAAAAAATGGGCAGAAGAGCTAAAAAGAAACTTCTCTGAAGAGGAAATGCAAATGGCCAACAGGCATATGAAAAAATGTTCAACATCACTTGTCATCAGGGAAATGCAAATCAAAACTACCATGAGATACCATCTTACACCAGTGAGAATGGCACATATTAAAAAAACTAGCAACAACAAATGTTGGCGAGGTTGTGGAGAAAAAGGAACTCTCCTGCACTGTTGGTGGGAGTGCAAACTGGTCCAACCACTATGGAGAGCTGTATGGAGATTTCTTGACCTACTAAACATAGAGCTTCCATGTGATCCAGCAATTCCACTCCTAGGTATTTACCCAAAGGACACAGAAACATCAATTCCAAAGAGCACCTGCACCCCTATGTTTATAGCAGCACTGTTTACAATAGCTAAGCTTTGGAAACAGCCCAAATGCCCAAAAATAGATGACTGGATCAAGAAGATGTGGTACATATATAACATGGAATATTATTCAGCATTCAAAAAAGATAAACACATGCAATTTGCAGCAACATGGATGGAGCTGGAAGGGATCATGCTCAGTGAAATAAGCCAGAAAGAAAAAGAAAAATACCGGATGGTCTCACTCATAGCAGGAATCTAGAAAACTTAAATAAGGGACCAGGAAAATGAATAACTATAAGAAAGTGAAAATCAAAATCAACAAAAAACTATGAACCAGAGCAATTTTTTGGGGGTGGGGGGCGGGAGGGGAGGGATTGGGGTCAGAATGGGGGGGGCTGCAATTGTATGGGGAATATAAAAATAAAATTTATTATAAAAAAAATGCCTCCAGGAAGGCTATAATTTTGATTCTCTCAAAAGCCTGGAAATTATAAATCTAGGTCTACTTCAACCTGATTGTTCAACTTTTTTTTTATATTTTATTTTATATAATTCTTACATCATTTTTCATTTTTGCACAATGTATGCATTTTCATTTTGGTTATATTCCCCATATAATTCAGGCAGTGTGACTTCCAGCCCAAACCACTGGGTGTGTTGTCTTCTTAGGGAGAGTCATCATTTTTTCAATTCCTTAAGGTCACCTTCCAGCATCAGAGATCCCTCAGTTCCTTCTCTGTCTCCTGGCCTCCCACAAAGCTGCCCCTGGGTAGCCTTTCATCTCAGCCAGAGCCCATAGTGCTTCCCCTTATTGCTGTGACATTTGAGACTGTTTCCCTCCTTGCAACCTCTCCCTCTCCTCCAGCTCTGACATATAGTAAGTATAGGCTTACCTTCTGGCTTAATAGATCAGTAGCTATGTGACCTGGACTAGCCTTTCCAAACTTCTATAAACCTCAGTTTCCATTTTGTAGAAATGGCCGTTTGTCTGTATCCTAATGAACATTAAGCTATTTCTTTCCTTTCATTTCTCTCTTCTTTTTTATGCATTTCCCCTCCCCCTACACTTGGAGTGACTGCTTAGCAAAGTCCATAAGTAATACTCAACTGTGTATTAAATTAGAGAAAAGCTTGACACAATATAATCATAGTTTCTTTGAAAATATTTTACCTTTTTTTATGCTTGTTGTCATATTACCTCTCTGATTTTCTAAGAGGGCAGACAATGAAACAAAGGGCTTCTACATAAAAATTTCTGTTATAGCTAGTGTAATAAATCTTTAGAATTAAAGTAATTCCAGCCTTTGAGTCATTATGAGAAAAGGTAAATAGCATGGCACAAAATGACATCCCATAAATGCAGCTCTTTGAAGGTGTTCTGAATGTTGGCATTTAAACTCTGCAAGAATGTCTGCAGATCACAAGAATCTTCCCAAAACTGGGGTGTCATATCCTTTGAATGTTCCGTAAAAGATAAAATACACTGATTGCCTATATATCCTGAGTCCTGTACATGTAATGAATGCCTTTGCCTCTATTGCCAGATGCTCTGAAAGGGTATAAGATTTTAATTAGCAGTCAATAAAATCCCTTCCCATTTTTCACTATAATGGATCTGTAAGCTGTTACTGCTACCTGCTCATTATTCAACTTGGTTTAAAATGTCATTGGTCACCAGGCAGTCACAGGCTATGAAAAGTTCAGAGAAGTTTATTTGTCACTCCTCTTGGGGATGGCACTTCTCGTCCCTTTCCTCCAAAGCGTCTTTGTTTTCCTACAAGAAATGACTCTGTGGTGACTTTTCTCCTGTTCTGCTGATTTCCTTCAAAAACTCATATGTAACTTACTTACCCATCCGAAAGTCCCCCTTCTTCTCTGGAAGCTAGTGCTACCACTTTCAGAAGCAGCTTAATAGGAGGTAGGCTTGCTGTGCCTTCAAGCTTCTCTGCTTCATGGGTCTTATTAGATGCACTTTTCACAGGCATGTTTCCACACTGGTGAGCCAAGGGCTGCTTGAGAATGATAATCCTTCTGCTATAAATAGCACCATGAGGACACCTGGGAGAAGAACTAGCTAGCGTGGGCAGGAGGGGTCAGTGAAATATGCAAAGGAATGGAGAGTGGAACATATCTGTCATCCATCCGTGTATCCATCCATGCATCCATCCATTCATCCATTCATCCGTCCATCCATCAATCCATTCGTCTATCCAAGCATTTAGGCATTGATTAATTAATTTCTTTTTAAATTCTCAAGCATTTGGAAACTCTGAGTTTGATGCTGGAGTCGCAAATTGCTGGTTTTGTCTTCAAATTTCTCAGTCTCAGGGCAAGATTGACATGTGTGAAAATTCCATAATGAAGTGCATTCAAGCCAAGAGGAGAGCATCACTTTTGGAGTGGGGGGTGGGTGACAGGGGAACCCTCCACAGAATTTACATTCATGCAAAATTTTAAACCAAGGAAATTGAAGTGGAGCTAGTTTTGCAATCTCTACTGAGGGCCTAGTGTGAAAGGGATTTGAGAGGATGTCCTCCATGTGAACAGGAGTGGCAGGCAGGTGGGAGAGGTGTGTAGGTCCTGGATCTTCAGAGACCTTAGAAATCTTCTTACAGGATCTGTGCTTTATTCTATAGGAGATGGGGAGTGCTACAAGGGGATGTGATAATAATCAACCTGCACTTTGAAATTCTCTGGATGTTCTTTGGTGAATGAAGAAAATATACCAGGAAAAGAGCTTATTGCCCTTGTTCAGGAGGAGGTGCTGACGGTCTGAGAAAATCTGGGCAAGCAGAGATCAATTGAAGATGCTGTCTGGAAAGTGACTTTTGCAGAAGGTGAGCAAAAGACATGGAAGGGATGTGAAACAAGGCTCAGCATCATCTTAAGAACTGGATAATGGTTTGCAGGCATGGCAGGTGTGGGTGTGTGGCAGACAGATGAAGGATGTTCAGGTCTCATAGACACTTGGAAATGTGTCTGCAGCTCAGGAGGGTAATGTGAGGCGCAGAGACACAGATGCTATAGGGGAAAGGAAAGGGAGGTGATGGGAGACAGATACATGGAAGTGATGACCAGCAGTTACAGAAATGACTGAAGGCTGGGAACTAGGGAGAAAATCAGGAAAGTCTCAGTGTTTATGCTGCTCTCATCATAACACCTATTGCTGCTTCTGCACTTGCTGTGTTCAGCATGTAGGATCCTCACACCAGGACTTTTGCCCTGAGGAGTTACTTATCAACATTTCCTGTTTCTGCACACTGAGAGGCACAGAATGGTCAAAGCAAAGGATAATGAAGGCAAAGACAGAGAATAGTTGAGGCACACGATAATCCAAGCTCCCACAGTCATGGTTGATGTGCCATCAGCTATCCTGATGTACCTGTCTAATACTGTGATTTCTGCCTCACTCCCTGCCCAATGAAGGATTCTAGATTGCAGTGAGGCTTGGGTAACCCATTTCTTTCAGGAGGAGAAAATAGGAGCAGAAAAACCCTCTTTGCCAGGGGCTAACTCCAAATCGTAAAACATTTTCTTTGTTATCTGTACAAGGATGGTGAGGAATTTAGAAAAATTGTGTATATGTTTAAAAACCTTTTATTTCATTTTTTAGACATCAGAGTTTCAAAACTTGATGGACAAGTTAGAAGGGGAAGCATGTGTGTAGGTGTCCCAATTTACTCGATGATTTGAACCTGAGTCCTACAATAGCATATTAGGGGTCCAGGTTATAAAGATGCTCCACAAGTTTTGGGAGAAAACAAAGGACTCCAAACCCTCTGTAACTTGTTCTGCTCTGACTAGGAGGGAGAGATGGGGAAATTGACTCAGTCCTCAGTGAGGCCAGAATGACTGCTGGGGCTAAGGATGGCTGTAAAATAAAATCATAACGTGGACAGTTACTCCGCTGGGATTTAAAGGCCAGATTGGAAAGGAAGTGCAGGTGGAAAGGAAAGTGCCTTATGCCCAGAGTTTCTCACAGCCCCCTGGGCACACTCTATAAGCAGTCCCAGAATACGTTCTTGAATTTCCTTAATATCAAGATATTAAAATATCTCGATAATTTCCATAATAATCACAAGTATCTTTTCTCAGAACTGAACTTTCCTCTTTCATAGATTATAATGTCTCAAATTATATGCTTTTAGAACATCAGGTGAGTAAAAACAGCCATTTAAGATAAGTGAGTAGATAAGTTTACTCACTAGTAGCTTATTTACTCAGTTTCCCCCATTTTCTACATACTAGTTTTGTCTTGATGACTCAGAGCAGCAGATCTAGCAGGATATTTAATCTGGGAGCTTGAAAGCCTCCTAGAAACCTCCTGTCTGTCCCTTCACATTACAAATGAGATAATTGAGGTCCAGAGGTAGGATTTACCCCAAGCCCCATTTCTTATTTGAGGGATGTTTTTCTGACTTCTCTCCTTGTGCCTTTCCAGCTGGTGGGTGACAGTCCTCAGATCAATTTACAAAAGGGTGTATGGACAGGTGTCTGTGGGGATTGAGCACTTTTGAAGGAGTCTCTCCAGGGATACAGATAACCCCACTGGAATTCTGATGTTTCTGAAATGTGAACATTATACACCTATTTATTGGGTGTCCCCTAAACAACCAACGCTATTTGACCCACACCTATCATTGACAGGTCACTATGGGAGGACTTTTGAGGAGTAGCTGACTTGGTCTTTGCTATAGTGTCAGTGCTGGGAAGGGGGAAGTTTCTTAGAAGAAGTGGGGCAAGGTTGGATAAGCTATGTCCTGTAGGCACTAGATTGAAACTTTCTGCCCTCTAGACCTGACTCTGGCCACTCCTGATATGTCTGCTCCAGTCACCTAGAGCATGTCCTATGTTCAGAGAGTGGCCATCATTCTGGGCACAGAATATACGAACAGTCTTTCATTGTCATGGATAAAACCTTGCTTGCCGTGTATTGTCTCCAGGGTATGCACATCCTCAGTTCTGTGCAATGCCCACCCCCACCATCTCATGCAAATCTTTCTTGAAAGTTTTTGGCTCAAAACAGTAAACACTAAGGCAACTTATTTTTAGACCATTTTTATCTTATTTCTATCTATAGTCTTGTGAAACACAGAAAGATGATCATGGCTCTTCAATAACTCAGGTTGTTCATTGAGAACAAAAAACATTTTAAGTTACTCCTGGGCCATGGGCAACTAGACTGCAACCTGATTTGTCTGGGATACATGGGCAATGCCTAGGGAGTGGGGGTGGTGGGAGCAAAGAAAGGAATGGATGTGAAGACATGGGATGTGGTTATTGAGCTGTGGGGTGTGGAATAAAAACAGTTTATGAAACATTCATCTTGGGTTATTGGAGAATAGTAGCAGTGAACAGAAATGGATGAGGAAAAGGGGTTCTATTGGTCTAAGAAACAGAGCCTTGGAGATTTTGACAAAATGTCCAGGGGTACCTATATAACATTAGTAGTTGAAAGGGAGTGTCAGAGATGAGGGAAAGATATAATTACAAAAAATAAAAATCACCCTTTTACGACATAAAGTTTGATGGTATCTTTTTGGTTAAAAAATAGCTGTTGGTGCAAAAGAATAAAAAACCCAACAAAAACACTAATAAGTTATCACTTCAGCTCCTCCCTGGTGACATAGGGGTTAAGTCTCATCCCTGCTATCACCACTGCAGCCTGAGTGGATCCCCAGTCAGGGAACTGACCCAATATGGCTCAGCAGACCTCTCCTGTCTCTCCTGTGACTCCCCTCAGCAGTGTATTTCAGTAGATCTGCCTGTTCTGCTCCCCACTCTGTATCTGGTAAATCCACTCAGGCCCCACCTCTGGTCTACACCCCAGTCCTTGCATGCATGCATAAATAAAAATAAATCTTTAAAAAAAGTTATCACTTCACACTACAATAAAATGACTATGATTTAAAAATACTGACAATGACAAGTGTTGACAAAGAGCAAATAAAACTCTTAAAAGGACTGGTGGGAATGCAAATTGGTATGTTAAGGAAAAGAGTTGGGGAGTTCCTTACAAGTTAAGCATATACTTACCATTCAACCCAATAATCTCACCCCTAATTGCTCTAGCCAGAACTTCTAATACTATGTTGAATAGTAGTGGTGAAAATGGGGCATCCTTGTTTTGTCCCTGATCTTAGAGGAGAAGATTTCAGTTTTTTTTTTATCATGGAATATGTTTCTGGCTGTGAGTTTGTCATGTATGGCCTTTACAATGTTGAGGTGTGTTATCTAATTTAAAATGTGTTCCTTTTATGTATCCTGCTTTAGATATCTTTATTGAGAACTTACCTTTTAACCCAAAGTCACAAAGATTTTTGTCTTAATTTTTCTCCTAGAAGTTTTGTAATTTTATCTTTCATGTTAGATTTCTGATGAATTTTGATTAATGATAATTAATTTAAATTTATGATAAATTTAGATTATTTTATGATTCATTTTTATACATCATGCAAGTTATGGATAGAATTTATTTTGTAGTATGGTTTTCCACTTGTTCCAGCACCATTGGGTGAAGATGAAGGAAGAAGCTAGGAAATGGGTATAAGCAGTCGGTTAGAAACAAGGTGCCCCAAGCCCTTAAGTCCACTTATCAGCCTGATTGAGAAAAATTCTGGTTAGAACCAGAAGGGCACCCTTCTCCTCCTCCACACTCCCAAAGCCCTAGGTGCAGTTACCATTCTTTTTTTTTTTTTTTTAAAGATTTATTTATTTATACAAGCACTGGGTACAGTCAGAAGCGCGGGAGGGTGAGAGAATTCACCAGAGCCAGAGCGGGGAGCGGAGCAGGCAGAAGGACCGAAGTACACTGCTGAGGGGAGCAGCGGGCGGCAGGAGAGGTCTGCGTGCCATGTGGGACCCTCCTCCAGTGGTGGCTGGGGTGCAGCTGGGGATCGAACCAGAGCTGCAGAAGTTGCGGGCAGCTTCGCAACCCAGCACCCAACCGCTGCGCCACCGGGGAGGCCTGGTACAGTTATGATTCTGACTGGAGAGTTCAGACACCAACACAATAACACAATGCTAGAGCAATGGACGGAGTTTAGTTTCAGGAAGGTAGGCCAGGGAAAGTGGGCCAACTCAGTGGGCCTGGGTAGTCTAGGAGAACCCTGCAAACTCAGTGGACCTCCTAGGAGGTCCTCTGTGGGCCAGCCAGTCAGCAAGAGAGACAATGTGGAGACAACCAACAATCAATCCCCCACTCCTTGCCCACTGTACCCAAATAAGCACCTACTTCTTGCCACCCACTCGGGACCCCTCTCTACTCAGAGAGCCTTCCTGTTCTTCTTCCTACCTAGCTATCAATAATTCTCTTTTCCTGTGACTTTGGTCTGGAGGTTGAATTATTTCCTTGATGATAATAAGAACAAAGAAAGAATCCACTTGAAGGCCAGGCCTGCTCCCAAATCTGGAACAAAGAGTCTTTCCTTCCTATATTGGATAATCTTGGTATCTTTGTCAGTAATCATATATATATATATGTATATATATATATGGATTATTTTGTTTATTGGATTTATGTAATATCCTATGCCACCACATAGTCTTTTTTCTGTAGCTTTATAGTAATGCTTATTACTGAAAATAATTTTATTGTACTGAAGAATTAAGTTTCAAAAAATATTCTGCTCTGGATTAAAATATACCATTGACTAAAAAAGATGAACAAGAGAAGGTGGGAAGTGTTAAAATCTGTGGTGACTTTTCTCTGTGACTCCCTGAGCAAGAATCAGGGGTTTCCCAGCCTGGTGGGAGGACTGTGGACCCTCACACTAGAGCAAGAAATTCTGATAAGAGCAGAGTCTGGCTTAGCCACTGGAGTATGGTGTGTGTCAGTCCTGGAAGCTGTGGGCACCTGTAGGGGAGACCAGGCTGCAGTATCAAAGGGGCTGAGAGATGCTCTGTGTGAATCTCCATGCCTTGAAATAATGGCAGATTTGGGTATTGATGAGCTTCCAGGGATGGACTTCTCTTGCACCTGTCCATGAATAGAGCTCCCAGTCTCTGATGTCTGTCTCAAGACACAGGCTGGAGACAGTGGACAGTAAATCAATAGCTCATTTTGCAATAGCTCTGTATAGCTAGCTTGGGTGGTAGAGTGAGGAGGGAGTTCCTTTCTGCATCTGCTGACACACTAGGCTTGAATGACATCTCAGAGGTTCACCATTCTATTCTCTTCAAGCTGTTTCTCTGAACCCAGCACTTCCTGTGTAGGTGAGCGTGGTACACACTGGGGAGCTCAGTACAGCAGTGAGTGGCACACCTTTGAGTGCAATTGACTAGAGTGAGAACCAGCATGTAGATGGCTCTGGTTTCTATTCCTGAGCTGACTTTGTCCTCATGAGCTCTGGACTGATGACTTGGTTGTGCTGTTGGCCGCACTGTCTCTATTGGGAAAGCATCTGGCATGTTCCACAAAGCCGCTGTGACTCTGGCAGATTGAAAATCTGGGTCCTTATCTACCACTGGCTCTTCTTCACCTCTTCAGCATGTCCACACTGTGGAGACTCCTCCCTTGTTCTCCACAGGGGTGATCTGTCTGAATTTCTGTGACTCTCGTGTCACTTCCTTAAAGAGACTTTCCTAAGCAGACACTGTGGGTGCTCTGGATGGGCCTCAGGGGCTCAGTATACCATTTAGTGGGTACTCACCACATGCTCACTGGGCAGATGGGAGGCTGTGTGAGTTGCCTTTCCTTTTTGCCAGTTATAAGGATTCCTTCCTTGTCCTGGGGGTTTCAGGACACAAGTCGCTGCTGATGGACATTTGGTGGAGGCTTCAGGCAAAGCACTGATGACAGGGGCTCCTGCTTAATACAGAGGTGCTAAATTCACCTTCTGTGATTGACCCCATGTAGCAGCCTGGTCCAGGATTTGGGGACTGGGATAAAGATGGTTGTGTCCTTTGTATGAATGTTATGAAGTCTTTGTGTTCAGGCATCATCTAATAGGAGGCAGTGCTGGGCTGTGCTCTGTTCTCATCACCGTGGGAAAGTGAGTGAGACTTTGGGAGGGGGCACCCTCAGCATCATTGGGTCTGATCAGGTCTGGGTTTGACTGCTATCTACCTTAAGAAGGGTTTGGTGAGGACACTATGTCTAGTTACATTCCACCCATCTGGGTGAGGGAACTTGAAGCACTGAAGGGGGCTGGCGTTGCCCATGATGTACCAAATGGCTGGGAGTGGATGGTCCAGAGGGCACAGTCCTAAGATTTGACAGAGCCCTGGGCTCCTTCCCACCTGTGCTCATCCCACCAGACCAGGCTTCTGGAAGGTGCTGTGGGACCAGCATCAACTGTGGTCAAAGCCATTACAGTCCATGACTGTGAAGTCCCCTCTAACCTGCAGCGTTTGCTTCTGGGGGATCATTCCCTTGTTAACAGGAAGCTGCATCTCCCATGCCTCCCCACATTTCCCTAGGCTCAGGGAAAGCATTTGGTGCTGGGCAGGTGATCTTGAGGGCATTTTGTGAGAGGAATGGAGCTCAGAGGTAACAGCAATACCTGGTATTCCCTGGTCCTTGACCTTTCTCCTCTAACTGCTGATTCCCATGTCTCAGGACCCTGGGTTTTATACAGCGCCATGGAGCCTCTACTGTTTTAGCTGCAAGTTGTCCTCAGGGACCCAGTTTAGGATTTGGATCAGATCTGTTTCTCTCTTAGAGAGGTGGTGCTGCTGGCACATCACCAGTTACTTGCTGAATTTCTGGAAAGACCTCATTAATGGCCACATTTCCTTATTGTCTGCAGCTGGCTGGCAGCTGAAGGCAGTATGGGTGAATGTCACATATAGTATGAACTTTATTGGTTGTGGCCTTCTTTACTCTGTGTAATGCTTTGTTGACTTGTCCAGAGCTGCTGTCTGTCAGAATCCCCAGTGATCACATCATCTGCCGGCATGGCCCAGGGCTTCCCATTCATCCTCATGTTTGTTATTTATCTTGTGCTCCCAGAAGCACAGAGGGCTATGAGAAATATGAATCAGAGATCAGTAGTCCTGGCTTGTTTCTGTCTTGTCTCAGCCAGCTGTATGATGTGCCTCCCCTCCACAAAATCCCCCAATCTGAGCCTCAGTTTCCAGATGTCCTACCAAGTTCTGTCTGGTTCTGACTCTGCCACACCTGGGGGAGGTGATCTGGTGAGCTTTCTGTTGCCTGCTGAAGGGCATATCATCTGCCTGGGTCACATCTGTCTTTGACCATGAAGGCAGAGTAAAGAAAGGACCATGACCCAGTCTTCTCTTGAAAGCAACTGGTCATAGATTTCTAATTATTTCCCATCCTTCTCACATGTCATGGTGACAGAGGTTGATGGCCAACCTTGAAGACAGTCCCTGAGGCTGAGTTGATTAATGACTTTATTTTGATTCTTGGGAAAACAAACCAACACCAGGCACAAAGACTTAGGTGGATACAGCAGCAATAATAATGAAAATGACATAATAATAATAATAATAATAATAAAAGGCAGGGATCCCCTTCTACTTATACACACCCCACCCCAACTGACAACATACCTGCTCCAAAACAGAACTGTTGGACAGTTTGTCTAACAGATACTTAATGCACCTTGATAATGACCTGAGCACTCCTGTGTCTGGGTAGCCCTCATGGTTGAGTATATTTGCAGATGGTTGGAATAATTTCTAAGTAAGGCAGTGGCTTCTGTGGGCAGCTATGGCTGCACTGTGTGTGATTTCACAAGGGGAAACCCAGCGTATGTCTATGCAGTCATGTGAGTCCAGGCAGACCGCACAGCTTGCAGGATTTCTGAAGAATTTCATTTTTAGCTTCAAACTGGCTCAAACAGTAAAGGAAATGTTTCCAAAGAAATAGAGGACGTGACTGGAGGGAGGACAGCATGACACGTGGGGACACTGCTTGTCAGCCAGTTCACACATGTCCAGATTTCCTGCAGCAGGAAGTGCCACAGGAAGACCCTCCTGTTTGGGCACTTCAGAAGCACTCCCTGGGTCCCACTGTTTACAGAATGTTGAAGGAGATACTGAAGAGGATGGGCTGAGGGTGGGTCGGGGAGAGTGTGGCTTGGCCCGCAGCCAGGCCCCAGCTAGAGCATTCACTGGAGACTGTTTACATAGGACATGTCCCATTTATAATTTCTATATGTACAGTTATAATAGATCAGCTATTTTGACATTTATATACAGAGGGCTTTGTTTGAAAATGTAGTTCTGTTATTAAAAACTTTAGACCACTGAACCCATTTAACCCTCCTCTCCTTTGTAAAGGAACCAGTTAGAAAGAATCACATAAAGTACATTGTACGTTTCCCAATGAGACAGTGACGGATATGCAGCCTTATCAACCCATGTGGGCATTTACTCTACTCAGTGGCTATTTGATTAAAACATGGCATGTTCCCTTGGGCTGGGATGTCATAACCCCAATGAGGTGCCCCTTGGGCTGGATGTCGGAGCAGACCTGGGGCATGGCATGGTCAAGTACGGTGCCTGGACCTGGACTTGATTGGGTCCCTTCCAGGGCTCAGCTTCTCAAGACTCTTTCTAAATACAGAATCTTATCTTTTCCTAAACTTTCCTTAAATCAAAATCTGTTTTGTAACCTTTATTTTGTTTCCAACTCTTAAAATACCTCTCATGCTTTTCCCATGTGGTCCTACAGCTGATGGCCTCCTCAATTTCTTTGCACTCCATTACTGTTTACAAACTGCTTTTACAGGAATGACTGCAATTGAGGTTAAGAGTAGCTCATGGAGGAGGTTATTCCATCCATAATGTAATGGCATGGGAGTGGGGGAGTGACCTGCTTATCTTTGCTCTTTCAGTAGGTAGCAGATGAGGATCCTGTGCTGCTGCTTCTCTTAGGGCTTCATTCATGCTCTACTGCAGGTCTCACTCTTGTAGACATGGCTGCTTCCCTTCATTCATGATTCAGTAAATACCTATTAAGTGTCTGTCCTGTGCTGGGTGCTGTTCTAGACACTGGGGTTAGAGCAGAGAAAAAGAAAGAGTCCAAGGAACTAAATACTAGTGGGTTAGTCTTCAAAATTCTTCATGTGGCACATTAGGTTTAAGGATTGAATAATTTTGGAAGGTTCCATATAGCAGTCCCAGGATAACAGTGTCCTCACCTGCTCCCTTCCATGAACACTCTCCAAAAATGGGGCAGGAGCTGTAGACCCATTTGTGTGATTGTGGGGAGCCACCCTCTCTCTGACCTTCAGTTTTCTAGACGTCCTACCAGCTTCATCAAAACTCTATAAACTGCTCAGGGAGGGACATGGTTGGTATGCGCCTTATTTATTTGCATGGCAAGGAACGGCAGGCATCCTAGGGAGGCCAGTGAAATAAAACAAAGTGTTCTTTCAAGGACATTCATGTATTTATATATCTATGTATGAATCACCTAAGTGCAGGCAGGTGGTTACACTTCAAAAAAATGGCATGAAACTGGAACCAGGGACAGAAACTACCTTGGCTCTCTTTCTCCATGTACCTTCTTGTTCTATCTAGATATTGGCTTCACTCCTCTGCTACACTGAAGATGGTTTTCTGTATATGGCAGACACCTTGAACACTGGGTGGCTCACATTTTACATCTTGTGGCTTAGTCACCCAGAGAACCTACTGGTTTCTAGGGCAGGGGCTATAAACTCACCTTTGACCTGCATCCTTATATAGGCACGTGTGTGCACACATGCACATGCAAACACACACATGTGCACACTGATAAAGGGGGTGAGTTGGTGGCACTGGGAAAGTTTCAGAGTAGCAGAGATGCATAAAACTAGACAACTACTCATAAAGTTCACCTGGAACATTCCATACTGCTTCAAATGTCCACATGTTCAGAATCACCCAGAAGAAAGGCATGAATGCCTCAGAGAGTTATTCAGACACTTCTAGTGGCTGAACATGCTTGATGGCATCATCCTTCTTTCAGGGCTAGCCAAAGGGTTAGAGGACATTTGGCTGTGGGATGGTGACCTTGTGTGAATAAACATGGCATTGCCCAATGAGTTGCTATTTTATTGGGCCAGGAGTCTCCAGAAGATCACAGGAGGCAATGTGGTATGAATGGCATCCTATCTCTTTTGTGATTTTTTGGGGGGACATCTATGCAAAGGCTAAATATCACTCCCCCCCCCAATAATTCTAAGACACATTTTAAAGACAGGCTTTTGTATTCACAAAATTATAATAGACCTTTAGAATTGATGGCATGTAGTAGCTTTCCAAGCACTGGATTTTCCTTGTTAGAGGTACAGTAAATTGAAATCTTATGTATAGATGGCATTTTAACTTCAGTGAAATGTCACAGTTGCAGAGGCAAATTTCTTCGAAAACAGAGAAAAAAATGTGGCAGATTGGCTATAAGACCCAGCGATTCTACTCCTAGGTATCTAGGTCCAAAATAAAAAAAAAAAAAAACACTAATGTTAAAGGAAACCTATATTCCTATGTTTACAGCAGGACTGTCTACAATAGCCAAGATATGGAAACAACCTAAGTGCCCCAGAACAGATGAGTGGATCAAGAAGATGTGGTATACTGATGGGGAGAAAATTTTTGCACACAAAACTAATGATAAAGAACTGATCACAAAAATCTACAAAGAGCTGATAAGACTCAACAAAAACAAAGTAAATAACCCAGTCAAAAAAATGGGATGAAGAGCTAAAAAGAAACTTCTCCAAAGAGGAAATGCAAATGGCCACCGAGCATATGAAAAAAAAGTTCAACATCTCTTGTAATCAGGGAAATGCAAATCAAAACTATGATGAGATACCATCTTACACCACTGAGAATGGCACATATTAAAAAAAACTAGCAACAGCAAATGTTGGCGAGGATATGGAGGAAATGGAACTCTCCTATACTACTGGTGGGAGTGCAAACTGGTCTAACCACTATAGAAATCTGTGTGGAGGTTTCTCAATCTGCTAAAACTGGAGCTTTCACATGATCCAGCAATTCCATTCCTAGAGATCTACCCAAAGGACACAAAAACATGAATTCAAAAGGATACCTGCACCCCTACGTTTATAGCAGCACTATTTACAATAGGTAAGCTATGGAAACAGCCCAAAGGCCCAAAAATAGATGACTGGATCAAGAAGATGTGGTACATATACACCATGGAATATTACTCAGCATTCAAAAAAGATAAACACATGCAATTTGCAGCAACATGGATGGCGCTGGAAGGGATCATGCTCAGTGAAATAAACCAGAAAGAAAAAGAAAAATATCGGATGGTCTCACTCATAGCAGGGATTTAGAAAACCCAAATAAGGGCTCAGGAAAAAGACTAATTATAATAAAGTAAAAATCAAAATCAACATGCAACTATAAACCAGAGACACACTGTGGGGGCAGGGGAAGAAGGAAGTAGAATCTAAACAAGGGTGGTGGGAATTTTATGGGGACTATAACCAAGATGTAAATGCATACATTGTAAAAAAATGAAAAATTATGTAAAAATATATAAAATAAAAAAAATAAAAATACAATATGTATATAAAAAAGATGTGGTATATACACACAATGGAATACTAGTCAGCTATCAAAAAAGATAAACTCATGCCATTTGTCACAACATGAATGGAAATAGAAGGGATTATGCTAGAAGTGATCCAGAAGGAGAACTAGAAATACCAAAATGTGTCACTTATATGTGGAAGATAGAAACACCAAACAAAGAGTCAGACAAGGAAAAATTTTAAAACAAAACTTTGAAAGCTTTCTACAAACATGCAGCTTTCATACGAGGGGGGGAAGCTAGGTAGAGGTAGGGCAAGAGCACAATGGACCATGGAGAACTATGGGTGTTTTGGTGGTGGGAATGCTACAGTGACTACATCTGAGGAGAGACATCCTATACTGTCAAAATACTGGCAAGGAATGTAAAGCAATGATACATCAATAAAATTAAAATTAAAAGATAAAAATGAGAGGCTAGCCTATGAATTAGGAAAGGAAGATATCATCATCTTCTCGACACTCAAGATAGTTTTTATGGCTTGAAGCACATGGGTTACAGTGTTATAGAAGTGACCAGAAAGAGAGAGAGAAGCTCATGTCCAGAATCTTATGACTGGGAAATAAACTAGGTTTGAACTGGAGCATGAGAAACTTAGGCTAAATGTAGAGAAAAGTCCCCTTGAAATCAGTCTTAGAAAGCAGTCGTGGAGTTTCATTTTTTAGGGTTTGAGTGGTGTTCAGTTGACCACATGAGAAATTTCACGTGGATCACTGTAATCTATGCACATGTTTAAGTCACTGCTTGTCTTCCAGGTGTGGAATGGCTTCCCAACAAACTCCTTCCACCCACTGTGGCCTTGGAAACATATGACACAGAATGGACATCAATGACAAACTGGCTGATGACAGTCCTCAGTTATGGAGTATTGAGACCAGTCATTGGGCTTAGAAAACAGGAGGTGCCCTGAAATGTTCCAATTGATGTAGAAAATAACCCTGATAGTGTTTTCTCCAAACCCTCCTGTAAATGTATGTGTTTGGGCTGAATTGTGTACCTAAAAAATTTTGTAAGTTGAATTCCTAATCCCTAATCTCACATAATTTGTGGGATTTCACTTTAAAGTGATTTCTAAAAATGAAGGCGGATTCTCCATTATCTGGGATATTATAACAGAGTGTCTGCCCAATATAAGAAGGTGGATTTTTTGATTTACAATTAGGATGATTTTAACTGCAAGTAACTGAAAATGCTAACTCAAACTGCTTTTAAGAGAAAGATAATTTGTTGCAGTAGTTAGATTTGTTGCAGAAATCCTCATTAAACTGTGAACTTCTTGCTTTTACAGGTAATTACAATGTCTTAGTTTCCCTAAGGTAAAAAAAAAAAAAAGAGAGTATCTACTGGGTCTATTTTTAGAAAAGAAAGTGGTTATGTTAACCTTTCCTTACACTGGGGCTGGACACAAGGACCCAAGTCTCAGACCTGCCACAGGGGTGGCGCGATGTGGTTTTGATCTTCTGCCCTTGATTTCCAGGGCAGACACCCTCAGGGCTCTCCTAATGCAGCAATAATGCCTATACATGCCAAGCCTTAGGAAGGAAAGTAATGTTCTTTCCTGCTATTGCATTTTAGGAGAAGTGCTCATTTCCACACTACCAGCAAGCTTTCTTTTATGCCAGGGGAATGGAGTCTCAATGCCAATGCAACTAATCACGAGGCATGGACCCTGATAAAATCTTGGCTCTACCAGGAGAGAAGATTATTTCCCATGCAGTGTCTGCCTCAAAGTTTTTTCTTTTAATAGTTTTTTTTTTTTATAGAGGCATGTTTTTATTTATTTATTTATTATATTTGTTTGTTTTGTTTATACATGCACTGGGTACAGTCAGAAGCGCGGGAGGGTGAGAGAATTCACCAGAGCCAGAGCGGGGAGCAGAGCAGGCAGAAGGGCTGAAGTACACTGCTGAGGGGAGCAGCGGGTGGCAGGAGAGGTCTGCGCACCATGTGGGATCCTCCTCCGGTGGCCGGGGAGCAGCCGGGGATCGAACCGGCGCCGCAGAGGCCGCGGGCAGCTTCGCAACCCAGCGCTCAACCGCTGCGCCACCGGGGAGGCCCTCTGCCTCAAAGTTTTTAAGGTCACTTGTAGACCTACAGAGTTCCAAGTGTCTTGCACTTGCTGAAGTAAGACATGTGGCGGGGAGGCCTCAGGTACTGGGCAAGTTAACCCCAAGTTCTCATCATTGTTGAGCCCAATTGAATAGTAATGAAGAGAGTGCACAGACAAAGCCACTTGCCAGGTAAAGGCTGGTAAAATCATTTCTCGTTCTGGAAAATCACTCAGGAGAGTTTTGTTCATATTTTAAGAAAACTTAGACATTCTGATGCATCAGAGGGAGAAGAATCAAGGAGTGTGGGGGCAGGATAGAGAGAACACAGGAGTCTCTCCTTTCTCACCCCTCTTCTAGTCCCGTCTTGGACCTTTTCTCCCTCATCCTCCCTCTCTCTCCTTCTGGATCTCTCCTACTCTCCCTCCACCCCTGCAGTAGCGTTTCTCCTCTCTGTCTCTCAGTTCATCATGGTGAAGGTGGGGTCCTGAAGCTCATGGCTGGGGCTTGACTCCTTGTTCCCCCATTCCCTGATTGTTCCATGTGGTCAGTTCTATGCTGTTCTCCTGGTTCTTCTTGGAGACCAGCCTAGCACCTGTTCCTTCCAATAGTTTGGCCAGAGTCTGTGTGGTTAGATTTTAAAGCCCTAAAATTAGAGACATCTCATAGACTAAAACTTACATGTAGAAGGTAATTTAACTGCTTTAAGTTTTTGTGAAATCATGAAAAGAAGAAAACTCCATATATTCTCTATAGAGTACCAGTTGGAAATATGCTAAAGGGTATAAAAATATGTCCAATGTGTTGCAATAGAAATACCTCCCCACAGGCCTCCTAATTTCAAAGGACTCATCATGATTGCCTTAATTAGTCAGCTGAAATAAAATGTGATAGTTTTCTATAATCTAAGCAGGACTCACTATATCAGGAATTTTTATTGACTACATCAATGTTTTATTGCCACAACAGTGAGAAATGTGCTGATAGAGAGTAATCACCAGCACTTAAGAGGCAGATGCTGTACTACATTTTTACATGAGTTTTCTCATTTTATTTGGTCTATGGGCCCAAAATAAAGAAACTGCTATACAGGACCACACATTTGTGGGGCAACGCTGGGATTGAACCTGGGCACATGATACCCTGTCCTGTGTCTGACCATCAATTGCTACTACTTGCCAAATGGTGCTGTGTGCAATCTTTTCTGATCCACTTAACCTTCCAATCTAACACGCCTGGGGCCCAAATATCAGCACTGTCTTCCACTTTTGCTTCCCTGATTTGTTACTGGCTGCTCTTCTCTCAAGATGGCATCTCACAAATTACTCTGCTTTTTGGTTGATTGATTTTATTTGATTTATTGATTTTGTTTGATTGATTTTATTTGAGTTTTAGAAATCAGAAGGGTAAACCAGCTTTCACTTTCTCAGCCAATCCACCAAATGCAGAGCTAGCCTATCTTGACAGTTTCAGGACAGTGTTCATCCTGTTCAAGTTTTGATATGAACTAAGAGCATCTTTCCCACTTTGTGGGTCCAGTCAAGCAGCAGGGGACACTTAACAGTGACTTCAGAAAGTATACATTTGTAGAGGTTTGAACCTATAGGCCCCAGAGCAGATAGAAAAATGTAAACCTACTTTATCTTAATAAACATAATTTGGGAAAAAAAAAAAGAAGCTGGGACATCATTTGCCAGCTTCCCTTTATGCTTTGGGGTGGGGAGGGGTGAAGCTAACTTGAATATTGGAATCCAAGGTCATGGGAGGAGGGTGCCTAGAACAATTGACCTTGCTTTTCATATATACTTTCTGAGACTTACTCAGCAAACAAACAAAAGTGCAGACTGAATGTTCTTTTACAACTTCGACTGGGGAGACATGGCGGGCCTGCCTGGACATCTGGATTCTGGAACATTGGGTGCCCCTCGCCCCCACAAGCCCAGGGTTGAAGTCCAGGCTCTGACTCAATCCATTCACTGCCGCCTCAGTAGCCTGTCTGTACTCTCGAGTGTCTGGCCAGTGGGAAAGCACCCTCAGTCCCATGACAGTGTTAGTGTCCTGGTGCGACTGTCCTTTGATTTGCAAGTAACTTAATTTCTTTGCAGAACAGGGTGCTTTCCTTGAGCAATAGTGAGAAAACATCCCAGTCAACCAGTCTCCGTGAATCTGATCATGCGGTGGCCCCTCTGGGGTTTGGAGGGCTTGTTAAGGCACATCTGGAGACTAAAGTAGCAGCTCCCCAGTCTCCCAGCCTCTCCAATGTCACTGAAGTGGGTTTGTCTAGTTTTCATTTCTGTCTCCTCAACTTAGACTAGATTTATTTGGCAAATGCTTGTGGGCATTCTTCTACTTTCTCCTTTTCTCTGAGATGTGATGGATGCCAGTCCCTTTGATAGAGGTCAGCAGTTCTCCCACCCTACTGTCCACTAGCAAGATGACCATATTGTCTAGTCATTATTTTTCTATTTTTCTGTTGTCCCCAAGCACCAGTACTTAAGAGGTGTTTGAATTTAACAATTTTACTGAATCCCATAGGCCACACTGCATAGGAGGTGGGTTCCTGGTTACAGAGAGGGACAGAGTCTCAGAGTTGTTAGTGACTCCCATGTGTGTGCTGAAGAAATGTAAGCATCTTGTCATGTGGGAGGAACAAAGTAAAAGCACACTTTGAAAGAAAAGGTCAGAAAGCATTATGTTCTGAGACACAATGGAACGTGTCACAAGATTATAGGGTGGGATGGATCATTTATTGTGAAAGCAAAGGAAATGTCTTTCATGGATGGGAATATTTAAACAAATCCCAGAGAGCATCCAGGTTGAGTGACTGCCCTAGCTAAGTAGGTAGTGTGGGAAACCCATTGGTTGCTAGGTGTAGGCAGCTGTGGGTGGTCACCCAAGACACCCTGGGGAGGGCGAGAAAGGTGTCTCCTGAACATACCTTGGCTAACCCCTAGAGGGGAAGGATGGAGAGGAACAGGAGAAGAGGACAAGGAGATCCTTACCTATCCTGCTTTCCCTGGTAACAGACTTCTTTCCTTTTCAATTCACTTGGACTGTTTGGAATTTTGGGGATGCCTGGAATTTTTTCAGAATTTCAGTTTTTCCAGTTATTTGCTTATTTACTTTTACTAATATTTATTTGTTGAATTTTTAACTAGTGGCATGCCATTATTTTACATCCTTTTGTGTTTTAGAACAATATAGGATTTCTCCCCTCAGGTGTGGTCACCAGAGCTCTCCCACCACCAAAGCACCCACAGTCCTCCACCACAGTCCATTGTGCTCTCCTCCCCCTTGTTTTCTCACCTCCACATATCTCTTCCTCCTTCCTTTCCCTCTTGGGTGCCTCATATCAAAAGTTACCCTCAGATTGCAAGGGTAACTTTTAAAGTTTGTCTGATCCTTTCTTTTGTTTCTCCATAGTCCACATATAAGTGAAAACATTGGTGTTTGTCTTTCCTCTCTGGCTCACTTCACCTAGGATAATCCTTTCCAGTTCCATCCATGCTGCTGCAAGTCACTTGAGTTTAACTTTTATGGTTGTTGAAGAGTATTCTCTGATTGTAATCATTGTATATATCAATAGATGCCACATATTGTAGATATCAATATATGCCACATCCCCTTGGTCCACTCATGTGTTCTGAGGCATTCAGGTTGTTTCCATGCTTTGCATGTTGTAAAGAGTGCTGCTATAAACACAGGTGTGCAGGTGTCCTTTAAAATTAGTGTTTATGTGTTCTTTGGCTAGATCCCTAGGAAGATCTCCTCTGGTGGCACAAGGGGTTAAGACGCAACCTATGAAGCTATCCACAGTCACTGCAGCATGAGTTCGATCCCTGGCCAGGGAGCTACCCACACGGCACAGCAGACCTCTCCTGACTCACCTGCTGCTCCCCAACCCCCCAGGAGTGAAATTGCTGAGTCCTATGGTAGATCCATTTTTAGTCTTTTGAGGAATCTCCACAATTCCTTCCATAAGGGCTGGGCCAGTCTACATTCCCACCAACAGTGTAAGAGTGCTCCTTTTGCTCCACACCCTCGCCAGCCCTTCCTTCCTTCCTTCCTTCCTTCCTTCCTTCCTTCCTTCCTTCCTTCCTTCCTTCCTTCCTTCCTTCCTTCCTTCCTTCCTTCCTTCCTTCCTTCCTTCCTTCCTTCTTTCCTTCCCTCCCTCCCTCCCTCCTTCCTTTCCTTTCTTTCCTCCTTCTTCTTCTTGTTTATTTATTTTTTTTAACATGGGCAATCTCACAGGTATAAGCTGATATCTCACTGTGGTTTTGATTTGTATTTCCCTGAAGATAGAGTTCATTTTATAACTAACAATGCTTTTATTTTTGCTTTTTTCACCAAGGAGCTGAGAGTAAAATTTATGTTCTAATTCAGGAACTGGGTTAGACATGAGAACACGGATTGCTAGCTCACCCTCAGACTTGATTTTCTAGCTAGCTTAGATCTCCCATGATCTGGAGTTTGAGAAGATTTATTTACATTTTCCCATGCTAGTAAGTTCTAGTAAATATTTTGTGGAGCAAGTAAATAGCAAATGATACACATTTGAAAACCTTATGATATTTACTTACAGGCCAGTGGTCTTCAGATGCAGGAGCAGGGCAGGGTTGGAAGCACTGAGGTGGGCTGGGCTGTTCACACAGGGGTAATGGCAAGTCACAGAGAGTGTCAGGAGTCTGTGTGTACCCCCTATAATGCCCCCAAGATGTGAAACTGCTCTGTTCTGTTAGGAGCACAAGTGGCTAGCTCTGGTCTCTCTTTCACAGCTGATGTTGTGCATTGGCTATCACCCAGGACACACTGCCCAACCTCTATGAGCCTCAGTTTTCTCCTCCACAGAATGGGATCAATAAAAGAATTGGCTTCCTAGAAATTTGTGAGTCTGAAATACAACCAGTCTGTCAGGTGCCGAGTGAGGGCCTGGTTGGGACCAAGGGGTAGCTGTCAATACGAACATCGTCAGGATGGTCATTATTATTAGCATGATTACAATCAGAAGACCCAGAAAATGTGTGCAAATGGAGGCTGGAGGGGTGTTGGAAAAGAGAAGTTGACTTTTAAACTTACATTATTTTCTTCCTTATGGGGTGTGGGAGGTAGGATTCTGGATGGGCTCCCAGATGTCCTGTGAATATGATGGGATGATGTGAATATGATGGGATTAGTCCTGTGATGATGATACATAAGATGGCCAAGGAAATCCACATATGCAGATGTGATAGGCTTGACCTTAATGTTAGGCTTTATCCATTTGAGTATAACCCAATCACAAGAAACCTTTGAAATACAGAATATTCCCTAACTGGTGGTGGCAGACAAATTATGCAAAGGTATGAAGGATTATGCATGAAGACGGCTCTCCTTTCCTGGCTTCAATATGGAAGGGTCATAGGTAGGGACCCTGAGCACCCTCTAGGAGCTGAGAACCATTCTTGGCTGGTGCTCAGCAAAAAAAAAAAAAAAAAAAGGAACTTCAATCATGCAATCACAAGGAACTGAATTCTGCCAACAACCTCAATCAGCCCAGAACTGTGCTTTCCCCAGACACTCCTGGCAAAACAGGGTCTGCATTTAATATTGGCCTGGAAGACATGAAACAGAGGACCCAACCACTCCTGCTAGGACTTCTGAGCTACAAAAGTATGAAAATACATGGGTGTTTCTTTAAGGCTGCTAAGTTTATGGTGTTTGTTATGTGGCATAGATAGAACTAATATACTGGGTCCCTTTCAAATGGGGAGGGGATGTCCATCTTCCAGGCACCGCAGAGTTGTTGCTGGGCAGGGTGAGTGTAGCATGGGGAGGATGTAAGATGGTTGTTTCAGCAGGGAGTGCTGTCAGTGGCCATGCCCCCCCATCTGTGGGTGAGTGACACCGTGGCTGCCCCTTGCTGCTGCAGTAGTAGTGGCCTGTGCGTCCCCAGATCAGGGGCTCCCAGAGGCAGATGACACCCAGCAGAGAAAGGACACATCTCTGCTTGAGAGAGCAAGACCATAAGGTGATCTGACTGTGGGATGCTCTTGAAGAAGGTACTTTTGCTTCTCCCTGGAGGATGAGATATGAAGAGATGAGTGTGGACAAGGAAGCCAACTGGAGGGGTAGAAGGTCCTATGATATCACTTTAATTCAGCTTTCAGTTTGATTGGTGTGGGCTTTCTGGTGAAATGTGTGCAGCTTTAACCCAAGACTGTAAACTTAATAGGAAATGGTTCGCTTCATGAGTCAAGATAATTGCATTTTGAAAAATATTTTCAACATAACATTAATTTTGACCTTTATGTAAAGTGCGACATAAGTGTGTTTTAAAAATGGATATTCATGCATGACACATTTTCTATAACCACCTCATCAGATTTTCTGAGTTGCTACAGCAGTCGGTTTGCAGGTGTTCAAAATAAGCAATCATTTGGTTTTATGCTCTTGTAGGGACAGGTTATGATGATTGAATGGAAGTTTCTTTCTTTTCCTTCTGGGAGTCTTAAAAACAAAGGCTGTGGGAGGGGCCATTCACTAGGCTGGGTCCTGCCACCCAGAACTCACCAGTGATGAAAAATGAAAAACAAGTAATGCATTAGCCCATTTTATGTAATTTCTATCCCTAAGTTTTAGGTGCGCATCATTAAAAGTCAGCATGCATATACACTACATTGTTTACCTCCAAAAAGTCAATTCCACCTAGAGTTTTTTTGAGGTGAAATTCATACAACATGCAATTCACCATTTTAACCATTAAAAAGAATTTTTTTTTAATTTTACATATTTTTTACATCATTTTTCATTTTTGCACAATGTGTGCATTTTCATCTTGGTTACAGTCCCCATACAATTCCCACCACCCTTGTTTTGATCCTACTCCCTTCTCCCCACCCCCCACCCCCCGGAGTGTGTCTCTGGTTTATAGTTGCTTGTCGATTTTGATTTTTACTTTATTATAATTAGTCTTTTTCCTGGTCATTTAGGTTTTCTAAATTCCTGCTATGAGTGAGACCACCTGGTATTTTTCTTTTTCTTTCTGGCTTATTTTGCTGATCATGATCCCTTTCAGCTCCATCTGTGTTGCTGCAAATTACATGAGTTAATCTTTTTTGATGGCTGAGTAATATTCCATTGTGTATATGTACCACATCTTCTTGATCTAGTCATCTATTTTGACCATTTTAAAGTGTCCTCTCCTTAACTGGGGGTTAAGCATTGAGATTAATGTCTAAACCACTCAAGGGCTCCCATGCTTAACACATTCGCGCTCCATGCTGTGGCCCGCCACACACACTCTATCTCCTAGCTGAGGGCCAGAAGAGGCTGTTGACTGACTATGAGCTGTGGTAGCCCTGAATTGCACATCTGGAAATATTGGAGTTACAGTGCAGCCAAGTATCTTCTCCATGACAAGCACAGGATGTTGCATCGGCCAAGGCAATCACAGCACTTGTGTTCCAAGCTCTCCTGGGGTCATGAATTTGCTGGGTGGAGTTTTGGTAACATTAGTTTTGGCAACATTTGCTCCGTTGATATGGGTTTATTTCTGGAACTTTCCTTTAAAAATTTGACAAACACAAATAATTGAATTTGACCTCATAAAATGTACATAAGATGGAAACTGCTAGCTCTCCCACAAGCAGTATAGCTTAGAGTCTCTAATTTTCTACCAAGGCTGTTTCCACTTCACCATAGGATTTCTGCAGTTCCAGAGAGATGACTCAAGGGCCGTCTGGTTTGTTTTGGCAAACTACCCCTTTCTTGGCTCATCCAGCAGATTCTGGCACTTTACTCTGCTTGTTAGGTGGTTCTTTAGCTGGACTCCAAGAGATCCAGGAATAAGGAAGTTCCTGGATAATCATGCTTGGGGAGAAATCAAAAGACCTTGGCAAACCTCTCTCTCTAAACACATACACACATGCAAAAGCACACACATATATTTACAATCACACACCCACACATTCACAATCACACCCCCACCCCCACACACGTATGTCTGCATGTCTCTGTGTGTGTGTCTGTGTGTGTTTGTTTATTTCCTTCAAGACTGTTCTGAAGATATTGGAAAAGGAACAAGAGAAGGGAAAGGCAAGAGAAGAACAACATGAGAAACATGTCCAGGAGACCCAATTCTCTGTGTGCTGCTTCTTTCTGTAGAGAAACCCATGAAGGTAAAGGAGGCATTGGCTCACACTTCCTCCTGCAAGATTTGAAGAGATTTGAATAATCCAGCGCACATCCTGGAAAGCCCTTAACTTTCAAAGACAAGCAAAACTACAGCAAATTAAGTTTTGTATTTTTTCCTCCCAAAATTTATTTATTTATACAAGAACTGGGGTACAGGCCAGATGTGCAGGAGGGTGAGAGGATTCACCAGAGACAGAGCAGGGAACAGAGCATGCAGACTGACGAAATAGACTGCTGAGGGGAGCAGTGGGCAAAACAGAAGATGTCTGCTGTGCCATGTGGGATTCTCTCCGCCAGCCGGGATGGAATTCGCGCTGCAGAGGCTGCAGACAGCGTCACAGTGCGGTGCTCAACCGCCAGAACCACCAGGGAGGTTCATTTTTTTTTGTAGCTAGTGTAGTAGCATGAGTAACATAGGTAAATATTACTCAGGTGAGCTGAAGCTTTCATGTTCTGAATTTACCTTTTTATGTGCATGTCTCCCTGTTCCATCAGTATTTATAGAATGTTTGCTTCATGATTATAGGGTTGGTTTTTTTTGGGGGGGGGATCAATGTGGTGTCATGGAGTTGGCAGGGTGAAAAGGAAGCAGGAGTCTCTGTGTAGTTCTGGCCTCTTGGTTGACTGTCCTTAGAAAAACTTTTACCCTTGAGTCTGATCTTCAAGGGTGACTGAGGCAGTTTCAATGTCCCATTGACACTCAGTTCCAGGGTTAGGCTTAGAGCAAGAGCAACTGTTTGAAATTCCTGTAGGTTTTCAGAAATATTAGCATCATTGCTCTTTTTTTTTTTTTTTGGCACATCCTTGGTTTTTAGTTAAAATTGTCTAAAACCACTGGCAAATGACAACAGCCATTCTGCTATGCTCATAGGTCCCCTGGGACAGGACTCTGGAAGGGCATAGCGTGTGCATCAAATTAAACCCACTGCATGTGACAGTGCCTGGCCAACCTGGAAGGATGTCTGAGCACACAGTGCAATGACATGGAATCAGAGAGGCAACTATTGGAAATCAGGGGGCTGGTTGCTTAACTCCAGGGTCCTGGTGGTAAATGGGGTGACACAAGGTAAAGCTGTGACAATAGCCAGGCCTGTGTGGCATCAGAACCCACTTACCTGCTGTGTCAGGAGCAGTTTCATGATCAGGTAATGGCTCCCAATGCTCTAGCTCAGCCCTTTTTGTTTGGTTGAGGGATGAGCACAAAAAATGTTGCCTTCCTGTCCCTCCAGGAGATCCCTCACCCTTCAACTCAGTTGCAATCCATTTTTTACTGCTCTCAGAGTGTCAGTGCCAGCTGCCCCAGCGCCCGGTATGTACCTGCTGGAGGTGGGAAGTGAGGAGCGATGGGACCCAGGGTGATGAGTCCTCCCATGGTGACCAGTCCACTATCCTGTGTTGCTTGGGTGGAGGTGTGTCTCTCCAGCTCTGCTTCCTCTCTGCTTTGGCCTCACGAGACTCTTGAGTCCCAGGTCAGGGTATGAGTGAAGGCCTCCTAATGTCCCCCTGTGCGTGTGACCTCCAATTGTCCCACATGTGTGGGACAACTGACAGCCACCTGCTGCTTAGAGGTGGCTCCAGGCAGCCTCACTTACTTCTCTTGGCTGTATGCTGGCTGGAGGGCACTTGACACTGGAGGAAGAGACACCTCATCTAAACAACAGTTGACTCCAGAGTCTCTTTAGATTAGAGAGGGGAGATTGTTTCTCTCAGAAGCAATGAAGAATTTCCCACTCTAGAGAACATTGGTGATGATCCACTAAAAAAGTGGGACCTTGGTCATAGGGAACAAACTAATCCAAATGCATGATGTGAGTGAGTCTTTAGCGACCTGCTGAGAACAAGGTCTGTGGGGGTCTGTGAGAGTGAGAGGAGGTGGGAAAGCCCGCTGTCCTGTGAGAGGGAGGGTCTCTGAGGGCACAGTGCTTCTCTGGGATTCTGATGAGAGGAAATCTCCGGCCTAAGAGCTGAGGCGGGCAGAGACGTGGAAGGTGACCCTCAACTGTAGTTTCCCTCAGAATCATTGGGCCCAGATCTACCTTTGGGGCATCAGGGAGGAAGAACCTTCCTGGGGGGGATCAGGGACATGCCTATCAGGCCACAAGTGCCATCCTCAAAACAGGATGGATGGAGATGAAGGCAGAGAACAGAGATAGCATGAACCTCAGGCCACAGAATGCCTCCACAAGAAATACTGTATTTCTTTACTTTTCAGAAGTCAATCTCATTTGGTTTTAGAACTTCCTCCCTGAACTGTGGGAAATTCCACTTCTGGTTTGAAAGAAGAATTTTGATTCCAGCCATTTCCTTGGGGCCTCCCCAGGGTCATCTCAAGGACTCAGGCAAGACTAAGTACAAAGATACCCTTTGGCTATAGGTGGTCCCTACTGGATCTGACAGCCTAGCACCCCTCTGTCTGTGCTCTGGGGAGCCTAGGAGCTCCATGGAGTCACCTCCTGGGAGGGGTGACCCAGGGGTCACCTTTTCCCTGGGTGGGGGAATCAGTGCCTCTCTGACTTAGAATCCCCACCTCTCCCCTCCTTCCAGACAATGGTAGTCCAGTGGGTAGTCTGCTTACCCTGAAGGGAGTCCATGCTCCCTGTACCCATCTGAGGCTTCTACCTCATCCCCCTTCCCTGAACTTGGGATTTTGGAAAGCAAAAGGCAGGAGAGGTCAATTGCCATGCCTGCTTTTTGCCCTGCTGTGAGCCTCCTCTAAAGTACCAGGAGCATTTCCAGCTTGAGTGGTGAAAGGAAAGGGAGAAGGTTGTCCAGGAGATGATGTCAACATCTATTAGCTACCTACACATGGAGGGTGCACAGCAAGGTCATTTGGATTCTTCTCTTATTAAGAAATGTTTGGAGAATGTGGCTTGATCTGCCCCAAATTTGGCAGAAATGGGGCAGGACTCTGGGTTTGGGGTGGGCCGAGCTTGGACTCAGGGCTTAATCACAGTTGATGTTAGTTGGTCTCAGTGGACACTGCCAGGGTTTAGGCCCTTCTCTGTGAGGGTGAAGATGGCAGGGCATGAATCAGAGAGCATAGTCACTTGTTGGGACTGCTAATCTGGAGAGAAGAGCTAATAATGTAGCTGTGAGGGAGCTGCCAGGCTGCCAACTCAAGAGGGAATGAAGAGTTTACCCTCCCCTAACCCATGCTTCCTCCTTCTACTCCCTTTTCATTGCTGAATGCTCACTTTCTGTAAGTCAAGTCCAAGAAAGTCTTTCTGACCGTGGTTGCTGGTCTTTTCATTCTTGAGTGCCATTCTAGGACCCTTCCATCATGGTCACTCCCTGTCTTGCACTGTACTGAGAGTGGATCTTCCCCACACTACCATGCCACTCCTGAGGACAGGAGCCCCGCCTGCTTCACCTTGACTTCCCCATGGCTCTGCAGCACATTGATAGTCTCAGGTAAGACTTGCTCCAGGGCATAGATAACTTGACCAGGATTTAGTTTCTCTCATTGCATTTCCGTGTTCCATTTCCTGGCAACTGCTCCATTCATGGTCCCAAGGCTGCCAACATCTGCTGGTGTATCTACTGTCTTCATTCCTGGAAAGCAGAAAAAAACAAGTCTCAACTGAGCTCACGTAACAGTAGGAAAAATCTTTTTCACTCATAAATCCCTCTTTCTCATTGTTTTTGATTGTACTATATGTCCACCTGAGACCACAACAATGGTTAGGATCAATTTGGTACAGTGGTTCCCATCCCTGGAACTCATAGATGATGAGGGCAATCATTGGTAGGTGGATTCCACAAAAGGAAGTCAAGGGGTCTTGACTGGAAACAGGGACTAGAGGTTGGGAAAGACCTGACACCAAGTCACTATGTGACGTAGGTGTCACTTCGTTTACTGCCCATTATGGCCTTAGGGGTAGATACTTATATATAAAATAAAAAGTGAGGTCAAGTATGGGTCTGTTGAATGAGAGGGTTTAAATCCTTCCAAAAGGACTTGATGTCATGGTGAGGGCATAGTTCAGTTAATTACAGCCTGGGACTCATAATAATAGTAGGGCTGGCTAAATCATCTTTCTCCCACTATACTGGAGTTTTGTAATTTGGGAATTTGGTTTTTAAAAATATATTTTTCAATTTATTTAAATGTGTCAACTCATCAAAATATATTATTTAAAATGAAAAAAAAATTGGGGTTACAGTTTTGCTCTCCCATATGTGTACATGTTCTATTTACCCTCTACCAAACCACTTTGCCAGTCCTACAGATATTGGATGTAGAGTATAAATAACCAAAAAACATACATGGGCAAAATACAGTAGGAATAAATCATGGACTCAGTGAAAGGACTTAATGGTTACCAGAGAAAACAAGGGGGAGGAAGAAGGCAGTGAGGGAGGAGGCTTATAGGGGTAAAATGTACTATTTTAAATATGATTAAAGTAGAATTCTCTCTTTCCTTGTACAGTTTTGTGGCTTTTGACTGATACTTGGAGTAATGTAACCATCACCACAACCAAGCTACAGCTCAGACCCCTCACCGTCAGATTCCCTCATGGGGTCAGCCCCTCCCCAGTCCTCATCCAAAGACCATCCCTCTCATGTGTTCTTTGTCCTTATTCCTTTGACTCCCAAGTGTTCCTTTCTAAACATCAGGAAATATTATAAGCACAAGCTGATAGTGTTTTGAGTTCTCAGAAAACAGTGATCAAAAGCTACCCTGAATAGGTATGCTTTCAAATAAGTTTGCATTAATCTGTCACCACACCATCGACATCCTTTTGAAAAATGGTACCATTTGTATGTGGGAGGCATTGCTCTTTTGTTTATGGGTTATTCCTGGAACACTTATTGATCTGCAATCCTCCTGCAATAATTCACAGCCCATAGTTTGGCTACCTTGGTGGTTCTGTCAAACCAGAGCAACCACAGAGGCTCTGAAGAAAAGAAGGATGGACTTGGTCCTTGCCTGCTGTCCCAGAAAGCTGCATCTGCAAGTCTGGAGCAGATTTTACAGTCCAGTGAGTGCACTTAGCCCAAGTACAAATAGCAAGGTGTGGAGAGAGAGAAGAGAGGATTTATGATCAGTTCAATTTGTTCTTTTCAGATAAAGCATAACTCAATTTTCCACAAGGGATATTAAAAACAATGATTGGTGAGAAATGTACTCAAGGTTCTTTATGTTTATTTTAGTGATAAAACAGATGTGAATTTATTAGCAACAATATGCTCTGGAAAAAAAGAATTAATATAGATGTCTAAGGAAGGGAGCATGTGCTGTGATCATTCCCTCCATGGTTATGATGGTCAAGATAGTGCTATGGGCCCTTCTGCAAATTCCATCCAGTGAGGCTTGTCTGGTTGTCAGTCAGTGGACAGCAATCTTGAGAAAGCTCAGCTCAGAGAGCTCCTCTGGCAGGGCAAAGTGGAAAGCTTATTTAAAAAGAAGAGAAGGGAGTTTTCATTTTTATGTTATCATTACAGATCAAAGATAAAGCATAGTGTTTGAAGTCAGGATGTTACCATCCTACTTGCTTCTTTGCAATCAGATCTTCATGGACATCTTCCTCTACCTCCCATTTCCCCTGGCTTCCCCCACCCCCAAGAGCGTACCTCTGAATATTTCTGTCTTCATCATGATTCCCATTCTTGGTCTGCCATGCCTGTACTCTGAGCTTCAGGAGCAAATGTTATTAAAAGCAGATCCCTGAATTCTGCTCTAAAGTTTTGAGTCAACCAGTAAGTCTGGAGTTTGCATTTTTAATAAGGAACCAGGTAGTTCTGATGTAGATGGGCCATGCATTACAAGGACTTCTGCTTAAATATCTTGAAGTTGTTTCTGATTTTTCAATTCACAAATGGTCACATTTTCCTGCAATATCCATTTGCTGGGCTAATTACTCTACGTAAAAAAAAGTAAATTTTGTCTCACAACTCTGTGGTTTGGGCAAGCTGGATTACAGGTATGTCCCACTTTATGCAAATTCAAAACATTATAAACCTCTGTCAGCTTATTATGGAAATTATTATTTATCAACAATAAGCCATACTTGTCCCTATGCCTTGCAGGCTTCTGAGTCTTGATCTCTGCTCTAAGCAAGGTCACTGTGAGCAGGGGAGAGAAAGCAAAAGGCAAAGCGTCCCATTTGTCTCCCTCGCCTGTGCTGTGGGGGCCCAGGACAGAGATGGTCTGGAGAAAGGTATATTCAGAGACTTGGAGACCCCCCTCCAGGGGACTACATTTTATCCACTTGTTCCTCTTGCTCTCCTAGCCAGTCTTTTAGCCAGTGTCTGGTCTAGGGCTCCCCTCATGTGCAATTGGTGAATCTGATGCCCCTCCTCCACATATGACCCAGCCTGCCCAGTCATAGTGTCTCTGCTCCTCCAGCAACCCATCCCCCAGGGATGGGTTCAGCCATGGGACATTTGGAATTTCCCAGGAATCTTACTGGAATCACAGCAAAGAAGCATCTCCTTCCCTATTAATAACAGCAGTGAGATTGTGTTTGCCCACCAGTCCGTCCTCCTAAATTTAGCATCCTTGAAGATTTGCAACCCAGGCTCAGGAAAGAGGCAGGTTTCTGAAGAAGCCAGGCTGGGAGAGAACGACCTCCAGTGTTTCCTGACTATTACCCTCTGGTAATAGGACAAGTATGGCCTGGGTTTTCATGGCCAGTTCCTCCAAGGTGCTGATGGATGAGACTTGCACCTGTGCTGGCCTTAGGGGGTTCTCTCAGCAACATCTAGGTGTCCTGGGCTAGGTAGAGTCACTTACCTTCCCCTGGGCAAAGTTAGGCTTCTCTCCACAGCTATAGTATTTTTTTTTAAACTTCTTATTTTGAAACAACCTTAAACTAAAAAAAAAAAAAATTGCAGTGACAGTACAAAGACCTCTTTTTTCACTGAATAATTTTTTAAGATTAAATTGATAACAGACAATCCATCACTCCTAAATAATTTAATGCATAATTTGTGTAATTCCTATAAACAAGGACATTCTCCTCTGTAACCACAATGCAACTATCATCAAAATGAGGAAATGATCGTGGACATATTCCATTTAGTCTTCAGGCTCCATTTAAGCTTTTCCAATGTTCCAATAACGTCTGTTATAGCAAAAGGATCTGTTTCAAACTCATACTTTGTATTCCGTTGTCATGTCTTCTATCTAGAGGGATCTTCGGCCTTTCCTGACTCTTATGGCCTTGACATTTTTGAAGATTACAGATTAATATGTTTCTTTCCCATGTCCCTTCGTTCTAGGGCCACGAAGAAGAAGAAATCAAGAAAACCATCCCTTTTATAATTGAAACAAACAAAAAAAAATCAAATACTTGGGAATAAACCTAACAAAAGAGGGGAAAGAGCTATACAAAGAAAATTATAAAACACTGTTAAAAGAAATAGAAGAAGACACAAAGAAATGGAAAGATATTCCTGCTCATGGATTGAAAGAATTAACATTATTAAAATGTCCATCCCACCAAAAACAAATTACAGATTCAATGCTATTCCAATAAAAATCTCAATGACATTCTTCAAAGAAATAAAACAAATACTGATGAAATTCATATGGAACCACAAAAAAACACAAATAACCAAAGCCCTATTGATGAAAACAAAGGAGAAAGGAAGTATCACACCGCCAAACTTAAAGCTATACTACAAAGCCATAATAATTAAAAAGTTTTGCTTTTCGGGAGTGCTTTGATTACTGCCTCTATTTCACTGCTTGTAATAGGTCTGTTTAGGTGTTCTTGCAGGTGTCACAGCGAGCTGAGCACCCATCATGTGCTATACAGTACCAGCAGAAGGCCATTTACACAGCTGATCATGGGTACAGGTTCTGGGGACCAGGCAGGTTGGAGAATCCCAGCATCACCAGGGCAGGGATGAGGCAGGAAAGTTGTGCTACTTGCTTCAGGCCTCCATGCACTACTCTGTAGTTGACTTGCTGTGTGACCTTGGGCACTTTGTATCCTTGTACTCCATCCCTCAGCTATAAAATGTGGATAGCACAGTTGCCCCACATTTCAGGTTGGAATGTGGTTTACACATGAGCAGGAAGGTTTTACTATCAGGAAGTCCTGGTTAAACTTACTGTCCAGACTATGGGCATTCCCCAACTTGGAACAAGATCACCCTACAGTCTCACATTGCTGTTGAATTTGGTTTCCTCCACAATGAAATTCCTTCTGGAAGAATAGCAAAATTAGAGGGTTGACACTATCCACATGTAAGATTTACCATAAAACTACAATAATCAATAGAAGTATTGATAAAAGGATAGGCCTATAGATCAAGGAAACAAAAAAGAGTGCCCAGAAGTAGACCCTCATAAATGTAATCATCCACTATTTGACAAAATAGCAAAAGAAATACAGTGGATCAAAGATAGCTTTTCAACAAATGGTAGTGGAACAACTAGACATCCTACACTTTTACAAAAATTAACTCAAAATGGTTCACAGATCTAAATATAAAATGCAAAATTATCAAATGCAAAATATAAAGTGAAAAATGAAATGTTGATGACATTTCGGATGCTTCACCAAAGGCATAGTACATAAGAGAAAAAATTTGATAAACTGAGCTTCATTAAAATTATAGTTTTCTTCATTAAAATTAATTACAGACATTGTCCAAGAATGAAGACAAGCCAAAGACTGGAGAAAAATGTTTACAAGAGACACATGTGATAAAGGCTGTTATACAACATAGAAATAATTCTTAAAACACAACAGTGTGAAAACAAAAACCCTGTTGGAAAAAATGAGCCAAAGACTCTAAAAGACACCTCACCAAAGAACACACAAATAGTAAATAAGCATACGATAAGGAGCTCCACCCTGCATGTCATCAGGAAAATGCAAGTTGGAGCAATGAGACACTGCTGCACCTTTGTACGATGGGTCAAAATCCATAACACTGACACCACCAAATGCTGGCAAGAATGTGGAGTGACTAACTCTCATTCTTTGCTGCTGGGAATGCAACATGCTATAGTCACTTTGGAAAACTTCATAGCAGTCTCTCACAAAACTAAATATGCTTACCATATGATCTAATAATCATACTACTTGGTATTTATAGAAAGAAGTTGAAAACTCTGGCCTACACAATAAACCTGCATATGGATGTTTATAGTGACCCTCATTAAATTGCCAAAGTTACAATCAACCAAGAGGTGAATAAATGTGGCTTATACTGGCAAAGGAATGTCATCCATTGATACCGAGAGGAGCTATCAAGACATGAAAAGGCATATGTATATTATTAAGGCAAATGTGTATTATTAAGTGAAAGAAGCCAATATGAAAAGGTTACATACTACATGATTCTAACTATATGACATTGTGGAAAAGGCAACACTATTAAAAAAAAGGTCAGTGGTTGCCAGGGGTTGGGGGAAGGAGGGACGATTAGGTGGGGCACAAAGGATTTTCAGAGTAGTGAAACAACTCTGTAAACTCTAATGGTGGATATGTGTCATTCTCCATTTGGCCAAACCTATAGAATGTGCAAATCAAGAGTGAACCCCAAGGGGCCTCCCTGGTGGTACAAGGGGTTAAAACGTCTCAGCACTATGAAGCTGTCCACAGCCTCTGCAGCATGAGTTCAATTCCCAAGCAGCCAGGGAGCTACCCACATGACACAGCAGACCTCTTCTGTCTCACCTGCTGCCCCTCAGCAGTGTATTTCATCAGTCTGCCTGTTCTGTTCCCCACTCTGTCTCTGGTGAATCCTCTCATGCCCCTACACCTCTGACATGCACCCCAGCTCTTATATGCATAAATAAATAAATGTTAAAAAAACAGTGTATTTCAGTGGATCCGTCTGTTCTGCTCCCCACTCTGTCTCTGGTGAATCTCCTCACCCCCCCAACACCTCTGGCCTACACCCCAACTCTTGTATGCATAAATAAAATAAATCTTTCTTTTTTTTAAAAAGAAAGAACCCCAAGGTAAACTTTGGACTTGGAGCGATAATCATGAGTCTTGGTAGCTCAGCAGTTGTAACAGATATACCCCTCCAGTGGGGATGCTGACTGTTGGGGGCTTGGTGTGTGTGGAGACAGGGAATAGATGGGGAATGTCTGTACTTTTTGCTCAATTTTGCTGTGAACCTAAAACTACTCAAAACAACTAGTACCTACTAATTGAAAAAGAAAAAGAGTCTCCTGTATCCCAACCTAATACTTTCCAAGCCATGCTCCTACCTTTATGCCATTCCAAGCCACAGCCTTCCCTGAGGCCTCGTTCCCTCTGCAGCCTGCTGGTGAGCAGTGGGAGTCAGGATTCCCAGGCCTGGCGATGGCGCTGCTCATCTCCTTGTGTGAGGGACTTGGCTTCTCTAGGACTTGTTGGATTTGCTGGTACTGTCCTGCTCGCTGGTCTTGCTGAGTGTTGTCAGCAGGATCATAGCCCCTACTCTCTTCTGCCCTGTAGGGGCAGGAATGGCCACTGAGCAGGGTTTCTAGGATCCCATGCAGACCAGGTGAAGGAGGAGCCAGTGGTTTTGCAGGGTTTTATTGGGATTGCCAGGTATATAGCAGGCAGGGGTACTGAGAGGCCAGGAGGTTGGCAGGCCTCCCAGCCCCCAGCTGGGCTCTCCAGCCTTCTCTCTCTTTCTATCTCTATCTCTATCTCTCTCTCTCTCGGCTTCTGCTGCTTCTTTCTCGGCTTCTCCTTCGGCTTCTGTTCTTCTTGGCTTCTGCTGGCATCCCCATAATGCCGCCCTTAAAAACCCAGTCTTAGCCCAGGTGAATCCCATCTACCTATGCCCACACCCTACTCCAGGTTCCGCCATCAGGCATACATTCAGGACCGCAAGGATCCATCATCTATCCTGATGGCAGAAGGGCAGAAAAGCCTGACATTTTTGCTTACCCTACAAGCCCCCAAATGGATGCCTTGTGACCACATTCCCTCAACTCCAGTATCTTCATCTCTACTGTGGTCCCCTCTGCAGAGCCCCTGCACCAACCCTTCACCTCTCCAAAGGAGTTTGACATTGGAAATGTCCAAGTTCAGGCTTTCCCTCTCATGCAGCCTATTCTTCCAGATCTCATGGCCTTCACTAAAGCCCAGCCATTCAAGACAAGACCATTTTCTCCAGAGCTATCAGCTTCCTGCTTTCAGGAGACCAGAACAGATGAAGCTTGTCCCCGTGTAGGGTAAAGAAAAATGTCAGGCTTTTCTGCCCTCCCGCCATCAGGATAGATGATGGATCCTTGTCCTGAATGCATGCCTGATGGCGGGCACCTGGAGTGGGGTGTGGGCATAGGTAGATGGGATTCACCTGGGCTGAGACTGGGCTTTTAAGGGCGGCGTCACGGGGACGACAGCAGCAGCAGCAGCAGCAGAAGCCAAAGCCGAAGCCGAAGCCGAAGCCGAAAGAGAAGCCAAGAAGCAGCAGAACGAACGCCAGAGAGCCCAGATAGAGTGAAGACTTGCTGGGGGCTGGGAGGCCTGCCAGCCTCCCAGCCCCCCAGCCAGCACCCCTGCCTGCCATATGCCTGGTGAACCCCAGTAAAAGACCTGCAAAAAACCACTGAGGACTCTGACTCCTCCTTTACCCGGTCTGCATGGGATCAGAAAACCTGCTCAGTGGTCCAGTCCTGCCCTTACACCCCACTATTCAGCACAGAACAGGGCAGGTTAGTTAAACTCTCAGTGTTTCAGTTTCCTCTTCTGTAAAATGGGGATGATCACAAAACCTCATAGACACTTGTGAGAAGTGATGTGTGTCTGCACTGCCTGGGAGGCTGTCGGAGCACTGAATGGCGAGATTGTTCTGCCTTCCCATCTTCCTCCTGGACTGGAGGACTGTCAACATGCCAGACCCGAGGGGAGCCCGTGATGGTGGCTTGGTTGATCACTAGTGATGAGTCTGATTGAGCAAATCTGTGTGCTTGATGGCTCCAGAAGTGAGACTCACAAGAGGAAAAAGGCAGTCCCGTTTTCTCTCTGACCATCTGGTAAGGAAATGCTCGACTTGGGCTTACCTTTCAAATTTTCTGTGAAAATGAAATTCACAAGATTTCCTTGATATTAGTTACTGACATCCTATTTCTTTTCTTTTCTTTTAAACTGTGATTTCCTTCCAATTACACCATGGCAACTTCCCAGGGGCCTCTTTCCAAACTGAGTGTCTCACAGGCCTTTTCATGTCAGATCCCTGGCATGTTGAATAGACATTAAGTGATTTGGAGTTCCAGAAGCCTAGGACTTCTGACAACTGTGCTTGCAGGGAGGACTACTGAGCTGGCTGTTGTCAGTGCACGTAGCAGTGGGTCTGTAGTACTTCCTTTGCAGGCATTGCCAGCTTAGTGTATCAGCACCCTAAGTGGTGTTTGTACCCCAGGGACATGGGGGCAGAAAAGGTCATTTGTGGGAGGAGGGAAGGTTTTATTTCCATTCACTTCATTCTGTAGTGGGTTCTGACTAGAGCTCAGAGAAAAACTTAATGCTCAAAACATACACACACCTACACACACACACACATACACACGCACACATCCTAATGGAGCATACAAGCCCAGTATGGAGAACTTGAGAACTTAAGGTATGATGAGCATACTCACTCATTTAAAATTTTAATTTTTTTAGTTTTTAAGCATTTTTTAAAATTTTTAAGCATTTTAGAATTTTTTCCAGTTTTATTGAGATCTAATTGATGTGTGGAGATGTAAGTTTAAGGTATACGACGTGTTGATTTGATACACGTATTTTGCAAAATGACCATCACTGTAGTGCTAGCTAACAGCTCGTCCTGTTACATAATTATGGTTTCTTTTTTTTGGTGAAAGCATGTAAGATCTACTCTGGTATCAATGTTCAAATGTGTATACAAACTATTAAGTTCAACCACGCTGTACCTTAGATCTCCAGAACCTGTTCATCTCATACCAGGAAAGCTTGTACCCTTTAATCCTCATCTCATTGACACCCCAGGCCCTAACAACTATCAGTTTCTATGAGTTTGGCTTTTTTAAACTCCACATATAAGTGAGATTATACAATACTATTTGTCTGACTTATTTCACTTAGAATATGCCCTCAAGTTTCATCCATAGTGTCACAAGAGGCAGAATTTCCTTCTTTCTTATGATTGAATAATATTCTATTGTTTATACACACCACATCTTTTTATTCATTCATCCTTTGACAGACACTTAAGATGTGAACAACTCTGCAATGAACAAGGGAGTGCAGACATTTATCTGAGATCCTGATTTCAATTTCTTTGGATATATACCCAGAGGTGAGGCTGCTGTATCATATGGGGGTTCTGTTTTAAAATTTAAATTTAAACATTTTCTATAGGGCAGCCCCATTTGTATTCCCACCAGCAGGGCACAAGGGATTCCCTTTTCGACACATCCTTGCTAGCACTTGTATCTCTGGTAGTTTTGATGATAGTTTGTTTTCTAAGAAAAATTAGTAAATGTTTTTATTGTAATCTCAAAAGAGGTATATATGCTATTTTCTCAGGTTTTATAGCTTCTCCTTGCAAAGCTCAAGTGCTTTAATGGTTGGTTTTGCAGGAATTATGCCCCCTTTCTGCCTTACTGAACCAGTCCACTTCTTTTTCTTTTTTGAAATTTATATTAACTATTTATTTTCTTATATCATTGTTCATTTTTGTACAGTGTCTGATTTCTCCCCTCAGGTGTAGTCCCTGTACTTTTCCCACCACATAGCACCCGTGATCCTTCACCATAGACCTAATCCCACCTTCGAGTCATGGAATTAGTGTCTGGTCCCCGGCAGTGAATATGGTAGGTAGGACCTCTGGTCACTTCAACTTGTCTTCCTTCATCACTCTGCCGGCCTTCCTCAAAGTCAGGAGAGATCCTGGACAATGGCTCTTTATATAAAGTATACTGGTAACTTCTGGGAAATAACTGCTTCCTGATAAAAGGAAAGAGCCACTGAGGGAAAGAATCTTGCTTCCCTGGGTGGTTCATGTGTTCACAGTGCCTGGAGTGGTGGCAGCCATCTTGGGCTTATGTGGCAATGGATATGAGGGTGACTATTGAGCGCATGAAGAAAGAAGGAAAAGGATATCTCATCCTTGTAGAGTGGAGGCAACACCAGTTACTGCTTGTGTCCAGATGACTATTTACATGAACCCAATATACCCCATTTTAATCTACCACACCAGTTTTCAGGTGCTGACAGCAAAGCATTCTGTCTGACAGCAGGTCCACCTGTTCAGGTAGTTCATGGAAGAGGATGGTGGGGTTATTACTCTTGACAATGTGAAAATCTAGTAATTTGAGAGTGTGTTCCTGACAATACCATGTATTCATTAAAGTCAATACTTAAATGTTTGAAGTGTTTCAGGGTCACAATAGGGGGCATGGAGGGTGGTGATGAGGGCAGTGGAGAATGAGGAGAAGAGGAGTTGGGATGGGTGACTTTCTAGAATCTTTAGAAAGGCTCATCTGTTGTCAGAGGCTCTGCAAGCTCCCCTGGTGACCACACAGCAGTGTATTTTCCACACAGGGTTGCAACAGTGTCTCACCACATGCATTTTTTGGGAACCTTGCCACTCCCCTAGCAAGAGGTTGAATGTATGTTCCCTTCCTTTGGTCTGGGTAGGCCTTTGTGATTACTTCAGCCGATAGACTCTGGCAGGAGTGCCATGTGAGTTAAGGTTAAGTCACACCATTGCCATGATTTTGTGTGCTCTGGCAAACCTGTTCTTACATTCCAGTGCCATACTGTGAGGAAGCATACGCTCCTGAGGAGAGGTTCACATTGAAGGGAGCTGAGCCCCAGATATGTGGTGAGCACATATCTGTTGGTGAGTACACATCTGGAAAGTGTTGTGTCTTCCAGTGGTGCTGCAGGAGCAGAGATGAGCCATTCCATGCCCTGTCCAAGCTGCAGCTTCCTGGGCAACATGGATGGGCCTTGTTGGTTTAAGCTATGAAGATGGAAGAGGTTTGTTACACAGCAAAACTTGGTGGTTAATAACTCAAATATATTTTAACCACCAATTTAATTTTTTAAAGTTTTTTCTTTTTTAAATTTATTTATTATCTTACATCGCTGTTCATTTTTGCACAGTATTTGATTGCTCCCTTTGGGTGTAGTCCTTGCAGTTCTCCCACCACCATAGCACCCTGATCCATCACCATAGTCCCTTGTGTTCTTCCTTCCACCAATTTAATTTTATTTAGCCACCAAATTAATTCCATATTTGCTTATTTTTTTAAAATAAAGTAATTGTTACATTTGCTGTAAGTGAAAGTGCTCCCCCTGGAAAATAAAATTCTGATGGCAGAATGACTAAGGTTTTCCAGCAGTTGACAGCATGCCATGGCCAGTGGCTGATGTTCAGTGACTGGTAGCTTGCTGGTGTTGAATGGAGGCGCGTAAGTGAAGAGCCCTAACCTGCCCAGGGCTCAGGTTCTTTGCGGCCAGTCACCACTTCATGCTAACTTGTTGACAAGTGCATGTTGGACTTCTCTACCCCCAAATATGGCATCTTGTATGATATTGCTGTACCCACAAATGTGCCTTTGGATGATTAGATAGATGCTGTCTCAGTTCCTATCTTGCATCTGGCTGTCATTTTCAGGAGTTGTGTCTGAGTGACTTCCCCAGGAAGCCCTATTTTACCCACACCCACTGATGCTTTTCTTCCATGCTCACACAGCTCCATCTCCTCCCTCCCTGCCTCTGTGCACTCCCCAGCTGGACCCTGGGCTTCCCAGAGCAGGGTGGTGGGGCTGGAGCCTGGGCATCAGTCTCAGTTATTGGCCACATTGACAATCCTGGTCAACTGGAGCAGTGAACTGATGTGAGACACAGCTCTGCCCGTTCGTGAGGGCTAGGGCTGCTCGTAGGACTTCAGGGGACTTCCAACCACCCACAGGTAGAACTGGTGGGTGATCCTGCAGGGAAGTAAGACTGCATTGTTCCATATCTGGGGAAAACAATGAGATGAGTCCCTCTCTCCAGCACAGATCTTTGCCTGGGGCACTTAACAGTTTCCTGGGGAAGGATCACTGCAAGTCTCCTGGGGAAGGATCACAGTGTGGGAAGAATCCCGCTGGAGAAATCCCCTTTTTGCTGAGATCTTCTGAAGCCCTCTGCTTCAGAATCTGCTACTTTTTGTCTGCAGCTTTTTCTCCAGAATTTGTAATAAGCTGGGCTCTGACAGGCCATTTTTATTTCCACAAAGCTTAGTTCCAGAAGTATGTTCTTTGATCAATCTGCACATCAATTTCAAGCCAGAGTGAAGGTGAGATGCAATGGGAATTAGCCATTTTTAAACAAGATGTAAGATGCTCCAGGTTTATTGTGAGTGATGTTTCCTTGGAGATGGACACCCTCTTCATACTTGAAATCCTTACATTTATTCCTAAAGTCACAGGACTTCCAGAATAAATGAAACAGGAGCATCCTTGCGCCCTGGGGTGCTTGCCAGTATTCTGGACTGAGCCACAGATTTGGCAAGACAAGGGGATTAGGCAGTACCTATGCATGAGTGCACATGCACATGCACATGAACACACACACATACACACACAGAAATGAGAGCACATTCATTCACCAAGTATTTATGGAGTGCCTGCCTATGTGGGGCAGGCTCCATGGGGTGGACTCTGAGATGGAGGTTAGCATGCAGGGGCGTAATGTGCAGCTCCAGCATCAGTACTGTGGGGAGGGAGTCACCCTTAGAGCTGGGATACAGGCATGGTGTGGTGAATCCCACAGGAGCGCTGTAGCTGGAGGGACCCGTCAGAATTGCTCTGTGATGGTTCCAAACGCCAGGCCTTTCTATTCATTCCCACCTGAATGGATCACTAGACGCCTGGCACTCTGGGCAGGTCATGACCTAGGGTGAGATAGCTCTGCACCAAGGACATGTAGGAACAGCAGCAACAGCAGCAGCAATCATCATCATCATCATCATAAAAGTTCCTTTTCTGAGCCAGGGGATTATAGAGTTCACTCTGACTGTTGCCCCTTTTATTTTAGTTCAATGCCTGTCCTCTGATTTAGGACAACCATAATTTAGCCGAAAGAACACAGAAGGACAGAGTATGGGCGACCTGATAGTTCTTAGCCCTCAAAAAGCTTTTTGCCAAACCCTGTTCTTCCTCATTCCATATACAGCACATACACACACCTGCTCATAACTTTGATGAAATTTATGTCTGCATGATGCACTTCTTTTTCTCAAAGCTGCAGAGACCCTATGGCTAGTGGGGAAGTAGCTTGTGCTGCCGGTGGTCTCTGATTCTACGACTGGGTTATTGTCCTGATAGCCACTCCAAGAACTGACAGTGCCCGTGGTTAGGCCCTGTATGGCTGGAGGGGACCAAGGCCTTGTTAGGCTGTAGGAAGGATGGAAAAGCACTTCCTCATTGATCTAATGTCTTCTGGTTTGATGGGTCAGGTTGCTTTTAGCTTGAGAATCTTATACTTTGGGCAGTAAAGGGGATCCTCCTTTCAAGCACAGAGAAAAGGGAGTCCCCACCAATCAAAACCTGCTGCAGCTGCATGAATTCAGGTCAGCTTCTTACCTGTCCAGGGCTGTTTGCATTGTAAATGTCACTTCTTATTGTGGGATTAAAATATTTGTATCAGGATCAAAGTCCTTCAGAAAAAGAGGGAGGGCATTGAAGGCTGTTGAAGGACATTCTGACACCCTCAAACTGAGCTGATAGACATGAGTTTGCTCAAGGCAGTCTTTGTGGCTGTCCTGGGATTGTTACTAAGGGCAACTCTTCCACTCTTTTTAAAGTGTCCTGGTTTGAATAATAATGATAGCATCCCTCTATTTATAGATCATCTCAGAAGAACTTTCAAAGGGGGAAAGCTGGTCAATTGCCTATGAGGGGCAGAGTACTGAGATGTAGACTTAGAAATGACCCCATCTTTTCTGACACTACCTGAAAAGAGCACCAAAGTCTCTAGGCCTGGTGTCTCAAAGAGCTGTGTGTTGTTGGTGTCCTCCAACAACTCAGAAAGAGCTGTGCAGTAGTCCTGGTGACTGGTGATGACCAACTACTGCCCAGTGTGGTTCAACTCTGTTGACAGGTAACATATACTCTGCTTGTACTTCTGGTGGACATTATCTGGGTGAGAGGGCAGCCATTTGTGCCACAGTAAGCTCTTTGTTTCCCCTGAATGTATAAACCCCTTGGTTGTTGTTCCCTGAGCCTGAGGTATCAGTGAATTATGTGCATAGGTGAGAACCCATAGACAGTGACTTGTCCTCTATCCTTTGTTTGGCTATAACCCATAGGCCCCTATGTATGGGTATTGTATTGCTATAGCCCTTGGTTTTGGCTTTTGGCCTTTTGGCCTTTTTGTCAGCTCTCATGTCTACAGACAGTGTGGGAGGGCATTCTGGCCATTTTGGCTCATTCTTCCATCCTACCATTTTTCCATCCCACCCTGACTGCTCTGGTTTCCGTATCTATCTTTGTGAGTTAGTATTTTTATTTTCAGATAAATACCTATAAGTGCAATTTCTAGACCATATACAAGTTCTATTTTTACTTTTTTGAGGAACTTCTACATTGTTTGCCACAATGGCTGCACAAATTTACAACTGGACACAAGGGTTTCCTTGTTATTTCTTGTCTTCTTGATAATGCCCATATGAACAGGTGTGACACAATCTCAGTTTTGTTTTGATTTGCATTTCCTGATGATAGTGATGATCAGCACCTTTTATGTACTTGTTGGTCATTCATTTATCATATTTGGAAAAATGGCTATTCTGCTTCTTCACCCATTTTCAAAAATCAAATTGTCTTTTTGCCTATTGAATTTGGATATTAGCCTCAATAAGATATTTGATTTGCAAATATTTGCTCCCAATCTGCAGGTTCCTTTCATTTTGTTGATGCTTTCCTTTGCTGCTCAGAATGATCCTATCTTCTTTCCTGCTAACTCCCCAGCTACCAGAAGAGCATACATAAAGTTGTTTCATAAACACCCTCTGATCTGCTGATTCCTTCATGGATCCCTTTTTACAGATGAGCAAGCTGAGAAAAGGACTCATAACATGATTTCCCCATCTCTGGCAATTCCCCTGCTTGCTGTGGCTTCAGGAAACTCCATGCTGGAAGCCAGGGCTGCACTGCTGGGCTGAGCTCTCTGGGGTCTGTCAGATATGGGGGGCCAGGGCTTCCCTCACTCTGCCATCAATAAGTAAGGGGACAGCTCATATGCAGTGGCTGCTGGGGTTACAAGTTGCACCCATGATTCCATCAGCCCAGGCATTCATCAAAAGGGATTCAAATTAGGCCTCTCCATGCTGAATTCATTGAAAGTCTCAGCACAGCTGGGAAAGGGGATATTTCTTCATTGGCTGCACATTAGCAAGCTCTTTGACATGCAGGAGATGTTCGTGGAACAACATCTTTCAGAATACATTTGCATGCATGTGTGCTTTACACAGTGGGGAGGGGGATGCTGTCCCTGTAGCCATCTTCACTGCGCCTCGAGGGCCGTGGAAACTATGGGTTTAAGACTTGATTTAACTACTCATAAAAAATGTTAACGACTATCTATACATGCCTTATAATAAACACATATACATATGAATATACACAAATACATATATACACACATATATGTATATGTGTGTGTGTTAAAACACAAAAGCCCACATTCTAGAGGTGGGCTTTGTTATGAAGAGTCAGTGAACTTTATTTTGATGAATATTCTGAAGCTATAAGGGAAGATGCATTTTCATCCTATATAAAAAGCAATTTACTGTTTCTAAAACATGTGTGGCTGGTAGTGTGGAGATGCAAAGTGCCTGAGAGGATGAAAATGTGGGCTGTGGGGATTCAGGGCTAACAGGTGGCCTCACAGAGAAGGGGACAATGACTCTGCTTAGCAGAACCTCCACCCAGTGTGCCCCACAGAGGGTTGGAGGCCTCAAATCTTTGCTGTCAGTGTCCCCTGAAGACAGTTTGGACACCAGGTCACCCCTGCCTTGGCCAAGACTAGGAAATATAGACAGGGTTGAAAACAGGTGTCTGAGAGGAGGTCCCAGCATGTCCCTGACAGCAATACTGATGCCCCCATGTGCAAGAGCTTTCATCTTGCTGTTGCTGGAGGGAGGAGCTGTTACTGGGGGCTAGGAATTCTAGACCCTTTGTACCTTCAACATGAGACACCCTCTTCTATAGCGGATGTCTGTGTAAGAGTCCATAGAAGAAAGGGTGTCACTAAGTTATGGAAGCACCAAGGAACATTTTCAGTGGCTGTGTGGCACATCCAAATCACTGTTGCATGAACATTTAAGATAAAAGACTTTAGGTGGCCAATGTCTGGCTTGAGAAATGTTACTGGGGCTGATGAGCTGAACAGAGATACGACAGAGCAGCTTGGGCCTCCTCAGCTGAGGACAAGGGTGGTTTGTCCTCCTCAGTCAAGAGCTAGGGCAAAAAGATATATAATCACTCTTCATGGTTTGGTGTTTTATGCATTGTAACTTCCCCTACTAACATTCTTATAAAAAATATCAAGATTACAGAAGAGGTGAAAGGAGAGAGCAGGGGGTGCTCCTTTGACCTGCCCCCAACTCTCCTCACTGGATACACCCAAGTGAACAGCTTGGAGATAATGGTAGACAGGAGAAACTCTTGCAAAATTAATGAAAATGTTAAAAATTTATGAAAATTTTTGTTTAAAGTCAAGAGTATATTTGATGTGATCTGTGGTTTCCTTTTAATGTGTTTGATGTTACCAGAACCCAGCCACCTCAGCGATGGGAGCTGGCAAGAGACCTCAGGCTCCACCACAGGTCAGTTATGGCAGTTGCTCCTCAGAGCTCAGTAATTGCCTTTTTGTCAGTTGTGGCAGTTGCTCCTCAGAGCTGAGTAACTGCCTTTTTGTCAGTTGTGGCAGTTGCTCCTTAGAAACCTTTTATGTAATAGTGTACTTCCTGGATCGTGGAATGGACCAATTAGGTGTGAGCTATGAGCTGATTGGTGCTAAATGATCCAATAGGACTTTTGTTACCAGGATCCAGCCTCTCACCACAAGTCAGTTGTGGCAGTTGCTCCTTAGAGCCGTGTTATGTAAGGCGCACTTGCTGGGTTATGGAATGGACAAATCAGGTGCTATGGGCTGACTGGTAAATGGTCCATTCAGCCACAGGATTGAAAAATAGTCCAATCAGACTTGCGGACAGGGCACCCTGAAAGAGGATATAAGCCAGGGTCATAGGGAGCTGATGAGAGAGACAACGCCAGTCCCTGGAGGACAGCTGATGCCAGGCCCCAGAGAAGGAGAGACGATGCCAGCCCAGGAGACAACGACGCCAGCCCTGAAGTAAAGAAGGTGGTTTCCGACCTCTGAAGAAAGAAGAAAAGAAGCATGTGGTAGCTGCCCTTTAAGGAGGGAAAGAGGCTGAAGGACTCTGTCACAGATTGGGCCTCGGTTCTGTCTCTGACATTGCCTGAAAGGAGCACCAAAGGCCCTGGGCCTGGTGTCGCAAGAGCTGTTTATTGTTGGTGTAACCCCACAACTCACAAAGAGCTGTTAACACTGAGTGTCTCTGACACCGCCTCTGTGGGACCAGTAGTGGCCATCACTACTAACCAGTGCAGTCTAGCACTCCTGGTGACCGGTGGTGACCATCACTGATGCTATCTGTGTGAGGTAGCAGCCATTTGTGGATACAGTGAGCTCTTTGCTTTCCCTGTTTGTAAAATAAACCCCGTGGTTGTTGTTCCTGGAGCCTGAGGTCTCTTGCAATTGTGCGTGTGGGTGAGACCTACAGCGACCTGTCCTCTTTTTGGGCACTGTCCCTTGTTAGGCTATAGCTCTTGGTGCTGGTTTTTGGCCTTTTGGGGCTTTTTGGTGACTCTCTGGTCTCAGAGCCCGGGCAGGTGTGTGGCTGTTTCATCCTTCCATCTGGCCTCCTGCCCTATGGCCTCTTTTGTGGCCCTCTCTGCCCCTGTTTCAAAGCTTACGGAAGAGGTGAAAAGTGAAATCAGGGGGTGCTCTTTTGACTTGTGCCCAACCCTCCCCAGTGGGTACACCCAAGTGAGCAACTTGGAGATGATGGTAGACAGCAGAGACTTTTGCCATCTTGGGATTACCTTGCACGGTTCTGTCTAGTCAGTGTGTGCAGTTGCAATGGGAGGCAAGGGGAGGACATGGCCCCTATTCTTAGCCCTTTTGGTGAAAGTCGTACTCTTTCCAGCCTTTCTCAGCAAACCCACACTACATTTGCCTACTTTGACTCTAGCTAAGCTCCTGAGTGGGTCTCAGCCCCAAGTAGGGAGCTGTTTTGTGATGTTTACTTTAGCCATTGCCAGTTGAGGGTCCACATTGACCAGTTCATATGTTCAAATATATAAAATTAAATGTTTATGGAAGGAGTATGTTGAATATGCAGAGATAGATATATTTTATTTTATTGTTTTTATTTTTGTGTAGAAGAACTGGGGTGTAGGCCAGAGTTGCGGGTGTGTGTATGTGTGTGAGAGGATTCACCAGAGACAGAGTGGGGAGCAGAACAGGCAGACTGACTGAAATACACTGCTGAGGGGAGCAGCAGTTGAGACAGAAGAGATCTGTTGCACCATATGTGGGTAGCTCCCTGGCCAGGGATTGAACTCACTCAGGCCCCAACTGCTGAGATTTAACCCCTAGGCCATCAGGGAGGCCCTGATGAATATATTTTAATAAGAATAACTTCTTCCTGTGTAATACTGATTATCTTGTTTCCCACTGCCCTTAAAGGAGATGACAGTTAGTTTGGGGTAAATTCACATGTTTCCCTTACCCTGAACAGGCTGGGTATGGGGGTGCAGAAGGAAACAAGGTGGAGATGCTTCTAGCCTGGAAGAGCAGGTTGATATCAAACAAAGGTATGGGGTACTTAGGGAGGTTTGTGGCTGTTGGAGAAGCTCCGGGGGTTCAGGGAAGGCCCCAGGTGCAGGAAAGACACAGAGCTTCTGGGTCTTAGATTTTTAACTAGTGACCTAGGGTGCTACCCACCAGGTTCTCTGTGGGCTGGCCCTTGTGGGTCAAATTGTGATGCAGGGACCCAAAAACCTGGCCTTTTTATTTGTCTTCATAGTGGGGGTGGCACAGGCATTGGGGGGTATGAATGTAGTGGTTTCTGAGGCATGGTAAGGCCTCATGGTATAGAGGGTGAAGCCCTTCTCCTCCTCCTCCCTCCTCTCTCCTCCCCCTCCCGCTCCTCCTCCTCCTCCTTCTTTTTTTCCTGGTGTAAACCCTTAGTTATTTTTTTTTAACATTAGACTTCAAAAGTCTGGGGCCAAAGTAGGAAGAAAAGCAAGGAATGGAGAGACTTCAAAGACCTAATCCCTTCACTTTTCTTCCTGGATCTAAAGTCAAACCTAACAAAACCTTGACCCCACAAAAGACACCTGGACCACCAGCTCCCCTGGTGGTGGGGACGCACAGGGCACTCCGTCCTTGGTACCTGTTCTGGGAGGTTAAAATAAAAAAGTGCGAGAAGCACCAAGGTTTAAGATTTTCAGCACTAGCAACAACAAATGTTGGCGAGGGTGTGGAGAAAAAGGAACTCTCCTGCACTGTTGGTGGGAGTGCAAACTGGTCCAACCACTATGGAGAGCTGTGTGGAGATTTCTGGACCTACTAAACATGAGCTTCCATATGATCCAGCAATTCCACTCCTAGGTATTTACCCAAAGGACACAGAAACATCAATTCCAAAGAGCACCTGCACTCCTATGTTTATAGCAGCACTGTTTACAATAGGTAAGCTTTGGAAACAGCCCAAATGCCCAAAAATAGATGACTGGATCAAGAAGATGTGGTACATATACACTATGGAATATTACTCAGCATTCAAAAAAGATAAACACATGCAATTTGCAGCAACATGGATGGCACTGGAAGGGATCATGCTCAGCGAAATAAGCCAGAAAGAAAAAGAAAAATACCGGATGGTCTCACTCATAGCAGGAATCTAGAAAACTTAAATAAGGGACCAGGAAAATGAATAACTATAAGAAAGTGAAAATTAGAATCAACAAAAAACTATGAACCAGAGACGCTTTGGGGGGTGGGGGGCGGGAGGGGAGGGATTGGGATCAGAATGGGGGGGTTGCAATTGTATGGGGAATATAAAAATAAAATTTATTATTTAAAAAAAATATTTTCAGCACTGAGGGCAGCTCAAGACCATTCTCACTGGCTTCTTCAGGGTCTAAGTTTTGGGAGAACTTTTTTTTGAAAGTGTCCCTGGTTGGTAGTGATATGTGAGCCTACACCAATGACACTTTGCCTGAGGTTTTATATGACTTTTAACTTGTAAATGATTAACTTGTATATGAATTTTTAACTTGTAAATAACACAAGATGGGGGTAAATTGAAACATGTTTATGTAGCTGAGGGACTTGGAGAAACAGGCAGGAAACAGACAGTGGCTGCCTGACCAGAGGGGAAGACTCCTGAGTGCAATGTGCTGCGTGGATGTGTGGGCTGGCATGATCGGTGAGCTGATATTAGAGTTACTCATTAATTTGCTTCCCCTGCTGACTTGCTTTGCACCAGGCTTGCTAATGAAGCGAACTTTGGGGAATCTTGTGTAATTATCAATACTCTTTGACTGAATACTGACATATTCCAGGGACACCCATGCAGTTAACGAGCATGACACCAACGTGCTTTTTGGAGTGCTTCGCAGCTAAGGATCATGGAGGTGTAGAAGCTCTCAGTCCAAGCTGAGAGCAGCTTAGCAGGACACCTGCCTGTTTCCTCCTCCTGTATCACCCCCATACCAATTGGGTCATCCAACCCTTCCTAGCAGAGCCACCAGAATGTCCAGTGAGTCCAGAACCAGTTCCTGGGTGTCTCTGTGTCCCTGTGCCCCAGTCATCACCAAGCAGGCAGCAGCAGGTCAGGAAGCAGATGGAAGACAGAGAGCCAGGTGAGGGGAGAGTAGGGGTCCTGGCTCAGCCCAAGGAGGAGGGCTGCACGCCGTTGGGTCCCTAGGCTGCCAAGAGCAGACCCGGCTGGGGATTTCTGTGAGCCTAGCTGAATGCTGGGGCACGCTGCTCTGTCATGGTCCTGTGAAGAGGTTCATGGGAGAGACCTCACTGGGGTGGGTATGAGGGTAATTACACAGATGTCATGTTTTACAAGGATACTTGTTAAATGCAGATTCCTGGGTCCTACCCTAGATCAGTGGAGCTGGGAGCTCTGGGTGCAGGGCCCAAGAATTTATTTCTGCAGCAAGTAATATTGGACCCTGTGAATGCTCATTTGCCTGGGTCTGTAGAGGAAGGTTGTGGGTGTGGGCAATGAGCATCCTGGTGAAAAGTGGAGGTACCTGGTGGAAAGTAGCTTGGAGAGAGCCTGGTACCCATCAGACTCCTGCATGGTGAGTCACAGGTGGGCCTGTGAGGTGAAAGGGATCTGACTTTGGTGCTCTCAGGCAGGTGGGGATGAAAGATGGGCCAGGAGGCACCTAGGGACCTACAGAGTGCAGCTCTCCTGCTGAGGCTGAGGAATCGCCTCTGTGCTCCCCTGGCCTGACTCCCTCTGCCTTCTATCTGGTCCCTTCCTGAACTGCAGCTCTCTGTCTGGTGATGGCTGGGGCCCAGGGACAGAGAGACACCCAGGAACTGCTGTTAGAGACATAGCCATCTTGTTTAAACCACTGTTGTTTGGTGCATTTGAACCCGAATTTAAATAAAGTGGGCTAATGAACAGTGAATCATATCAGGGAAATCTGAGACTGGGTGGCAGGGATCTAGGTGGATTCAGGAACCTGAGGAAAATGTTCTTGTTCTGGGAAGGGCTGAGCCAAAGAAAGTCAGGAGACTGTGGTCTTGTGAACTGATGGCAGGAGGTGTAAGGAGAAAACATAACTTCTGGACCTGGGATTCGGATTGAGAAGGCTCGGTGGTGGTGCTAAGACAAGGGGCAATGCAATCTCTGTTGCTCTTGACCCCTGGTACCCTTGGGGCTGTATTGCTTAAGCAGGGTGGGAAGGGAGATGTATGCAGCCCATTTTGAAAAGAGAGGGCTACAAGGAGGCAAACCATCATCACATTTCCTGTTTCAACTTTTCCAGGATTTTCATACTGTCCCTGCAATTGGTTAATTCCTGTCCATGCACCCAATAATGGGGGTGCTAGGTAAAAGCCTGGGGTATACCTGCAGGACTGGGATGGGCAAGAGAAGCCTAATGGCATGGAACTCTCCAGTTGAACTCGTATGGATGAGAAGTCCTGGGACCACGGTCCCCCTTGGCCAGGTGGGGGTTCACCCAACTTCTGGTTCAATAGCACAGGACAGTGATAGCAGCCCTAAGCATGATGAGTGCCTGTGAATGAGGATGGACCTTTACACATCAACCTGTACTTTTTCACTTTAATTCCATCCCATTGATGGTGCTGAAATGAGTGATACTTGGAGAATCGTCTAACAACCAAAGAACTTAATTGAAATCTGGGCTGGTCTCACTCCAAAATCTGGAATCCTTTCCTGTGCTGTCCTGTACTAGGTCAAGTACGAAGGTCCTAAACTCTGGGATTGGAAGATGGATCCTAAAATCTGCCTTGTGACTCTACCCTGTCTACGCCACTCTCTAGATTGTTTAAGAAAGCCCCTTACTCTCAGGCTGTTTTGGATTTGTTTGCTCCGATTATCTAACCCTTTGAAACAAATGTCCATGACTTCAGAATGTAAAGCAACTAGAACCAATTAGATGCACAGATGCTGTGATCAGGGATGTGGACAATGGGGAGGTTCCATGACACTCCATGACATCTAGGTCCTGAGCTGGGATGACTTAAATGTCTGGGGCCAGAGTCCTCTGCAACTGAGGATCCTTCTAAGGGCACTTCTCCCTTCTCATGCCTAGTATCTGGGCTTGGATGACTGAAGTCTGGGTTCACCTGGGGCCATACCACCTCCTATGGCCTCCCCAGGACTGGCTTTTCTTGCAGTGTGGTGACGGACCCTGAGGAAGGCCCCTGAGTGTGTATCCCAGAGAGCTAGGCAGAAGCTGTGTGGCCTCTTATGATCCAGGCTCAAAAGTCACAGAGCATCTGCCACATCTATTGTTAAAGCAGCCGTAGGTCCACCCACATTCAAACAGAGGACACAGACCTCAGCGTTTGGTTGGGAATTTGGGGGCCCAATTTAAAGCTCCCATGGTGCTTTAGTAAAGCCACACAACAAACATTTACAATATCACTGTGGTCTTAGTAACTGACTTCCAGAGGAGAAGGGACATTAGTACAAACTTAATACTGTATGGATACCCTGATGCGTTCAACTCAGTGTTGAGTGATGTTGCAAGTACACAAACTTGGTTCTGTGCACGCTGCAAGGTGCTTCAACATTCCATAGAGGGATTATTGATATGCAGCTTCCTGGGCTCCAACGTCTGCTTCAGTGGGTCTGGGGTAGAGCCTGAGAATGCATTTCCAGAAGTTTCTAGGAGACAATGATGCTGTTGTTGTGGGGGCTGCACTTTGAGAACCATGGCTATCTTGCCCTGTCAGGTTAAAAAGAGCACATTCCAGATTCTAAAGTGATACACGTGTTAACCATATATTAAATAATAGTGAAACCTGCTATAAATATATTCTTCAAGTTTAATATATATATGAACAAAAGTTCTAGCATTCTCCCCCACACACATTCCAAGGATGGCCTGTGAGCCTTTTGGGTGGCACTGCCCTCTGGAAACTCCTGGGCAGAGTATGTCAAGTGCTTTCATGCCTGAGGGTTCCTTGGTGCCCTGCACAGTCTTTGTAATTGTAGTTCATGAATATATATTGAATACAGATTTTATGCCAAGCAATGGGTCAGGTGCTATAAAATATTCAAGGGAAGCAAAAATTTAATCTTACATTGTTGCTACTTTTGAGACTGTACTTCCTATCTTGTCCCAATGAGAAGGGTAGCAGAACAAAGTAGTTCATGAGGGTGATGTTTTTGAGGTGCATGTCATGTAGTGTTCAAAACCACAATGAGATACCACCTTACACCAGTGAGAATGGCACATATTAAAAAAACTAGCAACAACAAATATTGGCGAGGATGTGGAGAAAAATGAACTCTCCTGCACTGCTGGTGGGAGTGCAAACTGGTCCAACCACTATGGGACAGAAACATTAATTCAAAAGGTCACCTGCACCCCTATGTTTATAGCAGCAGTATTGACAATAGCTAAGCTATGGAAACAACCTAAATGCCCAAAATAGATGACTGGATCAAGATGTGGAATATTACTCAGCAATCGAAGATAAACTCATGCCATTTGCAGCAACATGGATGGAGCTCGAAGGGATCATACTCAGCAAAATAAGCCAGAAAAAAGAGAAAATTACTGAATGGTCTCACTCATAGCAGGAATTTAGAAAACCTAAATAAGGGACCAGGAAAAAGACTAATTATAATAAAGTAAAAATCAAAATCACCAAGCAACTATAAACCAGAGACACACTACAGGGGTGGGGGGAGGAGAGGAGGGAGTAGGGCCAAAATAGGGGGGTGGGAATTGTATGGGAACTATAACCAAAATGAAAATGCATACATTGTGCAAAAATGAAAAATGATGTAAGAAATATATAAAATAAAATAAAAAAACAAAACAAAGCAAAAAACAAAGTAGTTCGTGAGGGAGAAGAACCAGTTACAAGACTGTACTGGTTGACATGACATCCCAACATTTACAAACTACATGTCTTACCAAAGTGTTATGAGCGAAACTGTGTGTCCCCCTCTCCCCAGTTCATATGTTGAAGCCCAATCTCCAGGACCTCAGAATTTGAAGACAGTGTCTCCAAGAGGTGATTGTTCAAATGAGGTCACTAAGGAGGCCCTGCCCAATATGACTGCTGTCTTAATAAGAACAGGGGATAAGGCCGCAGGGAAGGCCATGCGAAGACACAGGAGACGCTACCTGCAAGTCGAGGGGAGAGGCCTCAGGAGGAACCAGGGCTGCTGCACCTGATCTTGGACCCATAGCTTCCAGTTAGGAAATTAGTACCTGCTGTTTAAGCTTTGCCTGTGGCCTTTGTTACAGTTGCAGAGCAGTGTCATATACCAACTGAAATCAATTTAGGCATAAAAATGAAAGTGTGGGCTTATAACTGGGAACCTCAAGGCTAGGTCTGGAGGTAGCAATATTTGGAAGAGAAAAATGTCCTCAGGGCCCCAGTGACCCTTTCTCCACTGAGCTTCTCTCATGTTCTACTGGGTCCCCCACCTGCGGAGGCTGCCTTTTTCCAGACAGTCAAACCAATCACAAGAGTCTGTGCTCACCTTCCACATATCCCTACCGTGGGAGGCTCCTCCGAGCAGCACCACTTCCAGACCAGCTACTGTCAAAGTCCAGGCCTAGCCACTTCCCTTCCCTGTGTGCTGAGGTGGGGCTTGGGGGAGGATGGATAGCAGACACAGCCATAGATAAGGACAACAGAATCTATATTGTACCCTATATCATTTTGTAATTGAAACTTATCTAATAAGAGTATAATGTATTTTGGTGCAAAGTAAACCCCCAAATACTTAATGAATGACTTAATTTTCCAAATGATTTTCAATGTTTTGCAAGATTTTAATAAGCACCAGTGATTGGGGTTTCATAGTTAAATACACTTGGGAAAGACTTGTTAACCTCCTTACTGGAAATTCAAAATGAATATTATCAAACTGAAGCTTCTGAGAATTCCAGTTTTGAAGAAATCTTTTTATCACAATTTAATTATTTTTTACCAAATTTATTTGACCGATAAACCTCTACCATTCTCACCTACCATTCTAGAAACAAGCACCCCTCTCTGGTGGAAGGAGTGTTCAAAGCCACGTGAAAGTGGTTGCCGTGGAGGGGGGAGGTCCATGCACAGGTAGGTCTGAACAACTTCATCCCATCTTCTCTACAGTCACAGGCAGGGGGGGGGGTCCCCCTGTACAGACATGAAGACCCAGGGTAATGGGATGAAGCCATTTGCCTAAGATTGAACAGCTGGTGGGGTGCAAGGCCAAGGTTAAATCCCGCTGTGCCTGGCTGCCAATCTCACTCACTTTTCGGTAATTCTTGTGGGAACCATGGCTCTCCATTAAGCCACTTCCTCTCCCACATTGCACATGGTACAGGAGGTACAGAGGTGACTGGGGCTGATGGTCTGGTGAGAGGTTGGGGGTGGGTGGGGTGCTGGCCATTCCTGGGACCCAGAGTTTCACAAATGATGAAGATGCAGGGGCAGCTTGGAATCTGCTTTCTGGAGTCACCTGGGGGTCCTTGTGGAGTTTCCAGGTGAGGGGATCATATCTTTCCTCTTTAATTTTAGTACATCATTAGGCACCACCAGATTGTATCATTTATAAACCCAGACAAATGAGATAAATGTATGAACACATACACATATTTTTTATTATTTTTTAAAGACTTTATTTATACAAGCACTGGGTACAGTCAGAAGCGCAGGAGGGTGAGAGGATTCACCAGAGCCAGCGTGGGGAGAAGAACAGGTAGACTGACAAAGTACACTGCTGAGGGAAGCAGCGGGCACGGCAGGAGAGGTCTGTCGTGCCATGTGGGACCCTCGCCGTGGCCGGGGATCGAACTGGTGCTGCAGAGGCTGCAGGCAGCTTCGCGGCCCAGCGCTTAACCGCTGCGCCACTGGGGAGGCCCCATATATTTTTTAATATGAAAATATCCAGATTTATGAATATTCAGCATCGTTCAGTAGAGAACAGGCCCCACAGGCCTTTTCAGCATGAACACTGGGGCATGTGGAGAGCCCTTGCAGGCACAGTCAGCGATGGGTTGGACTCACCAGAGACCCCACTGTGGGCCCCTGCAGTGTGTGGATGGCACAGGCCCCCAATTATTGAGATATGTGTCTTGGGGTGAGGGTGGGGAGTGTAGCATCTAGTCAGTTAGTTGGGGCTGGAAACCCTTGTCTGTATAATGTGAAGGAGATATGTAACTCAACCTTTTATTTTATTATTTTCTCTTTTCCCATAATTGGCTCAGCTAGTGTGACTGTTCCAGTTTTAGGACTCCCCACAGAGAGCATGTCTGGAATTCAAAACCCTTCTGGGGTCACCCCTGTTCTTTGATGCATGACTGTGGCTTCCCTTCCAGAATTTGTAATGGCACCTTGAGATGATTGCATGAACATTCTGTTGCCTTAACATGTCTGTCATTGGGGAAGGCTGGAGTCCCCCTCACTGTGCCCACATCCGTGGCTCAGAGTTGGAGTTGAGCATGAGGCCCCCAGTTGGCTTGACCAGAGGCAGCAATGGGGCTGAATGTGTGTGGAGAGGCCCTGGCTGCATCTTGGGAGCTGTAGAGGGGCAGGAAGTTTTTGGTACTTAGCTAGAACCTGCTGCCTATACCGACCTTCCCCACACCCCACACAAGCAACACGGGGCTCTGTCCCAGTGGAAGTGCTTCCATGGCCTTGGAGAATGGATCCCCTGTGGGGCTGCTTGTGTGAGTCCAGTTTTAATATGGACATTGCACTTTGGTGACTGGGGTTCCTTTCTCCTAGAGCAGGAGGTGGTGGGGTGCTAGATCAAGGGTCCCCCCAAACATGCACACACCGGTTCAGGGATTCATTAGGAGGACTTTCAGATCTCAGCATATGCGAGTTGTCCTTACCTATATAATTTGTCAATGAGAGGATATAAGTCTATAGCCACACAGGGGAAAGGCTCATGGGAAGAAGTCATGGGAACCAGACGTAGGCTTCCGGCAACTTCTCCTTTAATGGCCACCTAGGATAGGCCTGATTCCTCAGGGTGAGTGGTCGTAACACCTGTGAAATGCTGTCTACCAGGGAAACCTGTTAGAGACAGGTCTTTGCCTAGCAAAGACCTAAAGTCCAGCCTCCTGGAGGAGAGCAGGTGCTGGACAAAGTGCAATGCACGCAGCTCAGGCATAGTAAGTTGCTCTTACCAGCTCAGGGAAGGTTCCCAGATGCCAGCCGAAGTTCCATTTTGCAAGAATTCTGAGTGGAGCACCTAGGTCTGCTTGTTCCTGCAGAGATAAAGCTGCCCCTCAGACCAGAACAGGGTGGCCTGTGGGACTTAGGGGCTTCACGAAGATTGGACGGGAGTGTGTATTGTGAAGCCAGAGAGCAATGTGCCTCATGCCTCCCCCGACCTCTTTTTTCACTGGTGCTCCTGCATCTCCCTGCTCCACCCTGGTCCTTTAAGTGGCCTCAGCGCTCCCTGCAGTGCTCATAACCCAGGCCGCGCTTCCTTCCCTCATCCTGGGTTTGGTCAAACCTCCCCAGGAAGTGACCACTACCCATGTCAATGTTACACTGCACACAGGGTAGGCCCCAGGGCTCTGATTCCCTGCAGTGACCAGCCAAATGCCCTGCGAGGTTTGGAAGTGTTGGGCATCTCTTCCTGGCAGGCTGCTTGACTGGCGTCCAGGACTCCCCTGTGTGATGAGTTCTGCTGTTCTCGGCCTGACTTCATCTCTGCCCCTAAGGCCACTGTAGAGGCAGGATGGGCACAGAGCAGGATCTTTACAATCTTAGAAGACAGGGTAAGGAGGAGTCCTGGAGCCCTCAGTGGCTTTTGCAGAATTTTATTGAGATTCCCTAGGTAGACGGCAGTCAGGAGTGCTGGGGGGCCGTGAAGCTGGCAGGCCTCCTAGCCCCCCACGAATCTTCACTCTTTTTGGCTCTCCAGTATTCTCTCATGGCCTCTGCTTCTCTGCTCCCTTCAGTCTGCGGTGTTCCTGTGATGCCGCCCTTATGAGCGCAGTCTCTCAACCTAGGTGTACCCACCTATGCATGCCCCCTACTCTACTCCACGTGCCCACCATCAGGCATGCATTCAGGACCACAGGGACCCATCATCAACGCTAATGGTAGGAGGGCAGAAAAGCCTGATTGTCGGTCCGTCCCGCAGGCCGACGGGGTTCAGGAACATAACATCCGGTTATTAATGCATCAGCTTTTGCCGAATCATGCTTGAGCGGAAGCAACCACTACCCCAGGTCCCTCTGCTGGTGAGCCCTGTACTAACAACTCCCCCGTTTTTACATTATAAAGAAAAAAGGGGGGGACGCACTGGGGCCTGTCTTAGGTTGTGGCGGTCGTATTCACGTGCTTACCCGTCATGGCCACCCACCACCAGATTCCTAGGTAAGGTAGAGGAGCTGTCTTAGGTTGCAACGGATTACACCGCCATCTTACCTGTCATTGGCCTACAGGTGGTCAAGGGCAATATTGACCCACACGCCAGGGTCTGCAGTGCGTTGTAATGGAGAGTACTGTACCTGTCGCAGAGCCAGTTGTAGGGCCCTGCGTCTTTGGCACTGGTGCCACAGGATGTAGAAGATGACACCCAGACAGAAGAGGACCACACCAAGGAATGATATGGCTCCCCCCAAGGATTTGGCCAGCCCCCAGGCTTTAGAGAGCCAGGAAAGGGCTTGATCAGGGTTAAATACCACGGCTCGGGTATTATTGATGGTGAGAATTTGATTAGCCAATTGAACTGTAAAATTGAGAAAGGTTTGGTTCCACGGGCCACACAGGCACTCATTAAGGGTATGAACCTGGGAAGAATAATTGGAAACAAGAGCAGGGGTAACACATATGAACGCATATGTAGGAACACAGGGGATATGGGCAGTTAGAGTCAATAAGTCTATTTCTTCTTGTAGCAAGGAGACTTGTTGATTTAGTTGGAGTATTCCGACAGCAACGTGATTGTTGATAGAGTCTTGAGTGAGAAAGGCAGTGGAGATTCGTTCTGAGAGAAGGTTGATGGTGTCCGCGTTAGCCACAGAGTTGGACAGAGCTAGGCCGCCGACCACTGTGGAAGCAGCTGCCAGCGTCGAGAAGACGGAGATCAAGGCGCCAATGCCGGACCTGCTCGTTGATTTCGGATCATTACCTGAGAAGTAGACTCAGACACATTGACAGGCATAATAATGACCTTAGGGAAGCGCGTAACAATAAAGGAATTGCTGAGGGTTCTGGACCAACAAGAGGAAAGGTGACAGCTACAATTGAGGGAGGATTGATTGTTGAACGATAGATTGAAAGACACTATATAAAAAGGAGACAGGACGCAAACACCTGCTTGAAGTAAAATTAACTTTGTAACTGAGAGTGGCGTTGTCAGAGAGAGTGCTGGGATGGTTACCATAGGTAGCATTATAGGAAGGGAATTGCAGAGAAACCAGCCAGAGCGAATGGGATGTTGTCCCTCAGTTTGGAACTGAGAGTGGCATTCATTAGCCCAATGGAGACCCTTTTTGCAATGAGGACAGGGCCCGGGAGGTGGCGAGCATTGAAAAGGACTTCCCAGTCTTTGAGAAGGAGAAGCAGTCGTGCGGGAGGTGCACTCATTACGAAAATGGTCCGTTTGACCGCACCCAAAACAGGAACCACCTCTTTTTATTTTTTAAATTATAAATTTTATTTTTATATTCCCCATACAATTGCAACCCCCTCATTCTGACACCAATCCCTCACCTCCCGCCCCTCACCCCCAAAAAGTGTCTCTGGTTCATAGTTTTTTGTTGATTTTGATTTTCGCTTTCTTATAGTTATTCATTTTTCTGGTCCCTTATTTAAGTTTTCTAGATTCCTGCTATGAGTGAGACCATCCGGTATTTTTCTTTTTCTTTCTGGCTTATTTCGCTGAGCATGATCCCTTCCAGCGCCATCCATGTTGCTGCAAATTGCATGAGTTTATCTTTTTTGAATCCTGAGTAATATTCCATGGTATATATGTACCACATCTTCTTGATCCAGTCATCTATTTTTGGGCATTTGGGCTGTTTCCAAAGCTTAGCTATTGTAAATAGTGCTGCTATAAACATAGGGGTGCAGGTGTTCTTTGGAATTGATGTTTCTGTGTCCTTTGGGTAAATACCTAGGAGTGGAATTGCTGGATCATATGGAAGCTCTATGTTTAGTAGGTCCAGAAATCTCCACACAGCTCTCCATAGTGGTTGGACCAGTTTGCACTCCCACCAACAGTGCAGAAGAGTTCCTTTTTCTCCACACCCTCGCCAACATTTGTTGGTGCTAGTTTTTTTAATATGTGCCATTCTCACTGGTGTAAGATGGTATCTCATGGTAGTTTTGATTTGCATTTCCCTGATTACAAGTGATGTTGAACATTTTTTCATATGCCTGTTGGCCATTTGCATTTCCTCTTCAGAGAAGTTTCTTTTTAGCTCTTCTGCCCATTTTTTGACAGGATTATTTTCTTTGTTGTTGTTGAGTCTCATCAGCTCTTTGCAGATTTTTGTGATCAGTCCTTTATCATTAGTGTTGTGTGCAAAAATGTTCTCCCAGTTGGTGGGGTTTCTCTTTGTTTTTTTTATTGTCTCTTTTGCTGTGCAGAAGCTCTTTAATTTTATGTAGTCCCAGCTGTTTATCTTTGCCTTCACTATCACTGCTTTGGGTGATGTGTCTGTAAAGATGTCTTTGATGTGCAAATCACGTAGTGTTTCGCCTATATTTCCTTCTAATATTTTATGGTTTCAGGTCTTATGTCAAGTTCTTTAATCCATTTTGAGTTGATTTTTGTGTATGGTGTGAGGTAGTGGTCAAGCTTCATTCTTTTGCATGTAGCGACCCAGTTTTCCCAGCACCATTTATTGAACAAACTTTCTTTGCTCCAATGCATAGTCTTTGCTCCTTTGTCAAAGATTAGTTGACCATAAATCTGTGGGTTTATTTCTGGATTTTCTATTCGATTCCATTGGTCTGTGTGTCTGTTCTTGTTCCAATACCATGCAGTTTTGATGATTATGGCTTTGTAGTAGAGTTTGAAGTCTGGGAGTGTGATGCCTCCATTCCATTCTTTTTTTTTCAGGAGAGCTTTGGCTATTTAGGGTTTTTTGTGATTCCATATGAATTTCATCAATAATTGTTCTATTTCTTTGAAGAATGACATTGAAATTTTGATTGGAATAGCATTGAATCTGTAGATTGCTTTTGGTAGGATGGCCATTTTAATAATGTTTATTCTTCCAATCCATGAGCAGGGGATGCCTTTCCATTTCTTTGTGTCTTCTTCTATTTCTTTTAACAGTGTTTTATAGTTTTCTTTGTATAGGTCCTTTACCTCTTTTGTTAGATTTATTCCCAAATATTTGATTTTTTTTGGTTCAATAATAAAAGGGATGGTTTTTTTTATTTCTTCTTCTTCAGATTTATTGTTTGTGTATAGGAAGGCTACTGACTTTTGCGTGTTGATTTTGTACCCTGCCACTTTACTGAACTGATTGATGAGTTGAATTAGTTTTTCTGTGGAGTTTTTGGGGTTCTCTATGTATATTATCATATCACCGGCAAATAGTGATAGTTTGACTTCTTCTTTTCCTATTTGGATTCCTTGGATGTCTTTCTCTTGTCTTATTGCTCTGGATAGGACTTCCAGTATTATATTGAAGAGCAGTGGTGAGAGTGGACATCCTTGCCTTGAGGAACCACCTCTTGAGGGGTGTTGAGCGGATGGCTGCAGAGCCGCTGCCATAACGGTATTGGTAACAGTGCGCCATCGATATCCTTACACAGGCGTATATACCCCTAGGTGGCATGTTTGTCTTTCCAGGGGCGGATGGCTTCCTGGCACCATTTATTGGCGTTTTCAAAAGCCAATTGTTTAACCAGGATGGAGGTAGGTTCACCCTCCCCCATAATTCAGGAAGCCGCTGTTAAGAGGCGGGCCACAAAGTCCGCGAACGGCTCTGAGGGTCCTTGGAGAATTTTAGTAAGGGATTGGTGAGGCTGCCCCCTGGATCCCAGGGCCTTCCAAGCCGATTTGGCTGCCAAGGCCACTTGTGCAAAAACGGCGGGATTATCAAACATTGTTGCTGGTTAGTACTATAATGGGGACCCTCCCCGGTTAACATTTCTTTAGTTTGTTGGGGAAAACCTCTTTGAAGATTGGTTTGAGCATACTGGTCACAGAGTTCCGTAAAGTGACCCTTCCACAAAAGATAATCCCCCGGGCTCAAAAACAGCGCGGAAAGTGTCCTTCCAGTCATTGGGGGTCATAATAAAGGTTTCAAATGTGTCTAACATTTGGTGAACAAAAGGGCTCTGAAGTCTGTAGTCTCTGATAGATTCTTTTAAGAGCTTGAGGTCTCGGAAAGGCAGTGCCAAATGCTGCCGGGCAGGCCAGAAGGGATTCCCGAGAATTTTCAGAGTTGGAGGGTACAAATCTCGAAGGAACAGAAGTGAGGGGCTGTATAAGCCCAGGAAAGTCTGGGTCAGAGCCATGGGAGTTGAGTGGAGGGGCAGAGGGGAGAGTGGTGGGGGAGGGATGCCGCCGATTTTTGGTTGATGGGGGTGGTCTATCATAGGGAGGTGGATGGTCTGTATTGTCATCCACATCCCCCTCGTCTGAAGAGGAATCTCCCCCCGGATTTGAGGATTGAGGGGGGGGTTTCCGTGGCTGAGCTTGCCGCGGCCGAGTATGTGGCGGGCGTTTTGCTTTGAGACTGAGCCGCGGAGCGCAATGCTTCAGGCACTAGTTCACAAGCAGCTGCTCCCCCATCACTAAGGGCATCACGGACTAGCTGCCACACAGAAGGAATACGGGGGGGGGGGGGCAGTTTGAGCTCCGTAAAGGTCCCTGTGAAGAAGGAGGTCCACTTTGACCTTTTCCCAGTTTTGTACTGAGACGGTGTCCTGCTGAAGGAACCATTTGCTGGTATTTGCGAGGACTGAGACTAGATTATGAAGGGTCTGAACCTTAACGGGAGTTCCATAATTTTTAAGGAGAAGTTGTAGGGCTCTAACAAGTTGGCCCTTGGACATGGTATTGCTCATGATGCCGATCACTTACCAATGACCTTACCTTACTGATTGATTGGTCCCTCAGAAGATCCCTCGTACTCGGGTCCCTGTTCAGGCGCCACTTGTCGGTCCGTCCCGCAGGCCGACGGGGTTCAGGAACATGGCGGAGGGGCTGGGGATGAAAGATGCGTACACTCACTTGTCTGGAAGCAGGAACTCTCTTTATTACCGAGGGGCAGGGATATATATATAGGAAAGTCTGCACATGTGCTTTACGTGGCCTGCACATGCGCTTTACGTGGATCTTATAACAACCGGTTATTATTGCATCAGCTTTTGCCAAATCATGCTTGAGTGGAAGCAACCGCTACCCCAGGTCCCTCTGCTGGTGAGCCCTGTGCTAACACCTGATAGTTTTTTACCTTACCCTACAGCCACGAAGTCACAAACCCCACTACAACTTCTGGGTGTGGAATGAAGGGAACATCACGGGCAGCAGACAAGAAGGCCCAGGAGAGGTTGACTCTCCCTCCCCCTCCTCAAGGCCTGATGTCCTCAGAAGGCCAATGACTCTCCTGAAATGCTGCTTGTTGAAAGCACCACAGTCACATCTGTGCAGCTTAGGATGCAGGTCTCTGGAGGGGAAGCATGGCTCTAAGCTTGAGGTCTTTGCCCTGGGCTGTATATCCAAACAAAGTTTTTCAAGGAAGAGAATATTTTCTTTTAAATTGACACAACTGTTTCTAAAAGTTTTTAAATCTGTCAGGATAGCTTCCAAATTATAATGGGCAGGAAGGGACAGTGCAGGATCTCTATAATCTGAGCAGACGGGTGAAGGAGGAGTCCTGGAGCCCTTGGTGGCTTTTCAGGCTTTTATTAGGATTTTACTGGGTACACAGCAGGCAGGGGGGCACGGGCCTCCCAGCCCCCAGCAAATCTTCACTCTTTCTGGGCTCTCCAGCCCTTTCTCGTGGCCATTTCTTCTCTGCTCCTTTTGCTCTCGTTCTCCATGCTTCTCTGCACTACTGGTGTCCCTGTGATGCCGCCCTCATAAGCCCAGTCTCAGCCCAGGTGTACACACCCACATATGCCCACACCCTACTCCAGGTGCCCACCATCAGGCATGCCTTCAGGACCACAATGTTCCATTGTCAATCCTAATGGCGGGAGGGCAGAAAAGCCTGATAATTTTTCACTTACCCTACACAGATCCTACTGCTTCCATGTGCCCCACCCTGGTTTTAGGAGGATCCCCCTGAGCTGGATGGCGGCAGTGAGGGCAGGTGTGGCCTTCTGCAAATGTGAGGCATGTTCCCAATATTGCACGGCGCCTCCCAGGCCCCAGACTGGCTCTCACTGCATCAGTCACTGGTTTCTCACTTTCCCACATGGCACATGCCACCCAGGTTTCTCCAAGTCTGTGGTTTTTGGTCTGAGGGAAAGATAGAAGCCTTTGGATCTACTGGCTGGTTGAAGCCATGAAATGAACATGCATAAAATCTAGGGTCTTGAGCAATTCCTTGCTAAAGGAGTGGCTTCCATCAAAGCCAACCACTCTGATGATTTTAGCTTTAAAAACTGACACCAGTGTCTGCTGACTCAAAAGTGAAATAATGGACAAAGCGGCAACTCCTTCTACAAAGTCTTGACCCTATGTCCCAGTCACAGCCTCTCACACCCTAGAGTGCAGCCTGTGGTGTGTCCTTTGTTTCCAAGAGTGGGTTCATGGGCTTCTTCCTGGGCTTCTTTGGGCTTCTTCCTGACCTGAACATAGCAAATCACATAGGACAGCTGTTCATGAAAAGGCTGCAGCCATAGACCTGCCAGCTATAGGAAAACCTGGTCTTTCAATCCCTGAGCTCATCATTTCAGCCAGTGGTCTGCCTCTGTCCCAGACCTGCTCTGGCATGGTTCAATGACTGGCCTTTGAGCCTTCAGTTTCTTTGGTTTCCCAGGGCTGATCAGAATCAGAAGTGCTGACTCACATTGGCAAAGCTCATGAGCAATGGATGTATAAACTAGGTGACCCATTGAGGATGCTAATTTTCCAAGGGAAGTAAAAAAGTTTCAGTGGGTTCAACTTCTGTGTAAGTGCCTATGTGAGCACCTTCTTCTGTGGGTAAGTGATATAGGGAGCTAAACTCTGAGCTGAAGTTTGTTTGATGAGCATAAATTCAGCAGAGGGAGCTGTTTATTTTTTGAGTATTTAAAAACAATCTCACTTTGTCAGTCATCTTGATGCATGTATCTCCCACAAGGTTGGTTCACTAGTAAATGGGACTATAACTCTTGGGAGTTCATGCTGAAGATATCTGTGCCAGGGCCAATGCTAACAGGGTGCCTCTCTGATATTCCATTTTCTACATTGCATGGCTAACTCCCTCCCAGTAACACTTGTGACAAATAGCTACTATCCATTTCCCCATCTTCACTTCCATAATAGACGTCACTAAGTTACTGCCCAGTGTGTGGCCTCCCATGTAGAACTACACTTTCCAGCCTTCCTTGCACTTAGTTGTGGTCATGTGATTAGCCAATGGGGCATGAGCCCATGTTAGAGTCTGGGTCATTGGCATTCAAAATGGAATCATGCCAGCTTCCCAAGAACTCACCTGTAGCCAGGATGAGGTGAGGCAGTTGCCACACCAGGTGGAATGTCTGTGCCCTTGATAATCCCTCAGGCATGCATGTTGACTATACACACGTGTATACTCCATTCCCCACTGTCAACACCCCAGTGTTCATCCCACCCATGAGAAGCCTATGTTCTATTTCTATGACACTTTCCAGAACACCTGTTCTTTTGCTGCAAACATCCTCTTCCCCCTTCTCATTCTCCTTTCTCTTTTCCCTTCCCCCCTCTCCTTTTCTCATCCCCTGGCCCCACTCCCTCATCTTTTGCTCAGGCATTAGGAGGCCTCTGCCTGACTTGGTGAGTGAATGAGAAGGAAAGTGTCAGTTCACACCGTGTACAGGTGGCACCTCATTCCATATACCCTGAGAGGTGTGGAATGCTGGGGAGAACAGGGTGCTGGGACCTTGCAAGGCATGTGAGTCATGACCCTGAGGGGTCTTTTGCTGGCTTCTACCAATTAATCCCTGTAGGGTAAGGTAAAAATTATCAGGCTTTTCTGCCCTCCCGCCATTGGGATAGATGACGGAACCCTGTGGTCCCGAATGCATGCCTGATGGCGGCCACCTGGAGTAGGGTGTGGGCATATGTAGATGGGAGTCACCTGGGCTAAGACTGGGCTTATAAAGGCCATGTCATGGGGACTCCAGGAGAACCACGAGAGGAGCAGAGAACGAATGGAAGAGCAGAGAGCAGAACCACGAGAGCAGCAGAGACCATCAGAGAACGCCGGAGAGCCCAGGAAGAGTGAAGACTTGCTGGGGGCTGGGAGGCCTGCCAGCCTCCTGGCCCCCCGGCACCCCTGCCTGCTGTGTACCTGGTCAATCCCAATAAAAGCCTGAAAAGCCACAGAAGGCTTTAGGACTCTCTTTTCCTTTACCCCGTCTGCTTGGATCATAGAGATCCTGCCCTGTGCCCATTCCTGCCCCCTACAATCCCACACAGGTTTTGAATGAGCCAGTATGGTGCAGGAAGGCTACTGGGCAGGTTCTGTATAAACTGAGCAGACCAGGTAAAGGAGGAGTCCTAGCAGCCCTCGGTTGGGTTGCTTTTACAGGCTTTTATTGGGATTTACCAGATACACGGTAGGCAGGAGTGCTGGGGGGCCAGGAGGCTGGCCCTAGCCCCCAGCGAATCTTCACTCTTTTCTGGGCTCTCCGGCGTTCTCTCATGGCCTTTACTTCTCTGCTCCTTTCGCTCTTCTGCTCTGCTCCTCCTCTGGCGTCCCGCGATGCTGCCCTTATGAGCGCAGTCTCTCAGCCCAGGTGTACCCACTTGCTTATGCCCACACCCCACTCCAGGTGCCCACCATCAGGCATGCATTCAAGACTGCAGGGATCCATCATCAATCTTAATGGCAGGAGGGCAGAAAAACCTGATACGTTTTTACCTCACGCTACAGCCAGTAACTGGTTTCAAGAGAGGAAGGTTTACCTTGGATCACACAACAGGGGAGGGTGGCCACTGCCCTGAGCCACACCCCCTAGGTGAGACCTGCAGGGGGCATGGAGTGGGGGTGGGGAGGGGGGCTCATTTTACAGGCTTGATCACCAGAGTGGGGGAGAAGGGAAACAGAGTATTGGCTGACAATTTGTAACCGGATATTGACTGTTTTCTAGCTTGGTTTTCAGGACTTTTAAAAAAAGATTTATTTATTTATATAGACAAGAATTGGGGTACAGGCCAGAGTTGTGGGGGGGGGGTGAGAGGATTTACCAGAGACAGAGTGGGGAACAGAACAGGCAGACTGAAATACACTGCTGAGGGGATGTAAGGCAGGACGGACACAGTGCAGGTTTTCTGATCCCATGCAGACCGGGTAAAGGAGGAGTCAGAGTCCTCAGTGGGTTTGCAGGTCTTTTATTGGGGTTCAGCGGGTATATGGCAGGCAGGGGTGCTGGCTAGGGGGCTGGGAGGCTGGCAGACCTCCCAGCCCCCAGCAAGTCTTCACTCTATCTGGGCTCTCTGGCGTTCTCTGCTTCTGCTTTGGCTTTTCCTTCAGGTTCTGCTGCTGCTGCTTCTGGTGCTGCTGGCGTCCCCCCCGTGACGCCGCCCTTAAAAGCACAGTCTTAGCTCAGCTGAATCCCATCTACCTATGCCCACACCCTATTCCAGGTGCCCGCCATCAGGCATGCATTCAGGACAAGGATCCATCATCTATCCTGATGGCGGAAGGGCAGAAAAGCCTGACATTTTCTTTACCCTACAGTCCACCCCCTCAGGGTTTTCTGCCATACAGTCTTTATCAGTCTCTATGTACAAATTATAAACACATGTCTCTTGGCAATATGAACACTGCAGCCATGGCCCACAAAAGTAAATGAAATACATCACAATATAACAAAATACAATGGAACACAAATACAACAGAACACAAATAAGTCCAGGCAGGGCCCCAACCTAGCGCAAAAGACAATTATTGGTACCAGCAGATGAGCCACCAAATCTGCTGCCGAAGGCACTGCTCATACGAGGGAGGGGAAATCACACACGGCATCTGCTATAACATACCAGGAGCCGTCAGGCTCCCTGGCCTTCTCTGGCTGTAGTCTAGGCTACAAGGCACACACAGCATCCACCCCCAGGATGCACTAGCTCTGGGATTGGCAATTTTATTCTGTTGGGGGTAATCGCCAACCCTCAGGGTTACTGTCTGCAGTCGCTCCAACACTCGGCCTTCACAGCCACCCATGCGACTCGCAGACCCCTGCACTCAGGCCAACCCACTGCACAAGCACATGGGTCGGGGATCCAAACTCTGCATTCGGCTTGGGCTCCACCCCAAGCCACATTCCCCACCCGTCCCCCAAGGACAGGGTCCTCAGCTCCTCACCCTCGCTCAAGAATGAGCAGGGCATCACCCACAGGTGATTTTACGAGACTCACAGTTCTTCAGCATACCCAGGCTGCTTAACAGCCGCTCAGGGCTTCTCAACTTATCATCAGTACCAGCTTTTACTTTCTTAGTTGGCTTTTCTCCTCCACCTGGCTGCTGGGCATACACAGGCTGCTTTTGGCCATCAAGGCCCACTGGCCACCCCCAGATTCTCAAAAAAAAAAACAAAAACATAACCTGCCAAGGTCCTCCGCCTTCTGGCAGGATTGTCAGTCCAAGTTTATCAGTCCATGTCCATCAGTTGAAGTCCATTGGCCTCTCCTTGCGTCAGCAACGTCCTGCTGCCTCAGGGGTCATTGGCTGGTCCTTTCCGGTGTCGTTGGCTGGTCCTTTCGGGCATCTGCTTCACGCCAGGTCTCATCCTGTAGCTCGTGGACGTATCCATCTTCTATACCGCCATGGCGCCTCCAGCGTCGTCACAGGCAGTCTTTTACTCCTTAGTCCCTCCAGGTCTTCGGAGGGCTACAATACCTGTCTGCATGGATCCTGCCGACTTACGCCAATTGTAAGGCGGGACGGACACAGTGCAGGTTTTCTGATCCCATGCAGACCGGGTAAAGGAGGAGTCAGAGTCCTCAGTGGTTTTGCAGGTCTTTTATTGGGGTTCAGCGGGTATATGGCAGGCAGGGGTGCTGGCTGGGGGGCTGGGAGGCTGGCAGACCTCCCAGCCCCCAGAAAGTCTTCACTCTATCTGGGCTCTCTGGCGTTCTCTGCTTCTGCTTCGGCTTTTCCTTCAGGTTCTGCTGCTGCTGCTACTGGTGCTGCTGGCGTCCCCCCCGTGACGCCGCCCTTAAAAGCACAGTCTTAGCTCAGCTGAATCCCATCTACCTATGCCCACACCCTATTCCAGGTGCCCGCCATCAGGCATGCATTCAGGACAAGGATCCATCATCTATCCTGATGGCGGAAGGGCAGAAAAGCCTGACATTTTCTTTACCCTACAGGGGAGCAGCTGGTGAGACAGGAGAGGTCTGCTGCACCATGTGTGTAGCTCCCTGGCCAGAGATCGACCTTGTGCTGCAGAAGCTGTGCATAGCTTCATAGTGCTGTGCTCAACCCCTTGCACCACCAGGCAGGCCCATTTTTCAGGACTTTTAAGCACCCACAGGTGCTTTACCTGGTCTCATCATAGTACCCCCTCAGACGACAAGTACATCCAGGTTGATTAGATTTTCACCAATAGAAAGCTAACAAACAAGGCCCAGGTGAGATCCTGTAGCACTAGGCAGACAACACAGTGCCCTTCTTATCAAGCAAAGACCCTAGAAGGAACCACTAGAAGCACACATTTGAGTCCCACCCTGAGTCTGTGGGAGTGGCAGTGGGGTGGCTGGTGGGCATGAGCTTTTTCTCAGGGTGCAGTGAGTCAGCTGTGGAGACAAACCACCAGAAAAAGGCATTGCCAGTGATCCCAAGCAGGGAGGGAGGTGGCCAGCATCATGGCCATAGTGTCTCAGAGCTGTGCTCTCTGTCAGGGCAGAACGCTGGGAGCAGCTTGCTCCTCCTGGACCGATGGACTGCCTGGTCTGCAGTCCGTGCTGCTGACATGTGGCCACAGCCCAGCACTTCACTCAGTTCATAGAGACACAGCAGAGCAATGTCAGCTCCTGGCTGCTCTGCTTGCAGGTGACCCTGGAGTGTGGGCAGCTGAATCATGGGCAGGTAGCTGCAGGCAGCCTGCCGGGCCCAGGGGATGCAGCAGTCAGGCTCTTTTGCCTTGTGCCTCCCTGAGTGGCTCCAGGTCTGTGGGGCTGTGGCCTGCTCCAGCCTGGAGAAGGGGGAAGAAAAATCAGCGCTGCCTCAATCTCCTCTGGGGCCTGGCCTTCACACAGGAGTGGGATGGTGGAGGGGTTTACCAGAGGTGTTTTCAGTCTGATCCAGACAAACACCAGCCCACAGGTGCTGACATGGCTGTGTTAGGAGACTGGAAAAATAACCAAGATCCTGTAGAAGGAAACAGGATGGCGGGGTACCAGTCTGCAGGAGGTGGGGTGTCTCAGGATGTGTTTGCCCAGAAGTATACTCTGAGACATGTTGGCAGCAAATATTGGGAGGGCTCTCAGGAAGATGATGGGGGAGAGGAGATGGGCAGAGAGGGGAGCCAACCAATTGAGGGGGTATGGAGGGTAAAGAAAAATGTCAGGCTTTTCTGCCCTCCCGCCATCAGGATAGATGATGGATCCTTGCGGTCCTGAATGCATGCCTGATGGCGGACACCTGGAGTAGGGTGTGGGCATAGGTAGATGGGATTCACCTGGGCTGAGACTGTGCTTTTTAAGGGCAGTGTCAGGGGGACGCCAGTAGAAGCCGAAAGAGAAGCCAAGAGAAGCAGCAGAAACCAAGAGAGAAGCAGAACGCTGGGGAGCCCAGATAGAGTGAAGACTTGCTGGGGGCTGGGAGGCCTGCCAGCCTCCCGGCCCCCCAACACCCTTGCCTGCTCTGTACCGGGTAAAGCCCAATAAAAACTTGAAAAAGCCATTGAGGGCTCCAGGACTCCTCCTTTACCTGGTCTGCTGGATCAGAAAACCTGCACTGTGGTCCTTCCTGACCCTACAATTGGTGTAAGTTGGCAAGATGATCCATGCAGATGGGTATGGAGCCCTCCGAAGACCTGGAGGGACTAAGGAGTAACAGACTGTTTCCCTGTGACGACGCTGGAGGCATCATGGCAGCACAGGAGACGGACGAGGTCCGGGAGCTGTGGGACGAGACCTCAAGTGGAGGAGATGCCCGAGAGGACCAGCCAATGACCCCTGAGGCAGCAGAATCGTCGGGGAAGAGAGGACCACGATTCGGAGCTCGCCAGTGCTGATGCAGGGAGAGGCCAACAGACTTGGACTAATGGACTGACAATCCCGCCAGAAGGCGGAGGATCTTTGGCAAGTTAATGTTGTTTTGGGACCCTGGGGGAGAATGCTATTGTTTGTACACCCGAGGAGATAGGAATCTGGGGGTGGCCAGTAGGCTGTGATGGCCAAAAGCAGCCTGTGTATGCCCAGCAGCTGGGCAGAGGAGAAAAGCCAACCGAGAAGGCAAACGCTGGTGCTGATGCTAAGTTTGGGAAGCCCTGAGTGGCTGCTAAGCACTAAGTAAGCTGAGGAAGGACAGTGAGTCTCGTAAAATCACCTGTGGGTGATGCCCTGCTCGTTGTTGAGTGAGGGTGAGGAGCTGAGGAACCCGTGCTTGGGGGACGGGTGGGGAACGTGGCTCGGGGTGGAGCCCAAGCCGAATGTGGAGTTTGTATCCAAGGATCCCCGACCCATGTGCTTGTGCAGTGGGTTGGCCTGAGTGCAGGGGTCTGCGAGTCGCATGGGTGGCTATGAAGGCCGAGTGTTGGAGTGACTGCAGACAGAAACCCTGAGGGTTGGCGATTACCCCCAACAGTAGAAAAGAATCGCCAGTCCCAGAGCTAGTGCATCCTGGGGGTGGATGCGGTGTGTGGCTTGTAGCCAAGACTACAGCCAGAGAAGGCCAGGAAGCCTGACGGCCCCTGGCGTGTTACAGTAGATGCTGCGAGTGGTTCCCCTCCCTCGTATGAGCAGTGCCTTCGGCAGCAGATTTGGTGGCTCATCTGGTACCAATAATTGTCTTTTGCCACTAGGTTGGGGCCCTGCCTGGATTTATTTGTGTTCTGTTGTATTTTGTTGTTATATTGTGATGTATTTGCTTTTGTGGGCCATGGCTGCATTATGTTTGCTAAGAAAATTGTATATATGAAGACTATATGGCAGAAAACCCTGAGGGGGTGGACTGTAGGGTAAGGAAAAATGTCAGGCTTTTCTGCCCTCCTGCCATCAGGATAGATGATGGATCCTTGCGGTCCTGAATGCATGCCTGGTGGTGGGCACCTGGAGTAGGGTGCGGGCATAGGTAGATGGGATTCACCTGGGCTGAGACTGGGCTTTTAAGGGCAGTGTCATGGGGACACCAGTAGAAGTTGAAAGAGAAGCCGAGAGAAGCAGCAGAAGCCGAGAGAGAAGCAGGATGCCGGAGAACCCAGATAGAGTGAAGACTTGCTGGGGACTGGGAGTCCTACCAGCCTCCGGGCCCCCCAGCACCCTTGCCTGCTGTGTACTGGGTAAACCCCAATAAAAGACCTGCAAAAACCACTGAGGACTCTGACTTCTCCTTTACCCGGTCTGCTGGATCATAGAAAACCTGCACTGTGGCCATTTCTGACCCTACAGGGTACAAATCAGTCTTCTACCCCTGTGAGCCATGGGGTTGAATCCTCCAGAGACCTCTGATGGGGGATGAGGATTCTGCTGTGGGATGGTGTAGGGTAAGGAATATGTATCAGGCTTTTCTGCCCTCCCACCATCAGGATAAATGATGGATCCTTGTGGTCCTGAATGCATGCCTGATGGCGGGCACCTGGAGTAGGGTGTGGGCATATGTAGATGGGACTCACCTGGGCTAAGACGGGGCTTTCAAGGGTGTGTCACAGGGACGCCAGCAGAAGCCAAGAATGAACAGAAGCCGAAAGAGAAGCAGAGCAGCCAAGAGAGAAGCAGAGAACGCCGGAGAGCCCAGATAGAGTGAAGACTTGCTGGCAGGCCTCCCAGCCCCCCAGCACCCCTGCCTGCCATATGCCTTGTAATCTAAATAAAAGACCTGCAAAGCCGCTGAGGACTCTGACTCCTCCTTTACCCAGTCTTCTGGATCATAGAAAACCTGCACTGTGGTCTTCCTGACCCTACAGATGGGTCACTGGGTGTCTTCCTGTCTGGGATTGCAGAAAGCAGAAGCTGGGGTCTGTAGGGTAAGTAAATTATGTCAGGCTTTTCTGCCCACCCGCCGTTAGGATAGATGATGGATCCCTATGGTCCTGAATGCATGCCTGATGGTGGGCACCTGGGGCAGGATGTGGGCAGATGTAGATGGGATTCACCTGGGCTGAGACTGGGCTTATAAGGGAGGGATCATGGGGACAGACATCAGTAGAGCAGAGAAGTATGGAGAATGAGAGCGAAAGGAACAGAGAATAAATGGCCACGAGAGAGGGCCGGAGAGCCCAGAAAGAGGGCAGTGTCACGGGGATGCCAGCAGAAGAGCAGAGCGAAAGAGCACCAGCAGAGAAGCAGTGGCCATGAGAGAACACTGAGAGTCCAGAAAGAGTGAGGACTTGCTGGGGGCTGGGAGGCCTGCCACCCCCCCCACCACAACACCCCTGCCTGCTGTGTACCTGGTAAATCCCAATCAAATCCTGCAAAAGCCACAGAGGGTTCCTGGACTTTTTCTTCACCCATCTGCTCGAATCACGGAGATCCTACTCTTTCCCTTCCTGCCACTACAGGTCTGAGTTAGGAAATTAATTCTACCTACCACCTAGGAGCTTGGAAATAGGTTCCCTCCCCAGTTGAGCCTCTGATAAGACCATAATCTTGCTGACACCTTTTTCAGCCTGGTGAGTCCCTGAGCAGAGGCCCTTGACCACAGAAACCCTTGCCAGACTCTTGGCCCTTGCCAGACTCTTGACCACAGAAACCAAGATAAAAATGTATGCACTTTAAGCTGCTAAATTTGTGGTAATCTGTTTGCCCCTACAGATAACTAATACTGTGGTGAATAACTGCGTGGCAGGGATGAATAAAACATGTGAAGGTTCCTGGCAACTAAGGGCTCTGGGCTCCTTGGGAAAGGAGGGGCGGGGCCTAAAGAGTGGGAGGGAGTAGAACCAAGCTCCACTGGCTCTGGAAATTTTATTGTCAGAATGGGCCTGGGCTCTGAGTGCTTCCTGCCACTACCAAATAGGCAATAAGCAGAGACAGATATTGGATCTATAAGTGCTTTTATTTTTCAGATCACTGCTCATTGATCTGAGAATGGTGGATATATCACCCTGAAAAAACCATTTTGTCATCTCACCTCTAGGTGGCCTTTTTTAATGGGTTAGACAAAGACAGTCATAAATAAAGAGCCGGTCAGAACAGACTGCACAGTTGATGTTCTTGGTGTTCATTCAGCCTCCAGAACTTATTATCAGCCTCCAGGTTATCCTGACCCTGGTACATCCTGACAAGCTGATCCTTCTTAATTTCTGATGGTGTTAAGCACACTTCAGAGTTTTCACCAATGCACCTGTGCACCATCACCTCAGTCCCCTGTGCTCCTCCCTCCTCCTCCCCTGCAGGATGTCTCTGATTTATAATTGTCTGTTTTTGCTTTGTTGTGTTTTGTACTGTTATTATGTTTTTACACTGATGTCTTATTTGGTTCCCCTATATTCCTGCTGTAAATGAAATCATCCGATATTTTTCTTTTTCTTTCTGTCTTATTTCACTGAGCATAATTTCTTCTAGCTCCACCCATGTTGCTGCGACTGGCATGAGTTTATCTTTTTTGATTGCTGAATAATATTCCATTGTGTATATATACTACATCTTTCTGATCCAGTCATTTTTTTTGGGCATTTGGGTTGTTTCCAAGTTTTACCTATTGTAAATAGTGCTGCAATAAATATAGGGGTACAGGTGTTCTTTTGGATCAATGTTTTTGTGTCCTTTGGGTAGATCGCTAGGAGTGGAATTGCCGGGTCATATAGTAGCTCCATATTTAGTAGACTGAGGAACCTCCAGACAGTTTTCCATAGTTGGACCAGTTTGCACTACTGAGGTGGAGTATTTAGAGTTGAGTATTATGTTAGACGGTTTTGTGATACCTGCTCAGCCAGGTGATATGCTTATGCAGCAATGAGGGGAATTCTGGTGCTCAGCCCTTGGTTCTTACCTGGGCAGCAGATACAGGTACAAAAACTGGCGGTTGTGATTCACAAGGTGGGCAGGAGCTCAGGGTGCTGGGTGGAGGAGGGGACTCTAACTGTGAGGTGGGAAAGAGGGAAGGCTCCTTAAAAGCCTGAGTACCTAAGGTCTTGAACCATGAAGATCATGTGACAAGCTGTGGCCTCACAATGGGAGTTAGGCTCTGGGTGTGAATACAGACACCTTTAGGTTGGGGGATCCCTAAGAGCTCACATCCTTGCCCATGGTCTTCCCAACCCTTGGGGGGCCTCCCAGTGGGAAATGGAGCTCCCTGCAGAGGGTACTGAGGCCCAGTCTAAGTCTCCCATGTGTGTCCTGTCCTTGGGAGGCCCCTGAAGGGCCACTGACCCTCATGCCCTGTGAAACCCAGCCCAGCCCTCTCACTGAGTCCTGGCTGCTGAGAAAGCCTGGCTCAGCATCAAGGGCAGGGAGAGGACGTCCTTTAGGACATGGAAATGGCATTGAGATGGCAGATGAATTGAATTTCAGTCATGAATGCTGTAGAAGATGAGAGTTTTTGTCCCTCCTGGGCAGTGATGTGGCCGGGGGACGGGCCAATCTCCTGATTTGAAGCACAGGAAGCAGCTTCTGGGACTCAAACAAATGTGGATGAAAAGTAGAGGCTGAGTGTCTGACCCTGTAGAGACTTTTCTCAGGCTGCTCTGAGGGACACAGAGAGGGCATTGGACAGGACGGCATCCACACAGCTCTGCAGTGAACTGGACTGCACCCCAGCATGTGCAGGTGCCTAGTCAGACATAGGCCTGCTTCTTGTGCTTACTGGAAATATGCATGGTCACCTGCTGTACTTGGCCCTGCTTCATATCAGTGTGTGTGCATTTATATCCCCCACCTTTTGTGAATTTTACAGCCCAGGCATTGCTCATCTGGTAGATTTGTGCCTTTCCTGAAGCTTCTGAGCCCTGGGCTCAGCGTGCCTTCCACATCGAATGGAAGTGGTTTCTCCTGCTTGTGGCTTTTGGGAAAAGGGTCTGGTCTGATGGTCTGGCTTGGTTTGGAAGCTGTGTTGTTAGCTTTTCCTGGGGAGGGAGGAAAAGAAAGAGGTGCTGTGAGTTGGGGGAAAGGGAAGTAAAGAAAGGATAAGGATGGGGAGAGAGGTTGGAGGGAAGTGTCCTGCTGGTGTGGGGACAGTGGCTGCATTGCAAATGAACTTTCATCCTCTGAGGGGATGTAGCCACGGGCCAAGACATCAGCATGTATTTTCTACTTTTTCTCCAAATTTGCAAGTAATTAGGACTTATGATGTTTACCTGGCCATACTTCCTCAAACTCTCAATTCTCTTCATCTGTAAAATGAGAATAAATAATCTAAATTGTACTTCACAGAGGCTTACTTTGAGGCAAAATAAGACAGTAAACATGAATAATGCCTTGGAAAGGATAAAGCGGCCATGCCAGTGTGCATTAATATTTATTCCACAAGAGCTGTCACTAAGCCAGGCACAGGCACAGTTGCAGTTTGGGGTCCCGATCCTGGCTCTAGCTTGGCAGCTCCACTGCCTACACAGCAGCTTGCCCCAGGGGTTGTTAATTATTACCCAGTGGAGGGTACCAGCTTCCCTCTAAGGATGGCTGGTCTGCAGACTCCTTGCCATGGCAGCTTATTGCAGTGGAAACAATCTGCGGTGACAGAGCAGGCAGCAACCTTGGCGGTGACAGAGCAGACAGCAACCTTGGCTGCCCCAGACCAGCATTTGACAAAGCATCATTTGAATCTTCCCTCTCACTCCTCCCTGGGGTATGGGTTTGTGCGGTGAGGATGCTGCCAAGTGGCCCCTCCTCATGAGCTCCATGGTGCCTCCTTTCCTATACCTCAGCCATTCATTTATTGATTTGAAAGTGTCCCTTTGAGGCTGCAGAAGTCTAGTGGCCAAGCAGTGGAGAGAGGAGCAAATGCAGGAGAGAAGACCTAAGGATATATTGAAATAATTAGTAGCTCACTACACACATGGGGTACTCAGTCAACATGTGCTGGTTACAGAAGTACTGATGGGGTGACCTCACAAGTAACTCAGGGGAGTCACATGGGGAAGGTCAGGTGGACACCATGGTGTCCCATTATGGGGACAGGGGCAGCACTGCTCTGAGATGGAGCTGGGAGCTGACTCCTTGGGGAGCTGTCATCACCCTCCTGCCTCTTCTCATCTTCCCACTCATGTGCTTCAGCACTCAGGAAGCAGGTGGTCTCATTCCCAGTTTGCCTCGTTCCCAGGGTCTCATTCTGTCCTCAGGCATAGAGTGCCCTGGCAAGCAGGAGCTGGTGGTGGTGGTGGTGGGGGGGGCTTGTTGATGGGTTTCATCATCCTGCCCAAGTGATGTGCAGGTTCAGGGATGCTCATCTTGCAGGGAGAGGTTTGTAGTAAGCTTCAGGTTGGAGCGAAGCCTGGGTTGTCACTGGAGCTGGTAGCGGGGAGATGTGGGCTAGGGTTTAGCATCATGCATGCCGAGGACGGCCATGTCAAGGTGATTACTCACTCCGGGAAGAAGCAGTAGCTGTAATAGAGACGTATCAGGGGATGGGAAAGTTTTATTTCAATAAGAAACAGTTCCAGAGAAGGTAGCAGAGGAACTAGGATTTGGACTTTGAGGTTGGAACAATTGCAAATGTCTTTAAGAAGATGCAGCCAGTGGAGAAACCAGAACAGATCATATATGGCAGGTGAAAGTCTCAGGGAAGAATTGCCAGCTGAAGTTGCTGTAAACTCCGGATGGTGAAGTCAGTCTTTGACTGGATGCAGCAGTTGGATGAAGTGGTGGCTGTGCCAATAGGGCTGGGAGGCCCAGAATGTGGGGTTCTTGGGAAGAGACCAGTAAAATCTGCAGCTCTCATGAGACAAGATAGGTTGTCCCAGGATACAGGCTCTCTGGTGCTCACCTCCTTTCTGTCTGGCTCAAGACCCTGGCTTCTCCATGACATGCTGCCATGTGGCAAGACCACTGATGGCCACAGAATGGGGTCTGATCAGGCAGTGACCTAGGCAGTACTTCTTTTAGTGGCTTGCACCGTGTCGCTGGTGATCACTTAAAACAAAGCATGAAACCCAAGAAAACCTATAGCGATTCCCAAATCTATCTGCCCAGCCATCCCAGGGGGTACAGTTCTGGAAGCCCTGGAGATTTCGAGGTAGGGAAGAAGTAGGGGCGGAGAGGCTGGCTGCTTGGGTCCTGTCTTAGGGGCATGCAGAGATGACCTTGCCTGGCCACTGTCTTAAGCCTCTGTGAGCCAAGAGGATCCTCCTGCTGGTGGTCCCACTTTCCTGCCCTTGAGTGGGGGTAGTGCATGTCTTCCCTCCATATCTTCATGGATTAGAGGTCCATGTACCTTATATTTTGCAGGTCCATTTGAGAATTGCCTTTTTCTTGCCAAGATGCATAGTGAAATCGGTGGATCTCAGCCTGAGGACACAATCCAGGAGCAGGATTGCCCAGCAAGGCATCATTTGCTATGGTGCTAGCATCCGCACATCCTGGCTGTCTTCCAAGGACAGGTCAGAGAAGGATCAAGAGTGGGGATTCTGGAGACAGAGACTGTCAGTGGCAGAAGAGCTAAGGGCAGTAACACTTTCAAAGAAGCAGTGGTACTGCTTGGAATCTACAAGGCTTTATGGTATGCAGGGGGGCAAATCAGAGAGATGGGGAGGGAGGGAGGGAGAGGGAGAGGGGAGAAAAGAAAACGAATTTGTCCACATCGTGAACAGTAAGATAGTTTTTCTCCTGAGAAAATAACTGTTTAATAAATATACACGAGATCTGAAATTAATCATCTAACTAGAACAATCAAATGAAGGTTTGTTTTGTAAGATGTTGGGAGCAGGAAGCACCTCGGGCTTGAAGAAAGACACTTGGATAGGTGTGGGGTCAGGGGTGATTTGTTTCTCTCCCTCCCAGAGCTTAACTGGGGCTTACTGGGGGGGACCCCTTATTGGGGTCCAGCTCTGCCCTTGGTTCTCTGTCCCCAGCTTTCATTCTCATGGCTCAGTAGACAGGTGTTCCTGGCTGGCCCCAGACTCCAGGCAGTAGAGCGTGAGCCAGGGATCTCCTTAGTCTTAGCCAGGGCATCTCTGTGCCTGCCCTTCAGCAGGTGTTTCTTCCCTATCTGTGTGGGACAACTTGGGGTCCCATGTGGATCTCTGCACCAACTCCTCTCAGGAAGGTTGGCATCGGCCAGGAAGGCTGGCTATAAACCCCACCTGTCTAACTTGATAAGCTGACGCAGGTGCTCCTGGCAGGACAAGTCTTCCCTGGGAAGCAGCAGTGGCACCCCAGTTTGTTCTGCCCACTCCAGAAGGCAAGTCTGGACCAGGGAATTCAGCCAGGGGTTGTGCCCTGTGTTTGCCCCACAGCACCCCCTGCAGACCTTGCACTCTTTCACTGATTGAGTGTACACAGTACAGGTGGCTAATGGGTTTAAAGGAGGAGGGACAAGGCAACTACAATATCTTAAGTTGAGAGAGATTTTGCAAAGTGCTCACTTGGAATCTGGCAGAATGTCCAATTCATCCCTCTTCCATGTTTGCTCTGAGGAAGTGGCTGGAATACACCCAGAGTTAGCTGGAGTTCGCAGGTAGAGACTGAGGTGTTGGAGGGCAGGCATCCTCTCCCAACTCAATCATTTACAGAAGATTCTGCTGGACTCCTGCAGAATCTGAGTACCTGGAGACTAATGTACTTATTTATCATCTCTGTTTCTGGAAACTGGCTTGGGGGAAGTTGTAATCCACCAAACACGAATGCATAACATGTTCCTTCCATGGGTCCTGCCAGCTGCATCTGAGACCTTCCATGTCAGTAAGAAGAGCAGAACATTTCCCTCTGCAAGTGTACTGGGTGTTCCTCACTGAGTGGTGTGTCTGCCAACTCTTCAAAGGCCTTACACTAGATCAACTAGAAAAGTCTCTGGGAAATTCACTGCTGAAGCTGCTTTATGCACCACTCTCTGAGATCTGAGGGCCAGAGTTCTCCACTTAGCCACTTGAAAATTCAACCTGTGGTGGGGCCTGTAGTATTTCACTTCTGAAGTTGGATTACTAGTATGTGCCATTATGAACTTAAAATAATTACAGATCTCATGTATAGGTCTTAAGAGGATTGTGTAAAGATTTAAGTGGATTAAAACATAATTCCGTAAAAACATTATGTTAGTTGCAAGCACTGATCACTGTCTGGCTCCAGGATCTGCAAGGCACAGGGCACACGGGCCTCCTGCATGCGGGAGTCCACTAAAGCAGTGTTTGTTCCAGATTTGTTGGCTTCCTTGGGGTGGGAAGCAGGGGTCAGCTGACTTGTAACCCGCAGAGGTGCCTAGACTCTGTTGTCCATTAGCCTTGTCCCTAATTGTGCTACCTTCAGACACATTTGCTTTATGTTGGAGATGATGTCAGAAAATATTGTCAGGGCAGAAAGATTTGAAGATGGCATCCTCCCTCTGCCTGGGCAGCACCCTCCACCCTGAGGACCAAGTCTCAGAAAGCAAGAGGATGTGCTTCTTTCTGTGGAGTCTGTGGTGTATGTCCTGCGGTCATCCTGCTTCTTCTCTGTGCTCCTACACTCTAATCACAGCAGCTACTGTGAGCTTCCCAAGCTGAGTCAGGGCCTGTCACTCTCCTGCTTAGGGCCTGCAGTAGAGACCTATGTCATTCGGGGTAAGTCACAGACTCTACCAAGCTCAGGGACCTGCCTCTGTCTTCCAGTCTCTCCTCTCCCCACTTTATTCCTCTACCTTTCCAACCCAGCCTCCTTGCTGTTCCTCTAGCACACTGGGCAGGACTGTGCCTCAGGGCCTTTGCACTAACTATTCTCTCTCCTTGAATGTTTTACCCATCTCCTTGGCTAATGAGTAGCAATGTTGTCTGACTCTATTTTCCTTCCTTCCCACAATGCTTAAAATCTTTAGCACATAGATGATTAAATGATTTATAAATTTTACTTTTCATGGGTCCTTGGCTGTTTTGTTCACTAGGGTGTCCTAAACACTTACCACAGTATCTGGCCCTCATTTGTTAGGGGGTGGAGCACTGATGTTTGGAGTTACTGAATCAGTTCAAATAAAATAAACGAGTGGCAAGGAACTGCAGTAAGGTCTGCAGTAACTTTACTGAGATTGTTTCATACATTTCTGCTTTTCTATAATCTTTTTTATTCTACTTTCCTAAGGTTTATTCTATTTTTCCTTATTTCCTTAAGTTGGCTGATTAGCTCACTCATTCTCAGACTTCCTTTCTAATACAACACTATGTAATTACTCTTAGAACTTTCTTTTTTGTATCTGACAGGCTTGACAAATATGTTCATTATTTTAACTATTAGATATTGATACCTATAAATTGTTCAGAAAGGAGCAATTCACTTCACCTTTTATTAACTTGAAATTAATGAACTTTATCTTTTTGCTCATCCTAGAAATTACAACCTATATCCTGCAGTTAGTCTAATGCTAACTGATAATTTATAGGAGTGCTGTTTATTACCCAAATATATATTTTAAATCTCCTTATCGTTGATTTGTAACTTAACTGCATGGTGTTAAAATATGGTCTATGATGCTGAGGTTTGTGATCTTTTGAGACTTGATAGATGGCCAAAGTGATGGGTAACTTTTGTTAATATTCCTTGTGATCTTACAAAAATGCATTCCATTGATTGATGGGTGCATGTTCTATATATACCTGTAAGTTCAAGTTTTTTCACTGTGTTTTTTCATGTCCTTGATGATCTTTTCTCTCCTTGACATGATTTTTTATTTGTAGAAATCTTTCATTAGATGGTAGCTTTATCAGCCTCTTTTTGAAATTCTGCCAGCATTTGGATTACACAGTTCTTTTTATTTTGGAAGTATAATATCCCCCATTTCCGGTGCTGTCACCATAGCACTCCACCATTAAAAAACCCATTGTTCATCATCATAGTCCATTGTTTTCCCACATCGTGTCCCTTCCCACATTGTGCTTGCACTTCCCTCTTTCCTTTCTCCTCTGAATGATCCAGGTCTGCTTTCAAGGGCTAACTTTTGAGTTTGGCTTTATCTGACACATTGTCTGGTTTCTTTGTATCCCACATATAAGTGACACCACCTGGTATTTATTTGCCTTTCTCCTTCTGACCTATTTCCCTTAGCATAGTCCCTTCCAGGTCCAGCCATGTTGCTGCAAATGGCATTAGTTTATCTTTTTTGATCACTGAATAGTATTCCACTGTGTATTTATACCACATCTTCCTGATCCACTCATCATTTTTGGGGTGCTTAGGTTGTTTCCATGGTTTGGCTATTGTAAATAATGCTGCAATGAATTTGGGAATGCAAGTTTACTTTGAATTAGTATATTTGTGTACCTAGGAGTGGGATTGCTGGGTCATATATTGATCTATTTTCAATCTTGTGAGAATCCTCCATACTACTTTCTGTAGGTACTGGACCAGTCTACATTCCACCAGCAATGGAAAAGAGTTCCTTTTTCTCCATATCCCTAGCCAGCACTTACTGTTTTTGGTTCTTTTGCATAAGGGCTATTCCCACAAGCATGAGGTGTTATCTTATTGTGGACTAGATTTGCATCTCCCTGATAAGTGATATTGAACATTTTTCATGTGCCCATTGGCCATCGTTATGTCTTCCTTTGAGTACTGCCTATTTAGCTCTTTTTTTTAAACATTTTTGCCATATTTAAAAAAAAAATTTAAACCGTATTTGCTTTCCCCCACCCCCTCAGGTTGAGTCCCCATAGAATTTCCTTCCCCAAGGCACCAGTGCACCATCACCACAGCCTCCTGTTCTCCTCCCTCCGTGCTAGCTCTTTGTTTTGATTGGGTTTATTTGTTTTCTTTTTGTTGAGCTGGATGAGTTATTTGAGGTCTTTGAATTCAGTCCCTTGTCAGATGTGTAGTGTGTGAATATTTTTCCCCATTAGCTGTGGTTTCTTTTGCAGGCAGAGGTTTTCAGTTTGATCTGATCTCAATTGTTTATGTTTTCTCTTGTTTTCCTTGCTGTTGGATACATATCTGTGAAGACATCACTAAAGCTTATGTTGTAAAGTGTTTTGCCTATATTTTTTTCTATAGATATTATGGTTTTAGGTGTTACAATTCATTTCTGTGTAAGGTGTGAGCTAGTGATCTAGCTTCATTCTTTAACATGTGGCTGCCCAGTTTTCCCAAAACTATTCACTGAAGAGACTTTTCTTGCTCCAGTGTGTGTTTTTGACTCCTTTTTCATATATTAACAGTCCAAATAGGTGTGGGTTTATTTCTGGATCTCAATTCTATTCCTTTGTTCCAGTCCCATGATGTTTTACTTATTAGAACTTTATATTATAATGTGAAGTCTGTGAGTGTAAAACTGTCATTTTTCTTCTTTTGGATCAGGATTGCTTTGCTATCTGGGGTTTTATGGGGTTCCATATAAATTTCTATAATGTTTGTTCTAATTCTTTAAAGAATGCCATTGAAATTTCAACAGAGATTGCACTGATTCTTTAAATTGCTTTGGGTAGGATGGCCATTTTGTCAATGTTGATTCTTCCAATCCATGAGCAGGAAATATCTTTTTTTTTTTTTTTAAAGATTTATTTATTTATTTATTTAATTTAAATATTTTATTTTATATAATTCTTACATCTTTTTTCATCTTTGCACAATGTATGCATTTTTGTTTTGGTTATATTCCCCATACAATTGCACCTCCCCCCTTATTTTGACTCTAGTCCTTCATTTCCCCGCCCCTCCCTCACCCCTCTGTAGCGTGTCTCTGGTTTATAGTTGCTTATTGATTTTGATTTTTACTTTGTATTGATTAGTCTTTTTCCTGGTCTCTTATTTAGGTTTTCTAAATTCCTGCTATGAGTGAGACCATCTGGTATTTTTCTTTTTCTTTCTGACTTATTTCGCTGAGCATGATCCCTTCTAGCTCCATCCATGTTGCTGCAAACTGCATGTGTATATCTTTTTTGATTGCTGAGTAATATTCCATGGTATATATGTACCACATCTTCTTGATCCAGTCATCTATTTTTGGGCGTTTGGGTTGCTTCCATAGGTTAGCTATTGTAAATAGTGCTGCTATAAACATAGGGGTGCAGATGCCTTTTGGAATTACTGTTTATGTGTCATTTGGGTAAGTACCTAGGAGTGGAATTGCTGGATCATATGGAAGCTCTATGTTTAATAGTTCAAGAAATCTCCACACAGCTCTCCATGTATTTATTTTTATACAAGAACCGGGGTACAGGCCAGATGCGCAGGAGGATGAGAGGATTCACTGGAGACAGAGCAGGAAACAGAACAAGCAGACTGAAGAAATACACTGCTGAGGGGAGCAGCCGACAAGATAGGAGAGGTCTGCTTCACCATGTGGGATTCTTGCTGGCCAGAATTGAACCCGTGCTGCAGAGGCTGGGGACAGCTTCACAGTGTGGCACACAACCGCCTGTGCCACCAGGGAGGTCCAGGTCTTATATTTCTTTTAACAATGTCTTATAGTTTTCTTTGCATAGTTCCTTCACATCTTATGTTAACTTTACTCCTAGATTTAATTGTGTGTGTATCTGAGTGATTGTAAATGGGATAATTTTCTTAATTTCTCCCTCTTCTAACTCATTATTTGTATATAGGAAGCCAACTGACTTTTGTGTATTGATTTTAAAGCATGCTATTTTACTGAGCTGATTTATTGTTTCAATTAGTTTTTCTCTAGAGTCTTTAGGGATTTCTATATAGTATCAAGTCATCAGCAAATAATGATGGTTTTACTTCATCTTTCCCAATTAAGATTAATTTTTTGTCCTTCTTTCACCAATCGCTCTAGCTAGGGCTTCCAGTGCTATGTTGAATAGTAATGGGGAGAGGGGATAACCTTGTCTGCTACCATATTTTAGTGGAAAAACTTTCAATTTTTCACCATTGAGAATGATGTTAGCTGTGGTTTGCTCATATATGGCTTTTTATTATATTAAGATGAGCTCCATTTTCCCCAAGGTTTTTGATTGTTTTCATCATAAATGGGTGTTGAATTGTATCAAATGCTTTCTTGGCATCTATAGATATGATCATATAATTTTTATCTTTCTTTTTGTTGATGTAGTAAATTACATTGATTTTCAAATGTTGAATCACACTTGTGTCTGGTATAAATCCCACTTGGTCATAGTGTATAACTCTTTTAATGCATGTTGCATTTGGTTTGCTAAGATTTTATTGAGGATTTTTTGCCTCTGTTCATTAAGGAGATTGGGCTGTAGTTTTCTCTTTTTGTGTTGTTTTTTTTGATTTTGGTATTTGTAATTAGTAATGTTGGCCTCATACATTATGTTTCGGAGTAGTCCTTCTTAACTTTTTGGAAGAGTTTGAGAAGGAGAGGGATTATTTCATCTTGAAAAATTGATGGAGCTCACTTGTGACATTGTGTCCTTGCTGTCATTTTTCTTGATGTATGTTATCATTTCTTTTTTGATTTCTACATTACCACAGAGGTCTTTCAGTAGTTTGTTTTCAATGTCCATGTATTGGAAGTTTCCTTTGCTTTCTTTTCTTTTCTTTTTTTTAAAAGATTTATTTTTATTTATTTATACAAGAGCCGGGGTACAGGCCAGATGCGTGGGAGGGTGAGAGGATTCACCAGAGACAGAGTGGGGAACAGAACAGGCAGACTGATGAAATACACTGCTGAGGGGAGCAGCGGGCACAACAGGAGAGGTCTGCTCATCATGTGGGACCCTCACCGGCTGGCCGGGATTGAACTTGCGCTGCAGAGGCTGTGGACAGCTTCACAGCGTGGTGCTCAACCACATGCGCCACCAGGGGAGGCTCCCTTTGCTTTATTTTCATAGTTGATTTCTAGTTGTATACATTATGATCAGAAAAAATGCTCGGTATGATTTTGATCTTCATGAATTTATTGATACTTTTCCTCGTAACCCAATATGTGGTCAGTTCTGGAGAATATTCCATAAGAAATTGAGAAGAAAGTCTATTAGGATTTTCCCTGAGGTACTTTTCCACCCCTTTCTGGTTTTGCTTAAATGTCACCTTCTTAGTAAGTTTTCCTATTATCCTAATTAAAATATCAGAAATATCCACCCCTCTTTTTACCCTTGACTTCTCTTCTTCTACCATACATCCTATATATTTTGCTTAACTACTTTTTTAGCATCTGTCTCTTCCACTAAGATGTAGGCTCTAGGGTCTCCCCTGGTGGTGCAGCGGTTTTGCGCTGGGCTGCGAAGCTGCCCGCAGCCTCTGCAGTACTGATTCGATCCCCGGCCGCCAGTGAGGGTCCCACATGGCACGCAGACCTCTCCTGCCGCCCGCTGCTCCTCTCAGCAGTGTACTTCGTCCATCTGCCTGTTCTGCTCCCTGCTCTGGCTCTGGTGAATTCTCTCACCCTCCTGCGCTTCTGACTGTACCCAGTGCTTGTATAAATAAATAAATAAATAAATAAATAAATAATAAATAAATAAATAAATCTTAAAAAAAAAAAAAAAAGATGTAGGCTCTATGGTTGAGAATGTGGGACTGCTCTCCCCTGCACTATCCCACGTTCTTGGGTCAACCTGGCACATGGCCATGGTCAGGGAACATATGGTGAATGAATCCTAGAAATAATGAGTGGATATAAGCACTGTTGAATGGTCTGAAAGGGAACTAGATGCTCTTCCAGTGATCTGTAACCCCTCTCCATGTTGAATTTCTTTGGGATGATACTTTTGTTTTTTAAAGATTTATTGTTATTTATTTATGCATACAAGAGCTGGGGTATAGGCCAGAGGTGTGTGTGTGTGGGGGTGAAAGGATTCAACAGAAACAGAGTGTGGAGCAGGGCAGGTGGATCTACTAAAATATACTGCTGAGGGCAGCATCAGGCAAACTGTGGGTCAGCTCCCTGCCTGGGGATTGAATTCATGCTGCAGTGGCTGCTGATAGCTTCGTAGTGTTGAGACTTAATACCTTGTGCCACCAGGAAGGCACCTGGGATGACACTTTTGCCTCAATTATACAAGGACTGGCCCTCTTCAATTAACATGAAAAATCTCCCCCCTCCCCACCTCCCACCCACCATGCCATGTCTTTTGGTAAATATTGCTTTTTTGGTGTGGCTCACTGTCATCAGTGAGTATGGCTTCTTCACATGCTGACATTTTCCTCCTTTTGTTTTCTCCCTTTCATTCTTCCTACCTCACTACTATGTTGTATCCCCACTTCTTATCAATCAACACTTAATGAGCTTTACTTACTTGAGGATACTCCCTCTGGGTAAATATCTGGTTGGATGGTTTCACCTTTTTTATCTTCTCCAAAGCTTGTTGTCTTAGTCAAACAATGAATGTGGCTGGACCATGTTTCTCTCCTTATTTATTTCAAGAAAATATTGTGCTTTCATTTCCAATGTTAGTGCTACTAGTGAGGGACTGCACAATAGTTTGTTTGGAGGAAATTGCTAATGTGATTGTAATAAAGATTATAGAGCTTTGATGTCTTCTGTGATGCTAGTTCTTTCAATGGCTGCCAATCGCTGGGCCATGCTGATCTGCAGGAGGTGTCTGAGGGTTGGTGGTAGTCTGCTTTTCACTGACTCCTCAAACTGATCTGCATGATGTACAATAAAGGCCATGGCAGCTCATCAGACAGCCCCACATGAGACCAGGGTATGCCAAGTCTCTGCATTTCAGTAAAATGCAATCTTTTTCTGATGCATTTGCCTAAAATCTTAAACCTGCTCTCCAAGGGTGGTATCCAAAAAACCCTTACAAAATAAAACGACAATGGTTTCATTTCTCTTCTCTAAAGAGCAATCATGTCGCTAGCAAATCTCTGTAACTCATCCCCAAATGGAAACTTTCTTGCTGTAAGCTGAAGCAAATGAAGTGAGTTATAAATCTTTCTCCAAGTTTTCTCAGATCTGGATGGAAAAGCACAAGTTCATATTTGAGGGGGCTGTGGGAGTTCCTATAGTTATGAGGTTATCTTTGTTTTTGGTTTTGAGTATGATCAGCACCCAGAACCACCCAAAGGGTGATCACAAATGGAATTGTGGACGTGGAGGTCCATGTGTTGGCTCCTTAGCTGAACTGGAGCTTGAATAGGTTCCAGGAAGGAGTAGGAACCCCCCCACCCTCTCTGCCCCCAGCATCCACGATGTCTATAGTTGGGAGGATCGCATTGGAAAGGACGCTGGCTGCTCTCTTCCAGATACTCACAACTAAGTTGTAGCAGGACAATGCCAAGAGCCCCTGAGGGAAAAAATGATTGCCATAGTGCATACTGGAAGCCACAGTCTGGTAGAAAGGGGTAGGAAAACTCTAAGTGAACTGTGTTTATTGTGATAAAGACAGAACCCATGAGAGGCAGGGGTGGCTACTGTGCAGAGCCCCCTACAGTTGTTGACTTGGGGATACACACCAATATTGGGGACTCCTGAGATTTGGGCAGTGTACTGGATAAGGCGGCAGAGTTGGTGTCCTGTTGCACTGTTAGAGAGCTACAGAAGTGCAGAGCTGGGACCACAGGCCTTCAGCTTGGGAATCTCAATATAGAATAACCGGAACCTGAAGTACTAGAACAAACTGGTGGGATCTCCCATAACAGAGGTTACTTCTTGTAGGGTAAATGGTTTTTCAGGTTTTCTGCCCTCCCATCATTAGGATTGCCCTGCCTGATGGGGTACCTGTAGTTGTTACATTGTTGCAAACTGTCTTGTTTACTTTTGTAGGCCATGGGAAGAGTATTGAGGTAGTGACCAAGAGAAGCAGCAGCAGGAGAGAGAAGGGGAGAAAGAAGCCAGAGGAGCCCAGACTTGCAGGGGCTTGGGGGCCTGCCAGCCTCCTGGCCCACCTGCACCCCTGCCTGCCGTGTACCTGGTTGCTGCACTACATGTAAAGCTCAGTAAAATCCTGAGAAAGCCACCGAGGGCTCCCAAGACTCCACCTTTACCTGTCTGCGGGATCGGAAAACCTGCTCTGTGCCCTTCCTGCCACTACACTACTCAAAGTTGAGGCTGGGATATTCAAAAACACCTGCCACTTCCTACCCCCAGGTCTAGAACCAAAACAACAAATGAACACTTGCATAAAAAGAGCTCAAGTGCTTGTTAATAACAGGAGCAAATATCCCCAGATAAGACTGTGCTTCAAGAGAAAAGAGAACAACTCCCAGCCTGTGACCCTTTGTCAACTATTACACTCCTGCCCAGCACTACATCTAGGGATAAAAATAGTCTAGAGATGGACGTGGACATGAGACTAAAAGACACAAGACCAGGAGCAGGCCTAGAGGAGGCTCACTGTGGACCCCAACTCAGTACTCACTGCACAGCACCCAACTCGGTACTCACTGCACAGCAGGAGACTTAACCTCTGGTGCTCACTGAAGGGGTCCTTCAGTGCCCCACTACCCTGGTCCTCTTTTATACCTACCACCTTTGGCTGGTACCAGTTCTTCAATTACTTCAGTAAGGTGCAAAGAAAGAAGTCTGAAAGTCTATCCCTATTTCAATGCATAAAAATTAAAAATGAGGAGACAGAAGAGCACAGCACAAATGCTGGAGCAAAAAAAGCCTTGAGAGGAGTCTCAATCAGCAGACTGCAGAGTATGGCGGAAGAGGAGTTCATGGCAAGAGTCATAAAGATGCTTCACAGGGAATATAAAATAGTGACAGAATAAATAAAGAAACTATCAAGCAGCTACACTTAGGGAGCTAAAAAAGAAATACTATAAGCGAATTTAAAGAATATGACTGGACGGGTTTTCTGAAACTTTTCCAAGTGACTCAAAATAGACTTGAAATATTTCATAAAAAAAGACTCGAAATATTGAAAAAAATAAAGCAACAAGCAGGGTTTACAAGGGGACTGGCTTTCTCAACTGTACAGTGGCTGCAAATCTTTATGGCTCTACTTTAGCACCAGGAATTTGTATAAGGCACCTAATTTTTGGAACCCCATGGCCCCCACATGAATTAGGCAGAGCCATTGTATGACTTTCTTTGGGTCATTATGAAGCACTCCAGCACGTTGTGGACTTTCTGCTTCTTAATTCCTTGCATTCTTTGGGATGTACATTTAGTATTTCTCTTTTCTTCTGGAAATCACTCTAACAGGGAAAAAAGAAGCCAAATGACCTTCCTCTTTTTTTAAATTGTAAAATAACTTTAATATTGTAAAGACTCAGTTTTATTAAATAACAAAAGACCTGATAAAGATGATGTGAAATGCAGAAATTATTTCATAATCTTTGTTTCATTGGCAAATTACACAAAAGGTAAATAAAAACCTTTCAAATATCTTATACTGGTTTCTTAAGCCATTAGTCTGTCAACTTAACAGAAAAAATTAAGCTCCTCTTAATGAATTAGAAATATGTGTCCCTCCCCCACCTTTAAACCATACAACCTCTTCCTAAATTCAAATGAATTCCAGGACCTTGACACCTGCCATTTCTTTATCTTTGTGTCATAGTGTTACAGGGCAGGGTGAAGAGAACCCCAGGAACCCCCAAACCTGCCTGCTAATGGATTCTGCCATTTGGCACATCAAGACAAAAAATATTCTGTGTATGAGATATTCAATGGAAAGGAACTTTAATACAGTTAGTGCGCAATAGAGAGAAGGGGAAGAACATAGTTTTCAAGTCACACACCCCAAATTACCCATTCCCTCATGGGTAAATGCCCAGTCAAACAGGGTTGAACCAAAGCAGAACTGCTGAGGCTGGGAAATTTGCCACAAATCTAAGGTAACTTCTGGTAGGGACCTGGAGGAACGGAGCAGAAAGGTCCAGGCAAGTCTGGAAGGAAAAGAGCAAGAACAGAATCAAAATAAAGGCTGCCATTGTTAACCTCCCCATGGGTCTCTCACCTCTATTTCAAGTGTCTCCCTCCATGTCCCCCAAGTCTCTTATACACATCCCAGTCAAAGAAGCAAGCACAGCTTCTTCACATGTTTCTGTGCTTCATGGACCTCCTCCACGTCTCCTTCTTGATCTCCTTTCCTTCTCCCTGCCTTTAGCTTCCCCTCCCTGCTCAGCTCCATCTTTTCTTGGGTGGGGAAGGGTACTGGAAACTCCCCTATCCCTGGGGATTACCCCAGTAAAATACTCCTCCAGCTACTCATGTCCTTGAGCCTCCCTCATCTGTCTTGTTTTATTTCTGCGATATGCATCCCTCTTTGTGCAGTTAAAAAGGCAGCCCCATCACATCACCCTGTCTGGATTTCTTCAGAGCCCTCATCAGTTTACAAATTCATTCTGTTTGGCAATTTACTTTTTCAGTGTTTGTGGAGTGTTGAGAACAGTGCCAGCCTCACAGTAAGCATTACATTTTGGCTAATATTATTATTATTACATTTCTGTAAAGGGCAGGAGAGGGCACAGGCTACGGCAGAGAGGCTGGTGGTGCTCCCTGCCTGGGTCATATGACTGTTGGTGTTTCGCATGGGTTACTTTCAGGCTCATTCTCTTGCCAGGATTTTGAGGGTTTTTCTTTTCTTTTTCTTCATGAATTGAAGATTTTAGAGCAATAATCTTTGTATGTAGGGTGCATGTGATCAGAGCTATAGGTCTAGATAAAGATGTGAGTGCTGGAGGAGGCCTAAGCTCATGAAATCAAGGTGTGCCTGATACTGAACGCTGGCCTCAGTTTCCCTCAGCCAAAAAAAGGAAACAGAGTTTGAGGAAAAGGAAAGAGGTTTAATTTGTAGATAAATGAGGAGGGCAGCAGATTCATGTCTGAAAGACAACCGTCCTGCTCTTTGGCAGAGTGCAGGGATATTTATACAAAGGGAAAAAAAAGGGAAAGATGGGCAAGGGTCTGTGATGGGGAGAGGAAGGGTCAGCATGGAGACGGGTGGGTACCAGCTTGTTTTTCTTCAATAGCTGATGTTTAACTTTCTCTTTCTTGAAATGCAGGAATGCTTATCTGGGAGACTGGGTCATAAAGATAAATCTATCAAACAAGGGGGAAATTGCAACAAATGGGGGAAAGACAAACTGTTCATCTTGTTAATGCCCATCAGAGATGTAAAGACAAACCTGTCAGGAAATAGGGGAAAGACAAACTTGTTAATGCCTATCTAAGGGACTGGTCATTTGTAACTGTATCACGCTGTGGTGACATATGCACGCAACACACACACTGCACAGGTACACTCAGAGGCATAAATAGACATACACACACAGACACACACGTACACTCCCCCCCAACACCCCCACACACTGGCTGGTCTTGAAGAAAGAATATATTGTCCTCAACCATAGAATGGGCAGAAGAGTTCAATAGGCACGTCTTCAAGGAGACATGCAGATGGTCAACAGGCATATGGAAAAAAATATTAATCACATTTATAGTCAGGGAAATACAAGTGAAAACCACAATGAGACACCCCCCTCACGCTTGTGAGAATGGCCCTATTAAAGAGATCAGACACAAGAAGTACTAGCAAGGGTGTGAAGAAAAACTCTTTTACATTGTTGGTGGGAATGTAGACTGGTCCTGCCCCTACGGAAAGCTGTTTGGAGGTTTCTCAAAAAGATTAAAAATGAATCTGTTAGTGAAGGCAAAGATAAACAGCTGGGACTACATCAAATTAAAGAGCTTCTGCACAGCAAAAGAGACAATAACAAAAACAAAGAGAAACCCCACCAACTGGGAGAACATTTTTGCACCCAACACTAATGATAAAGGACTGATCACAAAAATCTGCAAAGAGCTGATGAGACTCAACAACAACAAAGAAAATAATCCAGTCAAAAAATGGGCAGAAGAGCTAAAAAGAAACTTCTCTGAAGAGGAAATGCAAATGGCCAACAGGCATATGAAAAATGTTCAACATCACTTGTCATCAGGGAAATGCAAATCAAAACTACCATGAGATACCATCTTACACCAGCGAGAATGGCACATATTAAAAAAACTAGCAACAACAAATGTTGGCGAGGGTGTGGAGAAAAAGGAACTCTTCTGCACTGTTGGTGGGAGTGCAAACTGGTCCAACCACTATGGAGAGCTGTGTGGAGATTTCTGGACCTACTAAACATAGAGCTTCCATATGATCCAGCAATTCCACTCCTAGGTCTTTACCCAAAGGACACAGAAACATCCATTCCAAAGAACACCTGCACCCCTATGTTTATAGCAGCACTATTTACAATAGCTAAGCTTTGGAAACAGCCCAAATGCCCAAAAATAGATGACTGGATCAAGAAGATGTGGTACATATATACCATGGAATATTACTCAGGATTCAAAAAAGATAAACACATGCAATTTGCAGCAACATGGATGGCACTGGAAGGGATCATGCTCAGCGAAATAAGCCAGAAAGAAAAAGAAAAATACCGGATGGTCTCACTCATAGGAGGAATCTAGAAAACTTAAATAAGGGACCAGGAAAATGAATAACTATAAGAAAGTGAAAATCAAAATCAACAAAAAACTATGAACCAGAGACACTTTTTGGAGGGTGAGGGGCGGGAGGGGAGGGATTGGGGTCAGAATGGGGGGGGCTGCAATTGTATGGGGAATATAAAAATAAAATTTATTATTTAAAAAAATGAATCTGTTATATGACTCCCTATTTCCACTCCTAGGTGTCTACCTGAAGGATGTAATTAATTCAAAGAGATGTAACTAATTAAAAGAGAAACATGCACTCCCGTGTTCACTGCCGCCCCATTTACAATAGTCAAGCTACAGAAATAGCCTAAGTGCCCAAATACAGATGAGTAAATCAAGAAGATGTGGTATATATACACATTGGAATACTACTTAGCTATCAAAAAAACGACTGCATTTGCAGCAACATGGATGGAGGTGGAGGGGATTATGATAAGTGAAATAAGTCAGAAGTAGAAAGGCAAATACCAGATGGTGTCACATATATGGGGAATATAGAGAAACCAAATAAAAGGTCAGAAAATGTCAAACTAACAACATACCCTAGAAAGCTGATTACTGAACTGATGCTGCCAGAGGTGGAGAGGGTGGGGGAGGGGTGAGGCAAAGTAGGGAGGGAGCACAAAGGACAATGGTGGAGGCCTTATGGGTATTTTGGTGGTGAGTGTGGTGTGGTAACAACACCTGAAGGGGGAGATCCTATATTTCTAAAGCACAAACAGCTATGCAATCCAATGTTAATGCAATCATCATCATCATCATAAAGTCTGGGCCATCCATACAAGATTTGAAAGATCTCAGCCAAAATGCCATCTTCTCCCAGCAGGGCCTCCAGAGTTGACTTGGGATGCTACTGTCACCCTGGCAAGTCTGAGGTCCTTCATGTTGGTTTTGTTTTCCTCTCTGGCACCCCCTGGAGTTGCTTTCTGTCTCTCAGCATCTCACCTGGTGAAAGTGAATTTAAGACAGAGAGTGACCCTTACAATTTCAGGGAAAGGGCTTGAACTTGCTATCATCCTGCAAGCTCTTCAGGCACCTGAATGGGGAAGTGACCAGATTTGCAATAAAGACAGAGCTGCCCTGGGCTCCCACCTTGCCCACCCTTGGAGGAGGTGTGGCCTCTGCTCTCATTCTTAAAAGTCATTTGGGTTATGCAGACCCAGGCTGTCTCCTCTAATTATCATCTTCTGAAGTGTACTTTCATCTCTCTTCTACTGATGAGTAAACTGAAGCTCAGGTAGATAATCATCTTGCTTGCAACCACACACTTTATGTATTGAGACAATGAAAATAGGCACATCTACTCCAATCCTTTGCTTTTAAGCCCTTTGCTAATACTTCAAATATGACAGCCATCCAATATGGATGGCAATAAAACATAGGAAGCTCAATGAGCGGGAGAGAAGCTTTACAGTCCCATCCTGTGACCTTCCAGTGATGGCTGCAGATGAGTCGCTCCATTCTGAGGCACCTGGCTTAATTATTACCTCTAATTACCTTCCCCTTAATTATTACCTGGTGGGGTTGGTTGCCCTCCAGAGATGTTAGGCTGATCAACTGGGATGGAAATAGATGTGCTCTGAAAAACACCCAGTTGCCACTATCCTTAGTGAGAACAAAATGCACATCATTAAATATTTAAGGAAATTGTTAGGAAATCCTCTAACATGATGTGTTCTTCCTGGAGACCAGTAATTGCTTATCTGTTTTATAAACACATTCTCAAGATGCAGTTCCCTGGAATTAGGGCTTTCACATCAGCATTGTGGCTCCTGTTCTCAAGATACAAGGAACCCCGGAATTTGCAGCTGAGATTCAAACTGCTTCCAAACAATCTGAGACATTATAACACCATTGACTGAAGAAAGAAATACATGAAAAACCTGTGCTCTATGCAGTAACTGCATCTGACACTAAATTTCTTGTGAGCGTCCCTGTGGTAAGGGAAAACCCAAAACATGGTGCTTCTCCACTGACTGCTTTCTGGCTAATTATGTCCTGAGGGTTTTACGGGAGGAAAATAAACCCAGAAAGGACTTACTTGACAGGCTTGGTGTGGGATGCTGACGGCATCACGGAGTTCGCTTCCACAGAGGTTTTACTCATGAGATGGCTGTGTAGTCACCTGGCATTCTATTGTTTAAACTCTTGATAAAGGTCAAAACTATGATCCAGCTAACAAGGCCTAGTAGGAAGCTCTAGGAGGAAGTAACTTGGTTCTGTAAGTAACTTGGTCCACTGGAAAGCCTTGGCATTGCCCTTACACTGGCTATTTTTAAAAATAAAACACTTTTTCCCACAGAAATAGCTCAATTTCCCAGTCAAGTCTGTCAAAGGAGTTACATCCTGTATCCCACATCTTAGCTGAGAAACAGACAAGGGATCACCTGTCTTGCCTCACCAGGTGTCAGAGTGATCTGGAGAGCTGGTGTGCACCCTTCACCCTGCACTTGCCTCCTGTCTCACCCGGGTCCTACACGTCCCTATTCTCTTTTCTCTCCCGTGCAGCCTTCTACATGCACTGCCAGTAGAATTGTCTTGCTAGAATCCTGCCTGGGACCACTCTCCTCTCAATAGCCCTTGATGGCTCCCTGTTTCCTGCTCAGTCTAGGCCTCCCTGTGGCATCTCATGTCTCACTGGTAGAGGCACGCCATCCCTGATGTCCAAAGCCCCAGAATAGCCAGAAGGGACCCAGGAGACAGAGCTCCCACCTGACCAGGGAACAGTCACCTGACCGAGGGGGGGTCTGTCCCCAGGGTTACCTAAAGTGCAGACACCAACTAGCTGAGGTTGTGGGGCAGTTTATCAGATGCTTTACTGAGCAGACTCCTTGGAAGGCAGGTCAGACCCTAGCAGAGGAGATACAGGAGAAGCAGGTGAGGGGCTGTGGGTATTTATGGTAATGAGGCCTATCTGAACCTCCGTTCACCAGAGGAATCCAAGAATACCCATTCTAGAACTATCTAGTTATGATCACAGGTGCTTCCCTGATGGAGAGCATCTGCAGGAAATCTCAGGCAAGGTGATTTCTGCATTATGTGGTAGTGGGGTGACAGGGGCATTATAGATCTGACCTGATACCACATGCAACTTCTGTGACATGGGACCCTTGCTGAATTGCTGATTCTCTCTGGACTTTTTCTATCAGTGAAATGAACCCACCCCCAAGGGTTGTTGGTAAGATTAATGATGAGAGGAAAGCTTGTGGCATAGGAACATGAATCATGGCATGTGTTCACAGAATTCCTGATAACAAACTCAGTTCCAAACAGTAAAATGAAATAAAAAGTTTTCCAGAGCTTTGGACAACATCTGTCATTCCCTACTTCCTAGGTGAGAGGGAATAAATAATTGAGAGGACAAGAGGAGAGCGAATGTGGACAATCTATGCATTAGACAGAACAGCCTGCAATGCAATCTTGTAGTTAAAGCACATTCTAGAAAATGCACAGTAGTCTTATTCTAAGTGTGTGAGCTCCTTGATAATTAGAATTTCCATTTCAAGGTAATTTATTTGAATTTCCATCTGTGCGCAAAACAGTGACTTAGCTGGAAACTCTAAGCCTCCAAGCAAAAATTCAGTAAGGACCTCTTTAGATTTGGCTAGTTATAAATTCAGGAGATCTCCATGGCGGGACCAGGGAAATCTTTATGCCTTTGGGAAAAAGAAGGAGAAAAAAAGGCAAAGGCAAAGAGGAAACAAGACTGCTATTCTTCATTCATTCCTGGTCCGGTGCCATTCTCTCCTCCCCACACTAGATCTGCAGGACTGCTTCAGAGATAAGGGCCTCCGCTGGTTTTACACCAGGGGAAATGCAAAGCAGCTTCATGGGGTCCTGCAGGAGCTGATAATATTGACTGCATTTGTTGCATGAGAAGGAGGAGGGTGTGCTGGCTGTGCAAGGCCTCTCCCGCCTTCCACAATCTGAGGCTTCTAGGAGAGTCCTCTCTGGATGGAGGAGCATGTGGCATGGGAAGAGCCTCCCGAGTTAGGGGTGGATCCTGATAGAGATAAGTAACAATTGTCAGTGGGGTTGCTGATATTGGCTGTCAGGAGTCTCCATAGGACATAACAGAGTATGCAATGGGTGAAACTGATCTGGAGAACCCAAAACCTGAGGCCATCAGGCAGCTTGGGTTCACCCTCCACCAAATTCCAGTGTGTCAGCTCTTACAGGTCCACTCACCATGAGCATAGTAGAAACAGAGAAGAGGTGGGCTAGCAAGCTGGCAGATGGATGCTGGCATTGGTAATGACACCTAAACCAAGGACCTGGCCTAAATTATCACTTATGTCTTCTAATGTGTCCCTGCTTTACTCCAAGCGCCCACCCTGGGGCAGCAGAACAATAGGCTCAGGAGGGCAAGACACTTGGCCTGGGTCCCTTGGAAGATAAGTGAGAGCTGTGACAGGGTTTGGACACAGGTTTGGCTGAGATTTTCTCCTATCCATGAAATGTTGGGTGGGACTCAAGGCCACCACTGATGCAGGTAGAGCCTGTCTGAGCAGGAGACCCTGTCCAAACCAGGTGTCTGTCGGGAAGAGTAGGTGCACAGGTCCCAAATTTCTAGGCTAGATATCTTGCCTCCCATTCTGCCCAGTGCCAGGCAGGCCTCAAAGCTGTAGACCAAGCCAATAGTGGGGCCAATTGTACCAGCTGTGGGAAGAGATGAGACTTCTTAATCACAGCACAGAAAGACAAAAACCCAGTGGAAGTTTCCTTTGAAATCTGCAGAACTAATCCATTGTTAAAGCTACTAAGCTACGTGCTGGCAAATTCCTTCTTATTGTGATGCTCTGGGGAATTGTTTGGGGGTTTAAAGTCCTGGTTGCAGGTGTTCAAGTTCAGTACCTTTGATTGGCACCCAGGAATGCTCATGGTCAAGGTTGTTTTTCAAGAGAGGGACCCAGTGGTCACTAAAGCAGACTGAAGGTTTGTGTGGGTGGCTAGAAGCAGTTCCTCTATCCCTAAATGCTCTCTATTCAGGATCTCAAGTTAGTAGTAGAGGAGACTGCAGCTCTGGGAAAGGGTGAGACAGAAGTTTTCGAAAACTACTTGCCAGCAGTAGGGTTTCCTGGTCCAGGGGGAATGCAAACCTGGTGGCCCCAGACAGGCAGGTTGATAATGGCCAAAGGGAAGTTGTCCCTAATATCCACCCTGCCACAAGAATACAACTACTCCTTGGCCCTGATTTTGGAAAGTTATCTAGAGTGAAGACAATGTTTCCCAGTTTGCTTTATAGCTAGGTGCAGTCATGTGGCTAGGTTCAAGGCAATGGGACATTAGTTGAAGTTTTGTATGGCAGCTTCAGGTAACTTCCTAAGAAAACACTGCCTTTCAACCTTTGCCTATTCCTCTTTTCTTTTGGTTAGGATAAATATGAGATGGCTGGAACTGAAGCAGCCATATTGAACCATGAGACATCCATATGGTCAGAGGTTGTGTACAGAGGAGAAAGGAGAAAAGGAGCCAAAGTCTCTGAATCCTTCTTTGACTTGGCTTCTCACTGTCATTTAGTCCTCTCTTCGACCACATTGTTTCATTCATAGCCTCCACAAGGAGTTCCCTTGTAATTTCAGTCTCACCTCATAACTATCCCTATCCAGAAAAGATGGTCTGTCCCAGAGCTCAAACCAGGTTCTAGAGTTGTGTGTCGTGCCCTTGAATGGCCTGCAAGGGTGCTGTGGGCCTGTCCTTGAACCAATCACTGAAAGGTGTTAAAGAATTTGCTTATTGTGCTTATTCATATGGAACATAATTCAAGGTGGTTTAACAATTCCTATTTATCTTTTAAGCCAGATTTTGATTTACTCACTGTATGTTATAGCTATTGATTTGTCATCTTTGTTAGAGATCAGGGATCCAAAGACCAGAGGAACTAGGTGGACTATTTTGCATATATCATTTTTTTTTGGCATCCACAAGCTTTATATTCTTTTTCAGGGAAATTTTCTATTTTATTAGGACCTTTGGGGGTAGCAAAAGTGGCCAGGGACACCCTCTCCTATCCCCTGGCATCTCGTGATTTATGTGGGGACCTGGCTGACCTGGTGTTCCCTCTTGGCAGTGGTGGCCAGTATGGTAGCAGAGGAGACTGAACCAGGCTGCTCAGCATAACTGGGTCCCTGAAATCTTTGGTTCCTGTATTGGTCTGAGCCTGGGGCACCTTTCAGCACTTCCACCTTTTCTGCAGAATCTGTTAATGGAGTTGGCAACGGAGGACCTGACACAGACAAATATCCCTAGTCTAGCCATAGCAGAGGCTGGTTCAGAGTTGGTACTCCATTTAGTGGGTCTTTCTGGCTTGAGTTGGCATTGCTAATTCAAACATGGGAGAGGCATAAGAGTTGCCCAGGACCACCGCCATGTCCCAGGGGGCTTACATGCTGGGAGGTTCACAGGATGGGGTGGAGAATCCCAGGGAAGCTGGGATAGGATGGTTCCCTGCCAAATGGAATCTGATAGACAGCCTGGAGCAGGAAACTGAAGCCCCAGGGAGTGAACACTGAGCCTCAGGGCATCTCCAGGCAGCTGACTGAGCAGTGGCTGTCCCTCCCTCCCCACCTCTGCTGGGTTTCTTCTAAATCAGTCCAAGATGACCTTGACCAAGTGACTGGCCAAACTTAGAGTGAATGCAAGGCCTGGGAGTATGGGTATGGTTTTAATATATAATTGGCAAGGGGTGGTTGAGACCAAACAAAACTGGGGTGTTTGTGCATGAACATATGTTTGTGCATGCAGTGTGTATTTGTATATTCTGTCTGTATTCACAAGTGTGCTGTATGTGCACACACTGTGCACTTTCATCAGCATTCTATGTATGTGCATGTGTGTTGAGAGCATTTTCCTATATCCGTGTAAGACCTAAGGCCAGTCCTTTTCTCTTACTTTTGCCTTCCAGGTTTATACCTGGAGTGGGATGGGCAGGCTGGACTGGGGCTGGGAAGGTGGTGCTGGCACTTGAAACTCAACCGGCTTTCAGGAATCACATCCTCTCTCTCCCAGGGAGAGGCAGCCTTGGTGGCGGAGGTGATACTTGGGTGGGAACAGCATTACACCATTGTCACTCCTGACTTGACATTTCAGCAGATCATGCCTGGACACCTGGCCCCAGCCTGTGATTCAGCCATCATTCCCCAGGAGGAGGGCCTGGAGGTGCTCTTGCCTCCCATGTAAGTAGCAGTGGGTATTAAATACAGAGTCCTGAGTGTGTGGTGGGGAAGGGACAGCATGCTATATATTCTGGTCCTTCACCCTCAGCAGAGTGCCAGGCTCTGGCCTGGGGATCAGGGGCTGCAGCTCTGGGGAGAATTTCTGGGAAAGAAAAATCGGATGAGGTGGGCATGATGAGAGGGAAACAGAAGATTCCAAAATAACACCGGCAGGCCTAAAGGCTGAATTGTTGCACTATAAAAGCCTTCACACCGTGTTCAGACCCACAGGGGCTCTGGGCTGTGCGAAGCCATCCCAGGTTCGTGGCCCTGGAATTACCAGAGAAGCTTATGAAGCGCTGTGCTTGACCCCAGCCCAGGACTCTTCCCGTGTGACCTGTACCTTGGTGTTTTCTTTCTTTTTTTTTTTTTTTTTAGATTTATTTATTTATACAAGCACTGGGTACAGTGAGAAGCGTGGGAGGGTGAGAGAATTCACCAGAGACAGAGCGGGGAACAGAATGGGCAGACTGATGAAATACACTGCTGAGGAGGGCAGCGGGCGGCAGGAGAGGTCTGCATGCCATGTGGGACCCTCACCGGCGGCCGGGGATTGAACCAGTGCTGCAGAGGCTGCGGGCAGCTTTGCAGCCCAGCTCTCAATCGCTGTGCCACTGGGGAGGCCCGCTTAGTGTTTTCATAGCTCCCGCAGCACTGTCATAGCAGCCAAGCCATGAACCAGGGGTCAGGCTGTTTGCCATCTTCATCTAGGCCTGCGATTCTGCATCCTTTAAGAGTCATTGGGTCATCTCCAAGCAAACTCTGCTGCCTCCCCAGCCCAGTAGTTTCCACTCAGCCTGTCTTGGCCAGAGCCTGGTTGCTTGAGGTTTTAATAGCTCTGGGTGATTCTAATGCAGAGCCTGGGGTAAGACCCCTGGGCTCCGGAGTTCCTGACCCCCTTTCTTTTGGTTGCCCATTGTGCCTTACAGTTGAACAGCAGGATCTCTGTTGATCTTTGATTGAGCAGCAGGTGGGACCCCAGATCAGAAGCTGACTGCTGAGAAGCTGACTCAAAGGGTCAGGAGTGAAGATCTGAGGACGGCAGAGCTGCAGAAAGTGGCACCAGTGACACTGAGGGCACCCTGCCTGTTATCGTTTGTCTTTATAACCCTGGCCCCAAATTCTGGGAGCCTCAGACTGCTTTGGGTGGTGGGTGTGACAGACATGGGATTCTCGAAGCCCATGCCCTTCTGCTCCCTCTAGAAGCCTCCTGAGCAGGGTGAGCAAGCCTGGGGGTGCTGCTGAAGGATGCTGCAGAGCCTGAGGTGGTTTTACACTCCTCACTTTGGGGCTTTAATAGACAGTCAGAGAAGAGGCTTGAGGGAAACCTTCAGTTTCTGGCTTCCATCTCAGCATGTGTGTGTGTCAGGACAGGAGGCCACTTCTGTCTCGAAGGCCAGGGCACAGCCTGCTGGCCATGGCATCGTTCTGCTCCTCTACTTGGGGTCCTCACTCATTGGGACTCCAAGTCTTCCTGAATCAAAGGCTTCAGGGCCTTTCTGTCTGCAGTGGCCTCCCTGCCCCCCACTCCCAGGTCTGCTCTGGGTTTGTCCAGAGCTCTTCTGTAAGAGGGGACACAAACGCCACCTCTCAGGTCATCCTGCCATTAAATCAGGGGCCACTGAGGGCAGCCGCAACCCCAGGGGAGGCTCTCCAGGCAGGTCCTTAACTTCACAATCCATCAGGCATGAGTTTTCCTGATTCTAATGCTTCTATAGGCTGTGTAAGTCTCCATAGGTAGAAGGCCCTGGACTTTTCCCTGCCATGAAAACTTAGCCAGGCAGTCAGTATATGACATTTTCTCTTCAAAGAAAAATGCTCAGAACAGAGGAAAAATGTGTTTGGAGTTGTTTTTCTTTTCCTTATTGTTGCTTTTGCTGTGTGTGCAAGTCTGAGTTCTGAGAGGCTTGAAGATTTATAGTCTCAGGTGGCACATGGGCCTTTAGAAATTCTGTTGTTATTCAGAATGTTCTGGAGCCCCACTCTGGACACCACCTTCAGAGCTAGCCATGCAGGGGCCTTCTGAGTTGTGGCTAGGACCTGAGGTCCTACCCATACTTCGAGGGGGAAGGCAGCACTGGTAGAGTTGCTGCCCTTGGTGTTGCGGAGGCAGGAGTCAGGTGTCCTCCCTCATGTAGGGTGGAATAGCCCTGGGGCTGGGGTTTAGAGCTTCCCGGCATGCTCTCTGTCCCCTTCCTCCTCTGCTCTGTGTCAGGGCATCGCTTCCCTTGGATCCATGTTCAGGGGCTGTGGGGGCACCACGCTTAACTGGCCATCTCATCCGAGAGTTAGATTAGGTTTGGGGACATGATTTAAAAGTATTTGGTGGATGGTTAATTTGGTGTCTCAACTTGAATGGTACATGTGGTGCCTAGAAATTTGGTGAAACATTAATTTCGGTGTGCCTGTGAGGGTGTTTCTGGATGAATTGGGGGACTGAGTAAAGTAGGTACTCTTTGTTCGTTCCCAATGTGGGTGGGCCTCACCAGTCCATGGAGCCTGAAGACAGATTGGGGGGAAGGGAGAATCCTCTCTGCCCTGATGGCTCGGGCTGGACACCCTACTACTCTTGGGCTTGTGTTAGAACATCATCTGCTCACCTGCTTCTTGGGCCTTTGGACCTGATTTGGATCTGATTCTACACTAGAGGCCCCTGGGTCTGGACTGCTCAGCCTCCATAATCACAGGAGTTAATTACACTATAGTAAATTTCTCTCGATATAATATGTAATTCCTTTTTTTTTTTTTACATATTATAATATATACTTATATATAGCCAATTCCTTTATAAGAAATCTCTATGTAGGTGTATACATATCTCCTATTCATTCCACTGTCTGGAGAGCCCTGAGAGATAGAGGTCAGGGATGATCACGTCTTCTTCCTTTGTCTATAGGGGGCACCTCAGGGTAGAGAACCCTAGTTTCACTCACTCCCAGGAACTCCATAGCTTTTCAGCTGGTTTGCACATGCTACTCCAGTCCTTGAATCTCTGTGGAGCTTTGAAGAGTTTCCTGGCACATAGAGGCTCACCCTGGGTAGGGTCACGTGGAGGAGATCGCCACCAGAGGCTCCAGGGTGCTCCTAGGGGGTACCGGGGTGCAGTAACAGAGTGGGCCCTTTGAGAGGGAAATGTGTGGGGCCCAGATGAGGGAAGAAGGAGAGGAACTGGGGGAGAACTAAGTTCCCATGAAGAACAGCTTCTTATTTAGAGTGAACATGTAAGCTGGGTCTCCCTGGACTATACCGTAGAGCTACAACACATTGACTAACACATGGAACTAAGTGTGTGTGAGCGTTTTGTTGAACCTGGGGGTCTGCAACAGCCAGCATGACCCCCCTCCCTGGAGGGGATAAACAAATGGATAAACTTTTATCCCATCTACTTATCTCTATCCATCTATCACCTGTCATATATTGATCTATCTATCTAATCATACTATGCAAATACTTCAAAAGAAAATGTACATTTATTTCATTCTTGCATTTATATATAGTGTAAATGCCCATTGCATGTTATAGTAAATGTGAGTATATATACACATATACACACACAGAGAGGATGTAACTTATGTCCCAGTTTGATGGACACTGAAAAGACCAAAAAAGCTCTTGCAGAGGTATCTGTGGCAATCCTTTAAAAATATTCCACCAGGTCACTGGCAGAGTCATGCTAGATTTAGGGGTCCAGGAGCAGAGATAAATTTTGAGGGTGAGATCATGTCCAGGCCAGTGGGTGTGCTGGTGAAACCCATTTCTGAGTCTACTTGCCACATCTCTCCTGTCCCACACACAGTGACTCCTCGAGGAATCTGCCTCCCTCCCTTACTCGCCAAGAGGCATCTGTGCTCTTGAGCCCAGTCAGAGGCGGTAGCTGTGGCAGGCATCCGTGTGAGTCTCTGCCATGCTAAGCACAGGAGAAGCACTCAGCCAGACAGACTCTACTTGCCCTTGTGCAGCTGACAATCTGGGGAAGAGAAATTCAGTGCAGACACTGAAGAGGCAAAGAGACTCTTCATAAAGGATCAAGGTGAAGCATTTCTGGCTGCAGGATAGGAAGTGAGACCTGTGTGTCTGGGGGGGCTTCTGATATCACCTGATTCATCTATACCTGTCCTAACAGGCTGCAGTGGATCACAGGACAGATTACCAGCAGGGTGCACAGACAGTTATGAATATCAATTCAGCCATCAGCCCAACTCACTCATGCAGGTTGGTTTAGGTGAGACAAGCCAACATGTTTTCTGAGGGATACACATTCATAAGTGCATGCTGAATCAGCACAGAGATGCACTTTTCAAATTTAATTTAAAAAATAGATGTTATATTTTAAAGCAATTTTACATACATTCATAGCAAAATTGGTCAGAAGATACCAATTTCCCATATACCCCTGCTCCTGACTTACACCATCCTCCCCAATTGCCAACATCCTCAGTGTTAAATTTATTATAATCAATAAACTTATGTTGACATGTCATTATCACTTGAGTCCATATCTTCCATGAGGGTTGTCTCAGTGTACAATCCATGGATTTGGAAGAAAGTAAAATGGCATGTGTCTGTCATTATAATATCGTGCAGAATAGTTTCACTAAAGATCCTCTGTGTTCTATCTATTCATCCTTCTCATTTCCCTAATTTTAGCAACCACTGATCTTTTTGTGTAACAGGTTCCACAGTTTTGTCTTTTCCAGAATATCATATAGTTGGAATCATACAGTATGCAGCCTAGATTGGATTCTTTTATTTGGTAAAATGTATTTAAGGTTCTTCATGTCTTGATAGCTCTTTTTAGTGTTGAATAATATTCCATTGCCTGGGAGTTCCATGGACTCTTATCCTTACACCTATTGGTTGCTTTCAAGTTTGGGCAACTACAAATAAAATTGTAAGAACACTTGTGTGGAGGGTTTTGTGAAGACGTCTTCAGTTCCTTTGGATACATATCAAGGAGTGTAATTGCTAAATCTTATGGCTTGACTATGTTTTGCTTTGTCAGAAACTGCCAAGCTATCTGCCAAAGTAGCTGTACCATTCTGCATTTCTGTTGTCTCACACCCTCACAGTATTTGGCATTGTCAGTAATTAGGTGTTGGTCACTCTAACAAGTGTGTGGTAGTATTTCACTGTTATCTGAATTTGTAATTCCCTAATGAGCTTCTTTTATAGACTTATATTTGTCCTTTGTGTATCTTAGGTAAGGCCAGTGGGTGTGCTGGTGAAACCCATTTCTGAGTCTACTTGCCACATCTCTTGGCAAGTAGACATCTTTTGACATCTTTTGTTGACATCTTTTGTCCATTTTTAAAATTGAATTGTTTACTTCTTAATGTTTTTTTTTTTTAATAATAAATTTTATTTTTATATTCCCCCATACAACTGCACATGCTCCATTCTGACCCCAATCCCTCCCCTCCCGGCCCCCACCCCCCAAAAAGTGTCTCTGGTCATGAGGGATATACACACATATTTAAACATACATGCATATTAGCAAGGATATTATAAGGATATAAATGGGAGGGGGAATTAAGGATATTTTATTCACTTATTATGAAGCAGTATAGTGTTATTTGAAATGTATATGAATTAATTATACATGTATATTGCAAACTCTGGGACAATCACTAAAATAACATTTAAAATTTATAACTGATAAGAAAGGAAAGAAAATAGAATAATAAATATGCAATTAAAACAACAGAACATGAAAAAGAGTGGAAGATAATAACAGGAACAAGAGCAAGGACAGTGAATAGAAATAAACAAGAAGTAATAAACAAGGTAATTATTAACCTAACTATATGGATAGTCTCTAAAAAACAATGCTCTAGATCTAAATATGACAAATAAGAGACAGAAGTTGTCAGAGTGAATAAAAAAGCAAGATCCAGCTGTATGCTATCTACAAGAAACCCACTTTATATAGAGATGTATGTAGATGAAAAGTAAAGGAATGGAGAAAGATATAACATGTTGATATGTTTTTACATATGCACATATATGTATATACACACACAAGCACACATAATACATGTGAACAAATACATTTGCACAAATATATCTATTAATTCCATTACCAATAAGAAAATTAAAAGTCTTTTTTTTTTACCCTCACTCTTCCATCTCTGGTGCCCTTCTTTTCCTTGTGTAGATCTCTATGTCTGACCTATATCATTTTATTTCTCTCAGAAGGTCTTTTAATATTTCTTGCTAGTCGTGTTTACTGGAAACAATTTTTTTCCACTTTTGTTTGTCTGGGAAAGACTTTATTTCTTCTTCACATTTGAAGGACAGTTTTTAAGTGTATATAAGTCTTGATTAGTGGTGACTTCTCTCTTAACACTTTAAGTATTTCACTTCTTGCTGACATAGTTTCAGAGAAGTAAGATTTAATTTTTATGTTTGCTTCTGTATAATAGAGTAGTTCCCTCTGGCTTTTCCCAAGATTCTTTTTCTTTATTTTTGATTTTCTGCAATTTGAATATGATAAGCTGAGTTGTGATTTTGTAGGCATTTGTGCTACTTGATATTCTCTGAATTTCTTGGATCTTGGGCTGGTGTCAACATTAATTTGGGGAAATCCTCAGACATATGGTCTCAAGTGTAATTGTTCTTTTCTCTCTTCTTTTTTTAAAGATATATTTATTTATGCATATAAGAACTGGGGTACATGACAGAGGTGCGGGGGTGAGAGGATTCACTACAGAGTGGGGAGCAGAACAGGCAGACTGACCAAAATACACTGCTGAGGGGAGCAGTGGGCGAGACAGGAGAGGTCTGCTCTGCCATGTAGGTATCTCCCTGGCGGGGAATTGAACTCGTGCTTCAGTGGCTGTGGATAGCTTCATAGGTTGCGTCTTAACCCCTTGCGCCACCAGGGAGGCTCTTTTCTCACTTCTTTTTCTGGTATTCTCACACACATATGTAACACTTTTTGTAGTATCCCATAGTTCCTGAAAATTTGTTCCAGGTTTACTTTTTTGAGATTTCTATTCATACATTCCCAATCTCCCAGATTCCTTCTTCAGCCAGGTACAGTATAATAATAGGCCTATCAAAGATATTCTTCATCTCTGTTACAGTTTTTTTGATCTCCAGAATTTCTTTCTTAGGATTTCCATTTACATTCTTCATCTGTTCCTGGATGATGTCTACTTTATCCATTAGAACCCTTAGCATATTAAATATAGTTGTTTAAAATTTCTGTTCTGATAATTTCAACTTCCCTGACTTGTCTCGTCCTGATGCTTTCTCTGTCTTTTCAAACCATGTTTTTTGACTTTTATTAAGATTTATATGTTTTTTACCCAGTATATCAGACACAATATATAAGTGTGTCTTTTAGTGGGTTTGTGCCTCTGGGCTGTCAGCTTCACTAATGCTTTGTACTTCTTAGTTCCTCACCCACAGTAGAATGGGATGGTTAAGGAAGCTGAACTTGGTTATTTACCTTCCCCCAGAGCTGCTGGGTTCTGACAAAACTCCAATAGTTCAGGTTTTGATAAAATAGTTTCTCTTAAGGGCAAAGCTTGTTAAGAATAGAGTGTCCTTGGGCCTCCCCGGTGGCGCAGTGCATTGAGCGCAGCACTGTGAAACTGTCTGCTGCCTCTGCAGAGTGGGTTTGATTCCTGGCCGGCCAGATACCCACATGGTGTGGCAGACCTCTCCTGCCTTGCCTGCTGCTCCCCTCAGCAGTCTTTTCAGTCCGTCTGCCTGTTCTGCTCCCCACTCTGTCTCTGGTGAATCTTCTCACCTCCCACACCTCTGGCCTGTACCCCTGTTCTTGTATAAATAAATAAATCTAAAAAAAAAATAATAGAGTGTTCTTGCATTATTCAAAATGATTCTTACCTGGTAACTCTCCTGCCAGAAGAACAAGAAGATTTTTCTTAGATATTCACTCTGAGAATCAAGTAGCATTCTTGGAAGTAAAACTCATGATAATGATGCCCCCATGCCCCAAAACTCCTCTGGAATTTTTCATTTTCAGACTTGTCCACTCTGAATCTCCATCAACTTGTTTACTACAGGTCAGGATTCCCTACCCTGGTGCTGATTTCTACAGAGACTTCTGCTCCTGGGCCTCTGCTCTGGTATGTTTTGAATCTTTTTTTTTTTTTTTTTTTTTTTTTTTTGTGGGACCCTCGCCCGTGGCCAGGGAACAAACCGGCTCTGCAGAGGCTGCGAGCAGCCTCGCAGCCGGACGCTCAAGCGCTGTGCCACCAGGGGAGGCCCTGTTTTGATTCTTTATATACACCTGGCTATTTTTCCAAAATGGTAATTTGCTCTGTGACCTCACTTCTCTGATGGATTCATCAAGAGTTCTTGATTTTTCCATTTACTCTGCTGATTGTTATTAGGACAGTGTATTGGCTTCTATGCTCCTGACATGAAGAATCAGAGATGACTTTTTAATGGACTTGAGATGATTCATACTTAAGAGAATAGAATTAAAAACATAAAAAACAAGTGGAATTACGGGAAAAAATACAGAATGATGCAGTCTCACTCTTTAATGGTACGTAGTATTTTCCCAACTCAGTGCAGAGAGTCATGCTTTTTGAGTGTCCCAGCCATCCTTTGTTGTATGTGAGGGTTATTTTCTACTCATTGAAAAGGGAGAAACTGAGGCTTAGAAGGTTATTTCAGCCTGCTCAAGGAAATGTCAATAGGATGAAGGCAGGTCTCTGCATTTTTGGAGTGGGAAACTGGCCAGTAGATACGTCTGTTTTGCATTATTATATCACTGTTATTAACTTGAAGGTCTTAATGTAGGGTACCCGTTCCTCGTTCTTCTGTCCCTTCTAATTCTATGATCTTGACTTGAACAGATTTGCACCTTTATATAACTAGCCTATCCCCTGTGGATGTTTGAATTTGCCAAAGCCCTACATGATCTTATAAAGAGATTATTCAGAGTAAATAAATATCTGTGTTAACTCTTCTAAGGTCATTTGCATTGTAAATGAGAATGTTTGTTAACTCAAAAGGAATGACTCTCTAGGGACTGAATTTTAGAGTGTGACTGAAGTTGAGATTTTGAGCTGGGCTATTTTTCCACATATCTCAGGCCAGACTTTTCCTTCTTTGCTAAGCTGTGGTTCTGGTACTGCCTGGAACACTGCACAAAAGCTAACCACAAGTGTCAGAGGCTGGTATTCTGTTTATTCTCCCCCATAAATTCTGGGACATAGGAAATAATGAAAAGGCTACTTCTGACAGAGGAAGCAGCCTATTCTGGCTCCATTGCTCAGAAGAAAATGGATTTATCTCTATCTTTGAATTATTTGTGGTTATTTTCTCCATCTGTTCTGATTCTCATTTTTCTCTTTCTTAAGTGCCCTGTTGATAAGGGGGCTGAATTTTTTGGAGATTAACCCTTTCTAGATATAACACTTGAATCATTAATTCCCAAACCTCAACCCTAGCACTGAATCGGACTGGGGTCTGGATATCAGACCACAAAAGCTTGGTCCTTGTCTTGGTGAGGAAAGAATTCAACATCAAGACCAGAGTTAGGCAGAAAAGCAAGAAGTTAATTGTCAGTTAAGGAGGACTGGAAAGCTTTCGGAACAGAGAGGAGTCCCTTGTAGGTAGCCACTGAGGGAGCAAAAGGCAGAAGTTTATGTTTTATTCAAAATGGAGGAAGAGAGTGGTGACTCTGTGTTGTGTCTTTTTCAGCTAGGCAGATCTCCAAAACTGGCTTTCTCTGATTGGCACTGCCATTCATTATCAACTGGGCTCAGTGTTACCTTAACTGGATGTTCTTGGAAGGCAAATGGTACTAATCTTTGTCAACGCAGATGTTTCCTCTGGGCCAACTTGTGGATGTCCTGTTTTCCAGGGTGTTTATCTCAAGGCTGAGGCCCCCCATGGCCCCGTCTAACTGCTTACATTCCCACCTTGCTTCCTCCTTCAGTACCAAATGCATGATTGCCTGGAAGGAGTAAAATAACCAACTAACAAGCCAACCAACCAAAACCTTCTCCAGGACACAGTTTTCATATGTTCAATAGGACTGAAAAATACTGAGGTATCTGTATCTCTTTACAACCAGGATATTTACAAAAAATACATTTCAATTTGGAAATTTTCTAAAGCAAACACCAGTAGAGATAATAATTTATTGGGTCCCCAAACACTCACCATTGGGTGCTTCATGCAAGGCAGTCATTTTATTTTTATTTATTTATTTTTAAAATTAAGGGTTTTGTTTGAGGTAACATTGGTTTATGCTGTTGTGTATGTTTTAGGGGTAGAGGTTCACATCATTTCAAATATGTGTTATCACACAATGTCCACCAGCAAAGCACTAACAATCCTCCCCCATTGACCACTGGGTCCTGTACACCCTTGTTGCTGCACAGGCTAGTGATGGTGGCAGCCCAGAGTGTCCCTGGGCTATGTTGAGTCACAGATCATTGTGATAATGTCTAACACTAATGACACACACCAGGATCCATTCCCTGTGTGGTCCTTCCCATGTTGATGACTTTCTTGTCCTAGGAGATGTTTGACAAGTACATGAAATCAGGGTTTGGAATGCTCCTCCTACTCCATAAGGGAGAGGCTGCAGAATTGCACCCATGAGTGAGCATCCAGCTGAGTCCAGTCACCTCATAGAATATGAGAAATAACCATTTATTTGTGTTGTATGTTACTAAGTCTTAGTGTTCCATTACATGGCACAACTAACCAAAACACAAATACATGGAACTTCTCAGATATGTGGGAACTTCTGCTTACAGATTCAGGGTCACCCAGGACTTTTGCAAATTGGGGTTTGATAGAGACTTTCAACACCCAGAAGTGCTTCAAGAAAGGAACCAGCTTGGGCCTCCCTGATGGCAAAAGGGGTTAAGTACCACATTATGAAGCAATCTGTAGCCTCTGCAGCATGAGTTCCATCCCCGGCCAGCCAGAGGGCAGCCCACATAGAGAAACCGACCTCTCCTGGCTTGCCCGCTGCTCCCCTCATCAGTATATTTCACTTAGTCTGCCTGTTCTGTTCCCCACTCTGTCTCTGGTGAATCCTCTCATCCCCTGCATGTCTGGCCTGTACCCCAGCTCTTATATGCATAAATAAATAAACCTTTAAAAAATAGAAAAGAACAAGCTTTACATTCCTACAATTCCTTCAGCATCAAATCACAGTCTAAAAGGGAGGCATATGGTGAAATACTTGTGGACATAGACTTTTGTGTTGGGGGCACCTGGCATGAATCAGTTCTCTAGTTGATTCTATATTTTTATTGTTAAAAGATTTTTCTTTTATAAAATGAAACAGAAAAACCCAAAGAAGTATGACTTCCTAAATGACTTTGAGCACATACCCTCATAGCCATCACACAGGTGAGAAAGTGGGTCCACCAGCACCAGGACAACCCTCGTGTGCCCAAATGGGATCACCGCATGGATTTTCTTGAGTTTCAGCATCCACATGTATTCCTTGGTCACTGTAGCTTCCTATTTTTAAAATTTGATGTCTCTCTGAATTTACAGTATCCTCTGCATACCTCTTTTCCCTTCTGTTGAAGCATGTGACCTGGTTGACCTGAGTTTCCCAGTCTGCATTTTGCATCTGAGTACAAGGTGCTTCACTGGCTCTTCTTCTGCAGCTGGATCTGGAGCACCATCTGCCCTCTTGATAACAGAGGTGTGTTCTTACAGCAGAAGCATTGTCTGGATGCTTCTCTTTTTATAATGTCAGCAGTTGGTAGCAAGCCTCAGACCATTAATTCATTTGAGTTTGCACAACGGATATCCTCTATTTCTATCATTTCTTTTTTTGCTTATGAGCAACAATAATTTTATAAAGACACTGTCTCACTACAGGATCATAGGGAGGTGTAGTTTATGGATGAAAAGGAGGGTAAATGCTAGATCCTTTCTCTTTATTTTAAGAAGTAGTTTCATTTTATCACCAAAATAACGACAAGTTAGGGCCTCCCTGGTGATGCAAGGGGTAATGTCTCAGCTCTGTGAAGCTATCGGCAGCCACTGAAGCATGAGTTCAATCCCAGGCCAGGGAGCTGACCCACATGATGCAGCAGACCTCTCCTGTCTCGCCCGCTACTCCCCTCAGCAGTGTATTTCATTCAGTCTCCCTGTCTGCTCCCCACTCTGTCTCTGGTGAATCCTCTCACCCCTCCCTGCACCTCTGGACTATACACCAGGTCTTGTGTACATAAATAAATAAAAATAAATCTTTAAAAAAATAATGACCTATTAAATGCATTATTATGGATTCACAAATTTATATCTTTGGAATTTTCAATTTATTACACTTACCCTCCTACTTGAGGCTCCACTTATCCCATAGTGGGAGACTCTGTGTTGGCTCCTGAATCTTTTTTATGTGGCCCTTGTGATCTTTGTCTCTGAGAGAATCCTTGCTCTCTGCTACAAGGTGCTGCAGGCTTACCTTGTATACTTTCTTTATCAGGCATGGCACAGGGAATGCAGTTCTGTTTCTTTCAGTGAGAAATAGTATTTCAAGACCTCATTCTGGAAGCCAGGCATGCTCATTACTATTGGATTGGTTATAGTTGTTTATCTATCTATCTATCTATCTATCTATCTATCTATCTATCATCTGTCATATATTTTATTTTTATTTTTTCTTTAAGATTTATTTATTTATTCATACAAGCACTGGGTACAGTCAGAAGTGCTGGAGAGTGAGAGAATTCACCAGAGCCAGAGCAGAGAGTAGAACAGGCAGAGTGAGGAAGTACACTACTGAGGGGAGCAGCGGGCGCGGCAGGAGAAGTCTGCGTGCCATGTGGAACCCTCGCCTGGCGGCTGGGGATTGAACCCGCGCTGCAGAGGCTGTGGGCAGCTTCGCAACCCAGCGTTCAACTGCTGCACCACCAGGGAGGCCCCTGTCACATATTTTAAAAAGGTGAAAGATTTATGTGATCTGAAGGGATACCTGAGTATCATCTAATTTAAAGATAAAGTACGTAATAAGTTCACACTTAGGTCTTCAACCCAAATTTAGAACTTACAGGGTTTTGTTTTTCTCTTTTCTATTCCATCTGTAGCTCCTTTTCTCCACAATAAGTTTCCTGATTTTTAAGTCCATGAATACTGATAGAATTGGCCATAATTTATCTTATCCCACATTAAGTCAACAAAATAAGAATAGCAATACTACTATTACAACTAATACACTACTACTAGTAGTATCCCTAAAAAAATTAAAAATATTTCCCATGGTCCCCCTGTTCTGTGTTTGTCCTAGATAGACTTGCTGTAGTCCTCACTTACTTTCAGTCCTATGGGTAACTACATTTCATGTTTAGGTTGAAGACATTCTAGTCATTTGGATTGTCTGAAGCTCATTCTCTAGTAGACGCCTTAGGAAATGTTCAACATTTCCCAAGTTGTTAGATATTGATAACAGTTTGTATGCAGTCTTTAAATGAAAGTCAGTTTTGCTAGTTATATAATCTTTGGCTCATTTTTTTTTTCCCTGAATCTCTCTTTTTCTGTCACCAAATAATGCTGTTAAAAAGTTTGGTGATAATCTATTTATTTTTCCTTTATAAGTCACTTGTCCTTTTTGCATGGATGCTCAAAGGGATCTTTCCTTTCAAGGTTAGTAATTTTACTCAAATATGATTTAGTGTTTCTTGTTATGGAATGTTATATTTTATTTTAGTTTGAGTTTCTTTTTCAGGATCTTTTCTTCACATTAGATATTTGGCTATTTTCAACATTTGTCATTTTCTCAAATATTTTGAGCTCTTTGTTCATGGTTTTCATTGTTATAAATTTCCTGTTTTTACCTTCAGTTTTTTAGACATTATCCATTGTGTTTATTGGTTCTATATTCTTTCTACCTGAGCTTTTACTTCTGAAATAATTTAATTCTAATTTTCTCAGGAATTTGTTTACTGATGAGTTTTTTTCTAAACTTATTAGAGTACTAATGCGAGTTAAAGTTCTTAATGTCTTTTAATTCACACCCTTGGAAGGGCACAGATGTGGAGTGGGGCTCAATGATAGTTGACATACTGTCTTGAAATAATTGCTTCTGCTTCATCTGTAACCTGGGCTACCATCTAAGGGGGTTAAATAATGGGCCTCAAAATGCGCTGATTCAGGCCTCCCCTGGTGGCGCAGGTGGTTGAGTGCAGCGTTGTGAACCTGTCCGCAGCCTCTGCAGCGCGGGTTCAATCCTGGCTGGCCAGTGAGAATCCCACATGGCAAAGCAGACCTCTCCTGACTCGCCCGCTGCTCCCCTCAGCAGTGTATTTCTTCAGTCTGCCTGTTACGTTCCCCGCTCTGTCTCTGCTGAATCCTCTCACCCTCCTGCTCATCTGGCCTGTACCTCAGCACTTGTATAAATAAAAAAAAAGAAGTGTAGCTCACAGGTTTGATATTTATGGGCTTGGCTTTCCGGTATGCTTTGATAGTTAGTATGGGTGTTATGCTCTTCCTTATTCTAATTTTTTCTTGTATTAATTTTGCATAGTATTGGATAGCAAGCATTTCTGTTGCTAACTTTTTATGTAAAAGTTACTTTCCTGAGCAGTTAGAGGAGACACAACTCAGGAGCCCTGGCCCCCTCATAGAGTGCCCCTCTGTTGTTCTCCTGTGGTGTTTATATGGCAGCTGCTTGGAGATTGCCTCATATGTCTGTTATGGGCATTCTGTTTGATCTGGATCTTTCTCTTCCAGTTTCTCCTCAGTGTGGGCTCTGTTCAGGAAGCCCTGATAGGTGCATTTTAAGTTCTCCCACAGCCCTGACTGCTCTGCCTCTGCAGCCCTCACGGTTGAGACAAGCCTTCCCAGTTTCTGTTGCTGTTTTCAACTTGGTTTGTGATGCTCTTTTTTGGGGTTCCGTTCTCAGCTCAGCAGTTGCCCACTTTGCTTCCTCCTACACATTCAGTGATGGTAGTTGTCACTGCATGTTTGGTGTGGGGGTGCCTTGTCCAGTTTTGTTGTAAATGTAGCCCATGGGTGGCTCAAACAATAGAGAGAGATTTACTTTTCAATAAAGTTCTGAGGCCAGGAGTTGTCAGTGCCATTATCCGAATGAGGCAGGGTTGGTTTCTCTGGAGGAACTATCGCTTTGGCTGGCTGTCTTCTTGCTGTGTTCTCACATGGACTTTCATGTGGTGTCTCTGTATTTACAGATTTCTTCTTCTTAAACAGACCCCTGTCATACTGTATTAGGGATCACCCTAACTGTCTCATTTTAAATTAATCACTTCTTCAAAAGCCCTATCTCCAAATAATCACATTCTGAGGCATTGGAGGTAGGGCTTCAACATGTATTTTGGGGGACACAATTCAACTCTTAGAACTGTTCATGAGGAGATATTGGGGAATGAAACATTCTTTCACTGCAGAATCCCTTTCCCAGTTGAGGTCTTTCATGCTGTGGGGGCTGAAGAGGCACACCCAAACTTTCTCTTCATGTGACTATTTGTGCCTCCACCCTTTGCTGCCTGATGTGTCTGAGGGCCTGCCTGACACTTTTGAGTCTCTTGGCAGAGGTATTTGATCTGCCCTTGTGTCCCTGCATCCACATTGGCAGTATCTGGCCTATAGTAGGTACTCAATAAATACAGAATACATATGCTCAATACATAGATATTGAATAATGATGCAGAAAGCAGCATGGTAGAGTGGAAGAATGCAGCCTGTGTGATGTGTCAAGTCCAAGCTCTGCCAGAGTTGGATTTTGAGTAACTCTCCTGAAGTCCCCAAGGATAGGACCAAGTGCTCTCCCAGGTCCATTTCAGCCCAGAAATTCTTTACTGCAGGTGGGGTGCATGCATATATTGAGTTAAAATGGACTTCTGAAGAAGCATTTAGTCTACGAAACAAAATCAAACCAATCTCTTTTGTTCTACTTTCCCTGAAATGAAGTTAATAGGAATGAATTGTGAACAGAAGATGGTCATGCCATTTGGATAATGGCACTAGCAGCGTTTATGTAATAACTGATGACAAAAATTCATGGCTAACGATGGGCAAAAATAAAATTTTCTTGGCAAGAAAAAAATTTATAGGACTTTTATTTACATTTTATTTCTTAGATGTAAACATTTTACATCTTGGATTTTTTAATCTATCAATGTTTGCTGCAATAGAAATTAAATCAGGATAATTTAAAATATCCATTTAAAATAATAGACTCATTGCATGTTAACATAACTATTTTTAATAAAAATCTGTGAAATTTAAAAAAAAATAGTGGGAGACTCTGCTAGACACAGGAGAGGGTCATTGCTCTTACTGCATCCAAGTGCTTCTGGCAAGAGAATAGACTCCTTACCAAGTCTCTGACCAATAGTGTGACTTTGGCTGGGTAAGCACTTTGGGACATTTTAGAGGAACACTTTTCTGAAAGACTGGAGCTTTTGTCAGAAGCAGATCCTCAGAGGCAGGAGAGAAGTGAAAGTGGCTGGAAGCTGGGAGAGAGGGCCCTGCCCTCCCCCATGCCATCTGTGATCATTATCTTTTCACTGTGGCCATTACCATGTAGCTTCCTTGCACTTCCACCTGAATCTGTATAAAATTCATGTCTGATTTTATCAGACATTGACATAGCTCAGGATGTTGTGATTTCCAGTTCATTTTTTACATTAATTTATTAAAAATGAATGGGATCTAAATTATAATAATGTTAGGGATTGAGTTGGAGTGCTGTAAGCCAAGTTCAAAGAGGCAGGACATGAGCACCAGCCCCCAGAAAACTTGCTCCGGACTCAGGAGGTGTAGTTCCCGCCTCGGCCATGTATCCAATCATTCATTCACTCATCAACTACTTATTGATCACCTAACTACTTATTGATCACCAATCATTCATTCACTCATCAACTACTTATTGATCACCTAAGTGTTGAACTGCCAGGTGTCCAAGTGATCAATTTGGACACTGAGACAGATTGAAAGTAATAATCAAACCTCGTTCACTCCCTGGGACTGAGCAGGTGAACAACAAACGAGAAAGTCACTGGACCCCAGTGGTCCCTTCTCCGCAGAGTGATACTGTGAAAGGGTCACAGATGCATGACACCTGGACAATTATCTTCCACTGGGGAACCCTGGACAACAGGCTCCTGTCTTCTCATAGACCTTGGAGCCTTGGGGTGAGGGAGGAGTTGAGGAGGGGACAGAGAGCAGTAGGCTTGCTTTGGGAAAAATGCCTTCCCCTACCCCGGGCCTCCTCTGGTGGCACAGGCGGTTGAGCGCTGCGCTGTGAAGCTGTCCGCAGCCTCTGCAGCGCTGGTTCAATCCCGGCTGGCCAGCGAGGGTCCCACATGTCGGGGCAGACCTCTCCTGTCTTGCCCGCTGCTCCCCTCAGTAGTGTATTTCGTCAATCTATCTGTTCTATTCCCTACTCTGTCTCTAGTGACTCCTCTCACCCTCCCGTGCATCTGGCCTATACCCTGGTGCTTGTATAAAATAAATAAACAAATCTTTAAAAAAAAAATGCCTTCCCAAACCACTCTGAGTAGGAGCCTGGAGGGTTGCTGCCTGAGGTAGGAATTCAGACATAATGATATGTGTGCATATGTACACATGCAAATGTGCTTGTGTACACAGACATGTGTGCATATGCACATATGAACATGGAGCATGATCTGCTGGGGCTGAGTCCTTGCCAGCGGCTCCTTCCAGAGAGGCAGTACCCAGTCACCCAAAGTCAGCTGTGGGAGGGCCAATGGCTTAAGGCCTGCCAGGCTAAGTCTTTTGATTTCCTGTTGGTGGATCTGAAAGATCACATGGAGGATTTGGACCTGGAACTGGCTCTTCTCTACACTACACTGGACACTGGTGCCGCAGTTAGGACTGGTGCAATGAAGGGACAGACACCATTCATCCTGTCCCTGAAAATGGTAAACCTTGACTCTATGGTACAGGAATAAGTAGTTGTAGTGGGATTGAGAATACCTCCTCTATTAACATCCAGTAGGTGCTGAGGGTTTTCATATCTCATCCCACCATGGACCCACCTTCTTGCCTTCATTTATAGTTTTATAAGTGCCAGGATCAGTTTGACCCTTGACAGTTTCCTGGGCTTCCCTCCAAAGCTTTTTGGTTTTGTTCTTTTTAGCCTAGAAACCCTAATGCCAGGTTCTCAAGTCTGGATGCACATTAGAATCATGGGGGAGCTTTAAAATTATTTAGCACCCGGTCCGCTCCCTGAAGTGCTGATGTGGTGCTGGAGCTGCATCCCCAGCTGAGTCCACTGAGCAGTGGAACCCCCTCACCACTGCAGAGCAAGCACAAGAGGAGAACCAAAAATGGGGTTGAAGCAGCACTCCTTAGGGATTTGGGGCAAAACACAATTGCTTCTTCTTCTAAGTGCACTGTTAAAAACTAGAAGTATGGCCATTAATCTGACTTTGGAAGAGGCTTTAAACACTGGGACAGATTCTTCTGGTCTCAGGTCAAGCTGTATCTGCCCTATGTGAGGGGTTTGTACTACAGGCTATTTCTGTAAAACACACTCTTGATTTTCCATCCAGATCTTTTGGATTGGGGCAAGTGATTGGGGAGACAAAATAAATTTGTAGTGAAAAATAAAACTAATGAGACAACAACAATGCTTATGGCTCACGGGCTTTGGTGTAAGAGAGCACACATATCAACTAGGGGCTAGTGCACAGAGGGACCACTGGTCCTCACCTCTGAGATCCTGACTTTCCACAGGAGAAAGGGTCTGAGATTCTGCATATCCAACAAGTTCCCAGATGACTTTAATGCTGTAAGGACCACCAGCCACACGCTGAAAACAGTGGTCAAAACAAAGCAATTGTTCTCCAAAAGTTTGTGAGAAAAGAGAAAAATGTCAGAAAGCTTTGTGTCTGGAATGCATTCACACTGGATATTAATTTCTTTCCATTCCAATTGCACTGTGCCTTGACCTTGTTTACAGCAATGGTTCATAATTTTCAGGCCATGCTGCTGGTTATGCCTATATCCTAAGGTTTCTGATGTGGGCCCCAGCATGCATATTGAAGGGAATCCTTATTGAATTTGGGGAGCACTATGCTTGTGATGTCTGTTTTCCTCCTGGATCTAGCTGGTGCTTCAGGTGCTAGGCACTGGCAGCCAGGACTAAACCACACCTAAGATCCCCCAGGTGAGTAGCCAACAGCACTAGCCTGCTCCTGGGTTGGTCACTCAGTTCCTGTTTTCATCAGGAATTGAAACCCATGGGGGCTTCATCAAAGGCTGAACTCTTAGACGAATGCAGTTTCTGAATTGTAGCTCTATAGCCCTGGTAACTGGTAGTGACCAGCACTACTGGCCAGTGCAGGCCAGCACCATTGACAGGTGTAAGACAGCTCACAATGGCTGTCTTACTAAGAATGCCTTGAAAAATCTGGAAAACATTCTGCATTGCATCATCCTTTGGGATTTTTGCATTTAAAGTCTGAGAAGTTCTGCAGTGAAGAATCTTGCTTAACATAGCTGAACCCAGTGTTTTCTTTTTTTTTTTTTTTTTTTTTTTGCTGTTAATTCATATTTTATTTTATTTTTTTTTTTTTTATAAATTTTATTGTTATATTCCCCATACAATTGCCGCCCCCCATTCTGACCCCAATCCCTCCCCTCCCGCCCCCCCCCCCCTAAAAGTGTCTCTGGTTCATAGTTTTTTGTTGATTTTGATTTTCACTTTCTTATAGTTTTTCATTTTCCTGGTCCATTATTTAAGTTTTCTAGATTCCTGCTATGAGTGAGACCATCCGGTATTTTTCTTTTTCTTTTTGGCTTATTTCGCTGAGCATGATCCCTTCCAGCGCCATCCATGTTGCAGCAAATTGCATGTGTTTATCTTTTTTGAATGCTGAGTAATATTCCATGGTATATATGTACCACATCTTCTTGATCCAGTCATCTATTTTTGGGCATTTGGGTTGTTTCCAAAGCTTAGCTATTGTAAACAGTGCTGCTATAAACATAGGGGTGCAGGTGTTCTTTGGAATTGATGTTTCTGTGTCCTTTGGGTAAATGCCTAGGAGTGGAATTGCTGGGTCATATGGAAGCTCTATGTTTAGTAGGTCCAGAAATCTCCACACAGCTTTCCACAGAGGTTGGACCAGTTTGCACTCCCACCAACAGTGCAGAAGAGTTCCTTTTTCTCCACACCCTCGCCAACATTTGTTGTTGCTAGTTTTTTTAATATGTGCCATTCTCACTGGTGTAAGATGGTATCTCATGGTAGTTTTGATTTGCATTTCCCTGATGACAAGTGATGTTGAACATTTTTTCATATGCCTGTTGGCCATTTGCATTTCCTCTTCAGAGAAGTTTCTTTTAAGCTCTTCTGCCCATTTTTTGACTGGATTATTTTCTTTGTTGTTGTTGAGTCTCATCAGCTCTTTGCAGATTTTTGTGATCAGTCCTTTATCATTAGTGTTGGGTGCAAAAATGTTCTCCCAGTTGGTGGGGTTTCTCTTTGTTTTTGTTATTGTCTCTTTTGCTGTGCAAAAGCTCTTTAATTTGATATAGTCCCAGCTGTTTATCTTTGCCTTCACTATCACTGCTTTGGGTGATGTGTCTGTAAAGATGTCTTTGATGTGCAAATCACGTAGTGTTTCGCCTATATTTCCTTCTATATATTTTATGGTTTCAGGTCTTATGTCTAGTTCTTTAATCCATTTTGAGTTGATTTTTGTGTATGGTGTGAGGTGGTGGTCAAGCTTCATTCTTTTGCATGTAGCGACCCAGTTTTCCCAGCACCATTTATTGAACAAACTTTCTTTGCTCCAATGCATAGTCTTTGCTCCTTTGTCAAAGATTAGTTGACCATAAATCTGTGGGTTTATTTCTGGATTTTCTATTCGATTCCATTGGTCTGTATGTCTGTTCTTGTTCCAATACCATGCAGTTTTGATGATTATGGCTTTGTAGTATAGTTTGAAGTCTGGGAGTCTGATGCCTCCATTCCCTTCTTTTTTTTTCAGGAGAGCTTTGGCTATTCGGGGTTTTTTGTGATTCCATATGAATTTCATCAATAATTTTTCTATTTCTTTGAAGAATGACATTGAAATTTTGATTGAGGACACCAATATCCTAAATGTATGGGATGCAGCAAAAGCAGTAATAAGAGGAAAATATATAGCAATAGAAGCTCACATCAAGAAACAAGAAAGAACGCAAAGAAACAACCTAATCTCGAAGCTCAAAGATCTAGAAAAAGAACAACAAGAAACCCCAAAACCAGTAGAAGAAAAGAAATAATAAAAACCAAAGCAGAAATAAATGAAATTGAAACTAAAAAAACAATCCAAAAGATCAATGAAACCAAGAGCTGGTTCTTTGAAAAAATCAATAAAATAGACAAACCCCTAGCCAGGCTCACAAAGGAAAAAAGGGAGAAAGCACAAATAAACAGGATCATCAATGAAAGAGGAGAAATCACAACGGACACAGCAGAAATCAAAAGAATAATCAGTAACTACTATGAACAGTTATATGGAAACAAGTTTAACAATCTAGAGGAGATGGACAAATTCCTACAACTCTACAATCACCCAAAGCTAGATAAAGAAGAAATAGAACACCTAAACAGACCAATTACAATTAGCGAAATTGAAATGGTAATCAAAAACCTCCCCAAAAACAAAAGCCCAGGACCTGATGGATTTACAAATGAATTCTACCAAACATTCAGAGACGAATTAGTGCCTATCCTTCACAAACTCTTCCAAAAAATTGAGAAGGAAGGGACAATACCAAACACGTTCTATGAAGCCAACATTACACTAATACCAAAACCGAACAAGGACAACACAAAAAAGGAAAACTACAGGCCAATCTCCCTAATGAACACTGATGCAAAAATCCTCAATAAAATTTTAGCTATCAGAATCCAACAATGTATCCATAAGATAATTCACCACGACCAAGTTGGATTCATTCCAGGGGCACAAGGATGGTTTAACATCCGAAAATCAATCAACGTTATCCAACACATCAACAAAAAGAAATATAAAAACCATATGATAATATCAATAGATGCTGAGAAAGCTTTCGACAAAGTGCAACACCCATTCATGATAAAAGCCCTTGAAGTTCTTGGGATACAAGGAACATACCTCAACATCATAAAGGCCATCTATGACAAGCCAACAGCCAGTATCATTCTCAATGGTGAAAAGCTGAAAGCAATTCCATTAAGATCTGGAACAAGACAAGGATGTCCACTCTCACCATTGCTTTTCAATATAATACTGGAAGTCCTAGCCAGGGCAATAAGACAAGAGAAAGACATCCAAGGAATCCAAATAGGAAAAGAAGAAGTCAAACTATCACTATTTGCAGACGATATGATATTATACATAGAGAACCCCAAAAACTCCACAGAAAAGCTAATTCAACTCATCAATCAGTTCAGTAAAGTGGCAGGATACAAAATCAACACGCAAAAGTCAGTAGCCTTCCTATACACAAACAATAAATCTGAAGAAGAAGAAATCGAAAAGACCATCCCTTTTGTTATTGAAACAAAAAAAATCAAATATTTGGGAATAAATCTAACAAAAGAGGTAAAGGACCTATACAAAGAAAACTATAAAACACTGTTAAAAGAAATAGAAGAAGACACAAAGAAATGGAGAGACATCCCCTGCTCATGGATTGGAAGAATAAACATTATTAAAATGGCCATCCTTCCAAAAGCAATATACAGATTCAATGAACCCAGTGTTTTCCATAACTAGTTTGACTATAGAATATTTTCTTCTCAGCATTTGTATTAAGAACCAGAGCAACCATGTGAGAAATGTGCATAGACCCTGCAGTGCAGGAGTAGGGGAGAGAACATCGAGTCTTTCTGGTCTCAGAAAGCAGATCTGGGCTCTGAGTGTCTTTGTGGAGTCATAGACTCCTTGAGGACACAGACGGGTACACAGAGGTTTTCTGGCAGCAACCCTTTCCCTTAAGCATCTGAAATATTTCAAGAACACACAGGGCCAGATTCAAGATTGGGGCATGGACTGCACCAATTCTTAGGCACATCTGCTTCCTAAATGTTATGTGCATCCCCTTTGTCCACTCCTGCTTTTGGGTAGAGCATTAACTATTCAAAACTCCCACCATGTGGCCTCAACACCTGGTCATGTAACTTGCCAACCTTGGAAGTGCCACCTGGGAGAATTACCATTAAAACCAAACAAGACAGTGGAGTTCAAAGCCACATGGTTCAAAGTGTAGATTGCTGCTGGCAGCATCAATATCACCTGGGAGCTGTTAGGCAAGACACGGGACTCTGCTTCAGAACTGCTGAATCAGAACCTGCCCTAGATGAGACCCTGGTGATCTGTAGGTACATTAGAGTTTGAAAGGCACTGTTTTAAAAATAAAAATTTAAAATACAATCATTCCTTCTCAAGGTTGGTTGCGCATTGGAATCACCTGGGAGTTTTAAAGGTGCTTAACACTGTCCCCCTTCCCATTTAATTTAATTGGAATAAAGAGGAGTTTGGACATCAGAAGTTTTAAAAACTCTGGGGGTGATTCTAGCACGTAGCACACCAATTTAAAACTTGGAGTCTTTAGTGGTAGGATTGTCTCCTTTGCTTGTCCTTCCAGTGCCTGGACCCATGCCTGGCACAGGGGAGACACAAGACTATCACAGGAAAATATTCTGCTGCTTGACTTATTTTACCCTGGGATTCCAGATCGTACAAAGAACTGGGGGTGGTCCTGGAGTCTGTTTGCATGAAGGCAGAGATAGCTTCAAGAAACATTTATCCTCAAGAAGGAGATTGGCTCAGGATCATCATTTGAATGTTGGCTGTGGGGCCTGAGAGTCACAAGCCTTCTTGTAGCCTCCATGTCCCTAGCCCCACCACTGTTGTAGCCATCACCACGGAGCATGTAGACCTGTCCTTAATGCTGAGCTGGGGTTATGAGGAACTCCAAAGTTCCTGGTTTGGTGGTGCAGACGAGCGAGCTCAGCCCTGCTGCATCCACTGCCACAACCAGCACAGAGAGCCAGCCATTGCACATGGTGGGGTTCGTGCACCACTGGGGCTTTGATTTTGAAACTGGTGACCTGAAAGCCATATCAGTCTGCGTTGCCAACAGCTTTGGACACACTTGCCTGAGATTGACTTGTAGAGACACTTTCTCCTGGGAAGACCTTTGTCACTTCTGATTGTAGACCTCTGCTTCTTCCTCTGCAAAACAAGCACTGCTGCTTGTGGAATAGAGCTATAGCAGGGGTATAGAGGTTCTATAATGTGCTGATTATAATGTGCTGTTCTATAATCAGCACATTTTGAACCTTCTGAGGACAACGGCCAATAGAGGACTGGTCATTGTCTGTGGGTTCTTCGCCTGTGCACACAATTGCAAGATCACCCATGCTCAGGGAATAACAATGGGTTTATTTAACAAATGGGGAGCAAAGAGTTTCTAAGGAAATGGGTAGCTGGCTATCTCACCCCAGATAGTGTCCACAGTGTTCAGAATTCCCAAACAAAAGACCACTTGTCCAAGATGGCTCTGTCCTGCTAACGAGTTCCTGGAGCTTGTGGCACATCGGCGAGCAGTGGGCCAGGATGCAGCCACCGCAGCTGGAGGTGCTCAAGGTGGGGACACTGAAATGCTGCTGCAGCAGCCCATGGCCAGTTCAAGGTCAAATGGACAGCAACAGAGGCAGCAGCACCAGAATGTGGTGCCAGACACCAGGAGTGATAAACAGCTCTCAGAGGTGACCCAGACACAGGTCACCTGTCAATGGTGCTGGCCTGCACTGGCCAGTAGTGCTGGTCACTACCAGTTACCAGGAGGTGACAGTGTCAAACACTATGTCAACAATTCTTTGTGAGTTGTTGGCCCTTACCAAAAACAAACAGCTCTTTGAAATATCAGACCCTGGTGCTCCTTTCAGGAGATGTCAGAGGCAGAGCCAGAGGGTAGTGGCTCTGGAAAGCCCTTTGGCTTCTCTGTGATGTTTTTCTGCTTCTCTTCTTCCTTCAGAGGTCAGATGCTGGATGCTGCCTTCTTTTTTGGAGGTCAGGAATGGAGTCTCAGGATACGAGCATCTGAGAGTTCTTCTTAAGCAGAGTGAGAGTCTGAATCCCAAGCTAGCTCCTGCCCTGCCTTATATCCTCTTTCAGGGATCCCCCCTGGAGAGAGCCAGTGTTGGAGCTGGCCCAGTGGGGTCCCATGCCCCTCCCTGCAGCCCTGACCTGGTTGGTGAGGCAGAGGAACCTCTGCTGTAGCCATCACTGCTGGTCTCTGCCTGCAGCCTGAGACCCAATAGGGCCACTAGTGGTTGGCAGTAAATGCCCATGGCCCATGGCCATTTGCACAACCTGCAAGCAGCTTTTGGGGTTGAGTGTTAAGCAATGAGGAGGGGATGTCTAATTTCACTTAGAGCTGTACACTGCTATTTGATCCTGGACACTGCCTGCTGACTGGTAGTACCTGATCCTCCACATCACTGCTTGCTGCCCAGCACTGACCAGCACTGCTGATCTGTTCCTGGCAATATCTAAGAACTGTCCACTGCTTTTGATCTTCCAGTCCCACCATCTCACCACCACTTCTGCCTCTGGCTTGTCTGCACCACCTCTGTTTGCTGTTGCCTCTGGCTTCTCTGTTCTGGCCTCTGGATATATGCTGCTGGTTGTTGTGGTGCCACCTCAGCAGCGCCATCTGTGATCAGCTCCAGCTGCCACTGTAAGTTGAGTCCTGGTCCATGATTTACTGGTGTGCCACCAGTTTCAGGCTCTTAGAGAAGGGACAACACCATCTTACACTAGTAGATTTTGGAATATACTACTGCACACTATTTGGGGTAGCACTGTCAGCCATTGGTGGACTTAGAAACTCCTTCTTTTTCTTATCACTCCTACCCCTTTAAATAAGCTTGTTGTTAAACTCTGAGTCTGAGTCCTGCATTGCAGTAGTAAGTGCAGGGGTGTGGACACAGGAACTGTGACATCGCCCTCGGTTGCCTGATTTCAGGGTGGGTTTGGAATAGTCAGGGCTACATGATGGATCAGCACATCTTTTTTAAAGATTTATTTATTTATGCATACAAGAACTGTGGTATAAGCCAGAGGTGTGTGTGTGGGGGTGAGAGGATTCATCAGAGACAGAGTAGGGAACAGAACAGGCAGATTGATTGAAATATACTGCTGAGGGGAGCAGCAGGAGAGACAGGAGACGTCTGCTATGCCATGTGGGTAGCTCCCTGGCTGGGGATCGAACTCGTGCTGCAGTAGCTGCTGGATAGCTTCATAGGTTGCATCTTAACCCCTTGCACCACCAGGGAGGCCTGAATCAGCACATTTTGAGGCCCGTTATTTAACCCCCTTAGATGGTAGCCCAGGTTACAGATGAAGCAGAAGAAATCATTTCAATTTAGGATGTCAAGTATCATTGAACCCCACTCCACATCTGTGCCCTTCCAAGGGGGTGTGAGAAGAATGTTTCAGAGTTCTCAGGAGAATGGAACTGCCTAATTCAAAATACCATTTAAGAAGGTATCCTGGGGCCTCCCCTGGTGGTGCAGCAGTTGAGCACTGGGCTGCGAGGCTGCCTGCAGCCTCTGCAGTGCCAGTTTGCTCCCCCAGTCTCCGGCGAGGGTCCACCAAAAAAAAAAAAAAAAGAAAAAAAAAGAAGGTATCCTGTGTGAGAGCCAGAGATAACAGAAAGGGGCAGCAGTGGGCAGAGCCCTCCACAACCCCAGTAGATCTTCCCAGTGCTTAGACCCAGCCAGTTTTAAAAGCAATCATTAATGAAGGAACAACAATCAAAGGTATCTTAGATCAGTATGGAACCTGCTTCCTGGAACTGCTATAGCAGAAGTAGGAAGTGGAATAAAAAAAGGGCCCCATTCACAGGGTCCATTACAAGCACCCCTTTATAAATGAAGATAATTTTGAAAGAAAATGGAAATATGTTTTCTGCTCGAAAGATATCTGAGATGCATGGTCAATGAGTCCTGCATCCCAGGCAGGACCACCAGTGCGGTGTGAGCAACCTACTAGGGGAGACCACGACTCCAGGGGGATACCTGAAGCCCCTTCCACAGCACTCACCCTGAACTACTTACCCCTCCCCAACTGCTTGTGCTCCAGGAGAGGGGTCCTAGGAAACTGGTAGCAGGGGGAGGGCAGGGAGGGCTAGATGGGAGGGAATGATGGTGACAGACCTCTGCCGAAGGATGACAGGATGGTCTCAGTGTCCAGCTGCCTGGAGCAGGAATGCTGGGATAACTCCTCACTTTCTCCTCCACAGCAAACCCAGATATGAATGCTTTCTGTCAGCTGCAGATGAAGGTAATTTTCTCTTTGATTGCATAGTAAATGTTACAGTCTCTTGATTCTTCTCAGGAATGGAGGGGTAAACAGGAGGCAAAGACTGTGGATGGTAGCCTGGGCCTGTAGACTGCAGAGGAGCTGAGAGCTGGGAGTAGCAGCACCTGCGCCTGGTGGCTCTGCCTGTCTGCCTTCACTACTTGTGGCCCTCACCCCCTGTGGGGTCAGCAAACCTCTCCACCTCAGGGCTCCCCCTTGCCACTGGCCCCTTGTCTCTCAAAACCAGAGGGACCTACTTCTGAGTCCATGTGAACTGACACAAAGAACATTTTTAAACTTGACAATTATTTAAATGAATATAAACTGGAGACTTTAGTTGCATTGAGGCACGGGAATATGTGGAGGGTCTGTTTTAAAGGGGAAAATGATATTTATATAAATAACTGGAAACTGGGCCTCCCCAGTGGTGCAAGGGATTAAGAAGCAACATATAAAGCTATCCACAGCCACTGCAGCATGAGTTCGATCCCTGGCCAGGGAACTACACACATGGCGCCGCAGTCCTTTCCTGGCTCGCCCGCTGCTCCCCTCAGCAGTGTATTTTAGTCAGTCTGCCTGTTCTGTGCCCCACTCTGTCTCTGGTGAATCCTCTCACCCCCCACACCTCTGGCTTCTACCCTAGTTCTTTTATGCATAAATAAATAAATCTAAAAAAAGCCCTGGAAACTGGCCTGCTACTAGTGGAAATCAGGACCAGGCAAAATGTCTAGTTCTAGGTGAGCTTTCAGGAAGGAAAGTAGACATACACCCTGTAGTGAGGTTGAACATAGACTGTTTTTGGACAGATGGGGGAGAGTCCATGTTCGAAACGGTGTTCTCCTGGGTGTTGAGTGGCTGGGGTGTCTGTGTTGGGAAGTTGCCGCCAGGCTGGAACCTTGTTCCCATCCACCCATGTGGTCATGTTGGGTAGTGGGGTGAGCAGTGAGGTTGAATTTTGAAAACAACACTGAATAATTCAGGGTTATGCTCAACCAACTGGACAATATTGTTTTGGGGTGAAATATATGTGAAACACATAAAGAAAATGTGAAAAAATGTTAGAGGAATTAAATTAGGAGATAACTTGCTCTCAGTTAGAATGGCTTAATATTGTCAAGATGACCATTAGCCATAAATTACTCATAAAGTCAGCCTAATTCCAATCCTGACAGATAGATGGGGGGACTGATGTGGAAAAATTAACAGGAAAATAGAGGGGAAAGAAGAGTCATGAAGAGGGAATAGCCCTCTGAAATATAAAATAATTGTGAAGTTTCTTTACCTTAAACAGACTCACACTAAAGGTTTTCATGGAGAGAGATGACTCCAATATATATACAAATAAATATTCAAATTTAGTTTTTGAGGTGTGTGGCATTTTGAATTAGAAATAAAAGAGGTTTAGAAACAATTGACTATTTGGATAAAATGGCTGAATTATGACTTGCTGCTCTAGAACACCAAGGGAAATTGCAGATATATCAGAGATTTAAGTGTACAAAAATAACACTAAAATATTCTGAAAGAAAAAAAGGTGTCTTTATTTATAATTGTGAGTGGGAAATGCCTTTCTAAGCAGGATATATATTTAGAAGCTTTGATGGGTAATGTGGATATATCTGACTAGAAATGAAAACCATTAGCAAGGGAAGAAAAATCACAAGTGAAGAAAAAGTAAAATAATGAACTGAAGAAAATATTTGCACCCCTAATGGCAAAGGGTTTATATACTTTTTCTGAGCAACATATTTATTTGACAAGGAGCTCTCACTAATCAATAAGAAAAATATTTACAAACCCAACAGAAAAATGGAGACTCACAAAAATATAAACAAAATTGGTCGATGGGTATATAAAAAAGTCTAGCTCAATTTCTCTCAAAATTAAATAAAGAATTTCAAATAAAAAACAACAAAGAGTTATCATTTCTTTCCAAAGCAGGAAACATTAAAACACCATGACACTCTGCAGGTGTGGACATATTAGAAAAGGAATGTTTGCAAACTGTTGGTGAAGAAACATAAATCAGGGGTGTCTTCTCTTGAAAGCTTTTGGGCAACATCTGCTCCTAACCTTTGACCCATCAACCCCCCAGGAATTGACCTGGTGACTCTCCTTAGAAAAGTTAGACATTGCAAATAAATGAATATCATTGTAAAGATGAAAACAGGAAAAAAAATCAAAGCACCTATCAAGAAACTGACTAACCAATTATGACAATTCTACATATTGTAATTCTATACTCTGCATGTTTCTTTAGCAAATACAATGAATTAAGTGACATTCTATTAATACGGAAATATTCACAAAACATATTTTAAAGAGAATAACAAAAGTCAGATCAGCGTGAATAGATAAATAATAAATAAATAAAATAATCAATTAAACCTAAATAACTAAACCTATGCGATAACATGTAATATACATGTAAGGATATACACAGAAAATTTTCTAGAGCAGACATTGAGATAAATGGTCAGCAAATCCACTGGACACAAGAAAATTTCATTCGGAAATTTTCCATTCTCTTTGAATTTCCTATGTGTAAGCTTTCCTTTTGTTTTTGCATTTTCTTTTTTCTGTCTCCCCAGGTCTGAGCAATAAATTGCTTTTGTCCAGTGCTGTATGGTGTGTGGACTGTGAGTCAATTTAATTTCTCCCCAAGCTAGTTGCTGGGTTTGGCTGAAAAGTGGCCTCCTGAGGGGGGAGGTAATTCGAAGAGGTGGCCTGATGACAAAGCTTTCCCCCTCCTCTGTTTCCCACACAGTTAAAGAATGCTTCCCTGATTTCTCAGTTCAATGGTCTCAAACCTCAGCACGCTGTGGAAACTGCTGCAGAGTCCATGTGCAGATCCAGGCGACCCCTCCTCAGAGCTTCTAACTCAGGAAATGGGGTGGGGGGTTGTGGTGAGGCCGGAGAGCACAACCTACAAGATATTTCCGGGGAATGCTGATTATATTGGTCCTGGATCCTACTTTGACAAATACCGAGTCAGAAAGCTGGGCCTTTTTGAAAACTCCCCAACATCCTTCTTGAATGAAGAGCTGAAGCTGGAATTCACTGAGGAATAAATAATAGCTCATCCACAAAAAAAAAAAAAAAAAAAAAAAAAGCCCAGTGTGGTTGTAGAAAGCATGACCTTGAGTGTGCATCCCAGATGGCCCTACTGGCAGGAGGAGAGTTGCAGGGACCAAACTTAGAGCATGGAGGGTTTCACTCCTGGTTCAGGGCGGCTGTGTCAAGCCGTGGGCACCCCACCCCCAGTCCCTGGGCCCACCCACAACCCCTGGCATTGCTGTTCCATCTCAGGGTCCCTTCCCTAGTGCTGGAGAGCCAGTGCCCTTTGGAGCAGGAAGTGGGTACCAGCTCAGCCTCCTTGATCTTTGGGGGCAGATGACCCCCCAGGTACCTACCTCACAGTCCTGAATTCCCAGTGGGTCCCACCCCTATGTTACTGTTTTCATGTCTCCTTTGTCCCTCTTTTTCTTATTCACCTTCTTGTGCTTCCAGAATTGCCTCCTGTAATAACGAGACTCTTGTGAGTTGCTTCTCAGGACAAGTCCTACCCACTTCTTCAGGTGACCATCCTCTACCCCACCTTCTCAGAGTGACAGCACTTTCCAGAAATGAAGTCTCAAGCTGGGCAGAGTGAGTGGCCAAGAAGTTCTGGGTAGGTCATCAGGGAATACCAGTGCCTGCTGATGGTGCAACAAAAGAACAAAATTCAGAGCAAATTACCCTTCGAGTCACAAGGACTTTGCCCAAGGGAAACAGGGCCAGATGGGTGCTACAGCCATCCAAGGACAGTGCCCAGTAGAATACAAGTTACTGTTTTTGGGGTTCTTTACCCATGCACACAATTGAAAGACCACTCAGGTTCAGGGAACAACAGTAATGGGGCTTATTTAATAAGGGGAAGCAAGGAATTTCTAAGGCCACGAGTGCCTGGCTATCTCACCCTAAATGGTGTCTACAGTGTTCAGAAGTCCCAAATGAAGGGTGTTCATCCAAAATGGCGTCCTTTTGCCAACAATGGCCGGGAGAGCAGGCAGCTGGAGGCGCTCACAGGCAGGGCTGCAGCAGCCTGAGGCAACAGTCCGAGGTTGGGATGAACAGCACCAGACGCTGGACCAGAGAACAATGCAGGCAGCAGCACCAAGGTGGTGCTAGATGATCAGATAAACAGCTCTTTGAGACACCAGGTCAGAGGTCTTCAGAGCTGTTTCTAGGCAGTGGCAGTGACAAGATCAGAGACAGGTTCAGCTGCCAGGTTATCTGCAAAACTTTTCAGCTTTTCTCTTTGGAGGCCAGCTGCTGGAAACTTCTTTTTTCTTCAGAGGCCAGAAACAGAGTTCCAGGAGGCTGAGCCTCTCCATATCTCAAAGCCTAGAACTGGAAGTCTTGGTGATTGGCCTCTGGGGATGACTCCGCGCTTCCTTATATCCACTCCTTGGGACCCCCACCCTCGTTGATACCTCCTGATTGGACCATTTAACCTGGCTGGTGTCTAAGGGAGTGGCTGCCTACAGGCAGCAACTTTCAGTGCAGGAGGGGAAAACAGTCACTTTTTTTTAACTGCTTAGGTGGCAATGGGAAAACACCAGTCTTGCCCTGCAGTCCAGATTGCAGGGCCCCCATTACTCAAGGACTGAGACAAGTGCATCAGAGAGCGAGCAGAGCTCACTCTGCCCACAACATTTGTCACACACAGGTTACTTCATGCTGTTTGGCTACCCTGGCCCTGTCCCTGGAGGGATCTCCCAAATGCCTGTAAAGATGGGTAGGGATGGAAACAGGATAGGTGTCATGGGTTCTAAGAATCAGCAGGGAATTCCTGGATGAGGGGCAGGGACATCTCAGGATGTCTCCAGACCTCAGGAGCCCCATCCCCTATACACAGCGGCAGCTCATGCCCCTTAGTATCCATGTCCCCTAAGAGGTTATTTCTGCTGGGAATTGGTAGATGGCTTGGGTGGTTCCCACAGAAGTAGAGTAGGATGAACAAGGGATTGAGTGCAGTGGGTTGTGTGGGAGATAAAGCAGGGGCTCCAAGGAGGAGGCAAGAGCAACACAAAGCTGTGGGTACTGGGTTTGACCCACTGCAAGTTTTGGGGGACAGCATAGAGGAACCACAGAACCCACCTGAGAGAAGTTGGGTTGTCTCTTTCCAACTCCCTTTTCTAATGGGCTGAGGGCTGTTTCTGGAGCATTAACTCTCTGCCCTTCTGGCCTGACTCCATAATGCCAGGGAAAGCTGGTAGGCAGTACCCAGGGCCCAGAGGTGGAAGGGAGCTGTGTAAGGAGCCTGAGGGCAGGCTTTGTTCCAGGCCACCACAATAGTGCTCTCCCACCAGGGTGGTGAAGATCTCAGGTCCACTTTTTTAGTGGATAATTTGGGAATATGGTGGCCAATATAAAATCTCTTGGGATTACAATAGAACATTCTTTAAATGAGGGGTGAGAAGTATATTAACTGTGCTCCCAGCGCACTGGACCACTCAGGGAGAAGAATGAAGCCACTGTGATCTGGTTTTCTATGTTTTGTAAAACAAGCACAAGCACAGCCTGATTCTAGCCATCAACATTTATCTTTCATAGTCGCTTGGCAGCACTAATATCTCTAATTGCTAAACACATGTGGTTACTAAAAATCTAAAATACATTATTCACTCTGCATTTAAAGCAGTAAAATAATTCATGCTATTAGGAGCTTGAAGAAAATCAGCAATCTTTAAATACTTTGGTAAATAAAGACTATTGTAGTTTTTAAGCACAAAAAATTCCAGTAACTTCTTTATTCAATGCAGAGGATAGAACACTCAGCGCTGGCATTGTTTGATGTTTTGATATTTGCCAACAAGCACTTTGCTGCTGAAGCATTGCTTCCTAGGGAAGAGAAACTGAGATGTCTAAGCCAGAGGCAATTATGTGCCCTGCATGGTGTGAGATGGTCATGTGCCCGGTGGAAAGAATAAACCTTGGAATCAAAAGCTAATTCTTTCCATCTCATTATGTACATTTGCTATTGTTAGCCTGAATCTATTTCCCATCCTACCCATACTCTGATTTCCTTTTAGAGAATTACATTTTCTCTTTTGGGTTTGGACTGATAGGACCAGACCCTCCCTTAGGCAAGAGGCTGGCATGTGAGCCGACTCGGGTCAATACACTGCATGTTTCTTCTACCATAGTTGCATCTCTTTGTTAATAAAGAGAAATAGCAATTGGAATCATCCTGCCCAGTGAAGATAACCTGTGCAGCTGACTTTATACATTACTTATTACCAAAACACCAAGGCAAACAGCTGTGTGCAAGTAGCCTATGAGGGTTTGGTCTAATCCCTGGAGGAATTCAACTACTTAAGCTTAAATTCCAACATGAAGTACCAATGATTCCCATATCTTTTGTTCCACGAAATGGAAGTTGTGTATCCAATTCTGGTGGTTTCTGTGATGTCTTAAAGGGTAAATTGTGCATGAGTAGCTGACTTGAGAAACCAACACATGACGGCTGCTGCCTAGTCACGCTGCACCGCTGGCATGCCCTGGACGTGTGCTATTAATGCTGGGCAGTGCACATGGCTCAGGCAGGGAGAGGTAAAGGGTGATACCGTCCCTTCCCGGCAGAGGCCTCAGATGCTGCAAGCTGTCGAGACAGGACAGGAGTCCCTGGTAGTGCTGGTTGTTGTGGTAGACTCTTGGCCCACAGGCCAGTCAAGGGCCTTGCAAGACATGGTGGGGTCTAACAGAAGGGTGCAATGCTGGTTGTCCCTGTAGTTGATAGGTAACTGTCAACAAGCCTCTTGAGTCCTTTTTTTTTTTTTCTTTTAAAGATTTATTTATCCATGCACATAAGAACTGGGGTACAGGCCAGATGTGTGGGGAGCAAGAGGATTCACCAGAGACAGAATGGGGAACAGAACAGCAGATTGACTGAAATGCACTGCTGAGGGGAGCAGCTGGTGAGCCAGGAGAGGTCTGCTGTGCCGTGTGGGCAGCTCCCTGGCTGGGGATCTAACCCATGCTGCAGTGGCTGCGGAAAGCTCCACAGGCTGTGTCTCAACCCCTTGTGACACCAGGGAGACCCATTGAATCCTTGATTCTCATGAGCAAATGGGAGTAACAATTGTCCTTGAACCACCAGGTTGTTGTGGGAGTTAAATGAGACATGTGAGATGCCTAACGTGCACGGGGTGTTTACTGGGTGCAGCCATCCCAGCACAGTCTGTTATATCCCATTTCTTTGTTTCTTTTTAATGGATGGGACCTTGAGTGCAGGCTCTCTGGGCTCTGTGTGCCTCTCTATCTCCCTGCAGAGGCTCCCGGGGAAGTTCCAGTGAAAAAAGAGTCTGTAGACAAAGCACAGAAGTAAAGTATATATGATGTCAGGTGTTGATAGAGTCTAAGAAGAGCAATAAATAAGGAAGGGGATAGGAAGTGGTGATGGTGCGAGCATGGATGGGGAAGGGAAACATGATGGAAGAGGGAGGGGTGATGGAGGAGGGAGGGGTGATGGGGGAAGAAGGGGTGATGGGGGAAGAAGGGGTGATGGAGCAGGGCAAGTGAAGTCATCTTGAGGAAGAGCATTCCAGACAATGCAACAGAAATGTGGATACTTACTTTGCTATATAAGTGTAAATTAATGTTTCTGGCCAAATTACTCTAGCGGTCACAGTTATGAGAGGATATGCAGGGAGGAAGTAGCAGCTGAGAATAGAAGACAGTGGCTCTCTCTGTAGGATGGGGCTCCAGGAGGCTCATGAGAGGAGTGCAAAAGAGGGTGTGACTCCAGTGGGTCTGGGTGAAGGTCCAAATCTTGGCTGCAGCAAGCATGGTAGGAAGTGGCAATTTTGCCTAGGAAAGTGATTGCTGCATTTTCTAGTCTCTGCGGTAGACTAGGTGCAAAGAAGCACAGTCACTGCTGCAGATGTGTTAGCTTCTACCAGGTCACCTCCCCTAACTGGTCAGTGCCCATGGCCTGAGTGCTGGATGATTCCTTACATGGACACCACCTCTGGTCACTGAAGTCTACCATGAGGTGGGCTGTCCATGCCTTTGCAGAGAGCCCCCTTCCAATGGCAGGCATTTTGGAATATTCCTGGTGGGATGGAGTGCCAGGTATCCACTTGGTGACTGATGGGGTAAAATTCCATCTCACCTCTTCATTCCATTCCTCGTGTGGCCCAGAAATACTCCCCCCCAAAACCCCTTTTGCATTCAAATTCTGTTTCAAGATCTATACTTGGGGAACCCAGACTAGCAAAGGCACAAAGTTATTTTTTGAGGAATTACCCTTCAAAGTCAATCCCCCACGATGTCCTTGCTCTGTGAGAGGATGCCCTTATGCCTGCTCTTCTCCAGGGACGTGTTAGTATTAATGACAGAGGCCCTGAGGATGGAGCCTCACACTCACAGCTCCATACAGGCATGGCAAAGGTGTGACTATTGTTGCCCTGAGCATGTCCTGGGGGTTAGGGCCATGCCAGTGTGGACATTGGAGGGAAGACGAATGCACCCAGTTATTGTAAAAAACACTCTCCACTTTATCACTAGGCTGACATCCAAAATTGCGAAATGCATGTGCTGGATGAAGCACAAACACTGCCATCTCTGGCTCTTGCTAGTATGCAGTGGCCCAAGCTGTTGAACTTGCTGTCCACAGTCCTCTCCCCAAGGGTTTGGCCAGACTTGTTTAAGTTAAGAACGTAAACAGTGTCATCTCTCTGTATCAACATGTATTCTGAAGGAAATACCTTACAAAATTTTGCTCTAGGCTATAGAGAACAATCCAGTTTAGAAGGAAGCACCATGTCCTTCAGGACTAGAACTTTTGGTAACAGACCTTGTTATGCAGGACCCATGGCCCTCACTTGTGAAGTTGCCTTGAGTGAAAAAAACACCCCTTACTCCTCCCTCACCAGATTGAAGAATGTTGGGGAAGAAACTAGGCATTCATGGCTCAGCTCTTCCTGCCTTCATTTTAGGGATGTGTTTTCTTGCAGGGAACGCCCGGTGAGCTTAGGAAACCCTGCCCTGGGCTTCCTGTCACCAGTGGGAAGGTGCATATTCTAGCAGCAGGAAGCCTGTGTTCCCAGGCACTTTGGCTATATTCTCCAGGTCAGCTGTATTGGTTATTAAGTGATATTTTGGTTTTTGATGATTTAAATCTGTCTATTTCATATTGCAATTGAGATATCTCAATTGACTTTTAAATTGGTAATTGGCATGTCTCAATGTTCTACGTTTGAGTGTGAAGCAGACTGGGAAGATCTGTGAATTTCCTTAAAACAGAACCTGTGGGACTTTTGATTTCTTCTCCAGCTTTTCTTATGGCGATGGGCATATTTGACCACTCTGGTTTCTACAGGCACCTCTTCAGACCCGAACATGGTGCAGAGCTAGTGGGTGACAGAGTCAATGGTCATGACTTTGGTTTCACTGGAAGTTCTGTAGTAGAAACAGTAGCCTCAGTACTTAGAGCCCTTTCTGAAGTACTTCTGCTGATGGTGGGCCTGCTCCTGGGCAATCAGCCACTTGCAGCTCTCTCTGCACCACCAGTCTGCCACGAAGAGCTGAGCCTTATCCTCACCCCATGTTGTAAAGAATCAGACTCCTTGGAAACTTTTCCGTAAAATTTCTCCAGGAATGTACGATTTTTCCCAATCTAGTTGTAGTTTCTTACAGCAAGCCGGCAGATGGTGTGAGAGTCACAAGCCACCACAGCCATCTTGGCCTCACAAGGCTCAGCTGAGATTATACTCTAACAACTGGGACAGAGATTCATCAAAAGCTACCAAAATTTTGATGTAAATGCCATTTTGGAGAACTGATTTAATATGTCAAAATATTCAACTCCCAAGGTATGATAAAAATAACTAGAGTTCTCTGTAATTTCATGATTTAACATTTAAATGACTGATTTAAATTCCACTTCATAAAATTCTATTTAAACCTGTCCTCTCTTTACAAGGAGGTGGGGTTTGGGATGGCTTCTTTGTTGGGCTCTGAATTTGTATGGACCAGAATTGATGGCAGCAAAGCACAGATTTGGGAAGACTGGGGAGGGGTGACTCATGGGTTATTGTAATAATAGCACTTTGCATTTGGACAGCTTCTGTCATTTGTATCACAGCAAAGGAAACAGGAAGCCAAGGACAGAATTGCTGGGCTGTCACCACACATGCCACAAGCTTTAAGGGGTGCACCTTTGCTACACCCAGGCAGAGCAGTCTTATTCAAACACCATGTCACTTATTTTCTCTGCCCGTGATGGTAAGGAGACATTGACCATCCATGTGAAATCATCTTCCTCATTCTGCTGTTTCTTCTAATTAATTCTTGGTGTGGTTCATCCTAACTTGGGCTTCCCAGAAAACAGAGTCTGAGACATACAGAGTATATATGTTCATCTTTTATGGGGTGTGTGTTGCCAGGGAACTAGGGGAAGAGGGATAAGGCAGGAGAGGGTGATGCATATAATGTCTGGGGCAGCCTGGCATTCCTGCAGAGAAGCCACTATGCTTCTTCACATTTAATCCAGGAGCAGGGCAGGTGAGGAATGTAACTCTTAGCTCCCATCTCTCCTGGGTCAAAGTCTTCCAAGCCTCCCATTGTCATCTTGAACTTTCAAAGAATTATGCACGAATTATCATCAGATGGCCCTGAGGTGGCTCACTCTTCAGTAGTCACAGAAAAAAAAACAGGGGTTGGTGGTGTAGGACCAGTGTTCATGTGTACAGAGGAGGGACAACAAGGACCATATCACATGATCCTCAACTTCTATAGGCAGGCGCCATCAGTAGACCGGTCCTGGGAAAATGGGGTTCAGAGCTGTTTTTGCATAGCCTTTAGCAAGATACTAATGAGGACTAGTTGAGAAGTACTTACCCACAGGATGGAATAAACTACTAAAAGTCATTTTGTTAGGGGACATAGTAAACAAAAGTATCTCATGGATCTAGTTATCATGGTATTGATGTGAACTTGAGAGTCCCTGATTATGGAGACCTGGAAGTTTGTGGCCTGCAAAACCCCACGTGGATCTGTTCCCTTCTACTTGAGATGAGTGATAAGTTTTGGGGGATGAGAATACATACAAATACACACATGTATACACTCTCACATCTTCATTCATACATACTCACACACACTGATTTCAGTAGTGTTAGGACGAATTTCTTCTTAATTAGCCCACAATACATTTCCTTGGAGCAAGGAAGTTGCAGGGAAGGAGAATTGCAGTGCAGATGTCTTTGGCTTCCTTGGGACCCTGCATCTCCACCAGAGGACTCTGATGCGTTGGGTCCTTTTCAATAGGTCACATAGATTCAAGTGACTCATCTCCAACAGGTCACATAGATACAGGTGACTCATTTCCAGTAGGTCACTCTGAGGCAGGCAAGATCTTATCTGGACAGCTGGATACTTTCTGTTTCCATTGCAGATTTTAATTTTGACATGATTCTAAACTCACAGAAAATTTCAAGTTTAGGACAATGAATACCCATATATTCTTAATCCATGCACCAGTTGTTTACATTTGCCCATCACCAGATTTCTGTATCTAACGTGATATTTTCTAGTCCTTTTGAGAGAAAGTTGGAAACATTGTGCTCTTTAACCCTAAATATTTCAGTATGTGTTCTTAAGAATCAGGACACCACACTCTTATGTAGTAACAGTATAATTATCAAAATCAGAAAATGTAATATTGCCACAACTATTAATGCCTACTTGTGCTGCTGTCTTTCCTCCCCAAGCCCCGGTTTTCTATATTATATTTCTGCTTTGCTGACTATCATGGCTATGCCATTCGTTTTAAGTGACCTCAAATTCTTTGGAAAGGATAGCATATTTTTAAATGTTTTCACACTTGTTATATGTGTGGATTTTCTCAGTTCCCCAGGAGGCAGAAATTTTCTGTCCCCAGAAGGGAGAAAGCTGAGGAGCGCGAAGCCGGTGCCAGGTTCAGCTTCTACAGGTCAGATTGAAGGTTAACCAAGGTATAGAATCTTCTGTTCCTCAAGAAAATAGCTATTGAAAATAGAGTTAGAAGTCTAAGCAACAGATAGCAAATAGCCCACAAAGGTTCCAAGGCCAGAAGCTGACATCATTTCAATGCAGGCTTCCAGCTGAGGTCACTGTATCTCAGAGAATTACTTAGCACTTGTATTGATTCCTCACGAGGCAGTGAACATTCTGACACTTTCATCCTGTATCCCAACACCTGGAACAAACAGTGCCTGGCACAGGATAGTCAAGACTGGGAAATGACACTGAATGAAATGTCCATAATCAGCATTTATGCTCATTCACCTTGAATTATTGGCCAAAGATTCTCATGAGACAAACTTATTAAACTGGGAACAGCTCTCTAAATCAGATTTAGAGGTCTGGGTAACATGCTTTTCTGAGTGGATGCATCTCACCATCTGCATTTTATGATGACCAAGACACAGTCTTTTCGTGTGTTTGGATTTTAGCATCAAGGATCCCTCTTGCTCATGCTCCCTTGTGGTTGGTTGGGTCAAGTTTTGAATCTCATAAGAATGTTCACAAGGCTTTAGAACTGGAAAGAACCTGGGAAATAATTGAATCCTGACGGTACATATGACCTCTCTGAGGCTGACTCTGGTTGTTCACCGTGGTTGGCTGGAATGCTGGGTTGTTTTTCTCAGGTTGTAGGTACAAAGAATGCAGTGATTGATTGGTGATGTCTGCCCTGCAAAAGTTGGGGACAGGGTTGGAAAGATTAGTGTCGTGTTTGTCAACTCTAACCTGACCATAAATCCTTTATAGTAAAGATTAGAGAATTCTCACCTAGAGAGGGGTCTTCCTTCCTTCAAGACATATTTAACAGATGCCTGCTGAGTGCTAAGAAGATAGGACTGAACAAAGTGAAATCCTTCTAATGAAGCACAAATCTCTTGAGGTACCCTGGTGTCTTTAATCTTCAAGTCTATTCAAATGCAGGTATTTGGGTTATACTGTGCAGATATCTATTTTCCTTACTATGAAGACTTTTATAAGCAGAACGGCATAAAGTGAAGAAGCAGTTGTCATTCATTTACATGGAAAAATTTTTGAGAGTTCCTGGACCCCCAAAACAACACGCCAAATCATATTAAGTAACACATAAAACCTTAAGCTACACTAACATACAGTAAAAAACAGGAATGTTATAAATACTTTATGCAGTTTACTCTATGGGACAGAAACTTGGTGGTGCTGCTCTTGCTACTCAGGGTGCTTCTGCCACTATATGGGCTTGCAGCAAAACTAAGGCTGAAGGCTGTTTTCACTTTTACCTTTTGTGATCAAAACAAAAATCTACTTTGAATTTCTTTCCACTAGTGAAAGAGGTGCTAATGTAGATCGTCTGTAATGTGAACTTTTGAAAAGTGGGGGGCATCTGTATTCATCTTTGGCTTATTTTGGATGAGTTCCAGCCAGCTTCACTCTTGCAGTATAACCTTGAGTGTTCTTCACATCTTTGAGAGTGGCATCCCCCAACAACCAGTAGGGCGTTACTGAGAGGAAGTCTAAGGGTAGACGAGACCATGGTTGTTTTCCTTTTGACCTTGGTTGGCATATATCCACATGTAGCACCTCATCCAATCCAAAGCCAGGTGAATACTAATTTATACTCTCTTCTTGCCACACAACCTGCCTCAGACCCTTCCTAATGCAGCTGCCAGTGGCAGCTCCCAACTGGCTAGTGTCGGTGTGGGACTGCACAGTGCTTAGAGTGCGCAACCCATGCCTGCCCTACTATAGGTCACAGGGAGCTCTTGTTGGTTTCTCAGCTAAGAAAACCAGAAAAACAAACAGAAAAATCAGGCACAAGGGAGACAGAATTTGGAACCTTTAGGCAAATTCCCAGTTATTTTTTGAGGTGGTGCCTAATGTATGGTCTGTTGCTTATTGCTCCCTTCCAGAGCAGCAGGCTGCCTGCCTTTGGAAGCTGACTCTATGGGGATGGCCAGTTCAGGGAAAAGCACTGTTATCTGTTCCTGGCATGAGTGTGTAATGTTTAGTATGCTTATGTGAATAAAAGGTGCTTGCTTCCATGTACGGCAAATATATTTTATTAGGCATCTTTCTTTTCTGGTACAGGAGAATACCTGTATATTCAAGCATCCAGCGGCTCCCGCCTGCATACCACTGTGACATGATCACAACCGAGTTGGGAGGAATTCAGTCCAAAGTCCCCGAGACTTGTCCTCACCCAGCTGTGAAGACCGCTTCTCTCTTCTAGACAATGTCATTAAATTGCCATTTTGTGGGGAGGAAATTGTCTCTCAGGAATATTAGGAGCAAAAAATAGTTAGCATTATCCTCACTGCATTTGTGAGATGAGAGACATGATAAGGTAAAGTGGACAGGCCCTGGCAGAGGCCCAGCTGGGCAGCGACAGCGCTATTTGCTCTGGCGCCTCATTAGAGAACCTGGACATTCAACCCCTGGCTGTACGTGCAGGCTAGCTTTACAGCATGGATGGTTAGTGTCTCAGTGCCTACTTTTGGGGATGCCCATGGTGGGTGCTCTCTTTTCTCATTTGCTTAGCACTCTCAGAGGCACCCCCTTTTTTGGGCTAAACATAGCTCAACTTTAGTGTATACCAAATGTAATAAAGGCAGCACCACTACAGAGATGGACACCTCAAGAAATGTGAGTCTCCTGTCCTCTTCCTGATGCTAATATTGGAACACATCTTCCAAAGGATTTTTATGTTATTCCACAGTTCAAGATGCTGTTAGGGTTTCAAAATACTAGGTTAAAATTTCTGTGACAGAAAAATGGAATATTTGACATGGGCATGTTTTTAAAAGTCTGAGCTGATTGTTCCTATAGATACATGATCCTTGTCATCAATGCTACAATAATTGGCAATGCAAATAGCCAATCTTTATTTATTCTAGTGTTGTAGACTATCTTTTTTTTAAAGATTTATTTTTTATTTATTTACACATACAAAAACTGGGGTGTAGGCCAGAGGAGCAGGGGGTGAGAGGATTTACCAGAGACAGAGTGGGGAGCAGAACAGGCAGATCTATTGAAATACACTGCTGAGTGGAGCAGCGGGCTGACAGTAGAGGTCTGCTGGACCATGTGGGTTAGATCCCTGGCTGGGGATCAAACTCATGCCATACTAGCTGGCAATAGTTTGATAACGTGAGACTTTAACCCCCTGTGCCACCAGGGAGGCCCATAGACTATCTTACATTCAAATTACTTTATTTCATACTAAGTTCCAGTCTGCTCTCTCTTTTGTTTCTTAAAATCTTTTTTTCTTTTTTGCTTGACCTAGAATTGGCACTCATGAGGTGTTTGAATAAATAAGGATTTCTTCTCTCCCCCACCCCAATCCCATGGGTCCTCTTGTTCCTTTCCCTCTATTCTCCTTCTAAGCTCAGAGCCCTTCAGAATGTTTATTGGCATCCACTAGATTTTGAAAGTCTTTTACATTGTCGAATTGTCTGCTAGGTGAATGTCCGTTATTTGTTTTTTGTTGTTTTTACTTACTTTTATTTACTTTGCTACACATAATTCTCTCAGATTCCCACCATTTTGTTGAAAATGGCTGCATTTCATTCTTTCTTATGGCAATGTAATACTCCGTAGTGAGTACATGCCACATCTTCTTGATCCATTTGTCCATTGAAGGAGACTCAGGCTGCTTCCATGAACTCTAAAAAATGCTGCTGTAAATATTATAGAACATATGGATTTTTTGGTTGATGATTCATATTCTATGGATATATGCACATGAGTGGGGCTGCTATTTGTATGGTATTTCCATTTTTAATTTGTAAAAGTAAATACATATTCCTTTCCATAATGGTTTCACCAGTTCTCATTCCCACCCACAGTGTAACAGGGCTCCCCTTTCTCTGCATCCTCTTCAGCACCTGTTCTGGGGGACTTTTTAGCATATGCCATTTTCATGGGTGTGAGGTAATATCTCATTGTATTTTTATTCTGTATCTCTCTTACTAGAAATGACAATGAATATTTGCCAATATCTTTTGGCTTTCTAGATATCTTCTTTGGTAAATCATCTGTTCATATCTGCTACCCACTTGTTAATTGGGTACTTGTTTTTTGTTGTTAAATTGTAATGAGTTATTTTTTAAAATATAACTTGGATATTATTCAGGTATCCATTATACATTATGTGAATATTTTCTCCCATTTATTTGGGTCTCTATTTAATAGTCTTGCATTTTCTTTTGCTGTGTAGAAGCTTTTAAATTAAGGTAATCCCAATTGTTATTTTTGTTTTTAATTTTTTTGCTATAGGGATTGGGTATCCAAAAATATCTTTGTTTTTGTTATCATGGTATATATCACCTCTGTTTTCCTCTATGTATTTCATTGTTGCACATTCTTATATCAAAATCTTTAATCCATTTTGAATTCATTTTTGTGTATGACATTAATCAATAATCCAACTTGGTTCTTTTATGGGGCTTTCCAATTTCCCAGCACTATTTATTAAAGCGCTTTCTTTTCCCCATTTTTGGGTCATGGATTTCTTTCCCCCCATGGATTGGATACTGGCATGTGCATGGATTTATTTCTGGACTTTTTATTCTGTTCCATTGGTCCATGTATCTATTTTTGTACCAATACCATGTTGTTTTTAATGCTGTTGCTTTATAGTAAAATCTGAAGCCAGATAACCTGACATTTATATTTCTCCCCTTTGTTTCTTATGGTTTCTTTTGCAGATTGAGGCTTTTTGTGGTTCTATATAAATTTCAATTTTTTTTTCAGTTTCTTTGAAAAATATTGCTGTGATTTTGATGGGGATTATGTTAAATTTGTGTATCATTTTAGGCAAGATGGATATTGTAAACAGAAGGGACACTAGCATAAGTATCCCATTTAATAAAGAAAATCCCAGACCAAAAACAAACAAACAAAAACCTGCCAACCCCCTAAACATTCCAGGTAAGTTAACTATAGGCATAGAGGCCCCATGTAATTAATCCTGGTAGTTACAGGTGTCAGTCTTTCTGAATCAAAATCTGTCACCATTGTTCTGTGGTTACACCTCTTCATACTTAATAGGGAACAACTTATGCTGCTAATGGAATTGTGATATTAAATGCACACCAGGGGGACTATTTCAGGAGGTCCCAGGGTACTCCTCTATTCATAATCAGGTGCCTGCTCTGAATATGCCTTTGCTCCTTGCATTATATTTGATATTTCACCCAGATAAAGATCTTGACAATGTACCTGACACTCTAAGGACTATAAGTTCCATCGGCAAAGGGACATAAATTCTAGTAGAATCTATTACAACTCAGATATGTCCCACCAAACTCTTCCCCAAAATTTCTCAATATCATGTGAGCTGGAAACAAAAAAAGAACTTAAATGTGCAGTTGAAAGTCTTATAGCCAAAGGTATTAATATATCCTGCCCTAACCCTTGTAACAATCCTATCCTGCCAGCGGACAACCAAATGGATGAGATATTGACTTATTCAAGACCTCAGGACCATCAATAAACCTGCTATCCCTGACTTCCTGGTAGTCCTAACCCAAATATTACTGTTTTCAATTCCTCCTGAAGCCATTTGCTTCACTGTAGTCACTCTCTGTTCTGCCCTTTCTTCTTTGTCTGTTTACCTGAAGGGTGAGCACCTTTATGCTTTCCCTGAGAAGGATATCAGTATATCAGCACAGTCATGCCTCAGGGCTTCAGTGAAACCCCCTTCAAATGTTCTCATATCCTCAATCAAGACTTTAAGGATCTACTTTTTTTTTTTAAAGATTTATTTATTTGTATAAGAACTGGGGTAAAGGCCAGAGGTGCGGAAGGGTGAGAGAATTCACCAGAGACAGAGCGGGGAGTGGATCATGAAGACAACCGAAAACACTGCTGAGGGGAGCAGTGGGCAAGACAGGAGATGTCTGCCACACCATATGGGCATCTTCCTGACTGGCCGGGAATCGAACCCACGCTGCAGAGGCTGTGGACAGCTTCATAGCACTGCATTTAACTTGCTGCGCCACCAAGGAGGCCTCAAGATCTACTTTTTTGCTTGCAATTTAATTCTGGTACAATATTCAGATAGGTTCCTGTTTTGTTTAGATAACAAAGACATCTATAAAAGATTGCATTTACTTGTTTATAGCATTGGTAGAAATGGGACTTGAATTTTTGAAAGAGAAATTATATTTTCGTCAAAATATAGTTCATTGTTTAAGTCATGACCTATTGCAAGAGGGGAAACCATTCTGCAGACAGATGAATGGTTCTCCAAATTATCCTAGATGCCTCATTGAATGTAAATTGGGAGGATTTGTAGGTTTAAATGGGTATTACAGATAAGGGAGGTCAAACTTTTCTGAGCTCTCAATACCTTCTTATGAATTAACTAAGTCCGCCATGAGAGACCCTTTGCTCTGGGAGCACAGACATTAACAAAACTTCTGGAACCCAAAGAAGATTTCAAGTCTTCTTTCCTAGGCATACCTAATTACAAAGTTATTTCACCTGTTTGTGCATGAGAGATCTGGAGAAATCCTTGGGGTTTTAACTCAACCTCATGGGAACCATCAACAATTCACTGTTTAACATAGTCTTGCCCTTGACTTAGCAAAAGTTTATTCACCTGGTCTTAGGGCATGGGCCACCACTGCAAAACTTGCTGATGCTTCTGCTGAATGAGTTCTAGCCCCCCTGCATGACCTCATGGTTCCATATGCAGTTTAGACATTATTATTGATACTGGAATTGTCAGGCCTAGTCTTTCAGCCAGGAATGGATCCCAGGCTGCAGGGCAGCGCTGAGTCCCAGCCACTAGACCCCCACGGGTTGGTGTCTCATGAAGCTGCAGCAGGAACTTCGCAGATGCTCAGGGAAGCAAGTGAGAAGAGGCAGGTTTGTTTAGAGAAAGAAAAAGTTTATTGAGGAGAAAAAGAGCAGAAAATAAAGTGGGACTCCCAGGCCAGGGAACCAGGCCTGGGAGGAGCAAGGAAGCCAAAGGGGAGGTGTGTCTCAGGGAATATATACCTTCTTACCCTGATTATTCTAAAGCTCCACCAGTCTTTTTGCGATTGGTTAGTTCTCAGCTGTCTTACTTAATTTGCTACTGAGTGGGGGATCTTCACATTTAGCTTTGTCTTTCCCCATTTGTTGCATCTTTATCTTTATGGCCCAGTCTTCTGGATGGGCATCCCTGCATTGACGTTAAACAGCTGCCCTTCTAATGTGTCCATAAATTAAACCACTCTCCATTTCTCCAATCTCTGCCTCCCTTTACCACCTGAAGGAAACCAGGACCAGCTTTAACAATGTTGTCCTTGGTCCTGAGATGTTTGTTTTTCCTAGTGGAATTGGTTACATTCCCTTGGTTGTCCTTATCTCTGAAGCCTCCCTAAATTCTTCAGAGGTCCCCTCCTGCACTGTCCCTAAAACTGCCTAATTTCTAGCTTGGCCTGTGTCTTATTATTGACTGGGAATACACAGGTCTTTTCAGCCAGCCAATTCCACCTCAATGTTCTATTTCTTTCTCCATCGCACAAACGAATAACCACATCACCACTCTCCTGCCCCTAGCAGAGGGGCAGCCTTGGGATTGTCTTCCCTATCTTATTAACTCAGATTGACTAAAGACTCCCTTTGAGAACTGTGATCTGGTATTATTCCCTTTTGATCACACATCACTAAGGGAACTGGAGGTCACCAAGTAGGATGTGTTATCACCAATGCAAGTTCTCCTTTAGGATTTTGTCCTACATATGAGGTAAAATCAACCCATATAACAGAACTTACTGCATTGACTACTGCAAGATGAACTAGTTAAAATCAGAGAATAAACATATGCACATATATCTAAGGTTAAATGGTTAAATTAATCTCAGATCATAGAACACAAAAGGAAAAATAAAGTTATATTCTTGAGGTTTGCTTTCACGCACAGCAGAGCTTGGAACTTATCTACACATAAAACTACCTGAGCAAATAGAAGTGACTAAATTTGAGTTAAGTCTCAAGGCTGGTTGGGGTGGGGAGACACAAATAGGGAGGATGGGGGCATCCCAGAGGCAAGGGGCCCACAAACAGAAATTAAAAACTCTATTTATCTGAAAAACAAAACAAAACAAAAAACAAACCCCCAAACAAAACATGTTCATACTTTCTCATGTATGAACTGCCTTGTAGCTAGCCAATAAACTTCAGTCAAGTCCAAATTTCTTTGCCTTTAACCTACTCCTTAGCCAATAAAATTTAACTTCTTTGTTCTTAACCCTGGCCTCCACCTATGTAATTTCATTCTCTTTATTAAACATGAACAAATTTGAGTTTATCTCTTACATATGTGCCAATAAATTTGAAATAAAACTTTTTTTCTGAAAGCCTGTTATCATAGTATATCAGTTTCTGTGCACATTGAGTAGTGAGTCTATTGCTTAAATAGCAGGTATAGGTTTGGGAATCATAAATGAACTTGACATGCTTTGGAAACATGGGGGTTTCTTACCTCTTCTGGAACCTCTGTCAAAACAAACACCAATTTAAGAAAATTGTAGATACATTTCTAGGTACTAGAGAGATGACTCTTGTTAAAGTTGAAGCCCAAGCAAAAAGATAATATGAAAACTAAAGAAAAGGGTCTTGCACATAATTATACCAAATAAGCAGCCTTTAAAAAAAGTTGTGATCCTATCTAAACCCTCAAAAGAAAAATCTCAAGAGGAATTCAAAAAAACATTATAAAATATCATCATTATTAGTCTCTGATTTTGAAAAGAAAGAATGAAAGCAATTTGGTAGCCATTATTCAGATTATCCTTGGTGATCCCAAGATGACCTTTGATATTACTGCCTGATTTCAAATGGATAGTGGCTACATTTCCCCATGAAACTTCTCATTATGATGCAGAGAAATCAGTTATACTCTCAAAAAACAACTACACTTATTTTTGGATCCTATGTCACCTGAAAAATCATGATCCCAGAAAAATCTATAAAGGCAGAATATGGCCAGGAACTCATGCCTCAAAGGTCCTTTGAACACCTTCAGATAGACTTTATCCAGCTTCCACCTGACATGAGGTTTGAATGTGTTATATTTATTGCAGGTTTATTTTCAGGATGGGTTGAATGACTCCTCGCAAAAGCTATAGCCTTTCTAGCCACAAAAAGAGTGCTTGATTTTGTGTTTCTAACCTGTTGCATTCAAAATTTTATAACAAGTAATCCAGACATGCACTCTATAGGAACCACAATAAAAGAACTGTAAAAGCTCAACCCTTACTCAAAGCTACACTTTCCTTACCACTGTTACCTTACCACTACTGGTTGAAAGAAGCAATGGCATCCTCAAGTTAAAATTAGCAAAGCTTTCAGAACTCCTTGAATCCAGTTGACTAAAGGTTTTCCCACTCACCCTTAAGTCATACCATCTACTCCCTCAGGGACATATCAGTGGTCTCCCTGTGGACTGGTAATGGAAGTCCCGTACAAACAGGAGCTTTACTTCTGATGTTAAACTTTGCCCTATTGCTTGCAGACCTGTTGCAAGACTTCCATGTTAACAGCTCTATAACCAGCACATTAAGAGCTCTTTCTACAGTGTCTTCCTAAACAACCTTTTCATGATTTTCATCCAAAAAGTTTTTTATTTTATTTAAAAAAAATAAACTTCATTTTTGTGTAGAAAACTGGGGTGTAGGCCATATGTGTGTGGGTGAGAAGATTCACCAGACAGAGGTTGCAGAACAGGCAGAGCTACTGAAATACACTGCTGAGGGGAGCAGTGGGTGAGGCAGGAGAGGTCTGCTGAGCCATGTGGGTTAGCTCCCTAGCCAGGGATTGAACTCAGGCCATTGTGGTGATAGCACTGAGACTTATCCCCTAGGCCACCAGGGAGCCCCAGATCCAAAAGGTTTTGTTTACAGAAAGAGACATCTTCACTGGAAGGGACCTTCTCAGGTACTGTTGACAACAAATATAGCAGTGAGACTCCAACCAGTCAGTACTGGGGTTCATGCTTCACAGCTAAAGAAACAGTGGAAAATTCCACACTATTGGAAGACTATTCTAATAGGGAACTGCAAACTGAGGGTTCTCAAAGGTTCTCCAGAAGCAGTTGATTTTTGGAAGTAGGCAGCTGACTCAAGACCTTTATTTTATTTTATTTTAAAGATTTATTATTCATGCGTACAAAAACCAGGATACAGGCCTGATGTGTGGGAGGGTGAGAGGACCCACCAGAGACAAAACAGGGAGCAGAACAGGCAGACTGGTTGAAATACACTGCTGAAGGGAGTAGTGTGCAAGACAGGCGAGGTCTGCCGTCCATGTGGGTATCTCTGCGGACAGCAGGGCTCGAATTCGTACTGCAGAGGCTGTGCTCAGCTTCACAGCACTGCTCTCAACCACCTGTGCCACCAGGGAGGCCCCCCAGACCTTTAAAACCAACCAAAAACCTCAGATAATAAAAGGGTTCTATCCAAGACACCACACAAATTCCTGATTTTTTTTTTTTAATTCTTGTTTATGATCATTCTCGTTTACTATTTATGCTGGTTGTTTTCTATCCATAATGTCACCATTTCTCTTTTCTTCCCTGCTTGCTGTAATTGCAGGTCAGTTTTATATGGACTTACTCATTATTTTTTTCATTTTTTTTTAGATTTATTTATTTATACAAGAACTGGGGTACATGTCAGAAGTGCTGGAGGGTGAGAGAATTCACCAGAGACAGAGTGAGGAGCAGAACAGGCAGAAGGACTGAAGACACTGTTGAGGGGAGCAGCAGGCAAGGCAGGAGAGGTCTGCCATGCCATGTGGGTTTCTCCCTGGTCAGCCAGGAATTGAACCCGCGCTGCAGAGGATACAGACATCTTCACAGGACGGTGCTTAACCCACTGCGCCACCGGGGAGGCCCTGGACTTACTCATTATAATACCATTTTTACAATATTTCAAATAATAGACACATCCCTCAATTTTACCGACTGCTGGACATGTCATGCATCATTGGACGCCATGATACTGGAGTAATTCTGACCTTAAATGAGACTGTAGAGAATCACAGCCAATGGCATCTCTTGCACCTGTCTGGACAAAGGACCTCCACCAAATAAGCCTATGACATTTCTGGTGTCCCTCTTTCCCAGAAAAGGAACCAATTATTAAAATATGTTGATCAGATCCTAGAAGGGACTAGTAGAAATCCAGATACACCCTCGGCTGTCATGAATGACATGCCCCATCTGGGCGCAAAGGGATCGTCTTCCCATTTTGGCCCAGATAGTTGGTCCTGCTTGTCACACACGAATACTTCATACACTTTAGGAACAGTATTCTGAGACTGATCTACACACAAGGACTTTCACTCGATAAGTCACCAAGCCTGGAAAATTTCAACTCAGATGTGAGCAGGAAAATGAGACCACCTTGATTATTCAGGTACTCTATTGTCTGCAGCCACCACAGCACGATTCAATCCCCTGTCGGTCAGGGAGCTGCCCACATGGCGCAGCAGACCTCTCCAGACTTGCCCCCTGCTCCCCTCAGCAGTGTATTTCAGTCAGTCTGCCTGTTCTGTTCCCCACTCTGTCTCTGGTGAATCCTCTCACCCCCACACACCTCTGGCCTGTACCCTACTCTTCTATGCATAAATAAATAAATAAATCTAAAAAAAGGAAAATACCAAAATACTATGTTCAAATCAAAGACACCCCACTTCTAATTACACCCCCTCAAGTTTCCCCCAATACCAGCAATCTTCAGTCAAACTATGCCTAAACTCTTCCCTTTTTTCTACAATAAAGCTTTCTTACTCTCCTGCCGAACTTTGAGTCTCTGCTAAATGCAAGCAATGCCACACCCCTGACATTAGAAAGGAGAGATTCTATTTGAAATTGTCATTTCAAGGTGGGGTGGGGAGAATGATGTAGACTATTGCCATGGAGATAACACTAACCATGGCAAGGGATTCAAGGGTTTTATTTTTTTTATATTAACTTTAAATTATTTTTTTACATCATTGCTCATTTTTAAACAATATTTTCTTCCCCTCACCCCTCAGGTGTAGTCCCCATAGAGTTTCCTTCACCAATGCACCCGTGCACCATCACCTCAGTCCCCTGTGCTCCTCCCTCCCTCCCTCTGATGCCTTTCCCTTCTCCTCCCCTGCAGGATGTCTCTGATTTATAATTGTCCATTTTTGCTTTGTTGTGTTTTGTACGGTTACTATTTTTTTACACTGATGTCTTATTTAGTTCCCCTTATTCCTGCTATAAGTGAAACCATCTGATATTTTTCTTTTTCCTTCTGGCTTATTTCACTGAGCATAATTCCTTCTAGCTCCATCCATGTTGCTGTGAATGACATGAGTTTATCTTTTTTGATTGCTGAATAATATTCCATTGTGTATATAGGCCACATCTTCTTGATCCAGTCAACTATTTTTGGGCATTTGGTATATTTCCAGGTTTTACCTATTGTAAATAGTGCTGCAATAAACATTGGGGTACAGGTGTTCTTTTGAATCAATGTTTTTGTGTCCTTTGGGTAGATCCCTAGTAATGGAATTGCCGGATCATATGGTAGCTCCATTTTTAGTAGACTGAGGAACCTCCAGACAGCTTTCCATAGTGGTTGGACCAGTTTGCACTCCCACCATCAATGTAGGAGAGTTCCTTTTTCACCACATCCTCGCCAACATTTGTTGTTGCTTGTTTTTCTGATATGTGCCATTCTTACTGGTGTAAGGTGGTATCTCAATGTGGTTTTAATTTGAATTTCCCTGATTATAAGGAATGTTGAGCATTTTTTCTTATGCCTGTTGGCCATTTTCATTTCCTCTTTGGAGAAATCTCAATGACATTTTTCAAAGAAAGACAACAAATACTGATGAAATTCATATGGAACCCCAAAAAACCATGAATACCCAAAGCCCTACTGATGAAAACAAAGGAGAAAGGAGGTACCAGACTTCCAAACTTCCAGCTATATTACAAAGCCATAATAATTAAAACAGTTTGGTATTGGAACAAAAACAGACATACAGACCAATGGAACTGAATAGAGAGCCCAGAAATAAAACCACACTTATATGGACAACTGATCTTTGACAAAGGAGCAAAGAATATGCAGTGGAACATGGACAGTTTGTTCAATAAATAGTGCTGGGAAAACTGGACCACCACATGCAAAAAAATGAAACTAGACCACTACCTTTCATCGTGCACAAAAATCAACTCAAAATGGATAAAAGAACTGCACATAAGACCTGAAACCATAAAATATGTAGAAGAAAATATAGGTAAAACACTACAAGACATACATCGCAATAACATCTTTAAAGACTCATCACCCAAAGCTTAGAAAGTCAAGGAAAAAATAAACACCTGGGATTACATAAAAAAAAAAAAAAGAAGCTGAAAAACTACTGCACAGCAAAAGAGACAACCCAAACAGAGAGACACCCCACCACTGGGAAAAAATCCTTTGCACTCCAGTCAACTGATAAGGGACTGATCCCAAAGATATGCAAAGACCTCACAGGACTCAACAAAAACAAAATAAACAATCCAGTCAAGAAATGGGCAGAAGAACTTAAAAGACATTTCTCCAAAGAGAATTCAAGGGTTTTAGAGGGAAGAGTGAACAAGGGGCTGTGAGATGAAGGATGAAAGTGGAGTGAGTGGTCAGGTGACAGAGTGGAGAATGTTTTCCAGGGCATTGCCTACTCTCAGGAGAGGCAAACAAGGGCATGTGCTGCCTCAGGCTGGGGGGTTGGGACAAAATTCAGGGCCTAGGGGAAGGAGAGATGCTTAACCTAAGTTTGATTAACAAGTATTTTGTCCTGATTGATTAGTGGGGACAGCAGTTTGGCTAATCATTGATGCAGCAAAAATGGGAAATACACTGCTGAGGGGAGCAGTGGGTGAGTCAGGAGAGATCTGCTGTGCCATGTGGGTATCTCCCTGGCTGGGGATCAAACTCACCCTACAGAGGCTGCGGACACCTTCACAGCACTACACTCAACCCCTTGCGCCACCAGGGAGGCCCTAAAGTTTTTTTTAAAGATTTATTTTATTTACTTATGCATACAAGAACTGGGGTGTACGCTCGAGGCATGGGAGGTAAGAGAATTCACCAGAGGCAGAGTGGGGAGCAGAACAGGCAGATCTACTGAAACACACTGCCAAGGGGAGCAGTGGGAAAAACAGGAGAGGTCTGCTGTGCCATGTGGGTTAGCTCCCTGGCAGGGGATTGAACTCATGCCACAGTGGCTGGAAATAGTTGATAGCACTGAGACTTAACCCCTGCGCCACCAGAGAGGGCTCTCTTTTAAAACTTTAATTTAAGTTTTATGAAGTCCAAATCATAAACGAATAGTTCAGAATTTTTACAGGCTGAACTCACCTGTACAGTCAACAGTCATGTCAAGACCCAGAATTCCAACCTTGAAGCTCCTCCTGCGCACAATGTCTTCCAGACTATGTTGTCACATCCTACGTCACCAGAGAGCTCAGGGCATTAAGAAATGTTTCAATCCCTGTGCAGAAGTATGGCAATTGGCCAAGTGCCCTATGAAGTTTTGGCCATGTGGATTTTCTTTGTTTCTTCTTTTTCTATTATTACTCCTTTTATTGTTACTATTATATCAGATAAGCTGCTGTCAGCATTTCCTAACTGCTAGATGCTTATTTCAAGGAGCTTAATTGTGGCTTTAACATTACAGCATCTGATCAGAAGAATCTCAGAGTTGACCTGCCTGTAAGCACTTTTTGAGGTCAGATTGTAGGGTTGGAGTCATCATGCATGTTCACTTGCAGCTAAAATTCCTTTTCTGAGATGCTGTTAAGCAGCTAGAATTCCTTTTCTGAGGTGCTGCTGAGTGCCTTGGGCTCTAACTGTGCTGGGCACATCTTGCAGCCCAGAAGAGTACCTGGAATATCCCAGAAAAAGGTATTCCATCTGTACCCTTGCTTGTCCCTACGCACTCTGGTGCCTCTACCTGGCAGGAGACTTGGGGGAGGAGGGAACTAATCTCCCCAATCTTCCCCAATATTCTCAGACCACCCTGAACCTGAGTACAAAGAAATAATGTCTCTAGGTTTGGCAGAGGTAGATATTTACAGTCACAAGTGTATATAATTTTTTAAATGTCAAAATGGATATGATTTATGATCCATTTCAGGTCTCCTCAAGGTCATTATACAAACAAAATGACTATGTGCCAAGTGGCACAATATTGCTGAGCACACTTTCTTTCACATACCCTCTTGACTGCAAAAAGTAAAACTCAAGAGCAGTTATCCAGGCTTCTTAACTGGCAGTGAGCAGAGTGGAGCATGGAGAGGCTGGAACCTGGGTATCACAGAGCCTCCTTCCTGTGACGAGCTAGACACAGGGGGTGGGGTGGTGAAGGGATGCAGTCTGCAACCTGACTTCTGCCCACATGTGCCCCAAATGGTACCAACACAGGAAGGTCTGTGGAAAGTCAAATGAAGTACAGTCTGCCTGTATTGGGCTTTCCCAGTGATAAAAATGAGGAAAAAGCAAAACAAAGTAAGGAGCCATTGTAAAACTGGGTAAAATCGAGAGCCAGGAGGCTTTTGAGGGTCTGGTCCCAGATACCTGGAGCTTTTGGCATGTGTGTACTTATCTCCAAGTAAATAGAAAATAAAAGCACAATCACAAGTCAAGGTCCAGATTGAAAGTCCACCAATCATCGTTTGACAAACTTTCCACCAATCAGAACTTCATTGACTGAAAACCTTATTTGCATAAATCATATCTAGCACCACCCCTTTTTCATATATAAGCAGCTCTCTCAACACTCCTTGGGTATCCAGTCAAGGGGGAATTTGTAATCTCCCTTTCTGTTTCCCTCAGAGGGATAATTCTACAAGAATTGGGGTATTGCTGTCCACACCAGTGAAGCCTGAGTGTGGACTCATTGTGGTCTAGGAAGGCAGAGGTCTGGGGCACCTGCTGCCAAGTGATTGATGTCATCACCCTTAATGACCAGGATTTCTCTACTGAGAAGTCAATGACATGGAGTTCCTGGATGCTGCCATGTCTGATATCCACTTCTGGAGTTTTTCAGAGCTATGTGCCCAAAACCGTCTTTTCTTTTCTACTGTTTAAGCCAACTTGAATTGTAGTTCCCTTATTTAGAGTCAAGAGTTCTAAAATTTTCAAGTAGGGGCAACCTTGTCTTTCTTCTAAGTTCCATGAGTTTTATCTATCATTTATCCCTGTAAAAGTCATATAATCTAAGTCTGAGGTCATAATTAATGTAGCAAAAAATAAATTTTTTCTTGGTCTGTAAATTTCATTCTAGGAAACATCTTAGCAATGTATATATTTTCCAACTCATACTGAGCAGTTTATTAAAGGGTCATCTTTATAAAAAAAAATACAGTTCCCCTGATTGCAGATATAGGGTGAATCTGGAGGAGCTCAGTCCCTTGACATTGGTGTTGCCACTCTACTCCCTACTTGAGGGACCTGTAAGCATGCTTATTTTACCGTCCTGTCTATTGGCACAAAATTGGAGTCTGCATCTGACCCTTTTCTATGTTCCCCACATAGGCCTTAGTAAACACTGATACATAAATATCATTGTGGTTTTCTGGGAATTTCTCTTAAACACACACATCCTAAGACATGAGCGTATTTCCTTATCTGTTTTCCAAGACCTTAGAAACAGCAAAATTAACCAAAGGGGCACAGTTCATGCTTTCCCAGTTGACAGGAACACAGGGTATAATTTAACTTATGCATCTGATTCAGAGCCAAAAACGTTAACCTCTAATTAACTTATATCCTCCTGAAACCTCTGATGTTAGAATTATGCTAATGCATGATGTTATTAATTACATATAATTATTCAATTAAGGAATAGCAAATACCAATGGAGATGAAAGTTTGTGAATGAATTACAAGAGAAGTTCAGTTTGTCAAGCTTGGAGCCTGCTGCCTGGTGACGAGAGAGGATTTCCTTGGCGATAAGAGGCTTTCAGGCAGGAAGGAAGGATGTCATCTGTCCTCCCCAGAAAATGCTCTGCTCAGAGAACAGATGTTCTATTTGTGTTTCAGAGCTTGTTCTGCCAGACTAGCACATAACTCCTTTTTTTTTTTTTTTTTTTTTTTTTATTTTTTTTTTTTAGAGAGGCATGTTTTTATTTGTTTGTTTTTTTGTTTGTTTGTTTATACATGCACTGGGTACAGTCAGAAGCGCGGGAGGGTGAGGGAATTCACCAGAGCCAGAGCGGGGAGCAGAGCAGGCAGAAGGACCGAAGTACACTGCTGAGGGGAGCAGCGGGCGGCAGGAGAGGTCTGCGCGCCATGTGGGACCCTCCTCCAGTGGCCGGGGAGCAGCCGGGGATCGAACCGGCGCTGCAGAGGCCACGGGCAGCTTCGCAACCCAGCGCTCAACCGCTTTGCCACCAGGGAGGCCCACATAACTCCTTTTTTTTCCCCAAAGCTGAGGTACTTCAGGGCCCAGTCACAGACCTCTGCACCCTCAGGTTGGGTTTGTCTTAGCCTCTTTGTATCGAGAGGTGATCTGTATAATACACAGGGGCTCAACACACAGTTATTGAATGTCATGTTGGTTCTGGGTAAAAACATTATAGTCTACAGGGAAATATGGACTTAACATTAATTTGGAAACAAGCAGAGGGCTTCCCTGGTGGCACAAAGGGTTAAGCACAGCACTGTGAAGCTATCCGCAGCCTCTGCAGCACGAGTTTGAGCCTCAGCCGGCCAGGGAGCTACCCACATGGTGCAGCAGACCTCTCCTGTCGTGCCTGCTGCTCCCCTCAGCAGTGTATTTCAGACAATCTGCCTGTTCTATTCCCCACACTCTCTCTGGTGAATCCTCTCACCCCCTGCAACTCTGGCCTGTACCCCAGTTTTAGTATGGTATGCATAAATAAAAAAATCTTTAAAAAATTTTTATTTATTTATTTTTTTAAACAATATTCTTCTCCCCACCCCCTCAGGTTGAGTCCCCATAGAATTTCCTTCCCCAAGGCACTCGTGCACCATCACCACAGTCCCCTGTGCTCCTACCTCCCTCCTTCTGATCCCTCTCCCTCTCCTCCCCTGCAGGATGTATCTGACTTATAATTGTCTATTTTTGCTTTGTTTGTGTTTTGTACTGTTATTATTATTTTTTTTTTACAGTGATGTCTTATTTGGTTCCCCTATATTCCTGTTATAAGTGAAACCATCCAATATTTTTCTTTTTCCTTCTGACTTATTTCACAGAGCATAATTCCTTCTAGCCCCATCCACATTGCTATGAATGGCATGAGTTTATCTATTTATATTAGATGAAATAGACTTCAAATTAAAAAAAGTAAAAAGAAGGCCTCCCCTGGTGGCGCGTGTGGTTGAGTGTCATGCTGTGAAGCTGTCTGCAGCCTCTGCTGCTCCGGTTTGATCCCGGCTGGCCGGTGAGGGTCCCACATGGTGCGGCAGACCTCTCCTGTTTCACCCGCTGCTCCCCTCAGCAGTGTATTTCATCGGTCTGCCTGTTCTGTTCCCCGCTCTGTCTCTGGTGAATCCTCTCACCCTCTTACAAATCTGGCCTGTACCCCCATTCTTGTATAAATAAATAAATTAATCTTTTAAAAAAAGGTAAAAAGAGACATAGATGGACACTACATTATGGTCAAGGGGACAATACATCAGGAAGATAGAACACTTATCAACATATACTTGACAAATGAAGGGGCACCAAAATATATTAGACAATTATATCAGCTCTGAAAACAGACATTAAAGAAAATACATATATAGTGGGAGACTTCAACACCCCACTCTCACCAATGGACAGATCAATGAGACAAAAAATAAACAAAAACACTAGAGTCCTAAATAAAGACATAGAACTCATGGACTTAACAGACATCTATAGGACCCTGCACTCAAAAAAATCCGGGTACACATTTTTCTCAAGTGCACATGGATCATTCTCCAGAATCGATTACATACTGGGCCACAAGACAAACATCAACAGATACATGAAGATCAAAATCATTCCAACTATCTTCTCCAATCATAAAGGCATCAAGCTAGAAATAAATCATGAAAAGAAAACAAGGAACCCTCCCACTTCATGGAGATTGAAATCCACACTATTGGAAGACCACTGGACTAATGAGGAGATCAAAGAAGAAATTAAAAAATACTTTGAGTTGAACAAGAAGGAGGACACCACTTTCCAGAACATATGGGATGTAGCAAAAGCAGTAATAAGAGGAAAATATATAGCAATACAGGCTCACATCAAGAAACAAGAAAGAACTTAAATAAATAAATCTTAAAAAAAAGAAAACAAGCAGAAACTGTGACTTTTTACTCAGTCAAGTGAATCCCAGGATACAACATTTCCAGCAGTTCTCAGTAACAGAGAATAGAGTTCCATTCTCAGTTCTCATGCACTTGCCTTCCTAAATCAGTTCAAGAGACTTGCACATTCCCTTTCCCATCCCTGTTCACAATACCCACAAGCCCTTCATTTTTCCTATTCTGGAAGTAGGGCCATTGAAAGGCTGCAGGAAAATTCAGGGGTTCCAAGCCATTCAGGCTTTTTTTTTTCCCCTGCATATAATCTTTACTGTTGGGGTCAAATGCTGGGATGCTGTGAGTCCAAAAATGGCACAAAATGGAGCAGAGGCCTTGACAAAATTTTCATTGAATGACAATATCTCTTTCACCACCAGCCACTTGCAAAGACTCTAACACTCTTAAGGGAGAGCCCTGTTGGCAGCAAAGCAGAAAGAACATTGATATAAAACACTGAAAACCATTTTTTCCTCAAAGACGTAAGAGTAACAGGTTTCTCCTTGTTCTTGGCAGTGCTCCACATCTGGTTGTGTTATTTGACCAAAAATAAAAGTATCTTTAAACTGCTTAAAATAATAAAATTTATGATTTCAAATGTAACTCTCATGGGAGGGGATCACCACATTTTCTCAAGACATGCAAGCTAAAATTAAAATTTTATATGTGCTATTTTAAAGGAAGTTAAGACCCAGTTTTTCAAGTCACAGATTGACATATTTATTCAAAGTATAGTCAATCTTCATTGTATAAAATTAATGTGTGCTACTTTCATGTTCTCATTAACCAAAAATAGAATTGTACACAATTTCTTAGTTTTTAATTTTTAACGTTTTCACCTTCTCTTTTCTTGTATATAAAGAGAAATTTTTCTCTTATCGCTCATAAAATTGTGACACTCTCTGTGATTTTAATAGTTGATTCATAATTATTCTCAAGGCTTTATCATACATTTTATTTTATAAATAACACATTTTCCCACGTATGAATGCATTATAAACAATTCAATGAGAAACAACATTTAGATTTATATTGTTTTTATAATCTGTTGTAACACAAATATAAATTAATTGTGGTAGTTAACTTTGCTTTTTAATATACTTTAAAATATTTTTAAAGAATATGCATTAATTTTTCATTGTGGTAAAATACATATAACATAAATTTACCACCTCATACATTAAAACATTTTATTGAAGTAACACTGGTTTTTAACATTACATAAGTTTCAAGTATGAAAGATTATGAATCAACATCTTTATATACTACATATGCTTGCCACCAAGTCAAGTTTCTATAGCTCATTGTATATTTGACCCCTTTTATGCAATTTATCCACCCCTTTTCCCCTTTCCCTCCTGGTACCTATGGTTTTACTCATATTTAAGAGTCTGATTTTGATTTGTCTTAGTTTGTTCATTTGTTTCTGTGTCTTTCACATATGAGTGAAATCATATGATCATTGTCTTTTTTAAAAGATTTATTTATTAATGCTACAAGGATGGGGTGTAAGCCAGAGGTGTGGGTTGGTGGGGTTCAATGAGAGGATTCACCAGAGACAGAGTGGGGAACAGAAAAAGCAGCTCTCCTGAAATAAACTGCTTAGGGGAGCAGTGGGCTTGACAGGAGAGGTCTGCTTCACCCTGTGGGTTAGCTTCCTGGCCAGCTGGGTATTGAACTCGTGCTGCAGTGGCTGCTGATAACTTGATAGTCCTATGTCTGTAGCCCCTGTGCCATCAGGGAGGCCCTGATCATTGTCTTTCTACACCTAAATTATTTTACTTTTCATAATTCCTTCAGGGATTACAGACTTTACAGGGGTTCTTGGCAACACAGAATTACAGAATATGAAAATACTAATTTGAAGAGATATATGCACCCCCATGTTAATGGTAGCATTATTCATAATAGCCAAGACTTGGAAACATCTTTTGTTAGATAAAGAAGGTATGGTGTATATATATGCCATATAGAATGATATATGTGGTATATATATACAGCATACATATATGTATATATAGAGAGATATATTACATGGTATATATACATAATGGAAAACCCCCTTAAACATTTTCAGGTGTATTATTCAGTGGTATTGCATAACTTTGTATTTTTGTATGATCGTCACTATCATTCATCCCTATAACTTCTTTCATATTATAAAACTAAAACTATATATGCATTAAACAATAACTCTTCTTTCCCCTTAGTTCTTGGTGACTATTATTCCGCTTTCTGTTGCTATGATTATTACTACTTTAAGTACCTTATATAAGTGGAATCATAAATTATTTTTCTTTTAATTACTGATATCTTTCCTAGTATAAAGTCCTCAAGATTGTAGTTTTCTTTCTTTTCAAGGTGAATAACATTCCAGTGTGTGTGTGTGTGTGTGTCTATATACCACATTTTTGCTTATTCATTCATCCATTGATGGGCACTTGGGTTGTTTCTACATTTCAGCTTATATGAACAATGCTGATATGAATATGGGGGAAAAATCTTTGAGAATTTGCTTTCAATTATTTGGGAAATATGCCCAGAGGTAAAAATTCCAATCATATGGTAATTCTATTATTTTTTTTAGGAAACACATTACTGTTTTCCATGGCAGCTGTAACCATTTTGCATTCAACAATGCACATGGATTCTAATTTCCCCACATTCTTGCTAACATTTGTTTTCTGGTTTGTTTGTTTTTTAATAGTCACCGTCTTAGTGGAAGTGAGGTAGAAACTCATTGTTTTTGACTTGCATTACCCTAGTGATTAGTGACATTGAGAATCTTTCATGTGTTTACTGGCCATTGACACATCTTTGGAGAGATATATATCCAGGTCTTATGCCCATTTTTGAATCAGATTGTTTTTCGTTGTTGAGCTTGAAGAGTTCGCTCTTTCTATATATATATAAAAAAAAAACACCAACATTTATGGCAACTATAAATCAGAGACATTCTGCAGGGGAGGGGGAGAGAGAGGGATCAAAACAGGAGAGGGAAGGGCATAAGAGACTTTGGCGACGGTGCATGGGTGAATTGGTGGTGGGAATTACATGGGGACTACACCTGAGAGGAGAAAGCAAATATTGTACAAAAATGAACAAGGATGTAAAGTATATATAAATAAATAAATTTAAAAGATTAGAAGAGTTCTCTATTTTGAATATTAATCACCCTTTTAGATATTATCATTTTAATTTTGACTTTAGTAATTATTCTGATGAGATACATTTCACAATTTATTTTTCTGTGATTGTTATTTTGTTTCTTGTAACACACAGTCACACATTTGTTTGAGTTGAGAAATGGTGCATGCCTACTCATGCAGGAAGCCCCAACTGGCAGTTGGCTTGAGTAAGTTGAAGCTGTAATGCTCAGCTTTCTAAACACCACATCAATGGCATCTCCGAACCTCAAGGTCTTGACAAGAATATGTTTAAAACATATGATAACATAAGCGCCAATCTTTTCTCTTACTGTGTTAAACTAAGTGCTACAGGATGAAAGCTGGTTGACCTGATGGACCTCTGAGAGTCTTGTAATGGGCATTTGGGTAGACATCTCAAAAACTTGGTAATGATAACTTCAATGGCTGGGTGATAAATCCATATCTAAATCAGGTGGTTTTAAGTTCTTTGCTTTCAACAAAATCAAAGGAAGATGTAACAGCTAGAGTTCTGAACTCCTAAGATATGAATGGCACTGGTTTGACAAAATCCATGTTTAATCTCAGATATTAATAAAGTTTTTCAGTGTTTACTGATACAATACAAAAACAAAAAAATTAAGAATAAAACAGATGCCAAATCTCCCGTTTAATTTTTGAAATAAGCAAATTTGTCCATATCCAGACCCCAGTTTAAAACTATCAAATCCCCAGAAAACTGGATTTATGCTCATATGGAATACAGGGTAATGGGTTCACATTCCCTCTTGAAAGTTGGATCAGTCATATTGCCTCTTTCTCCCCTTCCTCATCTAGGGGACAGATGCAGGGGACAGCTCCTCAGAAAACAGGGCAATTGCTCCAAAATCATCCTCTTAAGAGATGCATTACCACTACAATATCACTTTTTATGTAATAAATTATCAAGATATCTACTCTTTTGCAAATTTATGAATCAATAATAATTTCAATGATGTCTATCCACAAATTTTATTTAAATACCTAGAGACTAGATCATAGGAAATGAATAATTTTAATTTATATGCATGTTTCTGCTGCAGAATTTTATGAAGATGATAATAAAGCACTCTTACATAAAATCTTAGGATATTAGGATAAAATTCTATGAGATAAGTAGATTAGAATTGTATTAAAAGAGAAAGAGAGAATGACAAAATTTCTGATAATACTATTGTGGAGATTGCTCATGTATTTTTAAAAAGTAGATAATGGTGACTTTTAAATTTCTGTGGTATTTATTTTCTATTGAATAAATTCTGAAGAGAGTTTCAAGAATTTTTTTTAAATGCAAGTATTTAAAATATATAAGAAATTATATATTTATGTGAAAAAAGTCAGATGCAATCTTAACAATGTATGAAGGGGTTTCATATTTTTGTTAGTGAGATGGTGGAAGAAAGGGTGGACAGGACCAACTATCTCCTGGAATCTGCAATAAATTCTGTCTATTTAGGCATGGTGGAGTGTCTGGGTGAGTAGGAGGGAGAAACAATGAGCTTGCAGGGATGAAGATGTCTGATCCTAGGGTCTTGTGTGAGAAGACTAGGATTCAGGAGTTTCAAGGGACTATGGATGATGACGACCATGCTAGAACGTCTGTTTGATGTCCTGACAATGCATCACCTGGCATGTGGGTAGGAACAGGAAGCAGTGGCCTGAGAAATGAGAAAGGCAAAAATTAGGGAGCATTACCAGAAAGCAGGAGTTGGGAGGACAAATGTTTGGAAAAGAGAATTGGTAGGTGTTGATAAATCAGAGGAATGAGGATGGATAAAGGAGTGGAGGGATACAATCTTGGTGTCTGACTAATTCTTTGTTCATAGCTATTGTGTGTGTGGGATTATTGGAAGTGAGCTGAAGTAATTGGAGACTACTTCAAATTATTTTGGGCTTAAAGAAAATGAAGTCTTATTGTAACTATTATTATGCTGCCCAATGTTAAAAATATACTTTTCACTCTCAAATTCTTCTCTCAGTGATGGAACCAATAGGAGATATCTAAAATCAGGTTCTTCCCTGGGTAGTCAAAAGAATAGCAAAGTGTCTCCCAACCTATTTTATAGATGAGGAAACTGAGACCCAAAGATAGAGCATGTTGGTCAAATCTATATAACTAATTGTTCAGCAATTTCTTTATGAAACCTTGGCAAGGAATGCAAAGAGGAATAGTTAAAGCTGTGTGGGTAGAAGGCAAAATAAATTCTCTACCCCTGTTAACTCCAGTGGAGAAGGAAGGTTTGTAAGTGAATTAAAGTTTCCAATTAAAAGGCAGAGGATGTAAGAATAGACAAAAAAAAGGGACTGAATGATATGAAGACTAAAAGTGACACATTTTATATTAAAAGACACAAATAGGCTAAAAGTGAGATTAAGGAAAATATATTCCATGTAAATATAACTTAAAGAAAACTGGGAAGGTTATACTAAAATCTTTGCAAAATACACTTTAAGATTTTTTTTTTACTAGCGACAAGGAAGATGCTATAATGATACAATAGAAAATTCATAAAATTACAAACAGTTCCAAAATACATGAAGCAAAAGTGATAGAATTAAATGAGAAATACTAATTCAAAATAATAGCTGGAGATTGTGGGTCTTAATGGCTTAAGCAGCCATTCTGGCTATGCATTTTAGCCTTTTCAGTACAAAGTCCATTTGACCCAATCAATTACCTAAACTTAAAGAATGCAAACTGCCAACCCTGCAAAGGTTCCTTTCAAGTTAAACAAGAGCAGGAGGCCTAATTCCCTGGGACAATGAGTATATGGTCACCAGGGGTGACCAGGAACATCTGGGGAGCCTAGGCTGATATGTAACTTTGTGTCCCAGAGACTGATCAGGGGAATGTCTTGCTAATAAGATCGGAACCATGAGTGGGGGTGGGAAACTTGATTTCAATCTTCAAACATGGGCCATAAAACTAATCCGGATCCTCAGACTCATCTCCCCCAAAAGCCTAGATAACCTAAGCTTACAATCACTTCCTTCTAACTTTTTCTCTTTGTTCTGCTCTGAGTAATTGACTCTGTAAATCATTCATCAATAAAAAGACCAGGCTTTGCCTTCTCTGTAGCATCCTGCCATAACAGCTTGTTACACGACTCCTGTTTCTTTGATGGTGTAGTGTTGCCTGATGCATCAGGAGATGTCACTATCCCATTTTCAATGCTAGAGGACTAGCATTCTAGCATAAATCTATTAAGTCATATATACAGTACTCTACCCAACAACAGCAGAATATATATTCTTCTCAAGTGCACATGTAACATTCTCCAGAATAGACCATATATTAGGTTACTGAAAAAGGCTTAATGAATTTATAATGATTGAATTCATGCAAACTGTGTTTTCTGATCAAAATAGAATAAAATTAATAATTGACATGGAAGGAAAATTGAGTACTTCACAAATATGTGGAAACTAAGTAGTATACTTTTATTTTATTTTTTTTTCTAATAGAGGCATGTTTTATTTATTTGTTTGTTTGTTTGTTTGTTTTGTTTATACATGCACCGGGTACAGTCAGAAGCGCGGGAGGGTGAGAGAATTCACCAGAGCCAGAGCGGGGAGCAGAGCAGGCAGAAGGACCGAAGTACACTGCTGAGGGGAGCAGCGGGCGGCAGGATAGGTCTGTGCGCCATGTGGGACCCTCCTCTGGTGGCCGGGGAGCAGCCGGGGATCGAACCGGCGCCGCAGAGGCCGCGGGCAGCTTCGCAACACAGCGTTCAACCGCTGCGCCACCGGGGAGGCCCTAAGTAGTATACTTTTAAATGAATAATAGGTAAAAAAAATCACTGGGAATTGGATAAATAAAACTGAGATGAATGAAAAGCACAGCATAACATAATTTATGGGAAAAAGTGGAGGCAGTGCTCAGAGAGAAATTTAATGTGGACTTTAAATGCCTTCATAAAAAAGAAAAAATATCTGAAGCTAATAGTCTAACTAACCCCTTTTGAGAAAACAGAAAAATAAGAGCAACAAACCTTAAGCAGCAGACAGGAAAAAACATTAAAGACAGTGGAAATAAATGAAGGTTAGAACATAAGCAACAGAAAATGCAAAACAACAAAAATATGTTCTTCAAAAACATCAACAAAATTGATATACTTGCAGTTAAACCAGGAAAGAAAAAGAGATGACTAAAATTATTACATCAGTAGTGAAAAAAGGAATATAACTAAGGATCATGTAAAAAATAATAATAATATATACTAATAATAACTGTGTGTCAATATATTGGATAATCTGTGTGAAATGAAAAAATCCCAAGAAAGGTACATTCTACCAAAACTGACTCAAGAAGAAATAGGAGGGCCTTCCTGGTGGTGGCCAGGGAGCAGCCCACATGGCACAGCAGACTTCTCTTGATTCGCCTGCTGCTCCCTTCACAAGTGTATTTCAGTCAGTCGGCCTGTTCTGTTCCCTGCTCTGTCTCTGGTGAATCCTCTCACCCCCCACACCTCTGTACCCCAGCTGTTGTATGCATAAATAAATAAATCTTTATAAAAAAGAATTAGGATATTTGAGTAGACACATAACAAGTAAAAATACTGACTTAGTAAAGTTAAAAGACTTCTCTCAATGAAAACCCACAACCAGATGACTTCACTGGTGAATTCTACCAAATCTTGAAAGGAGAATTAACTTCAATTCTTTAAATATCTTCCAAAAAGTAGAAAGAAGGAAAAAGCTTGCAATTCATATATTACCCTTATATCAAAATCAAATTTATCACAAGAAGAGAAAACTGGTCAATGTTTCTTATAAATATAGGTATGAAAATCCTCAACAAAATACCAGCAATCCAATCTAGCAGTATGTAAAAAGGATTATCACAATCACCATGTGGTGTTTATCTCAGGAATGTGAGGATTGTTTAACATATAAACACTTTTTATTTTTTTATTTGAATTTTATTTTTATATTCCCCATACAATTACACCCCCTTACTTTTACCCCAAGCCCTCCTTTCCCCGCCCCCACCCCCATAGAGTGTCTCTTGTTCATAGTTATTTGTTGATTTTGATATTTTCTTTCTTATAGTTATTCTTTTTCCTGGTCCCTTATTTAAGTTTTCTAGATTCCTGCTATGAGTGAGACCATCCGGTATTTTTCTTTTTCTTTCTGGATTATTTCGCTGAGCATGATCCCTTCCAGTGCCATCCATGTTGCTGCAAATTACATGTGTTTATCTTTTTTGAATGCTGAATAATATTCCATGGTGTATATGTACCACATCTTCTTGATCCAGTCATCTATTTTTGGGCATTTGGGTTGTTTCCCAAGCTTAGCTATTGAAAATAGTGCTGCTATAAACATAGGCGTGCAGGTGCTCTTTGGGATTGATGTTTCTGTGTCCTCTGGGTAAATACCTAGGAGTGGAATTGCTGGATCATATGGAAGCTCTATGTTTAGTAGGTCCAGAAATCTCCACACAGCTCTTCATAGTGGTTGGACCAGTTTGCACTCCCACCAACAGTGCAGGAGAGTTCCTTTTTTTCCACAACCTCACCAACATTTGTTGTTGCTAGTTTTTTTAATATGTGCCATTCTCACTGGTGTAAGATGGTATCTCATTGTAGTTTTGATTTGCATTTCCCTCATTATAAGTGATGTTGAACATTTTTTCATATGCCTGTTGGTCATTTGCATTTCCTCTTCAGAGAAATTTCTTTTTAGCTCTTCTGCCCATTTTTTGACTGGATTATTTTCTTTGTAACATGTAAACACTTTTTAGAAAAGGAATAAAAATCACACAATCATGTCAAAAGACATAAATACTTGATAAAATATAGCATTCTTTCATAATAAAAAGCAAACTCAGTAAGCTATGGATTGAAAGAAACTTCATCAATTTGATGAAATGAATCAGTGAAAAGCTCATTAGCTAACTTCACATTTAATGGCAAAGGACTGAAAGCTTTCCCCTAAGATGAAGAACAAGACAAGGATCTCTTAACTTAATTCTCCCATTCAATATTGTAATGGATGTTCTGCCTCCAGGTTATATGGTTTCATTGTAAAGCAATGAGAATAATGCATATTGGCAAGGAAGAAGTAAAACTAAATGTATTTACAGATGACATAATCTTATATAGGGAAAATAATAAAGAACACATAAATAATGGACAAATGAAACAGGATTCCTGCAACACAAATCATGGGGCAAAACCTGCCACAGCCCCAATAACCCCTTTCCTCCCACCCCCCAGCAGCAGGGCTTGCTGCCATGGTTGGTCAGGCAGGTCCCAGAACATGCAGCCTGAGGGTTAGCCAGTGCAGGCCACTCTAAAAACAGCAGAGGCTGCTGCATATTCAAGTGCCTGCTGCCCCCAGTGTGAGTGACCTGCCGGAGTTCAGGTTGGTGTTATAGGCCACCAGTAGCGGTGGTCAGTGGTAGTTCCCTGCCATGCCATCCCAGGGCATTCAGCCCTTCTGGCAAGCTCTAGCATAGGAGGCAAATCCCAAGCCCCTTGGCCACTGTTTTAAGGATGCGAAGAGAAGTGTTGGGCCCCACTGGACTGGCTCTGGCACTGCAGCTCCCTGGAACTGTAGGCAGAGAAGACTGTAGACTGCTGAGTCAACATGGTGGGCTCCCAGTTGAGCACACCCTGCAGTGAATGTGACATGTGTCCTAATGCTACTGCAGGTTCACTTCCTCAACCCCTTTGCATTGTTACACCTGGCCCCACTGAAGGGTCAGAGGTGCAGTATGTCTTTGGTCCCACTGAGACAAGCTCTGGCCATTGCTTCTTAGAAACTGCCCTGACCCCTGATCTATGCAGATCTATGCAGGAGCTAAGGCACTCTTTTATATTTGGTACTTGGATTGTAAATAGACCAATCAGGTTTGAGCTCAATGGACCAATCAGATTCAAGAGCAATTTCATTCATGATGTTAATTATGCAGATTGAAAAATGGAAGTGAGCTGATTGGTGCTCTCTCTCTCTCTCTGTCTGTGTGTGTGTGTGTATATATATATATATATATATATATATATATATATACACATACATACACACATATAATAAATATATACATATATAATAAATATACATATTATGTATAAATATATAGATATATGTTTAAGAACATACACACACGTACTTAAATCTACTGCTCTACTGTTGGACACTTAGGTTGTTTCTATAACTTAGACATTGTAAAATCAAAGTAAATAATGTAAATAGTGCTGCAAAGAACATAGGAGTGCATATGAGTGTTTTTGTGTTCTTCAGATATATACCTAGGAGTGGAAATGCTGGATCATATGATATATCTATTTTTAATATTTTGCGGAATTTCCATACTGTTTTCCATAGGGGCTGGGGCAGTCTCCATTCCTACCAACAGTATATGGAGTTTCTTTAGACCACACCTTCTCCAACATTTGTTATTTTTTGTTTTTTAATTTTTTTAATTTTTGATATGGGTCATTCTCATAGGTGTGAGGTGGTATCTCATTGTGATTTTGATTTGCATTTCCCTGATAAGTGATTTTGAACAGTTTTTTTCATGTGCCTGGCAATGTTAATTCTTTCAGTCCATAAGCAGGGAGTATCTTTACATCTCTTTGTGCTTTCCTCTATCTCTTTTCATGTCTTATATTTTTTATTATATAGGTCCTTCACTTTTGTTAAGTGTGCTCCTAGGTATTTAACTTGTTTTAATACAGTTGTAATGGAATTTTAAAAAATTTCTTCTTTTGCAGCTTTTTTTGTTTACACATAGGAAAGCAACTTTTTGTGTGTATTGATTTTACAACCTGCCAGTTTGCTGAATTGATTTATTATTTCAATTAGTTTTTTATTGCAGTGGAGCCTTTAGGGTTTTCTATTTATATCATCATATAATGACAGATTTGCTTCTTTCGCAATTTGTATTCTTTATATATTCTTCCTGTGCCTAATTTCTCTGCTGAGGACTTCCAATACTATGTTGAATAGTAGTGGTGAAAGGGGACATCCTTGTCTTGTATCAGACTTAGTAGAAAAGGTTTTTGTTTTTCACGATTGAGATTAATGTTAGGTAAGGTTTTGTCACATAAGGTCTTTTTTATGTTGAGGTATGTACCATCTGTACCTCATTATTTGAAGGCTTTTATCATAAATGGATTTCAAATTTTATAAAATGCTTTTTCAGCATCTATTGATATGATCATATTATTTTATTTTTTCCCTTTATTGGTGAATGACATTGATGGTTAATCAACCCTGTGTCCATGTAATAAATCCCACTTGGTTATGGTGTACAATCCTTTTAACACATTGTTGAATTTGCTTTGCTAAGATTTTGTTGAGGACTTTTTCATCTATGTTCATTGGGCATACTGGTCTGTAGTTCTATTTTTCTGTGGTGTGTCTTTGTCTTGTCTTGGTATCCAGGTGATGAAGGGCTCATAAAATGTGTTTGGAAGTGTTCCCACACGGACAAAGTTTTGGAAGAGTTTGAAAGGACAGATATTACTTCATCTTTGAAGGTTTGGTAGAACCCTCTATTGAAATTATCTGGTCCTGCACTTACCTTTATTGAGAGACTTTTGGTTACTGTTTCAATTTCCTGGCTTATAATTGGTCTGTTCAGATTTTTTTTTTCTTTTTTCCTGGTTCAGTCTTGGATGGTTGCATATTTCTAAGAATTTGTCCAACTCTTCTAGGTTGCTCAACTTACTAGCATGCAAATTGTTCACAGTAATTTCTTATGACCCTTTGAATTTCTGAGATATATGTTGTAACTTCTCATCTTCATTTCTGATTCTATTTGTTTGAGTTTTCTCTTTTTCTTCCTAGCTGGAAGTTTGTCTATTTTATTTATTTTTTCCAAAGAACCAGTTTCTGGCTTCACTAATACTTCAGGCTATTTTTTTTATTACTATTTCATTTATTTATGTATTTATTTATGTTCTATTTTTTTCATTATTTCCTTCCATCTATTGTTTTTTTTATTTGTTTGTTTTGTTCATTGTTTTTTTTTCTAGTTTCTTAATGTGAGAGATAAAATTTCCATTTCAGCTGTTTCTTATTTCTTGATGTGGGTCTATTTTGCTATATACATCTCTCTTAATAATGTTTTCACTGCATGCCTTAACTCCTGGCAGGTTATGTTCTCCTTCTCATTTGTCTTAAGGGATATTTTTATTTCTTTTTTAATTTATTCATTAATCCAAAAATCATTAAGTAGTATGTCATTCAGTCTCCATATAATAGAGATTTTTCCTGTGGGTTTGTGTGTGTCTGTGTGTGGTTGATTTCTAGTTTAATACCATTTTCATCAGAAAAGATGTTTGGTATAATTTTTTTTTTTTAAGATTTATTTATTTATACAAGCACTGGGTAAGTCAGAAGCGCGGGAGGGTGAGAGAATTCACCAGAGCCAGAGTGGGGAGCAGGACAGACAGACTGATGAAATACACTGCTGAGGGGAGCAGTGGGCATGGCAGGAGAGGTCTGTGTGCCATGTGGGACCCTCGCCGGCAGCCAGGGATTGAACCGGCGCTGCAGAGGCTGCAGGCAGCTTTGCAGCCCAGAGCTCAACCACTGCGCCACCAGGGGAGGCCCTTGGTATAATTTCTTGATAAATTTATTGATACTTATTTTGTGACACAGTATATGGCCTATCCTAGAATTTCCCATGTGCACTTGAGAAAAATGAATATTCAAATTTTAGGGGGGGTGAAGTACCCTATAGATGTCTATTAAGCCCTTGTGTTCTAATTATTAATTTAAGGCTATTGTGTCCTATTTATTTTCTGTCTGGTTGATCTGTCCACTGATGAAAGTGTGTTGTTTCCATTGTCTGTTTTCACATTTGCGAAATATAATTGCCTAATATATTCTGATGTTCTTGTATTGGTGAATATATTTTGATGAGTTTTATGTCTTTCTGATATATTATTACCTTAATCATTACATAGTGTCCATCATTTTCTCTTACAGTTTTTAGCTGGAAATATATTTTACCTGATTTGAGTATGGCTGTTCCTGCATTCCTTTATGTCCAATTTGCTTGTGCGATTGTTTTCTAACCTTTTACTCTGAGCCTATATTTATTTTTGGAATTTAGGTGTGTTTCCTGGAGACAGCAGAAAGTTGGGTTCTGTTTTCTCACTCAAACAGCCACTCTGTGTCTTTTGATTTGTAAATTCAGTCTGTTTACATATAGCATGATTATTGTTATATGAAGGTCAACTAATGCCACTTTGTCCTTAATTTTATGGTTCTATTTCCTTGTTTTTCCGTTTGATTTAGACACAGGGGCACCTATCAACATTTCTTGGAGGGAGATTTAGGGTTTGCAAACTCCTTCAGCTCCTGTTTGTCAGAGAAGGTCTTTATTTCTTCATATCTTAAGGAGAACTTTTCAAGAGAGGATATTCTTGGCTGTAAGTTTTAATCTTTAAATATCTTGATCATATCATTCCACTCTCCCCTTGCCTATAATGTTTTCTCATCAGTCAGCTGTAACTCTCATCAGGGTTCCTTTATAGTTACCTGCTTCTTCCCCTTAACCAGCTTCAATATTCTTTTTTTATTTTGAATTATTGAAAGTTTCACTACTATGTGCCTTAGTATAGTTCTAATTATATTTAGGTAACCAGGTGCTCTTGTAGATTATGAACTTGAATATGAAGTTCAGTTTTGATCTTCTGTTCATTAATTTTATTTCTCAGGACATTTATTTTTCTGACTTTTCTTAGATATCTTTATTCAACTTTTCTGTGTTTTCTTCCACTTATTTGAATTTCTTTATTACGGTAATTTTGAAATTTCTATATGATAGGAAGAAAAGGTCTTCCATGTCTTTGTGGTTGGTTTTTGGAAATTTTTTCTTTCTCTGTGGTGAAGTATTCTCTTGAGGCTCAAGGTGGCATTTGCTGTATTTTTCCATCTTCCCATTACTAACTTTTTTTTTTTTTTTTTTTTATAAATTTTATTGTTATATTCCCCATACAATTGCCGCCCCCCATTCTGACCCCAATCCCTCCCCTCCCGCCCCCGCCCCCTAAAAGTGTCTCTGGTTCATAGTTTTTGTTGATTTTGATTTTCACTTTCTTATAGTTTTTCATTTTCCTGGTCCATTATTTAAGTTTTCTAGATTCCTGCTATGAGTGAGACCATCCGGTATTTTTCTTTTTCTTTTTGGCTTATTTCGCTGAGCATGATCCCTTCCAGCGCCATCCATGTTGCAGCAAATTGCATGTGTTTATCTTTTTTGAATGCTGAGTAATATTCCATGGTATATATGTACCACATCTTCTTGATCCAGTCATCTATTTTTGGGCATTTGGGTTGTTTCCAAAGCTTAGCTATTGTAAACAGTGCTGCTATAAACATAGGGGTGCAGGTGTTCTTTGGAATTGATGTTTCTGTGTCCTTTGGGTAAATGCCTAGGAGTGGAATTGCTGGGTCATATGGAAGCTCTATGTTTAGTAGGTCCAGAAATCTCCACACAGCTTTCCACAGTGGTTGGACCAGTTTGCACTCCCACCAACAGTGCAGAAGAGTTCCTTTTTCTCCACACCCTCGCCAACATTTGTTGTTGCTAGTTTTTTTAATATGTGCCATTCTCACTGGTGTAAGATGGTATCTCATGGTAGTTTTGATTTGCATTTCCCTGATGACAAGTGATGTTGAACATTTTTTCATATGCCTGTTGGCCATTTGCATTTCCTCTTCAGAGAAGTTTCTTTTAAGCTCTTCTGCCCATTTTTTGACTGGATTATTTTCTTTGTTGTTGTTGAGTCTCATCAGCTCTTTGCAGATTTTTGTGATCAGTCCTTTATCATTAGTGTTGGGTGCAAAAATGTTCTCCCAGTTGGTGGGTTTCTCTTTGTTTTTGTTATTGTCTCTTTTGCTGTGCAAAAGCTCTTTAATTTGATATAGTCCCAGCTGTTTATCTTTGCCTTCACTATCACTGCTTTGGGTGATGTGTCTGTAAAGATGTCTTTGATGTGCAAATCACGTAGTGTTTCGCCTATATTTCCTTCTATATATTTTATGGTTTCAGGTCTTATGTCTAGTTCTTTAATCCATTTTGAGTTGATTTTTGTGTATGGTGTGAGGTGGTGGTCAAGCTTCATTCTTTTGCATGTAGCGACCCAGTTTTCCCAGCACCATTTATTGAACAAACTTTCTTTGCTCCAATGCATAGTCTTTGCTCCTTTGTCAAAGATTAGTTGACCATAAATCTGTGGGTTTATTTCTGGATTTTCTATTCGATTCCATTGGTCTGTATGTCTGTTCTTGTTCCAATACCATGCAGTTTTGATGATTATGGCTTTGTAGTATAGTTTGAAGTCTGGGAGTCTGATGCCTCCATTCCCTTCTTTTTTTTTCAGGAGAGCTTTGGCTATTCGGGGTTTTTTGTGATTCCATATGAATTTCATCAATAATTTTTCTATTTCTTTGAAGAATGACATTGAAATTTTGATTGGAATAGCATTGAATCTGTATATTGCTTTTGGAAGGATGGCCATTTTAATAATGTTTATTCTTCCAATCCATGAGCAGGGGATGTCTCTCCATTTCTTTGTGTCTTCTTCTATTTCTTTTAACAGTGTTTTATAGTTTTCTTTGTATAGGTCCTTTACCTCTTTTGTTAGATTTATTCCCAAATATTGATTTTTTTTGTTTCAATAACAAAAGGATGGTCTTTTCGATTTCTTCTTCTTCAGATTTATTGTTTGTGTATAGGAAGGCTACTGACTTTTGCGTGTTGATTTTGTATCCTGCCACTTTACTGAACTGATTGATGAGTTGAATTAGCTTTTCTGTGGAGTTTTTGGGGTTCTCTATGTATATATCATATCGTCTGCAAATAGTGATAGTTTGACTTCTTCTTTTCCTATTTGGATTCCTTGGATGTCTTTCTCTTGTCTTATTGCCCTGGCTAGGACTTCCAGTATTATATTGAAAAGCAATGGTGAGAGTGGACATCCTTGTCTTGTTCCAGATCTTAATGGAATTGCTTTCAGCTTTTCACCATTGAGAATGATACTGGCTGTTGGCTTGTCATAGATGGCCTTTATGATGTTGAGGTATGTTCCTTGTATCCCAAGAACTTCAAGGGCTTTTATCATGAATGGGTGTTGCACTTTGTCGAAAGCTTTCTCAGCATCTATTGATATTATCATATGGTTTTTATATTTCTTTTTGTTGATGTGTTGGATAACGTTGATTGATTTTCGGATGTTAAACCATCCTTGTGCCCCTGGAATGAATCCAACTTGGTCGTGGTGAATTATCTTATGGATACATTGTTGGATTCTGATAGCTAAAATTTATTGAGGATTTTTGCATCAGTGTTCATTAGGGAGATTGGCCTGTAGTTTTCTTTTTTTGTGTTGTCCTTGTTCGGTTTTGGTATTAGTGTAATGTTGGCTTCATAGAACGTGTTTGGTATTGTCCCTTCCTTCTCAATTTTTTGGAAGAGTTTGTGAAGGATAGGCACTAATTCGTCTCTGAATGTTTGGTAGAATTCATTTGTAAATCCATCAGGTCCTGGGCTTTTGTTTTTGGGGAGGTTTTTGATTACCATTTCAATTTCGCTGCTTGTAATTGGTCTGTTTAGGTGTTCTATTTCTTCTTTATCTAGCTTTGGGTGATTGTAGAGTTGTAGGAATTTGTCCATCTCCTCTAGATTGTTAAACTTGTTTCCATATAACTGTTCATAGTAGTTACTGATTATTCTTTTGATTTCTGCTGTGTCCGTTGTGATTTCTCCTCTTTCATTGATGATCCTGTTTATTTGTGCTTTCTCCCTTTTTTCCTTTGTGAGCCTGGCTAGGGGTTTGTCTATTTTATTGATTTTTTCAAAGAACCAGCTCTTGGTTTCATTGATCTTTTGGATTGTTTTTTTAGTTTCAATTTCATTTATTTCTGCTTTGGTTTTTATTATTTCTTTTCTTCTACTGGTTTTGGGGTTTTCTTGTTGTTCTTTTTCTAGATCTTTGAGCTTCGAGATTAGGTTGTTTCTTTGCGTTCTTTCTTGTTTCTTGATGTGAGCTTCTATTGCTATATATTTTCCTCTTATTACTGCTTTTGCTGCATCCCATACATTTAGGATATTGGTGTCCTCCTTGTCGTTCAATTCAAAAAATTTTTTAATTTCTTCTTTGATCTCCTCATTAGTCCAATGGTCTTCCAGTAGTGTGGTTTTTAATCTCCATGAGGTAGGAAAGTTCCTTGCCTTCTTTTTATGGTTTATTTCTAGTTTGATGCCTTCATGGTAAGTTACTACTTGTTAAAATGTCTTAAGGGTGCAGAACTTCCACCTTCCCAGTAGATGGAGCTGTTTGTTTGGGAGAACTAATCTGTAGCTTCTGGGGACATGAAGTCCATTACTAGTGAATATAGTGTGAAGGGAAGGGGAGTGGCAACTCATAACTGTGGTACCACTGATAACCATCCTTTCTGGGTTTCTTACCTGTGTCTGTACAATGCAGGCAGGGTTTTCAGTGTAACTTTGTTGTGGCACTTTCAGCTGCAGCTTTTCTATTTTAGCTTGAACTCTGAGGGAGAAGAGGGAAAGGAGTCATGTTTTTCTGTTCTTTGTCTTCTTCACTTTGGGGCCTGTCCACCTCATTTACCCTTACATTTTACACGTGTCTCCCCTCATTTAGGTCCACACTAAGCAACATTATCCTCCTTGGGATTGCTCTGTCACTAGAGGATGGGGTTGAACCAGAGCTTCCAACCCAGCCAGTGCCTCTTACCACTCACCTGTCATTTAGGGTTGAATTTCCTCAATATCACCTCTATCACGCAATGTCAACATTGGTCTCTAATTTCCAGGAGGTGCTCTAGCTTTCCCCCAAGTCATGAGGTATTCTGAGTACAGTGCTTATGTTGGACTGGACTACTTTATTCTCCTCAGAGTGAAGCAGGAAATCACTTCTGATGCCCTCTTGCCCACTGTCTGCCTTGCTCACAGTTCTTGATGTGCTAGTGTTACCTAAGTCTCATTTCCAGACATCTGGGTCATAGGTTTTGGAGAGCCCTTCTTGGAATTTGGAGACAAGAGATATTAACCAAAGAGCAACCTCTACTCAGAAGTCTAGTTTCCATCAGAGGATGATATTTTGCCAAAATTGCATGTTTTAATGTTCCAAACTTTTTTCTTTCTTTTATTTTTTAAAAAGATTTATTTATTTATATATACAAGAACTGGGGTACAGGCCTGAGATGCAGGGGGTGAGAGGATTCACCAGAGAGCAGGGAACAGAACAGGCAGACTGAAATACCCTGCTGAGTGGAGCAGCGGGAAAGGCAGGAATGGTCTGCTGCACCATGTGAGTTTCTCCCTGGCTGGCCAGGAATAAAACTTGTGCTACAGTGGCTGCAGACAGCTTCATAGTGCTATGCTTAACCCCTTGAGCCACCAGGGAGGCCCAGTTCCAAACTTTTCACTTGTTTCTTTGGCCTCTGAAGGGAAGGAGCTTCCAACAGTTTATCCAGATGACACTTCAGTTTTTTTTCAATTTTCTTTTCAGTTCTCCAGTACCGGGTGACGATATATCACATTAAATTCCTTTTGTTAAGATGCCCGATGTGGCTTATTTTTCTTTACTGGACATTGGCTAAGACAGTAAATGGTAAAGAAAATGTAGCACAAATAAAATATATTAGAAATGAGAGAAGTAAGACACCAGAGGGAGATAATATCGGTCTAGGTGAGTTAAGGAAAAAAATAAAAGTAAAAATATAAAACCATGATAAAAATAAAAGTCCTGTTAGAAACACCAGCACACACACACACACACACACACACACAAGGGCTATGGAAAACACAGTTAGAAAAGAACAGAGAGATAAATGTAAGTAGAGAAAGAACATTAATGAAAGGGATATAGCCAAATATGCAGGTAAATAGCGGTCAAAGACTACAAAATTTAAAAAGTGGAAGAGAAATATATGTTAAAATATAATGAAAGAAAAAATAAAACCAAGGGCACATCCACATTTGAGCTATGCGGCCATTGGTGAGACTCGTGCTCATATACACATAGATGCACACATTTTTGTCTATGCAATATACTTTCTGAGCACTCTAGAATCTGGACTCTGGAATGCTGCAGTTTGGCATTCAGGCAGGAGGGCAGGGAAGAAGCTAATTTTTCATTGTGCATCCTTTTGATTCAGCTTGCTCATTTTTATCATGCTCATCATTTTTTTTAATGTGAAAAGTGGGACAAAAATAGTTCTGAGGAAAATGCCAAAGGGATGTCTCCATGCCTATTTCTTATAAAGAATCCCAGATATAAACCATAGGAATAGGACAGAGAACCTTGAAATACAAGCTACTGAGGATGCTGAATGTCCTAACCCATGTTTTAGCTGCTTGCCTACTATGATGACCTCCAAGTACCCTAACAGGAAGGTTCCCATTAGTGGTAATAATAACCCCAGCTTGGTGGTCCAAATTCTTTTTGTTGGGAGTTGCAATTCTAACCCATTATTTCACCACAAGATAATACAATTGGGTAGGGAGAATGGTTTCCTAAAAGAGAACAGTGATTAAAACCCACAGCTGTCAGTCTTTAGCAGAAATTTGTCATATTATACAAAGAATTAAATTCATCCTCCATTAAAATATGACTAAAAGAATTAATTAATTTTCAATGTAATAACTTAAGCAAGTAAATCTTGCATGACAATGAGAATCTCTGAACTTTTAATGAACTGTTTAAAATGTTCAAATGGAGCTGAAATCAAAAAGCAGCTCTCTGATAATAATTGTCTTTTAAAGATCCCAGACTCCCCTAAATGAGCTATTTGGTGAGATAATTTCCAAGGGACTGGATCTTGAGATGAAAATTGATGAATAGGACTAGTGAAGGAGGGAATTAGAGGTCAGAGTAATAATCAACCGTTGTGTCCAGACCCCATGAACCATACAGCCTGGTGACCTTTCTGTTGTCTGGGCCATTCTCACTAACTTGAAGCTTGGAAATGTGTTTTATTTAGGTTGGACTATTAGCATGGTGATGCAAGCTTAAGACCACCATGGTAAGGTCACATGGAGTGAGCTCTGACTATCATAATTCTTCCAGCTGATGCACTGGGTATATGAATGTGGGGTGCTGCAGTCCCCCAATACATGACACCAGAGCTGAATTACTGTCCAAATGAGCTCTACTCGAGCCCTTGATGCTGAGTGTTTTGTTAGTCAGAGATCTGGGTCCTGCTGAGACACATCTTAAAGAAAAGGTCAGAGACCCAAGAAGGAAATACATAGTGATATCACTTCTATCTGTAATATGGTCAGAGTAACTATTTCGTATTTCAAAGGATTCTGTGGTGACAATGTGGCACACACAGATGATTAAATTCAGGTATGATCACTGTAGAGTAAATGATCAGACATTTTTTTAATGACACTAGCCTCTGTGGCTATCACCTGCAGCCTTGATTGTGTTAATGCAGAAGGTGCTTGGGAGTGTGGGCATGGACATGCGTGTCTGATTGTGGCCACCTAAAGAATGGGTGCATGTGCACATCTGAGCCTAGAGGCTAGGATGAAAGCTGTGGCAGCGGTGGCTGTAGGAGGAGGAGCAGTGTGGCTACAGAAGAGGTGATACCATGAAATTTTGGGTGTGAGAGAGAATACCAGAGAGAGCCCAAAGAAAAAGCATAAAGATGTTTGGGGCCTGGGAGGCTCTGTTGCCTGCCTGACTCCCAGCTCCCCCTGCCTGGCCCCTGCCTGTCTCCTTGCATGCCAATCTCCCTGCCTGGTGTGCCTATTTCCCTGAGAGAGGATTAAAGTCTGAAAAATCCACCAAGGGTTCTGGGATTCCTTATCCATCTGCCTGAATCAATAGTGAACCTGCCCTCTGTTAGCACTAGAGTTGCCCACCAGCAGCAATATGAGCCCTAGGGACATGCTAATTTCTAAAATAACTCATATCCTGCCCCAAACATGCCTGATCAGAACCTGACTCTTCATAAAACCTCTAGGCATTTCATGAGCATGTTCATGTGTAAGAAGCACTGGTCTGGATGAGAGTAGAGGTCTGGCATGGATTTGGGGTTTGAAAGCCCCCAGGGAATCCTCTCCCTGAGCAGCAAGCTGGTGGAGGTCTGTGAATCCTCTGCACATGTCAATATATTTTGAGATTGACTATCTTTCTTGGAGGCTGTAGGGTAAATGTAAGTTATCAGGTCTTTTCCACCCTCCTGCCATTAGCATCACGATCAACACCTGTGGTCTTGTACGCATTCCTGATAGCAGACACCTGGAGTATGGTGTGGGCATGTGTAAGTAGGCTCACCTGAGCTGAGAAGACCACATAGCAGAGTGTAGTAGAGACCAGTGGAGTAGACCACGAGAGAATGTCGGAAAGTCCAGAAAGAGTAAAGATTTCTGGGGGCTAGGAGGCCTGCCAGCCTGCCCTGCACATGGTTGCCTCACCACAAATGGTATAGAAAGATCATTAAAAGCCTGAAAAAGCCCCCGAGGGCTCCAGGACTCCTCCTTTACCCATCTGCCCGCATCATAGAGAACCTGCTCTGTGCCCTGCTGGCACTTCAGAGACCATTCAAAGGAAGCAATTCATCTGCTGCTGATGGCTCACTGCTACTTACACATCAAATAATCACCCTTTCATCTTTCAACCTTAAAATCCTAAATTATCAGACTGCTATAACCATTCTTAAAAATAATTGGCCAGCAAGCTCTTTGTTAACTGACCAAAAACTGGGGAGAAACACTGTACTGCCTCAGAGAGGCCTTGAAAGGGGCAGAGAAGGATGCTGACCAAAGGGTCTCTGGGCCTCGGACTCTGAGCACCTGAAAGGCTGGTTCAATGGCTCCTTCATGTTCACATGCCTCAAACAGGCCCTGCCCTGGAGAGTTTGCCCAGAGACTGAAGTGAGACTGAGAATGTGCACAAGACACCTACTGTCTCTAGTCAATGCAGGTGAGTCCAGTCTTACCCTTTCTAATTTCACTAGGGAAGTCTGAAGACTGACAGCACCGAGCAGTGGTGTGCTTGTGGACAGCAATCCAAAGGCAATGTGTCCCACACACACCCCTGCTTTATTCCTTCTTCTGATTTCTGTCATGTAAACACTCTCAGACTTCATGTTACCAACAGTCTGTAGGGTAAGGAAAAATGTCAGGCTTTTCTGCCCTCCCACCATCAGGATAGATGACGGAACCCTAAGGTCCTGAATGCATGCCTGATGGCGGCCACCTGGAGTAGGGTGTGGGCATAGGTAGATGGGATTCACCTGGGCTAAGACTGGGCTTTTAAGGGCGGCGTCACGGGGACACCAGCAGCAGCAGCAGAAGCCAAGAAGCCGAGAACAAACAGAAGCCGAGAGAGAAGAGAATTCTGGAGAGCCCAGATAGACTGAAGACTTGCTGGGGGCTGGGAGGCCTGCCAGCCTCCCGGTCCCCCAGCACCCCTGCCTGCCATGTACTGGGTAAATCCCAATAAAAAGACCTGCAAAAAGCCACTAAGGACTCTGACTCCTCCTTTACCCGGTCTGCATGGGATCCTAGAAAACCTGCACTGTGGTCCAGTCCTGCCTCTACACAGTCTAACAACCAGCTCTCCAAATTACTGACCATTTAACAGTTCTCTCGAGTCTGTATGAACCAAATAAGCTGCAGGTGTGAAGCTATTTTTCTGGTTGTCAAACTAATGCTCTTTGCAGTTTTATAGGGTTAAAACCCCAGTCTTTTCCTTGCCCAACAGACTAGGATGGGAAGATTTAAACATAGAAGGGAATCTGAAGAGTTACCATGGGAACCAGGCCCTGCTTGCGACCTTGGGCAGATAGGGTGTAGCGGCAGGAAGGGCCAGTGCTGGTTCTCTCTGATCCCAGCAGACCGGAGTAAAGGAGGAGATTCCTGGAGCCCTCAGCAGCTCTTGCAGACTTTTATTAGGATTTACCAGGTACACGGCAGCAGGGGAACCTCCCAGCCCCCAGCAAGTCTTCACTCTTTCTGGGCTCTCTGGCCTTCAGTCGTGGCCTTGTGCTCCCTTCCTGTTCTCTTTCGCTCTGCTGTTCTGTTCTCCTTCTGCTCTGCTGGTGTCCTTGTGACGCTGCCCGTATAAGCCCAGTCTTAGCCCAGGTGAATCCCATCTACACATACCCTCACTCCACTCCAGGTGGCTGCCATCAAGCATGCATTCAGGACTGCAAGGATCCATCATCAATCCTAATGGCAGGAGGGCAGAAAAGTCTGACAATTTTTTTTTAACTTACCCTACGTAGGGGAACCAAAGAATGGTTACTAAAACAAGGCCATATCGCCCACCTGTGGCCATTGAGGACTGATGAGAAGGCTTAAAAATTCAGACTGATCATGCCTGACACGTGACTAGCTAGCAGCCAGCATAAAGCTGTTTCTTAAATTTTAGAGATAGCCTACAATTCAGTCTAAAAAGTGCTTCAAACTTCTCTCACTGTGCAGACACTTTTGCCTTGCTTCCATTTGTTTTTCTAGCAGGATGATTAATAAATCAATAAATCTGCCTTTTCTACTACTTTCCAAAGTTGTTTGGGTGAATTCATCACTCCCCCCAACCCCCAAGGACCCAGGCATGGCTGTTGATCTCCCCCTGTAGCAGCTGGAGGACACGGAGCAGAGTCTCTATGATCCAAGAAGATGGGGTAAAGGAGGAGTCCTGGAGCCCTCAGTGGCTTTTCAGGCTTTTATTGGGATTTACCAGGTACACAGCAGGCAGGGGTGCTGGGGGGCCGAGAGGCTGGCAGGCCTCCCAGCCCCCTGCAAGTCTTTACTCTTTCTGAGCTCTCTGGCATTCTCTGGTGGTCTCTGCTGCTCGTGGTTCTCCTGGCGTCCCTGGGATGCCACCCCTATAAGCCCAGCCTTAGCCCAGGTGTACCCACTTACGCAGGCCCACACCCCATTCCAGGTGTCCGCCATCAGGCATGCATTCAGGACCACACGTATCCATCATCTATCCTAATGGTGGGAGGGCAGAAAAGCCTGATACTTTTTTATTTACCCTATACCCCCTCATGGCACATAAACCGCCACCTCCCCAACAACAGGTAGGGTTGATACAGGGCAGCAAGGGACACTAAAACTGGCCAAGGTACTGCCCAAATAGTTCACAGGTCACCGTCTGAGTTCTCACCTGCACACACAATTGCAAGACTACTCGGGCTCAGGGAACAACAACGGGATTTAACAAACCAGGGAAAAACAAAGAGTTACTGAGGTTAAAAATGGCCTTTACCTCACCCAACACAGTGTCTAGTGTTTTTCAATCCTAAACAAAAGCAGTTAAAAATGGCATCTTCCCACCACTGAGAATGTAGAGCTCCTCTCCAAATAATAGGCCACATGTCCAAGATGGCGTCTTCCTGTCTCTCCAGAGCTGGAGGATGTGGTAGCCAGACTTCAGTCAGGTTCCAACTCATGAAGACAGCAGACGCACCTGGAGCTGTCGGGATGCCGAGGCAGTACCAGACAAGCGACACTAACACAGCAGCTGCAGTGGCTGAACTACCCGACAAACGGCCACACTTCGGCGGCTCAGTGAGGCATCCAGCTCGTGTTCTGGGTCTTCATTTTCTCTGCCAGGCTGTAACAGCAGCAAAACTGGAAACAGGGGACACTTTTAGTCACTCAGCTAATTGCAAAGCCTTGAAACTTTTCCTCTCTGAGGTTGGCTGCTGGAGATCTCCACCTTCAGAGGCCCACAATAGCCTTCTGGGAGATTGGCGTGGTGGGGGCCAAAATCTGCTGATCCCAAATGCTGAAGATCTGAAAACCTTGAAACCCGAAGACTGAATGAATCTGTGCCCCCTTCTGCAGTCCCTTATATTTCTTATGGGTCGCCCCACCCTAAAATGCGATACTTTTTTTTTTTTAAGATTTATTTATTTATACAAGCACCGGGTACAGTCAGAAGCACAGGAGGGTGAGAGAATTCACCAGAGCCAGAGCGGGGAGCAGAGCAGGCAGAAGGACCGAAGTACACTGCTGAGGGGAGCAGCGGGTGGCAGGCGAGGTCTGCGCTCCATGTGGGACCCTCACCTGCAGCCGGGGACCAAACCGGCACTGCAGAGGCTGTGGGCAGCTTCTTGCTGGACCACTGAGCCACCAGGGGAGACCTGAAAATACGATACTTTTTAGCACTTTTCCTGGTGCTATTTATCCTCACCAGCAACTCCCTCCAGGGGCACTACTTGTAATAGTCTTTTGGCTTCAGCCACCACCAGTTACAGGATGAAAATCATGAAAGCTAAATCCATGTTCTCAGGATTGGTCTTATGGGAGTGAAGGAGCTCAAGGACTTGGTTTTATGCTCTGTAGAATTATTGACACTCCAGGAGGATCATATGACTCCTCTATCATTTTTATAGATCTTGGAGTGGAGGTCTCCTTCTAAGATCCTTGCTGCCTTGCAGTGAGACCCCTACTATCCCAGTGCTCAGCATCTGCCTGGCCCAGCCAGATGGTATACCTGGAATATGAGAGGTTTGCTATGTCATGGGGTGAATTTTCATCAATGGTAAGTGTAAGCCAGCAATGATTTCTCCTTTTCCATGTTCTCCCACCTCCACGAATTCTTCCCAGATAGCAGATCATATACCTCCTTGTAGAAGTTCTTGTGCCTCCCTGGTGGCACAAGGGGTTAAGGCACAGCCTATGAAGCTGTCCTCAGTCACTGCAGCATGAGTTCAATTCCCCGACAGGGAGTGACCCACATGGCGCAGCAGACCTCTCCTGACTCACCTGCTGCTCCCCTTAGCAGTGTATTTTGTCAATCTGCCTGTTCTGTTCCCCAATCTGTCTGTGGTGAATCCTCTCACTGCCCTCCCCCCACCCCACCAACACACATCTCTGGCCTGTACCCCAGTTCTTGTATTTATATATAAATCTTTAAAAAAAAAGTTGTCACAAGGGTCCCATGACCTGTGGCCAATCTAGTGATGCAACCCCTGCTTTGGTCTCTGGCCTTCCCTGCCTCCAGTCTCCCCCTGACTCCTGCTTATTGCACCCTGCATTTCTCAGGAAACTGTTAACAAGAATGATTTTTTTTTTTCTCAGGCTCTGCTTATAGGGACTGAAGTGAATTCCAATTTCAATCGTGAGGGCAGCTTTACCGGGCAGAGTGCCATCCTCCCCTCTTCCCGGTAAGGATGTAATGACCCCCTAGAGTGCGTGTCTCTGCTCTGGCCGGGCATCCTGGGGCTGGAGTATCTTATCAGCAGGACTGGCAGGACTGAACTTCAGCACCCAGGACATAACAGTGCCTTTTGCTCTGAAAGTCCTGGGGTTGGAAAACCGACCCAAGTAAGGAAGTCTTTGTTTCCAAAAGCCTTTCTTGGAAATGTGGGATTTCGAAAATATATTAGAAACCTTTTAGAAAGAAAGACGTTCTTACTTAGGAAGAAAGTTCCTAAGTTAGATGTAGAATGTTCTCTATAATTTTGCCCAGAGAGAATCACATTAGAGGTTTAGTACACGCTTCTCTACAGGTGTTCTCTTCTTAGTTTATGTATTATAGCATATAAAATGCTACCAATTTTGCAGGCTCATTTCCCTTAACTCTAGTCTCTGACTACTTTTCATTCACATATACCTTGAGGTTCAAGGGTGGGGTGGCGTGGCCTTGAATGAGTGCCTGCGGTTTATTTATGAAGTGTTGCTTCAACCCTCATTTACATCTAATTTCTCACTCACACATTCATTCTATCACATTCTATGTGACTTCCTGAGCAGACACAACAAATTCAGAGTCTTAGGGAGGAGAAGTAGGAGAGCCCAGGACCCATGGTGCCTCCCATGCCAAGCTGGCATATAGTGTTCCCCCCACACCCCAGCAAATCCACTTTGTTCCCATTATCTGCTGCAAGACAGGAACACACTGGCATGCATTTCTTGTTTAGTTTTGCCATGTGCTGTTTTGCTGTTATTGATAATTGAGGACTCTAAGGCAACCCACAGAGGGAAACCCAGTTATGTTTGGTTACAGAAATGTGAAATAACAAGGACAAACAGCAGCTAAGAGGGATGAGCTGTTGCCTGTCCCCACAACCTCCCTCCCCATTCCTGCTTCCTTCCCCACTCTTTACCCCTTCTTTCTCTAGTCCCCTTGTCCCTTCACTCTCTTTCCCTCTAATTCACCTGGACCACACCCTTACCCACCACCCAGGGCTTCTTCGCAGGCCACAGGCCCCAGTGAAGATGCCCTTGGAGAGTACAAATTGTTTTGGCTATTTTAGTTTCACAGCAAACTACCCTAAACCTCAGCTGCTTTCGACAGTGACATTTATTGACCTCAAATGTCTGTGGATGAGGGATATTTTTATTTATTTATCTTTTTTTAAAAGATTTATTTATTTATGCATACAAGAGCTTGGGTACAGGCCAGAATTGTGGGGGTGAGAGGATTCACCAGAGACAGAGTAGGGAACAGAACAGGTGGATTGACTGAGGTACACTGCTGAGGGCAGCGGTGGGCGAGTCAGGAGAGGGTTGCTCCCTGGCCAGCCATGTGGGTTCCTCTCCCTGGCCAGCCGGGGGGATTGAACTCATGCTTCAGTGGCTGTGAACAGTTTCATAGGTTGTGTCTTAACCCCTTGCACCACAAGGGAGGTCCAGGTGAGGGATATTTTTAAATTAAATTTGCTTATTTATTTTCTTATATCGCTCATTTTTGTACAGTATTTGATTTCTCCCCTCAGGTGTGGCCCCATAGTTCTCCCACCCCAGAGCACCCATGACCCATCACCACACAGTCCCTTGTGCTCTTCCTTCCCCTGTTTTGAGGCCTCTCCTTGCCCCCTCCCCTGCTGTATGCCTCAGATCTAAGGTCAGCTTGCAAGTTTTATCACCCCACCACCTGCCAACACTTTGTTTGGTTTCTTTATACTCTTTATATAAATGAAACCATTTGTCTTTTTCCTTCTGAAATATTTCGCTTAGCATAATCCCAGCTCCATCCATGTTGCTGCAAATGGCATGAGTTTATATTTTTTGATCACTGAGTAGTATCCCACTGTGTATATGTACCATGTCTTCTTAATCCGTTCATCTATTTTGGGGCATTTAGGTTGTTTCCATATCTTGGCTATTGTATTGGGTATTGTGTATTGTATTGTGTTGCAATAACCATAGGAGTGCAGGTTTCCTTTTGAATTAGGGTTCTTTGGGTAGATTCCTAAGAGTGACATATGGTAGACGTGTTTTTAATGTTTTGAGGAATGGGTCAGGGATTTGGACAAACGTGGTTTCTCCACTCCAGCTGGAGGGCTGGCCAGCTGCCCTGTCTACATGGCATGACCTCACATGCAGTGTATGGTGGCTGAACCCACATGGTAGCCCAGGGATCTATAAGACACACCTCCCTGAGAGAGAAGTAGAAGCACATCATGAAAGATCACTGGGATAGACACATGTCAGCACAGCTGCCTTTACAAGTTCATCATCAAGCCTACCTTTTCAAGAGGTGAACCCTATGTAGCACAAACTAGATATGCTGATATATTCACCCCTGGGTCAGAGAGTGGGCTGGGGACTGACGCCCAAGGAGTAGGCCAGCCCGCCATGTAAGGTGTCATGGAGAGTTCTGGGCCCCATCAGGCCCTGTGATACATGGCACAGAATGTCTGCAGCTCCCAGGCAAAGATGAAGTAGATTTTGGCAACAGAGGACACATCACCCAGGAGCCCGGTGATGGCATGGGATGAAGAAATAAAGGACTGGCCAACTACACTGCCAGTGTCCTGGCCAAGAGTCTGGGTGTCAGCTTTAAACATCCCACTGGATCCAGGCAAGGGATGAGGTTTCCTTCTACCTCCTCATAACTGAGAGTTGTCCCCTATCCTAAAGCCTGCCAACAGCAAGTCTGATTCCAGGTCCTCCTAACGAGGAGTGGCCAGGACAGCCTAGTGGCTCCAGCAGTCTGGCGGGTGGGGCATGGGAAGTAGAGACCGTATGCTCTTCTGTTGTATTGATGAGCTGGTCACTTTCTGGTCTCCGTGGATAAAACTTGAGGAGCAGAGGAATGAGCACAGGTGACTGCAAATCTGGCATGCCCTGTGGGTGCTTCAGTGGGGCTCTCTAAACAGGTCTATAAAACGGGGCGGCACAGCATCACTACTCAAACTCAATGCCTTTTCCCCATGGTATCTTCCTCCTGAAAGCCCTCTGTGACTTCCTACAAACAAGATTCCAGTGTCTGCTTAAACCTTTTGGTTCCCAAGACCATAAGCTGGGGCTGGCAGCTGGGGCTGTGTGGACGCGTTCTCCAGATACCAAGCCGCCCTGACTGTACTCCACAGGGGCGGGGCATAGGCCAGCTTCATGTACTATGACCCTGGGCTGTGGTCCTATTGAGAGTCTGGATTATAAAGGCATTGTCCCCACCTGCAGGGCTCAACAGAAAGTAGGGCCAGGAGTTTGAGGAGATGGAAACAGCATCATCACTGGAGCCCTTCTAAGTGGAACAGCTGGTTCTTAGCCTGTTCATTCTGGGTGGGCTCTCCTGAGCTTAGGTTGCTGAGTCTGCAGGGAAGAAGGGGATGGAAGGTCAAAAGGTATCTTTAGGAAATCAAAGGGCAGGCGGTTGAAGCAGTTTTACCCCAGGATAATGCAGGTGCATTGCCTGGCAGTTCAGTTACCCCTCGTGTGGGAGGAGGCTTGTGTGGCCGAGGCGTCCAGCAACTGCAGCGGAGAAAAGGATGAGCCACAAAACAGAGGAAGGGCCACAGAAGCCCGTGCCAGTAGTGGGAGCACATGCATGGGTGTGGTACTTCTGTTGCAGTTTTGTTCCTTGTAGTGGGGCCTGGCTTGCTGTGTCCACCCTCTGTACCCACTGTTTCCACCAAAAGCTGTCCTGAGGCAGCCAGGGGAAGCTTCCCAGGCATGAGTCTGGGGTAGTGCTGACCCCACTGCAGATGCAGAGGCATTGGCTAGAGAGCTGCCCCTGAGCCGGATGAGCTCCGCCCTCCTCCATGCCACCCTCAGTCTCTAAGATCACTGCCGCCCTTAGTGGGATGTTTCGGACGGCTTGGCTTTTCATGTGCCCTCATATGACTAAAAAGGAATCTATCTGCACAATTTTCACTCAAATAGTGACTTTTGTTCATGCTGATGTAAAAGGGAAGGTGGCACCAGCATAAGTCTGCCAGTGGCAGCTTTGTGAGAAAAGGACGGATAAGACAATGGGGGATGGAGGATGCTTGAGGGCTCACTTGGATGGCTGGTTCCTAGGAGAAAGGGATGGAGAGAGGGAGACCAGAGGAGGGAAGAAGTGTGCTAGCACAAGAGAGCTTCTAAGACCCTCTGCAGCCTCCAGCTCCCAGGACCTAGGATCCTGGGGAGCAGAAGCAGAATCTGCCAAGTGTCAGGCAGCCTTGCCCAGAGCTGAGCTCAAGAGGTTGGGAAGAGGCCTGTGTGAGCTATGTCCCTGTCTGGACAAGGAGAGATTTGAACACTTAATGAAAGTAAATGTTCCCTAATTATTCTGGAAGAGAGCTCCTGGTGAAGGTTGCCATGGAATCGGGATCCTGGTGAGCAGAGGCCTTCACATTCACACTCCAGTCACTCTCTGCCCCCATCAGGTTCAAGCAGCTCCAGCTCAGAGCAACAGGGGCCCATAGCCAGTGACCTAGCACCTACTCCTTCTGGGACATCCAAGAATCATGTTACACACCCTGGCTAGGAATCTGACAGCAGCCTCCCTGAGGGATGCAGAGGTTTGGTGTTTCCTGTGTGCCCTGAAGCTGGGCCACCAAGGGCGGTAGGGCAGAGATGCTTCCACCACCAGGCAGAAGAGAAAATGGAGGCTCACAGAGACCAGTGACTCACGTAGTGTTGTCCAGGCCTCTTGCCTGGGGAGGATGCTGATGGCCTTGGGCATTCCCATGTGTAAGTAACTGAGCTAGCCTTGTGTGTTCCCCCTTCAGTATCCCAGGAATATGTGAAATAAGTACAACAATCGCCTCTGCTTTTTAGGGGAGGAGAAACTGATGAAGGGAAACTTACCTCAGGTCACAGAGCAAGAGAATGGCTGAGGTAGGATTCCAGAACTGTCAGTGCTCTTGCTTGGGAGCAGAGGCAGGCTCCAGGGCTTGCTGTATTCACTGTCGCTGATCTGGCTTTAAGATGTGGCACCAGGTAGGCAGCAGATAGGAACAGAAAGTTCACCCAAGAGGATATCCAGAGGGACAAAAGACATATGAAAAAATTGTTCATCATCACTGCTAATAAGAGATGCTGATTTAAACTACAGTGAGATACCATCTCACACCTGTGAAGATGGCACTTATTAAAAAGAGCCCTGGCGACAAGTGTTGGAAGGGAAGTGGAGAAAGAGGAACCCTGTCATACTTTGCTGGAAATGTGAACTGCTGAAACCATTATGGAAACAATCTGGACTTACCTTAAAAAACTACAAATGGAAATACTGTTCAACCTGGCGATCCCACTCTTGGCATCTATCCATAGAATATGAAGTTATCAAAACAAAAACAAGTTCCACAATATTCATAGCAGCATGATTTAAATAGCTGGGGCATGGGAGTAGACTGAATGTCCACTGACAGGTGATTGGATCAAGATGTGATATGTATTTGTAGCTAGTGGCTGAAATCAGGTGGTGCCCCCTGGAGGGGTTGCTGGTGAGACTATATAGACCCAGGAAAAATGATGAAAATTATTGTTTTTTGGGGTGGAGCAATGAATAAGGAATATAGGGGACTGGAGAAGGAGCTGCTGATTATTCAGTCTTCAGGATTGAGCATTTTTGGATCTTCAGTATTTGGGGTCAGCGGGTTTTGGACCCCACCACATCAATCTTCTAGAAGGTTGTTGTGGACCTCTGAATGTGGAGAGGCTTCCAGCAGACAACCTGAGAGAGGAAAAGTTTGGAGGCCTTGCAATTAATTAGCCAAGCAACTGAAACTGTTCCTGGTCTTGCTGCTGTTACAGTCTGGCAGAGAAGGTGAAGACCTAGAGCCAGGCTCTTTGCTGAGCTGCGTAAATATGGCCGTTTGTCACGTCATTTGACCACTGGAACTGCTATTTTGGGTGTCGCATGTCTGGCTATGTGCTGGGGCAACTTGGTAACTCATGGAGCATCTCCTGTTGTGTCTTCTGCTGTCCTTGTGAGTTGGACCTGGCCTATAGTCTGGCTGTTGTGTGTCTGCAGTGGCAGGAAGATGCTATCTTGGGCATGTGGCCTATTGTTTGGGAAGGGATCTCTACTTCCTCAGTAGTGGGAAGATGCCATCTTAGCTGCTTTTGTTTAGGACTTAAAAATACTTGACATGGCTTCTAGTGAGATAAGTGGCCATTTTTGGCCTCAGTAACTCTTTGTTTTTCCCTGGTTTGTTAAATAAATCCCATTGTTGTTCTCTGAGCCTGAGTAGTCTTGCAATTGTGTGCATTCATAAAGAACTCAGTGCCCAGTAAACAATTTGGACAGTGTCATTAAGCAGTTTTTGTGCCCCTTACTGCCCTGTATCATACTCTGCATGAGGTATATATCCATGAAACAGTGAAATGCAGCCATTGTCAACAAAATTAAGGGAATTTGAAAGAAATATACGCAGCATAAGGATAAGTCAGAATGATAAATACTGCACAATTACATAGCAGACAATTCAACAATGTAAAACAATTTTGAAAATTAGTAGATATTAATAAACATCATGCAGACTCTGAGATTAAAAGGGAGAGAGGAGGGATGGTCACAAGGGGACACAATGATGTTGGTGGTGAAAAAGAATAAAGTGGTGACAGGGAAAATTGTGGGGGTTATTCTGGACATTTGGTTGAATGCACTGAACTATAAGCACAACCTGGAGTGCTGAACACCCAGTCAAAACAGTTCCCATTCAGAAGAGAATTCTGTCCAGAGACTGCAGCTATGTGCCTCTCACAGTGTCCCTTTTTAAAGGCTGTTGAGTCTCCTGGCTTGTGCCGGCACCACACATGAACTGGACAAGAGCCCTGCCAGATGTTTGACTAGACTTGCATAGTGGCAGATGTGGTGACATGTACCTAGGGCCTAGGTCTTTGTAATTAATGCACTTGCCCTGCTGTTCCTGGGTTCCTAATTAGAGTGTGATGTGATCATCTGCGTTTCCCTGCAGCTTTCATGGACTTTTTCCCCACTAGGCTAAGTAGGACTATTAGACCTAATCATATTAGGTGATTATAGTCACACATGGTCAGACATTCACTCAGGAAGTTAAGTCTTCAGAACATGGAGCTGTGGCCTAGACACCGCACCTCTCTTATTCTGGTTGTACCTGTCAGCTTTAATGAAGGGACATGAGCCCTGGACTCAGTGCTGGAGCCTGACTTCTTCTCTTACCCAAGGCATGTGCTTGCCCCAGATATGACCAGATCACGGGAAAGCAGCCCTTTCTTCTCATCTGAATCCCCTTGCTTTGTTCACATAGACAGATCTCTCTGATGACACCCTCCTTATCAGAGTTATTTATTCTGTAAATAACTTGGGTCTCTCTCAGTTGGGGTATGCTAGCTGCTATTGCAAAAACACCTCAATTTGGATTCCTTTTATAACTCCCTCTTGACTAATTGCTTTAGCTAGGACTTTTTATACCATGTTGAATAGTGCTGGTGAGAGTGGACATCCTGTCTTATACCAGGTATTAGAGGAAAAGATTTTAGTTTCTCATCATTGAGAATGATACTAGCTGTGGGTTTAGCATATAGTACTTTAACTATGTTAATATATGTTCCATTTATCCAGTTTTTCTGAGATTTTCATCATAAATGGATATTGGAACTTATCAATGAGTTCTCAGCATCTATTGCTATAAGCACATTGGTATTTTTTGTTTTTTCCTTTTTGGTGATGCAATGAATTACACTGATTGATTTTCAGATATTGAACCATCCTTTTGTTCCTGATATAAATCCCACTGATCACGATATATAATCCTTTTAATGATTTGTTGGATTTAGTTTGCTAAGATTTAATTGAGGATTGTTGCATATATGTTCATTAGGGATCGTTCTGTCATTTTCTTTCTGTGTGATGTCTTTGTTTTTAGTATTAATGTAATGTTGACCTTATGAGTTTGGAATTTTTTTTAATATTTTTTATTATTTCCTCATTAACCCCGTGGTCTTTTAGTATTATGTTTTTCAGTGTCTATGGATTAGAGTATTTCCTTGTTTTCTTTTTATAATTGATGTCTAAATTGATTTCTTTGTGGTCAGAGAAGAGAGTTGGTATTATTTCAGTTTTTATGAATTTGTTGATATTTATCTTATGACACACTAGATGGTCAATACCGGGGAATGATCCATGTAAATTTGAGAAAAATGTGTATTCAGCTTTTTAGGGATATAGTGCTCTCTAAATATTTATTAAACCCATGTGGTCTAGTTCTTTGTTTAGGGTGATTATGTCCTTATTTATTTTCTTTCTTTGATCTGGCCATTGGCAAGAATGGGGTGTTGAAGTGGATGAAGACAATTTTCGACCACATTTGTATTTTCTCCAGCGTCTTGTTTCAAATTTGATAGAATTGCCTGATATATTTTTGGTGTTCCATTTTTTTGGTGAGTATATACTGATATTATTGAATGTTATGTCTTCCTGTTGTATTGTTCCATAATCATTATAGAGTGTCCATCCCTGTCTCTTGCTAACTTTTTAAGTTGGAAATCTATTTTATCGGTATAAGTGTGGTTCTCCCTACCTTCCTTTAGGTACAATTTGCTTGTAGAATTGTTTTCCATCTATTTTCTTTAAGTGTATGTTTGTCCTTGAAACTGAAATGTGTTTCCTGGGGGCAGGAAAAGGTTGGATTCTGTTCCTAATTCAACTAGATACTGCACATCTTTTATTGTTCAGTTCAATCTATTGACATTTAGAATGATTATTGATATAAGAAAATTAGCTGTTGCCATGTTGTCCTTAGATTTTTGGTTCTATTTAATTGCTTATTCAGTTCTTTGAGTTTATTTCTTTCTTTGGTAAAGTTCCTTTAAATATTTGGAGTGAGTGCAAAATTCCCTAGGATTCTGTTTGTCTGAGAATTCTTTGTTTCTCTCTCATATCTGAAGGAGAGTTTTGCAGGATAGAGTATTCTTGGTTGGCAAATTTTTATTTTTGATTATTTTTAATGTTGCTTCATTCTCTCCTTGCCTGGAATATGTCTTCAGAAAAGTCTGATTCTAGCCTAAGTGGGGTTCCTTTATAAGTTTTCTGTTTTCCCCTCTCATCAACTCCATTTTCATTTCTTTATCTTGGTCTCTTTGAAGTTTGTCTTGATGTAGGTTTTCCTTAGTTTAGGTAGCTTGGAGTTGTTTTAGCTCCCTGTATTTCTATGTTCAGTTCTTTCTTCAAGATTGGGAGATTTTCTTTCATTATATCTTTAAGAAATTTTTCAGTTCCTTTCTCTCTTCTCCTGGGATGACTGTGATTCTTATATTTCTTTTCCTTATGGTGTCAGATAATTTTCAAGTGTTCATTTTTCCCCTATGCAACTCTCTTTCTTTTTCTATTTTGATTCTTTCCACAATTGTGTTTCCAAGATCACTGACTCAATTGTCCATTTTGGTTTATTCTATTTCCTTGACTTGCTCCAGAATTTTTTCATCTCCTCCATCAATTTTTCTACATGTTGCACTTCCATTATTTTCTTACTCAATCTTTCAATTTTGATCTTTCATTGATTGTGTTTCTCATAGCCTGGAGGTGACAGTGGCCAGCTGGGGAGTTAGCCCACGCCGGCCACTTCCGACCAGTAGTCTGAGCCCACAGGGGGAGTGAGCACCCACAGCCGGGGCAGACCAGGCGTGCAGAAGAGTGTGCCTGAGACCGGACGCGCAGAGAGTGTGTCCTGCATTGCCATTTTAGAACAGGGACATTTCTTCTGTAAAGACTGCCTACAGAAGACTCCCTCAGGAGCCAGAGGTGAGCGGGGGAAGTTCGCCCACGCCAGACCCCCTCTGGCCTGCAGTCCAAGCCCAGAGGGGGAGCGGGAACCCACCGCCGGGGTAGACCAGGAGCACAGGGGAGTGTGTCCCCACATCGGCATTTTAGAACAGGGACCTTTCTTCAGTAAAGACTGCTTGAAACTGACAGATGGCTCCCGGAGGAGCCAGAGGGAAGCAGAGAAGCTCACCCAAGATGCCGGCCAGTCCCAGCAACACACTGTCCCAACGCATATGGCAAATTAGAAAACAGACAGTAGGGAGTAGAAGAACCACACGCAACCTAGCAACTCCTCAGGGAAAAAGCACACCACAGAAAGAAAACCAGCCCCCAGATTGCAACGACAGTAACTTGGAAGAACTTCGGAGCCTTCCAGAAAGAGAATTTAAAATTGCTGTGATTAAAAAACTGACAGAAGTCATAAAGGAAAACAATGATAAGGGAAAAATAATCAATGATCAGAAGAATGAAATTGAGTCCCTAAAGAGGGAAGTAAAAGAAATGCAGGAGATCAAAGAATTAATGGAAGAACTAAAGAATTCTGGGAAAAGCAATGAAAGAAGAATAGATGAAATGGAAGAACGAATAAGTACTCTTGAAGACACAGAAATAAAAAGAAACAAAACAGAAAAGGAAAGAGAAGTACGAAGGAAAAAGAATGAAGAAAGACTTCGGGAACTATCAGACACCATGAGGAAAGGAAATATAAGAGTTATAGGAATACCAGAAGGAGAGGAGAGATGTAGGAACAGAGAAAATATTCAAAGAGATAATTTAAGAGAACTTCCCAAAAGTGAAGAAGGAGCTGAAAATTGATATACAAGAAGCAAGAAGAACACCAAACTTCCACGACGAAAGGAAAAATACAGCAAGACACATAATAGTAAAGCTCCCAAGAATCCAGGACAAGGAAAAAATAATGAAGCTGATAAGAGGGAAGAAACAGATAACATTCAAAGGAAAGCCAATCAGGCTGACATCAGACTTCTCTGAAGAAATACTACGGGCAAGGAGAGAGTGGAAGGACATAGTCAACAGACTCCAAGAAAACAGATGCCAACCAAGAATACTCTATCCCGCAAAGCTCTCCTTCCTCTATGAAGAAAGAATAAGGACCTTCCCAGACAAACAGAAACTCCGGAATTTCATTACAACTAAACCCCCCTCCAAAAAATACTACAAGGAGTCCTAAAGCCAGAACCTCAGAGGGACGAATAACAACGAAAGAAGGCCAAAACAAAAAAAAAAGTTATTAAAAGAATAAATAAATAAAAGCAAAGGAAAGACAAACACAATGGAAAATACAGATGCTAACATATCAATAATAACCCTAAATGTAAATGGGCTAAACTCTTCAATAAAAAGACACAGAGTTGCAGCCTGGATTAAGAAACAAAACCCAACCTTTTGCTGTCTCCAGGAAACACATTTAGCTACAAAAGATAAAAATAGGCTCAAAGTCAAAGGATGGAAAACAATCCTACAAGCAAATGGACCAAAAAAGAAAGCAGGAACAGCTATACTTATATCAGATAAAACAGATTTCAAACTGAAAAAGATAAAAAGAGACCCCAATGGTCACTACATTATGATCAAGGGGACAATACTTCAAGAAGAAATAACACTCATTAACATATACTCACCAAACGAAGGAGCACCAAAATATATCAGACAACTGTTGTCATCTCTGAAAACAGACATCAGAGAAAACACATACGTAGTGGGAGACTTCAACACACCACTATCAACAATGGATAGATCAACAAGACAAAAAATAAGTAAAGAAACCAAAGCTTAAATAAGGACCTAGAGCATTTGGGCTTAACAGACATCTATAGAATACTAAACCCCCAAAAAACGGAGTACACATTTTTCTCAAGCGCACACGGATCATTCTCCAGGATCGATCACATACTGGGGCACAAGACAAACATCAACAGATACAACAAGATTGAAATCATATCAACCATCTTTTCTGACCATGAAGGCATCAAACTAGAAATAAACCATAAAAAGAAGGCAAGGAACTTTCCTACCTCATGGAGATTAAAAACCACACTACTGGAAGAACACTGGACTAATGAGGAGATCAAAGAAGAAATTAAAAAATTCTTTGAATTGAATGACAAGTAGGACACCAATATCCTAAATGTATGGGATGCAGCAAAAGCAGTAATAAGAGGAAAATATATAGCAATAGAAGCTCACATCAAGAAACAAGAAAGAACTCAAAGAAACAACCCAATCTCGAAGCTCAAAGATCTAGAAAAAGAACAACAAAAAAACCCCAAAACCAGTAGAAGAAAAGAAATAATAAAAACCGAAGCAGAAATAAATGAAATTGAAACTAAAAAAACAATCCAAAAGATCAATGAAACCAAGAGCTGGTTCTGTGAAAAAATCAATAATATAGACAAACCCCTAGCCAGGCTCACAAAGGAAAAAAGGGAGAAAGCACAAATAAACAGGATCACAAATGAAAGAGGAGAAATCACAACGGACACAGCAGAAATCAAAAGAATAATCAGTAACTACTATGAACAGTTATATGGAAACAAGTTCCACAATCTAGAGGAGATGGACAAATTCCTACAACTCTACAATCACCCAAAGCTAGATAAAGAAGAAATAGAACACCTAAACAGACCAATTACAATCAGCGAAATCGAAATGGTAATCAAAAACCTCCCCAAAAACAAAAGCCCAGGACCTGATGGATTTACAAATGAATTCTACTGAACATTCAGAGATGAATTAGTGCCTATCCTTCACAAACTCTTCCAAAAACTTGAGAAGGAAAGGACAATGCCAAACACATTCTATGAAGACAACATTACACTAATACCAAAACCGAACAAGGACAACACAAAAAAGGAAAACTACAGGCCAATCTCCCTAATGAACACTGATGCAAAAATCCTCAATAAAATTTTAGCTATCAGAATCCAACAATGTATCCATATGATAATTCACCACGACCAAGTAGCATTCATGCCAGGGACACAAGGATGGTTTAACATCCGAAAATCAATCAACGTTATCCAACACATCAACAAAAAGAAATATAAAAACCATATGATAATATCAATAGATGCTGAGAAAGCTTTCGACAAAGTGCAACACCCATTCATGATAAAAGCCCTTGAAATTCTTGGGATACAAGGAACATACCTCAACATCATAAAGGCCATCTATGACAAGCCAACAGCCAGTATCATTCTCAATGGTGAAAAGCTGAAAGCAATTCCATTAAGATCTGGAACAAGACAAGGATGTCCACTCTCACCACTGCTTTTCAATATAATACTGGAAGTCCTAGCCAGAGCAATAAGACAAGAGAAAGACATCCAAGGAATCCAAATAGGAAAAGAAGAAGTCAAACTATCACTATTTGCAGATGATATGATTATATACATAGAGAACCCCAAAAACTCCACAGAAAAACTAATTCAACTCATCAATCAGTTCAGTAAATTGGCAGGATACAAAATTAACATGCAAAAGTCAGTAGCCTTCCTATACACAAACAATAAATCTGAAGAAGAAGAAATCAAAAAAAACATCCCTTTTATTATTGAAACAAAAAAAATCAAATATTTGGGAATAAATCTAACAAAAGAGGTAAAGGACCTATACAAAGCAAACTATAAAACACTGTTAAAAGAAATAGAAGAAGACACAAAGAAATGGAAAGACATCCCCTGCTCATGGATTGGAAGAATAAACATTATTAAAATGGCCATCCTACCCAAAAGCAATATACAGATTCAATGCTATTCCAATCAAAATTTCAATGTCATTCTTCAAAGAAATATAACAATTATTGATGAAATTCATATGGAATCACAAAAACCCCGAATAGCCAAAGCTCTCCTGAAAAAAATGAAGGGAATGGAGGCATCACACTGCCAGTCTTCAAACTATACTACAAAGCCATAATCATCAAAACTGCATGGTATTGGAACAATAAAGACATACAGACCAAATGGAATCGAATAGAAAATCCAGAAATAAACCCACAGATTTATGGTCAACTAATCTTTGACAAAGGAGCAAAGACTATGCATTGGAGCAAAGAAAGTTTGTTCAATAAATGGTGCTGGGAAAACTGGGTTGCTACATGCAAAAGAATGAAGCTTGACCACTACCTCACACCATACACAAAACTCAACTCAAAATGGATTAAAGAACTAGCATAAGACCTGAAACCATAAAATATATAGAAGGAAATATAGGCGAAGCACTACGTGATTTGCACATCAAAGACATCTTTATAGACACATCACCCAAAGCAGTGATAGTAAGGCAAAGATCAACAGCTGGGTCTACATCAAATTGAAGAGCTTCTGCACAGCAAAAGAGACAATAACAAAAACAAAGAGAAACCCCACCAACTGGGAGAACATTTTTGCACCCAACACTAATGATAAAGGACTGATCACAAAAATCTGCAAAGAGCTGATAAGACTCAACAACAACAAAGAAAATAATCCAGTCCAAAAATGGGCAGAAGAGCTAAAAAGAAACTTCTCTGAAGAGGAAATGCAAATGACCAACAGGCATATGAAAAAATGTTCAACATCACTTGTAATCAGGGAAATGCAAATCAAAACTACCATGAGATACCATCTTCCACCAGTGAGAATGGCACATATTAAAAAAAACTAGCAACAACAAATGTTGGCGAGGTTGTGGAGAAAAAGGAACTCTCCTGCACTGTTGGTGGGAGTGCAAACTGGTCCAACCACTATGGAGAGCTGTGTGGAGATTTCTGGACCTACTAAACATAGAGCTTCCATATGATCCAGCAATTCCACTCCTAGGTATCTACCCAAAGGACACAGAAACATCAATTCCAAAGAACACCTGCACCCCTATGTTTATAGCAGCACTGTTTACAATAGCTAAGCTTTGGAAACAACCCAAATGCCCAAAAATAGATGACTGGATCAAGAAGATGTGGTACATATACACCATGGAATATTACTCAGCATTCAAAAAAGATAAGCACATGCAATTTGCAGCAACATGGATGGCACTGGAAGGGATCATGCTCAGCGAAATAAGTCAAAAAGAAAAAGAAAAATACCGGATGGTCTCACTCATAGCAGGAATCTAGAAAACTTAAATAAGGGACCAGGAAAATGAATAACTATAAGAAAGTGAAAATCAAAATCAACAAAAAACTATGAACCAGAGACACTTTTTGCAGGGTGGGGGTCGGGAGGGAGGGATTGGGGTCAGAATGGGGGGGTTGCAATTGTATGGGGAATATAAAAATAAAATTTATTATTTAAAAAATAAATAAATAAATAAATAAATAGTAGAAAAATGGGGGTGCGACACCTTCAGAATTCAAAGTATTCTAGAAAGCTAAAATAATTGAACAGCATGGCAGCAGGACAAAAACATACACACAGCCCAATGGAATAGAATTGAGAGCCCAGAAAAAAAACAAATTTTATAGACAACTAATCTATGACAAAGTTTATATTCTGGAACAAGGAATGGTGTTGGGAAAATTGGACTGCCACATGGAAAAATAATACAAGACCAATATTTCACACCATAGTTTTAAATCTATTCAAAACGGATAAAAGACTTGAAAACACAAATACATAGAGGAAAGCATAGACAAAACACTCCATAACATAAATTTTAAAATATTTTTGCATATTCATGTCCAGCAGCAAGAAAAACAAAGGAGAATACAAATAACCAGGGCTATATCAAACTAAAAAGCTTCTGTATACTGAAAGAGACACCCTGCTAAATGGGAGAAAATATTTGCACACCATATATCTGACTGATTGCTATTGAACATTTACAAAGACCTCATACAACTGAACAAAAGCAAAACAAACAGTCCATCAAAGAGTGGGCAGTAGAACTGAATAGGTGCTCCATGAGAGAATGCTTCATATAAAAAACAAACAACAACAGCAACTAAAAACAGAAACAAGTGCTGGGAAGGGTGTGGAGAAAAAGAAACCCTCTGACACTGTTGGTGGGAATGTAGACTGATCCAGTCCCTATGTGGAGGTTCCTCAAATCACTAAAAATGGATTCGTGCTCTGACTCATTAATTTCACTCCTAGATTTTCACCCAAAGAATGCAAAAATAATAATTTGAAAGGAAACATGCACACCTATGTTTATTGCAGCACTATTTGCAATAGCTAGGATATGAAAACAGCCTAAATGCCCCAAGAAGGATGTGTTATATATACACAATGGAATATTACTCAGTAGTCAAATGGATAATCTCATGCCATTTGTGGCAACATGGGTGGAGCTAGAAGGGATTATACAAAGAGAAATAAGTCAGAAGGAGAAAGACAAATACTGGATGGTTTCACTTATATATGGAATATAGTGAAACCAAACAAAAGTATCAGACAAAGACAAAGCTTGAAAGCTGACCATAGATCTAGGAGGTGAGGGGGGAGATAAATGGGAGGGGTGAAAGCAAAAAGGGGAAGAGTACAAGGTACTATGGTAATGGAGTATGGCTGCTTTGGTGGTGGGAGAACTATGGTGATCACACTGAGGAGAGAAATCCTATAGTTAAACAATTAACAAGGATGTAAGAAAAAGGTATTTCATTAAAAAATAAATTAATTAAAAAACAAAATAAAATGAGGAAAAATATATGTATAATCTTACTCTGTTTTCCAAATGAATAATTTTGAGAAAAATACACAAATGCATAAATATGGTGTCTGTTCCCCAGAAGATAGTAAAATACAGAGGAATTCACAATCACTTCAACAACTAGGACTGGGCTGAATTAGTACTCATACCTACAACAGCATTGTGAACACCTTTGTTTTTCTTCCTTTGCACCAGATCTAAATGGATCAACGTATCCTCTGTGATTCAAGTTCTGAGATTCACGCTGTGCCTGTGCTGAGATTTTACCTCCCCAGCTAATGATCAGGGAATGGAGGATGTTCAGTCACATACCAGAGAACAGGGCAGCTGGGCTCCTAGTTGTCCTGCTCATCCCATGCCTGCAATGGAGCTCCTTCATCACAATGAGTCTGTGGGAGTGGAGAGAGAGAGCCATTAAACACACAGCTGCATCTTCCTAATCTTTTACTCCCTCCATCCCAGCAGAACACCCGGCACAAACTACAACTCTGATTTTTTCAACTATGAAGCATGCCACGTGCATAACAATGTGTCATGTGGCTGTAGCACCTAAGCGTTCCCACCAAGCCTAAGGATGGGTGATTGCATGCCCATGACTCCCTCTGCAAAGTGGGAGTCCTTGTTCTCCTAAGTTGTGTATGTAGTGTTCCACCTCTTGCTATCCTTGTATCACTGCTTCAGAGTGATTGTTTTTCTTCCTTTGAACCAGATCTAAATGGATCAATGTATCTTCTGTGACTTACATGTTTTACTCACTGTTGTATTTTGAGATTCATGCTTTTGATGTTCACTCATTTTCAGCACTTCATTTTCTCACCATGGCAGGAATAATGGTAGCAGGTCTGCAATAAATGCTGTTGATAAATCAATGGACAGATACACATGTCTTACACGGAGGAAAGAGAAGAACTCTGAGTTTTCATGAGGCAGCCAGCAGGCCAGGCTTGGTGATGAGTCTGCACTTATCTGGACCTTTGGGTCTATGTCCATCAGCAGTTTATACCTATATGGATTGGGGGTTAGGGGTTACAGCTGGGAACTGGGCCATACATGGCATGCACTGGGGGTCAGTATGGCCAAGGGCAAGGATGGGAGAGGTGTGCTGAAGGGTATACTTGAGGTCCAAAATTAGGTCTTCAGTTCTACTTGCAGATACTGCCCCTCCCCCTATGCTTGTGGAGCCAGAGAAGGGGTGTCTCATCCAAGTCACTGGCAATGTGGGTGCTGCCCCAGCCTGTAGTTTCACTTACTGGGAATGGAGAAGTCAAATCCTCAAGAGAAACCTGGGCCCTTGAGTACCTCAAAGCTAAGACTAGATTGAAAATTGACAGAGCAAGAAATACAACTCCAGGAAGACCCCCTTAAATGAAAAGCAGATGTCTTAGGCACAAGGGCTGGGGCCTATATAGATTTTGGGACTGGGCTTTGAGAACAAAGGAATTAAACTCTGTGGGCTGAGAAGGCAAGGAGACTGGGCTTGGCTGGAGTCCATTGGTCCATCTGGGTATGGGTCATTTATGTTGCCATTTGTGGGCACAAATAAACAGCAGCTCAGTGGTCATGCCGGGCTGGAGACTATCTCATGGGTGAACATCTCATGGAGACTGTGTGCCCACTGTTCCCATTTGACCTGGTCTGGTCTCAAGGTCTGTAGCTTCTTTTGTAATAGCCACTTTGATAAGCTACCAAAAGATAGCTCAGGCATGCTTAGGAAAAATATAGTAAAAAAAAAATATGGACCAAGGAAACTTATGATAGCAGATGTCTGGGCCTAGAGTCATTAAATTAGTCTAGCCTTTATTTATTGACCCATAAAACGATAGGATCAGCAGAGTTCTGTCCTTAAGTGCTGTTCTGCTGTCTCTGTCCTGGGACCTTTCCTGGCACTCTTGGAGAAGGCTCCTGCATTCACACTCTGATGTGAGGGGTGATCTAGGCACTGAGCACCTCCTAAAGTGAAAGCCTTCCCCACCTCAGAGCAAGGACTGAGATGCCCACACAGCACTAAAACACACTTATGAGCTTTGAGTTTCCAGTCATCAATACTTCTAGGAGGGACCCCTAAATGTGGTCATTCCCACAGTCCACTAAATACTTTAATTTGCTTTTTGGGGTATGCAGATCTTAGTCTTTTGCCTGTCCATGACTATCCCCAGCACACATGTCTACCAGTGACAAAACTTCAGGATGGGCCTGGTCAAGCCAGGGCATTTTGTAAACCCAGCAAGTGAGTTCTTTGGGTGTAGCCTCCTGGACTACATGTCCCTCAGCTCTGGTGATCTCTTGTTTCTTTCTTTTATTTTTTAAGATTTTATTTATTTATACAAGCACTGGGTACAGTCAGAAGCATGGGAGGGTGAGAGAATTCATCAGAGCCAGAGCGGGGAGCAGAGCAGGCAGACTGACGAAATACACTGCTGAGGGGAGCAGTTGGTGGCAGGAGAGGTCTGCGCGCCATGTGGGACCCTCGCCCAGTGGCTGGGGATCGAATGGGTGCTGCAAAGGCTGCGGGCAGCTTCGCAACCCCGCGCTCAACCACTGCGCCACCGGGGAGGCCCCTGATCTCTTGTTTCTCCTGTGGGGTGACTTCTACTTCAGGCTGCATGAAGAGTTAGAAAATGCAAAAGCCAGCTTGACATTTCTGAAGTCAGGATATGTCCTAATGTGGGCAGGCCATGAAGCTCTTAGGGTCAGCACTAATGGGTGCCCCTCAGGCTGATGAGGTGGACTCTCATTCTGTAGGACCTGAGGAGGATTTGTAAGCAGAATCATGATGGTTGTGTGGTGCGGGGAGAGAGAGAGAGAGGCAGAGTCAGAATGAGACAGGGAGAGAAGCATGTGAGTGAGGGAATTCTAGCTTTTGGGCCCTAAGGAAATACTTACTTTTGAGTCATTTATTGAGAAAAAAGTTAAAGCCCCAAACCACAGTAAAATGGAGGAGTTTTAGGAGCTGACTGCAGGGGAGAACCAACTAAAAGGCGGGAGAAGCTCATAACCACTCCCTGTTCAAGCTCAGTAAACACCTGGGAAGGTGGGGAGGGGGCAACGATGCACGCTATGGAAGGAGGGCAGTTGTGGGTATTGTCACTCTTTTCCATTCACTCGTATACCTAAGAGCAGCATTGGGCTCACAGGTAGCCCCGTGCCTCCCCCGCACACCATGGCAGGAAACCAGTCTCATTGCATTACAGTCACACCTTGGCAGCCTCCATGGTTACAGAGAAATTTGCCCCTTCTGTGTACACCTCAGAAAGAGGGAAGGGCAAAGGAAGTCACACCTCTGAGCTCACCCAAAAAATGTCTTCTTTTCTCTGAGTTCCTCAATTTGTCAGGACACTTCCACATGGCCACTTTTGGCCAGTGGGCTCCCAGATTGCTGAAGGGCTACCTCATGGGCCCTAAAACAGAAGACCTTGTAGCGGTCTGGGGATTTAGAATAAGTTCACTTTATTTGTAATCAGGGGGCTTGGAAGGATCGAGGTTCAAACTGAGAAATCAGGGCTCAAGGCAGGACCTAAGGTGACCCCAGAATATGGGATGCTCCCAACATGCCCCACCCCAAGATCCTCAGGACATGATGCTAGCCAGGCAGTCAACTTTGTCACGGGTGATGGAGAGGGTCTGTATCTGTGACTGATGATCCAGTGTCACTCGATCCTTCATTACCATGGCCCGGGACCTTCATTCCCCACTCCCAGCTCTCGCTCACTGAAGATGGGCTCATGCTGTGGTTTGGGCAGGCTCAGCACAGCACTCAACTGGGGAGGAGGAGCTATGCATAAAATCACAAAGTCAATTTAATTAAATCCAGCAAACACTTAAGGAAGACCTTCCCTTCACATCATTCTGGACATGATGACAGAGTTCCATCATAAAGGTACTTAATTGAGCTGCGTTCAAACACAAAGACACAGAGTCCTCTGGAGCAAGGCAAGCAGGAGTGACATCATTTAAACAGGCATCTCAGTCAATGAGCATTTATCCAGAGGCACAAACGCAATCAATCCTGGAAATAATCGATGCATTTTAAGCAAACTTACGGGAAGAAGGCATGAGTGATTTTAAGGTTTTCCTGCCACTGACTAGGGGTGAAAGGAGCTGCTGAATGGATAGACAGCATTAATGAGGTGACAGGGAGGGTCAAAGCAGCAACTTGTGGCCTGACAGAAACCCCGGTCAAGTCACAGGTGGAAGCTGACACATCATCAGCGGATGATGGAAACAAAAGTAAACAGCAGGGAAGCTGGCAAGCTGGGGTCTACAAGCTGCACTGTTGCTGTCAGCAAACTCCCTGGTGACTCCTTGATAAAAAGGGACACTCGGTGGGAGGATATTAGCGGGGTGATCTTGTACACACAAGGGTGTCACTGTGCAGGGCTGGAAACACAACTCACCCATGCTGGTATTTGATATCAATTAAAAGAATGTAATACTTTCATATTGCACTCTGTTTTTATCGCATTTTCACATCACCAAATTTTCAGGGGAAGTTTGATCACATGAGTGTTTCACTTTATGCTCTTTTAGAAACAATTTCAAGATGCATCTGCAGAGAATCATCTGAGATGACATAAAACCCAAATATGACCCTTTTCATCATTGATGGCATCCGTTTTTATCAGAACTGGTGATGTGACACCTGAATTCACCTCTATTCTGGCATCTTAAATTCTCATAATGAAACGGGGGCAGGCAAGGCAACAAAAGAGGCCACAGGGCAGGAGGCAGGATGGATGGAACGGCCACCCACCTGCCCGGGCTCTGAGACCAGAGAATCACCAAAAAGACCCAAAAGGCTAAATGGCCAAAAACCAAAACCAAGAGCTATAGCCTAACAAAAGACAGTGCCCGGTAAGAGGACAGGTCACTGTCTGCTGGTTCTCACCCATGCGCACAATTGCAAGAGACATCAGGTTCCAGGAACAACAACCACAGGGTTTATTTTACAAACAGAGGAAGCAAAGAGCTCGCACTGTATCCACAAGAGGCTTCTACCTCACACAGATAGTGTCAGTGATGGTCACTACCGGTCACCAGGAGTGCTGGACCACACTGGTCAGTAGTGATGGCCACTGCTGGTCCCGCAGAGTCAGGGTCAGAGACACCCAGTGTTAACAGCTCTTTGTGAGTTGTCGGGTTATCCCAACCACAAACAGCTCTTGCGACACCAGGCCCAGGGCCTTTGGTGCTCCTCTCAGGCAATGTCGTAGACAGAACCGAGGCCAGTCTGTGACAGTCCTTCGGCCTCTCTTCCACCCGCAGAGGTCAGCTGCTGGATGCTTGTTTTCTTCTTTCTTCAGAGACTGGAACCCTCTTCTTTTCTTCAGGGGTTGGTGTCGTTGTCTCCTGGGCTGGCGTCGTGTCTCCTTTCTCTGGGGGCTGGTGTCACGTTGTCTACCTCAGCTTCCTCCAATGTGACTTATCTCCTCTTTCAGGATGCCCCAACTACAAGGCTGATTGGACCATTTTTAAAAAGGCTCTGAGGAGCAACTGCCACAACTGACTTGTGGTGAGAGACTGGGTCCTGGTAACAAAAGTCTGATTGGACCATTTAGCACCAATCAGCTCATAGGTCCCACCTGATTGGTCCATTCCACGGTCCAGGAAATACACTGTTACATAAAAGGTCTCTGAGGAGCAACTGCCACAACTGACTTGTGGTGGAGCAGCAGGTTGAAAACACCACTGCTCCTGCCGGCTCCCAAGGCTGAGAGGCTGGGTTCTGGTAACAATTGTAGCTCTTCTACAAGTTCCCCAGGTCTTTGGCAGATGAATACGGAAAGAGGGACATGGCGGTGAGTTCTCCCCATGGCTTTGTCAGGGAAGGAAGGGAAGTGATGAGCACCAGGCTGGGGCCCAGGACTTCAGCAAACCTGAGCTGGCCTCAGGCACCGCTGTGTGCTGTTTCCATCACTGAGGATGACACATGAGGCTCAAAGGCAGTTCTGAGCACAAAAATCTCCCAGTTCTAAGGCTCTCCCTATTCCGGGATGTGTATGTATGTGTGTGTGTGTTTGTGTGTGTGTGTGTGTATGTGTGTAAGTGGCACCTGAGTGGGTTTCAGGCATCTCAGTGTCACCTCCCTGGGTCCATCATTCCTGACCATTCCTGCTCAGCACCACCCCTCTCCTCGCCCTTCCTCTGCCATCACACACATTCTGTTATCTGTCTTTGTTTCTTCACACCCACTCCCTATATTTCCAGTAACTTTATTGGTTATGATTTGTATGATCATTGTTTTCACACAATGGCTGGGCTATTCTCTTACCAATCACCACGACGTCTAAGCTCAGAGCAGAGCTGGGCCCTGGCTTCTCAGAGTGGCATGGGTTGGCAGGCACACCAGTCCATTGGGAACAAACTGCAGTGGGGCCTGATAGATGTTTAATGCTTGAGAGTTAGATAGGGCAGGGCCCCTTGGACTGGGATGGTGATAAGTGGGCTTTCTGGAGAAGGGGGCTTTGGAGGGCCATGTAGTTTGGGCAGGGTGAGGCCCATGCACAGCAGATGGGTTGAAGAGAGAGTCCAGCTGTCTGACAGGCCAGGGTGCTTGGATCATCATCAAACACTTCAGAGCCTATCACAGGGTGGGTGTCGTGGGGACCATTCTAATTTAACTTTTGATATAGGCCATTGATGCCCAAGGTGTTGCCCAGGATGGTACAAAACCTTAGTAAAATCAAATATGAGCAGAAGTAGAGATCTTGCCTGGAAGTTTGGGGTCTGGAAAACTCCTATTGGATACAAAGACCCTGGCTACTGGGTAAGCCTCAACTTGGGGACAGCGGGTAGAGTCTTGACTTGCTGGACAGGGAAGCCAATAATGCTCAGGGACTACTGAGTAGGCGTGGGAAGCAGACCCCGGGGAGTGTACTTGCTCAAGACTTCTTCACATTTCCCAAGCCTGTCTTCCAGGAGCTGTGGTTAAGGGATCTGGTCTGGCTCATTTTCCAAGTAATCAGCTTTGTTTTTATAACTTTTGTGCATATATATATATATATATATATTTTTTTTTTTATGTGGTTGTTCATTTTTGTACAATGTTTGATTTTTCCTCCCAGGTGTAATCCCCCCAAAATTCACACTACCAAATTACCTATGAACCATCACGAGTCCTTTGTGTTCTTCCCTCTTCTGCTGAATGTCTTTGACTTATAGTTTGCCTGATAGTTTTTCTTTTCCCTGATCCCTTGTTTGGTTCTCCTGTAAGTGAAGCTATCGGTTATCTTTCCTTTTTCTTCTGACTTATTTCACTGAGCATACTCCCTTCCAGCTCCATCCAAGTTGCTGCAAATGGCATGAGTTTATCTATTTTGATTGCTGAATAGTATTCCATTATGTATATATTACATCTTTTTTATCCAGTCATCTGTTTTGGGGCATTTAGGTTGTTTCCATATCTTAGCCATTGCAATTAGTGCTGCAATAAACTGAAAAACATGTTTATTTTTTCTCTGCACAACTTAGAAGGGATGAGAGTTTTCCCAGCTGCATCATCATAATTTAGTTCTGCTTGCAGGACTACTGAGCTGAGCTGCAGTCCAGAAGGGGAGCTCTCTCGCAGTGATAAGCAAATTTAATTCACAGGGAACCACAGAATGAAAAACAGTGTAAACTGCCCCAGTTCTATGCAAATTGTGGCTCTGAAGACATTTATGATAAGCACTAACTCCACCCTTCCTGTGGCAGTTCTGCTGATAGGAGCCTTCTGTGAGCAAACAGAAGCTTCTCTTGTAGAATGAGACAGAAGCCTGCACTGTGCTGTGAGTTCAGAGTAGGTTTGCTCACCTGTCACCCTATCGCCATCAAAGTGAGGCACTGAGGACTGAGCAGATTCCAGCTGCCAGTGAGGAGTGCTCATCTCTCTTTGCAGATCCTTCCAGGGCAGGAGCGCTTTGTATTGGGCAGAAGCAAAAGGAATCAATGGATAATGTAGGGAAAAGAGGGGAGTCTGGGAGCCCAAAGGCAGGTAGGGTCCCACAGCAATGAGTCGTCAGGGGAAGGGAGTTTTGGTATGTGGTGAAATTGGGGAGTGTGAGGCGCTTCACAAACCAGTGTGGGAGACAGGCTGGTGTGGTTTAGTCTCTTGCTGCTCACGAAGTCCAGGAAAATCTTTTTATCTCTCAGGTCTCTGCAGCGGTTGAGCACAGGGCTGTGAAGCTGCCCACAGCCTCTGTAGTGCCGGTTCGATCCCCAGCTGCTGGCGAGGGTCCCACATGGTGCGCAGACCTCTCCTGCCGCCCACTGCTCCCCTCAGCAGTGTACTTCGGTCCTTCTGCCTGTTCTGCGTCTCACTCTGGCTCTGGTGAATTCTCTCACCCTCCCGTGCTTCTGACTGTACCCAGTGCTTGTATAAATAAATAAATAGATCTTTAAAAAAAATCTTTTTATCTCTTTGAGCCTCAACTTCCTCAGATGTATCTTCATTTCCTGATGCTCAGAAACGGGACGGAGGCAGGCTGGGTTCTCCAGGAAGTGCGTCCAGGGTAGAGGCCACAGAGCTTCACTGGGTAGCAATGTGTGAAGTAGAAACAGAAGAAGCTGGGCATAAGGGACCTCAGGATGAGGGGAGAACTAGCAGCCACTCCCCAGCCAGCTGCTGGCGGGCGGCGGCGGGGGCCCCGAGTGGGTTGGAATGCTGGCCCTGCGTCCCCACCCTGCCAGCCGCTGACCAGGGAGTCCGGGAAGGCGTGACAGTAGCTCAGACGCCACAGGCTGTCATGGTCACACTCCCCAAAGCCAGGTCTGAGCAGGGACTCTGTGTGTGGGACACAGGGCACCTCAAAGCAGCTGAAGGGATCTTGGCTCTTACCATCAGGTAGGTTGAGGTGGGACATCAACAGTCTGACCATTTGACTTGTGAGCATTTCTGGGAATATCTCAGGGACACATTCTTATATTCTTGTCATTCACCAGAACCCGCAGAGGCCATCCTTCCCTGCTGTCCTCTCTGCTTGCAGTTGGGGAGTGGCCCTGTGCCCAGGCATCTCCCATCTGTATTCCTGCAGACCCCACTCCCACCTGACCCAAGGGGTGCCAGTTCCCAAGGGGCTCCTCATGGAGGTGGAGGTGAGAACACCTGGGTGTATTTCCCTGAATTTTCCTGGAGCCTAGTCTGTCAGGGATCTAGGGTGGCTGGACAGAAGGGAGGAGCACCATAGCTGTGTGGTGTGTCCGCCTGGCTCTTTCCTGTCTCAGATGCTGGGGTGCCCTTCACCTGTACCACTTCCAGGACTAACCCCACTTCAGCAGAGATAACTTTTTAAAATTTTACACAGGTACAGCTGGTTCCCTGCCTGTCTTTGCCATGTTTAGGGTGGTGTCTGGGGTCCTTGAGCACCCACTTCCCATGTGTCCATCAAACACAACTCTGGTTTGAGGCCCACAGGTACAGGCAGACTGATGGATGGACAGATATGGCTGGGGTCAGGGGCAGAAGTAAGGATGGAGGGTGGTGGGGATTAAGGGTGACCACCGACTGAGAGTGTAGACAAGAGGTGGTGAGGATGGATGATGTCAAGCCTGGGCTGTTATGACTTGTACCCACCAAATTCACAAGTGAGCCATGAGCCCCAGGACTTCAGAATAAGATAAGGCTTTTAGAGAGGTAGATACATTAAAGTGAGAGACTATTAGAGCTCTTGTCCACAATGACTGGTGTCTTCACATGAAGAGGAAATGAGGACACGGCACCCACAGAAGGGAGACCAGGTGAAGACAGAGAAGGAGACTGCTTGCAACCACACACAGAGGCCTCAGGGAAAATACCCCTGCCAGTGCCTTGACCATAGACTTCTGGTCCCCAGACCTGTGAGGAATAAGTGTCCATTGTGTCAGCACCCTGTCTGTGGGGTATTGTCCTTGCGGCACTAGAAGGTTGACGTGGTGGCGACCCTCCAGGGAGCATGTTCATTCTCCAGGACACATGACTTTGGTCTGCAGTGTGTTTTCAGTGATGTCTTATTCCTCTACCATGTTTTTGCCTACTGTGTACCTTCATGTGCAACCTGTCATGGGCAGGGACTTTCATGGTACCCAGCCTGTCCCTTGACTGACAGACTAGAAACACTGCTAGCTGCTAGCAAGGAAAGAACAGGGTCTTCTGCATGGACATGAACCCTGCCTCTGGCCTGTGGTGGACTGGCTCTATCATCTAGGACAAGTCCTGGTCCTCAGGGCCTCATTTCCCCATCTGTAAAATGGGAATGACAAAAATTGCACCCACATTGAAAGAGTATGGTGAGACTTCAGGGGGAGGGCATGTGACGGTGTCTTCCATCCACTGGACATGTGCTGGATTTGAGGACACACTAGCTGCTGCTCCTCCTTGCCGAGGGCCATCCACCATCACCCCGTAGATGAGGGAACATGGTTTTGATTTCCTATGGTTCAAAATAAAATCTGGACCTCTTTGGTGGAGCAAGGAGTGAAGTCTCAGCACTATGAAACTATCGGAGCCACTGCAGCACAAGTTCGATCCCTGGCTGGCCAGGGAACTAACTCACATGTTGCAGCGGATGTTTCCTGTCTCACTGGCTGCTCCCCTCAGCAGTGTACTTCAGTCAATCCACCTGTTCTGTTCTCCACTCTGTCTCTGGTGAATGCTCTCATACTCCTGTATGTCTGGCCTACACCCCAGCTCTTGTATGCATAAATAAGTAAATCTTTAAAAAAAAAAATCTAATTGAATCTACCTAAGGAAGGGATGGGCCAGAAAGATCAACTGAGGGCAGGCAAGGCCTACCTGGTTTCAGGACTATACACTGGACACTTGGCAACCTTTAAACACTACAAAGGCCACCCTCCATTTCCTCTGAGGACTCATGACAACCAAATCTGATCAAACCATAAGACAGACAATGAGGAAGTTAAGACCATGAACCTTGGATTAGCTGGAACTGATACAATTCAGGCTTTTGTTCTTAGCTGCAGGACCTGGGACAAATTCCCCCCTCTCTAAGCATTGTTCTTCCCACTGGGGTATGGGGTTCTAACAGTGTACCCCACTGAACACCTGGCAGGAACCTACTTGAAAAGCTGGGTGGCTGGAAGGTGGCTACATTCCAGACCCACGGTTAGCCTCACTGCCACAGCAACCTCCTTAATCTTAGTATGACATGCTACTTGTGACTAAAGCGGGGGGGACCAAAAGTGATTTTTCATACATAGCTTATTACTTTAAAGGCCACCTTGCTGGCTCCTTGAAGAAAAGACCTTGCCCTGCTGCAGCAGGTGCTCAGAGGTGAGCATCTGAGGAGTGGATGAGAATACCCCCATGGCTATTCAGCGACCACCTTTGGGAGGTGGAATTATCACTCAGACATTGTTGGATCTGGAGAGCAGCTACATTTCTGCTAAAAGGTGGCAGGATGGGAGTAGGCAGGATAGCCAGCATTTGCACAAATGCTAGTGCAGGTGCACACTGGGCCAGTGCTGACTTGTAAAGAGAAAGTATAAGAATCACATGGGCTACCTACCGGGAAAGCAGGAGAAGTTGAGTGTCCTTAGAGGTTGGTGCTCCAGCCTTGAGTATCGCCTGCCCTTGCCTCCATGATCTTGGGGTGGTCTACAGCCCTGACATCCCCCACACCCAAACTGTGGCTCACCTCTATGGACACCAATACCCATAGTCTTGCTTTATGCTTCTCCCATGAAGCTGCATACTTTCCCAAATCTGATCTCTTCTTGTCTTTGTCATCCAAGGGCCCATTGTAACACTTATATACAGTAGGTGCTTAGCAAATGTCTGTTAAAAGGCTTTGGTTAAGGAATAGGCTGTCCTGCAGCATGATACCTCTGGTTCTATTCCCAGTGATGTTGAAGATCTCAGAATGGATCAATCTTGTGGGTAACTACATTAAAGCCTACCATTCCTGTCGGCCCCTGCTGAACCTGGTCCAACTCAGTCCTCCCTTATTCACTGGGGAGGAGTGGAGGGGATCACATTCTTTCCATGAATAGCTCTGGCCTTCTGGATTCGATTTTCTGACTATGAGTTGAAGGGGTGGATGCTTGTGGCCACTGGTGGCATCTTGACCAGCATTGTGGAATTAATGGCCAGGTTATTTGCAATGTGTGCTGTACCTAGGATGACACCACCCTGGCCAGCATCTTCTGGAGCAGCTGTGGAAGGAAATATAGTCACTAATGAGAAGACCTAGGCCCCATTCACTAAGAACTGGCCCTACCTACTTGAGCAATCCCCACTTTGGACCTCTGGTGTTGTGAATGAACCCACAGCGCCTTCTGAACCAGAAGGTTTCTGCGAGGTCAGTGACTGGGTGGGTCTAAAAGCTGTCTTTACCCCTCCCCAAGTCACAGCCAATGTGAGGGGCATGACTATCGATCTGTTACTTTCTGTGATACTGTGTGGTGCAGGCAGTGGGGTGTGCATGGGGAGGCTGAATAGTACTTAAGTCCACACTCTTCTTGCAGAAAGCAGGCTGCCCCTTCTTTCTCTGATTTCTCTTTTTCTCTTAGTCAAGCCACAGTAAGCATTTTGATGAGGTGTGGTTATTCCGTGGGTAGATTCCAAGCTTACCTGGATCGTTGGCGCCCTGCTGGGTGGTGCCTAACTCTGAGTTAGTTTTCACCATGGTTGAGCCCTAAGTGACAAGAGGGACAGTGGATGTGGATTCTTAGCACTGCTCACATTTGGGGTTGACAGAGTTGGTGGGGCTGTCTCATGCATTGTGGGGTTTCAACAACATCCCTGGACTCTACCCATTATATGTGCATGTGTGACAGCCCAGCAGGTCTCCATATACTGACAAATATCCCAGTGGGGTGGTGGGGAGGGAGAACTGCCTCTAGTTTGCTCACTTGTTTGCTGTCAGACCTCAACCATCTCCACACCTGCAGTGGGTGGTCTAGGGCTCTGGCTTGATTCCCTCTGGCTCGATACCTTCAGCCTCTTCCTTTGCTGTTTCCACTTCCCTGAAATTGACCTTTGACAGCCCTGGGCCTGGGGTCAAGGGAAGTTCCCTCTCCTGACTGAGAAGCTACAGGAGCTGCACCAACTCCTGGAGTAGCTGCGCACTACCCCCGGTGTTGGGGAAAGTCTGGCCTACCCAGTTTCCCTTCTGCCACCCCTGTAGACCCATAGCAGGTGCCCCTTTTCCCCAACTCTGCATTGTGTTTGGGAGGATGAGGGCCGCGGTGCTGGTTAGCTGGGCCTGAGGCAGGTTCTGGCACTACCTGGCTCCCTCGAGCCTGCCTTTCGCACTGAAACTGAGGATTTGACAACATGTCCCAGGTCTGATGCCAATATGAGGCTGGATCTGTTTGCAATGCCTTCTTCTAACTTAAGGTATGTGGCTGGTTTAAGTGCTCCATCAGCTGGGTTTCTACCTGGGAATAATAATAGGGAACTTCCTCTGTGCCAGCCTCCACATTTAATCTCATCAGAGGCTGAAGTGAAGGGTGAGGACTACTGAAGTGGGCCTGATCTCCTTTCTAAATTAGACACTGTCGCTAATCAGTGACCATCTTGCCTTCTAATTGAACAAGGAGCTCTTGAGAAGTGAGTGTAAGAGCTGCCTAGTGGTGCTAAGCTAGGGAGATGTTAAGCTCTTCATTAGCTCTTACCTGACTCAGCCCCTTAGCAACAGCTAATCTTAGCAGCCTCTTTCCACTTACCAGGATTACTTCACAGACCGAGTCACATAGTAAAAATATATTTTAAAATATGTGCTGACTGGAGAAGAGGGTGCACGAGCAGGCACCAAGGATGGTGCATTGTGGGAGGGTGCATTGTGCATTGTGGGATAACTGCAGATGTACGTTTTCAGAGCTAAGTCCCCTGATTTGAATCTGAGGCTCGTAACACAGAACAGCTGCAGCCTGAATCCAGTTGGATCACCTGGACTTCTGTATAGAAGAGACTCCTCCTGCAGTCCTGCCACCCCTAATCCCAGGCTGAGATACTTAAAATATGTGCTCGAACCAACTCCAGGGAATTAAAACATTCGTTGACTTAGAATACCAACTACTCCCCATAATATCCTATCTATAGATCTTGATTGATTTATAAAATAATTTGAATGCAATTACAGATTTAGTGATTCTCAAATCACTGTTTATTTTTCAGCTAAGTCACAAGATGGACTCAGGTCATAAGATGTGTTATGACTGAAGGTCTGAGAGAATGGAGGACATTAGCTTAGAGCTGCATGTGGTGCTGGCACTGTGATTTTATAAGTCTTATGTGTGTATGTATGAATGTACCTATGTACTTATTATCTATTAATTTATCTCTCTACCACCTTCATATTGGACCCCAACAGCCTCATTACAGCAAGAATCCAGACCATTTCCCTCCTCCGCACCCCAGCCACCAAGTGGCCAAGAGATGGAATGTACAGACTTCTTGGAATTTCAATGGGCCTAGCAGAGCCCCTTGGATTCCCTCACTCTCTGCTGGTCAGCTGAGTGCACTACTGGAAGCTGAATTCAGAAGTGTGACTCTCTGGCCTGGTTAACTGCAGCCCAAAGCTTCCCATATAGCAGAGACAAGAACTTTGGGGGCAGAGGAGACTGACAACTGAGCTCAGCTAGGAAAGGTGATCTTTCTTGGGAGGCCAGCTTCACCACCGTGGTACATATGTGGTGGGGACTGGAGCGTGCAAGGTGGGCACTGAAACAGTGGTGACAAGGAGCCATGTCCAAAGGTAAGGACAGTCACCACGTTGTTGCTGACTTTGGTGGGACAGAAGACCTGTAATGGCGTTTTGGACCACGGGCTGCTCTTCTCAGCTCTGTCCAGGTCTGGAACACCTGGCAATGTTTCCAGCCCAGGGCTTCTCTCCAGGGGCACCCACATTCTGCCTATCTCCCCAGCCATTCCTCCTGATTCTGCCTTGTTGTCTTTTGTACCTGCTAGATTTGGGCAAATCTTTAGGGCTTCTCTGGCCATGTGACTCAGTCAAGCAGATTTTCTTCTTCAAAGATAGTTATTCTTTCGGAGCAGTAGAGCCAGCAGCCCATGGAACCCTGCTGTGCCTTAACAGCTCCTGTCCCATCCTCCTCCCACATGGAACTCCAGCTCCTTGTGGTGCAGATCAGCAAGGCGACAAATTCATTACTCCACGTACATGCTTGTCTGGCAGGAGCCCCAGTCTGCAGGCCCACGTGTCCGTGGGTTTAGGGTGCAGCGTTGCTTTGCTAAGATAAGCAGAATCTTCAGTGAGAACCTCAGGGGAGCTAGATTCCCATCCTTGCAAAGCTCAGCTCATCTTGGTGACCACAGAAGGTCTTTCAAGAGATCAAAGGTGGGGACATTCCAGAGAGAGCTTCCTATCATTTTGAGCTTCTTCTGACAATCCCAACCTGTCAATGGCAGAACACAGACACGAACATGACCTCTAGATTGTAGATGGACAGCTGTGCTTCTCCAGAGGGCAGTCTCAGATCCGGGTCTGCATCTGTGCTTAAAGGTTGGTTTATTAGCAAATTGGGTCAACAGATGTCAACCCCATGGCAACAAAAGCAGGAGGACTTTAAGAGGGAGTAGGGGAGACACAAAATTGTCCTCATAAGGGCTGATGTTTAAGCCAGTCCATAAGGGACCTCTGAGAGGCCCTATAAAACCTCAGGGATGAGGCCCTGAAACTCAGGCCAGGGGAGCTGCGGAGGCTGATTGGCCCATAGTCCCAGCTGGAGTGACTGCTGGGCATTTGTATCTGGGGAGCAGTAGCAGTTGTTGGACTCTGGTCCTTTGAGAGGTCAGGGGGCTGCCGGGGTGTGAGGAAGTCCTGCTCCTGCTTTTGCAGAGGCTGGTCCTGTTGTCAGTGCTTGTTCCTAGTTAGCTGTGTGGCCCGATGGTGACAACTTGTGCAGCTGCCAATGGTACAACGACCAAGGTGGTCTCTTAAACCCTATTCTCCTTGGGAGTAATCGTCACTCCCTAGGGATAGTTGGACTATCTGTTCAAATGGGGATACCTGGTGAAGCAGGGACACATGGTGATATGGGGAAATCCAGGAAAGTAGGGGTACCTAGTGAGGTAGAGACACCTGGTGAACAAGGATGCATTGAAGCCAGGCCTCCTCGTGAGACAGTGACAAGGACCCTCAGGGGAGATGGAGACAGGTAGGCATGGACATCTCCAAGGATGCAGGTGGGAGGCCACTGTGTAGGGGTTGATATATGGACTAACTGCCTTTGCCAAGATGTCATTTTCCATGGATGTTGCCTCAAATTCCCATCCTTCTCCCCACGGGGCTCTTTCCAGCTGCTGACAGATGTGCTGTGAAATATAAACCAAAGTATCTCTCAGGTCCCTGAGTCTTGACCCAGCATAAATGTGTGCTGGGCCCCAGTGCTTTTTTCTTGCTTTATGAAGTTATAGTTGAGATGACCTAGGGTAAGAGGAAACCAATGGGATTAGGATCTGAAGGTGTAGTTGCAATTTTGCTGTTTACTGTGAACACAACTTTGGGAAAATCACATACTCTGGGTTTTCTGTCAATAAAATGGTTATTGTAACTTAAAATAAGCCGATATAGAATCAAGGCCTTACCCACAATCAGGGCTGAGGAAGCAGGTCTCACCAGGAGTGCTTTGTGGCCTGGCAGATGTTGGGCTGGGCCCTCTGTCCTCCTTCTACAGGTGCCATTTATGGGATGCTGGGCAAATTACCTTCTCTGGTCCTCAGAGAAGGGTGTTACCTTCTTGATACCTTCCTGCTGGGTTTCTTAGGATTCTATAAGGTAACATGGGCCCCGAGCTTAGTGCAGGACCAACTGGGGTGGCGGCTTGTTTGTGGAGGCTGTAATGGCAACTAGGACAATGTAGGTCTAGGGAGGCACCTGGCATCCTGCCCCACTGAGAAGATTGCTGTGTGCTCAGCAGTCACTCACAGATCCAGTGAGGATGACATTGATCACCACCCTCTCCACCATGGCCAAACTGGTGGTGGCACTAAGCTGCACTGTGCCAGCCCACTAAGTGAGATTTGGGGAAAACACACTTTGTTCCCTGGTCACCTGATAGGTCTGGCCCTGAGCCTCAAACACGCACGTGACTGTCAACACCATATGGAGCTGCAGGTGGTCTTGGCTCTGGTCCTCATGGAAGATGTGGCAGAGCTTTACAAACTACAGAGAGGACCAGATTATTCAAATGGAGGCTTTTCCATCAGAGCAGATGGGGATGTGTTCTAGTGGGAGACATAGTACCTGGCACAGAGGGGCTGGCATGGAGTGACCCTGATGGGTGGGGTAGACGCCAGGTAGCACAAACAGGACTGACTCCACTTCCTGACCAATTCCAAAGATCTGGAATTTTGGGCATCTCTTGAACTAAAATGGACAAAGAAGTCCATTGTAAATAGTGTTTCACCATGAATATATCCTAAAAGATTAGGCTGAAAAGTTGAGGAAGGGCACAAACAAGCTTGGGATGGACTAGTGAAAACACAGAAGGTGAGAGTGACCACCTATCTCCTGCCTACCTAGTCATGCCCAGCATTCATGGAGGCTGTAATGACAACTAGGACAATGTAGGTCCAGGATATATTCGGGATGCTGGGCTCTGCCCACACATTCATCAGCTGACTTAGGAAGTGGTCACACTTATCATCCTCTCCCAGAGATGAGTCCAGAGAGGTACCACCTGCCCATGGTCACACAGCTAGAAAGTGCACAACTAGATACAAATTCAGGCCTGTATGATCCCAATTCATGCTTTTACCTCCAAATTACTCTGACTCTTATGGGGATGTTGGGCTTCTTCCATTTATTCTTATTAGAGTATACTTTTGGAGCATTCATGAGAGATAAATGTTACCTGTGCTAGAATAAGTGGTATAAGTAATGCAATGCGAATAGTTTTCAGAATAGAAAGTGTGTACAATGGGTGTGTTTGTGGGAATGGCTGTGGTTCTGGATTTCCACTGCCCCCGGCATCTCCAGGCTGCAGCACTGAGTACTCATATCAGGGTATCTGGGTATAGATGCAGGCAGCAGGGATTTTTAAAGTGCCCTGGGTGGAACCACTTTCCTAGTGAGATGGCCTTTGGCTCCCCTGAGGATGACAGTGTAATACCATTTATTTATGGCATCTAAGGTGGGAATTTAAGCAGTCGATGTGCAGTGATTCCTGTCTCAGAAAACACCATCCTAATTTCAGCTGAGTCCTGGGAGGCTCTGCAGTTATTTGAGCAATAAGTTAAGCTATAAATGAAATCCAAGAATTGACATTAATCACAAAGCAAAGCCTTAAGCAAAAAAAAAAAAAAACTAAAAGATAATTTTTGTTAAATAATGAACACTCTTCAAACATCAATGAAATGGTAATAAAATGTCTGTGATTACTTATTTCTCAGCATTCATCTGATAACTTAAGTAGCATGAAGCAATAGCTGCACTTAAAAAATGACAAGAAAATAGCTATTGATTTAGTCGACAGAGAAAGTTCATCTCCTTTTTAAGATCACTAGTGTCATTTCTTATCACCAAGGTGAGTGTCAGCATAGGCGCCTGGAAGCATCCCCTTGTGTCTGTGCCAAGGTGGCCACCCAGCCCCGCCATGAGAATGTTTGGGGCAAAGCCAGGGGTCCTTCTGGGAGGCGTCTTGGTCAGGGGGAGGAGGGGTTCCTGGCCTGCCCCCTTCTTGCCCTAGATCACAAGGCCCCAAAATTGCATATTTCTGCACAGTGGCTGCTGAGCTTGGCACATTCTGCAGGAGCCTCAACGTTCTTAGGCTGGGGACAGCGTGGAGGAAATGAAACATAAACCGTGCATGTTTCCCACACAACTCTGGGTTTGTGTTCACAGGGCTGGGGGAGATCAGTGGCAGCTAGTGATCCTACCAGCAGTTGTGTCTGTCTCTCTGCTCAGTCCCATTTTCTTCCTGCAGGGAAGGTGGTGGGCTGGGAGATGCAGGGCCACAGACAGGAGAGTGACACGTCCTCTGCCCTCTGCCTATTGCACCATATTCCATAAAAGCCACATTTGTTAGTTTGTATATTGCTAATGTGATGGCCTTCCAGGCACGGGTGGGCTGTAGAGACAAGCATTGTCATTGATCCAGCAGAACCCATCCAGATCTTTGGAAATTCCACTTGGAAGGGTTCACAGTGCCCAAATGTCTCTTGCTCTACACAATGCTGTGAAAATGAAACTAAAGGGTAAAAACAAAAGAAATTCAAGGGGAGAAAATTCCAGGGCTTTATGGAGTGGTTCAGCAATAACTTATATTGTACAGCATCATATAGGTGTGTCTCCCTGTGTGTCCACCCCTTGCCAGCCCTGCCTTCTCTGTCTGCACACAAGTGTCCCCAGTTCTTCAGCTATGCGCCTGGATGGAGCTCATAGGTGGTTGTTCTTGGAGAGGTAGGCAATGAGGGCCACGGCCACACCCACATAGATGCCAGTTCCAATGGTGATGGAGAGCACAGCCAGGAATAGGGCCCGCCGGGAGCTGGTGCTGGCCTGGTGGAAGTCCCCCTTGGCCACGGCTTTGTTTGTCTGTAGAGTTGGAAGGAGGGAGAAGAAAAACAAAGTCAAGATGAGTGAGTATGGACAAGTGATGTGAGTGTGAGGCTTAGGGCTCAGCCCTGGTTCCCTTCAACCTTGAATGTTACTGATTCCAGGTGAACCCACCCTGAGCAATTGTACCTGCTAATGGCTATGAGGGCAATAGCTTTCTTACTGCCAAGGAAGGAATGGGGGCACTTATCACTGACCTCCCACACGGCAAAGCAGTGAAAGTTTTTTTTTTTTTAAGATTTATTTATTTATTTATTTATACAAGAACCAGGGTACAGGCCAGATGTGCACGAGGGTGAGAGAATTCACCAGAGACAGAGCAGGGAACAGCACAGGCACACTGACGAAATACACTGCTGAGGGGAGCAGCGGGCATGGCAGGAGAGGTCTGCAGTGCCATGTGGGACCCTCACTGGCTGGCCGGGATTGAACCGGCGCTGCAGAGACTGAGGACAGCTTCACAGTACTGCGCTTAACTGCCTGTGCCACCAGGGGAGGCCCAAGGCAGTGAAAATTTTAAAAAATGAATGAAATGGCCCAGTTAATACTCACAGCCACACCATCCTTAGCTGAGCACCACCTTCATGGAGTCCAGGGTGCTGGGCACTATATGAGGTGTGAGGTAGACATTGCACCTTCCCTGCCATCCAGTATATTCAAGATTGACATTTTCTTTCATTTGAATGGCAATTTTCTAGGTTAACACTTAACTTACTTAATCTACAACATAGTAGGGATGTGGGGAAGGAAGTTATAGTTCTTAATTCCCAGAGAGGAAACTGACATAAGAGAGTTAAATGAATTGCAGGATACTTGAGACAGTTCTTCAGCTATGGAAGCCTGCCTGTCTTTCTCCCCTGCCATCATTAAAGCTGGTAAATTAACCCATCAATAAATGAATTTGAGAGAAGGCTGATACATATATTTCTGGTCACTCAATTGCTTAACAAGGTGCTGGTTTAATAAGATTCATTTCCCTTGGAGTCATGAAGTAGTTATGAACAGAGAAGGGTTTGAATGTTGTATGAGGCTTGATGTTTTTTGTTTTAATTTTTTTAAAAGATTTTTTTAACTTTTTTTTTTTTTTTAATACAAGCACTGGGTACAGTCAGAAGCGCGGGAGGGTGAGAGAATTCACCACAGCCAGAGTGGGGAGATAACAGGCAGACTGACAGAATACACTGCTGAGGGGGGCAGCGGGCACGGCAGGAGAGGTCTGCGCGCCGTGTGGAATCCTCGCCTGGCAGTCGGGGATTGAACCGGTGCTGCAGAGGCTGCAGGCAGCTTCGTAGCCCAGCGCTCAACAACTGTGCCATTGGGGAGGCCCAAGGCTTGATGTTTTGTGGCCAATATAGATGCCCATCCCCAGCCCCTTAATTTCATGTGCTCCTCCCTCTACAAGTAAGACTGGAAGCCAGACACTCTCTCCCCACCCTCCTTGCAGATGGGGTGGTTTGTGGCTGAGGCATAGCTCGGTGGACTGTCTGGGGGATTTCTGAGATGGGTTTTGTCCTGAGGAGATACGGCGCTCACAAGGACGGCACAACCCTCCTCCTCCTTGCCTTGGAGAGCGGCCGAGAACGGGAGCTGTGGTGGACATATATCTGGGGCGTGAGAGAAGTGAGAAGAACAAAGAAGCGGTGTTATACAGTGGAATCTCCAAACTGACGGCTGAGGTGTGGAGAGAGGGGAATAGACAGGCCAGCGTTGGGGGGGTGGTTGTTGCTGCCATACATCCTGTCCTTGACACCAGGACTTGGGGGAACTCTTTGGCTCTTTGGCTGATGTGGGTGGAGGGTCCTGCACACATGGCCGGGGTATCACTTGATGCAGAGGCAAATTAACCAGACCTAATGGGGGCCCCCTGTGGTTGGCTGTGGTAAAGGCAAGACCTTCTTTTCTAGTAGAATACCCTATCTTTCCCTCTAGCCCATCTTTAACCCAGACCCAATTTCTACGTGTCTTCAGTGATATTTCTACATATTGTTTACTCAGACTAAAAGATGCCGATGCCTTTGCAATGGACACAAAGGGTCAGACTCAAAGATAACTCATGAAATGAATTACCATCCTTGCAGGACTGACCTTGTCCTGGTGAGGTCTGGAGCTACGGCTAGTGTGGATAAGAGACTCCAGTTCCTTCGTGGCTTCCATCTCTACCCTAACTTTGGGATATTGAAGGCCAGTTTTTATGTCTTCATCTCCCAATTTTTGTCTTAAAAGTGAGCTTGGGAGTGCATCAAGGACTCTTTAACGATGCAGAGCTAAGGTAGTGCAAAATGGGAAGCCACCTAGTACAATAGCCATTAATTAATTAAGCCTTAATGATTTGAATATCATTTTATCTAGCTGCACTCCCAAACAATCCAATGTCCTATAACATAATTTACTGTAATTGCCCTTCTTGGGGTTCACTCCAAGACTCACCCTCTGTTAGAGTGGAGCTTCACAGTCCTGTCCACCATTGTCCCCATCCCATCACAGTCCGCCCTGCGCTCTGCTGCAGGAGAGGATGCAGAGACAGAGAGGAAGGTGGGTGGCACACTCCTTGACCCTGAATTCAGACCCATTGTGGAGGGGTTCTGTGTCTCAGAGGACATATCTGTCTGAGTTTGTGCATGTCAGTGATGGAGTTCAGCAGCAGCCTTCCCAGCTCAAGATGCGTAAGGCTGGGGCCACATTTTCCTTGCACAGGTGGCCCCTTGGGGCTTGTGCTTGTGCCCTGGGGTAAGAATTCACTGAATATTTGGTGAATGTCTGGACTCGTGGATTGTGATCAGCTCCCTTCATTGTTCCTCAGTGGTACTGGCTGACGTGTCTGCTGCTGGCTTCTCTGGTGGTTTTTGGGAGGAAGGCAGTGGAATAGGCTGTTTCCTCTGAGTGTTGGCCAGTTCCACAGACCACTCCTCCTGGGGTTCCACACACACAGGTACATGTTCACCTTGGAGCCCAAGGGTCTGCTGGGAGCTACCTCACTCTTCTACTCTCACATTCAAGCTGGACTCCAAGAACCTCCATGTGCAATGTTTGTTCTAGGGTGACTGTCCCGAGGAGAGACCAGGAAGGGCATGATCAGCAAACAGATACAGTCTTGCTGACAAACAGGCTGCTTTCCCACAGCGCTGCTCAGCATCTGCATTTCACAGAGGCTCTGTGAGGTAGTGATGCCATTGGCACTCTACACACAGAACCCCATGGTCTGACAAAGGACACCCTAACACACACCCTTTCCTTCAGCTTCAGAAAACAAATCATGGTGTCCACAAAACCACTTGCTCCTCACTCTGCCCCTCTGCCAGGATGCCAACTTGAAGAGATGTTTCTATCCTGATGACTTCTGGCCTAAAGTTCCAGGTTCTTTGCCACGTTTTCTGGCTGCGCTCATAGGCAGGGGTGTGTTCTTGACCTCGGTCCATCAGTCTGGAGTGGGCTCCCAGAAGGTGGTCCTTGGCAGCCTGACTTGGGGTGATTTTCACAGGTGAGAGGCTCCAGGTGTCTGTGGGTGAAGCCAAGCAGCCTGTTCTCTCCTGAAGCCTGTGTTCATCTTCTAGGGCTGAGACACACATTGTCCCCGCTTTGTGGCTAAAACAAGAACAAACACTTACATCTCTCCCAGTTTCTGAGGGTCAGTTTCAGAGGAGCTACTCTGACTGAGGCTGCTGTCACCTCCACATCCTGGGCTGAGACTGGGCAGGGGGCCAGCATCCTCCAGTGTGGCCCTACTACAAGGGCTCAGGGGCAGTTTCATGCTTACAGTGACCCCTGACTGGAAGCTTTAGTCCCTTCCTCAAAGTACTGCTTGGTTTAGTCTTCTCAGGATCCCCCTATAGCCAGAAGCTGGTCTCATGGCATCTGGGGAACTGATCTTGGCAGCCCTTCAGGGAGCACTGCAGAGCTCAATCTGACCCCCTTTGTGAACTTGAACTCCAACAAAATTGCTGGGCATACACGCAGGTTGTCAATATTGGTGGCTCCTGCTGCCAGAGTGGAATTGAACTGGAGCCACCCCTCAGGGGAGTGACAAATTTGGGCACCTAGGATGAGACTAACAGTTTGTACCTACCCCTAGGGCATATTCTCTGAAGGCAGGTCCAAGGCTTCCCCTTGGTATAGCCCTGTCATCCCAGAGGTAGAGCTTCGAGGGCTACCATGCTAGAGAGAAGGGAGGGTGATGGTGTGGCACAAGCCAGACCCATGTACCAGTCTGCAAATGGCATTCCCACTCCATCCCTGAACTTTCGGGAAGGTTCCCTGCTCTCCATCTGGAAAGGTACCTCCTCTTGCACTGGGGTTTCCTTCTATTTTCTGTTGCTAACAGGTCACAAGTAAGGTTTTTTCTTTCCTTTTTGGGGCATTTGGCTCAGGAAACAAAGAACACATATCTGGCTCTGCCCTGAGCAGCAACCTCTGTACCATCTTTGCCAAGAGAGCTCAGGGGTACCTTGAAAAGTCTGCCTGGAGGAAAAGTACCAGGAGGGAGGGAGCTTGTCCCAGGATGCGGAAATTAGCTGTGGGACCCAAGAAGCCCGGGCTCCAGGTGGCACATGGGGAAATGCTCTAAGCCTACAGGCCAGAGGTATTGTCTCCTACCAGCCCACAGGGACATTTCTGAAGGAAACTTTACATGCTGAAACATTCCATACTGATTCTTTATTCCAGAGCCTTCCTCACTTACATGGTGTAAAGATATGGAGAAAACTTGATTTTCAAACTGAAGGGCAAAATTGAAACTTTACTGTGAAAACAATGAATTTCCTCTCCCTTGAGTGAAGTGCTTTTTAAACTGAGCAAATAAAGAACATATAAACAAACAGAAGAGGTACAAGCAGGAAAAGATTTGTTCTGAGGAAAATTGGCAAGGCCAGCAATTTTATCCCCTGGATGGAAGCTAGAGGCTGATCAGCAGGGGTCATGCTCCTGAGACTCGATGAACCAGAGAAGCCCCACTCCAAGGGACACACGCACGGTCAGGAAGCAGATGTCCCTCAGCCCCTCAGAGCGCATGTTTCTCTCTTCACTCTGCAGCAATCTTGCTACTCTCTGGGGGAAGGATCTTGAAGTGACAATATGGCTTATGCTGTGAATCCTGGGTCCTCTCTATGGGCTGGAAGTAGGTGTTTGCCTTTCACTTTAGACTTAATGAAAGTTGCTTTGGTAGGACACTAGGTGTCCTTATGTTGTCCCCTGCACAGAGGTAGATGGCCATTTTCTGCCTGGAGAATCTGAACGGCAGGTGTAGGCTGGTTTGTAGCTTCAGGGTTGAAGCCAAGAGGAGCGCGTCTGTGTGAAGGCAGGCCCGAGACGGCAGACATGAATGTTCCAAGGACCAGATATGGGTTGCACAGGGAGTGTCTTAAATCCTGCCCAAAGGATATGGACCCCAACCGAGGGGCAAGTGGACCTCCATAGAAGAGGCTGATGAGAAACACGGGGGCTATTTCAAGAACACTGGAGTTGGTGATACAGAATGTGTGTGGCGTTCTGCGACTCACCAACATGACCAGCTGAGAAAGAAAGGTGTTCCTATTGCCCAGGCCCAGAGGGTGTGAGGTATGTATGGCGATCTGAGTTGGTGAGACTTCCTGTGCCTGCCCCCCATATTCACCCCGAAGTGGCAGACAGCATGGTTGGCAAGTTGGGAGAAGCTAAGTGAGAAGAGACACAGCTCTCCTTCCTAGGCATATAGGCATGCCCTGCAGTATGTCTTAAAAGAACAATGCTATACACCAACCCCCAGAAAGTTTCAAGTGGAAGGGAGGCAGTGGACCAAAATTAGGCAAAAATGTGCAAAAACCGAAATTCTTATGTACTTGTGATCAGAGTGTAAATCTGTATCAACATTTAGGGAAACTGTCAGTATTTCTTCCAGCTGAACACAGAGATTCATCACCCTACAACAATTCCATTCCTGGTAAATTCTCAAGAGAAAGTGTTTATTAACCAAAGACATCTACTACAAGAATGTGCATAGAGATATGAATCACAAGAACCCCAAAGAGGAAATCAGGAAAATGTACAATAAAAGTGGATAAATAGTAATGGTACCAACAGTGGTAATGAAATAAATCTCAGAACTATAATGTTGAACAAAAGCAGCTTGATACATAATTCTATTAGATGAAGCACAATGAAGGCCAAAGTAACCTGTACTGTAGACACAGAAGTCAGGCCAGTGGATATCTTGGGGGAGGGGCAGTAACTGAAAAGAAAGCAGAGTTTAAAAATTTACTCTCACACCCTAACATAATTTTAGAAATGATTCAGCTAAGAACGAAATGAACAGATAAGAAAGAGACATTCATTTTACGAAACTAGTAAAATCTTGATGTCAAACTGGGCAAAGAAAGTAGGAGGGAAGGAAAAGAGATGTTAGTTTCACCTGCAAATGTGGGTGCGCGGGAGACTGGTCAGGTGAGGCATGCTGGCTTCCCTCTCCGTGCTGCCCTGTCCTCTGAATTCCCAGTGGCCTCTTGGTCCTGCAACACCATTTTGTCCCTCACTCATGTATTCCGTCTCCAAGGGAACCTGACCTGCACCTGCAGAGGCAAAGGCCCTGAGGCCCCGATGGTCTCCATCCCAGCGCTGGGAACACCCAGGACAGGGTGCTGTAGCTGCCTGTCCCTGCAGAGGGACACACTGGCGCTCAGCAGGAGCCCAGATGGTGAGTGGGATGCAGGGATGAATAAGTGATGGAAGACTGTGCAGCGGTCCTCAGCCTTTCCCCTGCTGCTCTGAGTGGGATACTCTTTTGTCAGAAAGATTCCTCTTGGAGGCATCCCCTTGGCTGATAATCACTGTCTTGTACAGAGTCTGTAGGATGATAAGGAAGATATAAACCAGGCACATCCACAAAAGAAATATTTATAACTGCTCTGCTGAGTACCCTGAAGGACTTGGTGATCCAAGTGCAGGCAGGGTGCAATGTTATGGGGGGCAGAGAGGGAGGGTAGTTCAGAGAGGCGGGAGAGAGAGGACCCAGGAGCCAGAGGGGCTGTCCAGGCCAGTGCCTTGCAGGAGGCTTGCAGGTGATGGAGGTGTTTTTCATATTTGCACGATCGAGTATGTGGCTACCGAGCACTTAGAATGTGACATTATGACCTTGGAGTTGAATTTTAAAGTGAATTTAATTTTAATTAATTTAAATATAGGTGCCAAACATGGCTGGGGGCCACCACATTGACAATACAGACCTAGGAGAAAACATGGCAGACAGTCTCACAGGGAGGGGGACGGAGAGAACCCTGGTGTGGGGTCAGCTCAAATAAGTTAAAAACTAAATCTGCTGGGCTGAACACTGCGTGGGGTTAGCCAGACCCCTGAGGAACTGGTGCCTCACATACATGCTTTGTGTTAATTTGTGTGTAAATTAATTTTATGCCTTCCCTCCGAATTGAGGATGGGGCAAATAAATGAATGGAACGGCTGCAGCATGAAGGAAATTGGTGTGACACAATAAGAGAACGTTCCTTGAGATCTGCTTGGGGAGGCCTTGGGACTTCCACAGGTCATCGCTTGAGCTAACGGTATCTTGAGGATCCACAGGACTCTTCACATTTGAAATCTCTTGCCTGAAGATTCATTGATCCCAGTCCTAAGTGACATTGCTGCGGGGCCCTCCAGCCCGCTCTGTCCCCTTGCCAGGTAACCATTCCCGCTCCTATGATCTCCCGGAGATGTTCTGAAGGACCTGGGATCTGTTCCCTCTCAGGTGGCCCATGAACCCTGGACCCACTTTTCTCTTAGCTCTGGACTGAGTTTGCCACAAGCTTTTGCCAAAATCTTCATTTCCTGTAGCTGGAAAATACCAGGTTTTCTAGCCTGGCATTTGAGGTTCTGGAAAAAATCATGACTTTCTTTAAGATGTATCCCTGCCACTTTGTTTTTCTTACAGTCACTATTTTGGGGGATAAGAGCTGGTAAGGTCAGATATTTCAATATGCCAAGTCATCCACAGACAGTGGAAAGGGCCTCACAGAAAATGTCAGTGCCGGACACCAGCCTTGGAGATTGTTTAAGATACTTGCTGCCTCCGGAAGCATCTCTGGAAATTCATAGCACTTTGGGTACTTTATGGTCCATTTTTCCTCTGGTACCAATATCTGTCTGGGTGGATTACATTTCTTTGCATTATTGCAAAAGGTTATTCCCGTTATTTATTGCTGTCTAACGTTCATTACGCACTGACAAGGCACTGAGAGCTGCACTCAAAAAAGAGGCGGATGCGACTTTGTATTCTGGGTGAGAAGAAAGAAGGATTAAGACAAAACCTAGGCAGCAGGAGCCTCTTCCAGGGAGGAGGGTCTCTCACTCAGAAGTCAACATGCAGGTTTCTTATTGTACATGTATTTACTCCAATACATTTTTATGATCATCCCTCTTTAAGTATCACTCTTATTTTATTTTATTTTTTAAAAAGATTTATTTATACAAGCACTGGGTACAGTCAGAAGCGAGGGAGGGTGAGAAATTTACCAGAGCCAGAGTAGGGAACAGAACAGGCAGATGGACTGAAATACACTGCTGAGGGGAGCAGCGGGCGCGGCAGGAGAGGTCTGCGCACCATGTGGGACCCTCGCCCGGCGGCCGGGGATAGATCCAGTGCTGCAGAGGCTGCGGGCAGCTTAGCAACCCAGCACTCAACCTCTGCGCCACCAGGGGAGGCCCTGTCACTCTTATTTTAAACCATTAAAAATGAATCTTCTGTCGACAGTTGGGGCTGAATGACAGAAAGGAGACTAGCTCTGAAACAAGTGGACCAACCATGCTTGGGTAAAACCTAAGTCCAAGCCCAGTTCATCTGGGTGCCCACCTTGAGGACGGGCCTTCTCAGAGCTCCCCCACGTCCTGGGTCTGGATCACTGTAATCTTGGGGAGGGGATTCTCTGTATTTTCTAGAGAGGTCTGAGGGGCTCTATCTTCAAAGTCACCCTTGATGGCATTTGCCACAGACCACAGAGGTGACAACACACAGGAAGGAGCAGCCACTATTCCAGCCCCTGGGACATGTGAACCTCCAGAGGCTTCATCCTCCCTCACAGTCCCACCTGCTGATGTCTGGCTGCCTCCAGAAGGAAATCTGCCTTGTTTTCCCCACATACGCAGGGTATGTGAGAGGAGAGCTAGAAGGTTGGGATTCCTCAAGGGATGGCAAAGGAAATAAAAGAGGAACTTAAGCAAAATGGGAGCCCCTGGGAGCACAAGGGGTGCTTCCACTCAGCCTGTCTCTTCAAACCTCTGACAGCCACCTCAGGCCAGGGGCTCAGTGATCAGCTGTCCTGGCTCCCAAGAAACCCTCTCTACTCTCTTACTCCCATCCATACCCGCATTCTCTTCTAGGTATAACAGGTCCTCAGAATATAGATAATAATGATCATAAGATCATAAGAAGTTTTACTATTAAATCAGAATTAGAGATAAAATCAAGGAGACTGAAAATTGCCCCCCTACTTCTCAAATTTGAGTACTTGTAAATGGACATATATTTGCATCCTGACTTCTCCATGTCCTTCATTCTTTTCAAAAGTCGCTTATATGTAAACATATATATGTATATATACAACACACGTATATATCTTGTGTGTATATACATTGACATTTGCTAGTGTTAACTTTATGAATGTTATGCTTGGCACACTTGACATATATGTATACTATATATACACAATATATATTTATAGTATATAAATATAGAAAAGCCACCAAACTGTGCATCAACAACTCATAAATTGTGTACTTCCCTATGAATACCATACTACAGGGAAGTACATGATTTATGAATTTATGATGCACAACTTGAATTTTCTCAGCATGAACACACCATTTCAACAGCATTTGCATGAAGAGCGGAACATGTCATACGCGGAAGCCTTGCTTTGCCCCTCACAGGAAACAATGTGTTGCTTAAAACAGCCTGGATTAGCTGTATTTGAACTTGCTATCACAGATCTATACAGCAAATGCTAGTGTGCTTGGCTTCCTTCACTGTCTGTGCGCCTGATCCGTGGTGTATGCAGTTATAGATCATTTATTCTTTAGTGTCCTATTGTGTAATTTATTCATTCATTTTCCTGTGCAACAACCCTTAGAGATTCTGGTTTTTGGTTATTATGAATAGGAGTGCTATGAACATTCTGGTACTTTCTATTATGAAATATATACTTATTTCTGTTTGGTATACAGCTAGGAGCAGAAGTCCTGTAAAAGGACTGCATATATTCAGTTTGAAAATGGTTTTTATAATCAGAAAAAATATGCACAGGGGTTTAAAAATATCTATGAAATGTTTATAAAATTAAATGTCAGTGGCACTGGCATAGAACTTCTTTACCTCTGAAGTTCTTTCCTAAAAACATATTTAAATGTCTTAATGGATTTGTCTGGTGTTTATTAATTTTTCTGAAGTATGTTATTTTTATTCTTGGTTTATCAATTTAATAACCATCACTGACCAACTACCATGGTGAATGTTGAGTTAACTTTCTTACAAATGTCCCCTGATCCTGTTCCTACTATGTCCTGCCATGAGCCATGGCCACCTCTTTCCTCCCCCATCCCCTGCAGTGGGTCATCACAGCATTGAGTTGACTTGTCCCTGCACATTCTGTTCACTGCCCAGAGTGCACTGCTGTATTTTCTTAGAGCCTTGATTAGTGTTGCTTCTCATCTACTTCATGGACTTATTTTATTTCTTGACTACACTCATCACAGCCTACTGAAACTATTTCTCCTGGTTGATCAAACATAACAATTCCGTGCCTCATTATTTTTTTAGAGACCACACTCCTGACAAAAGTCTTTTGTCTTTCTTCTCCAATTTAAACTGATTGCTCTTTGGTGCCACACCTTAGGCCTCATTTTGGGAATTCTTTTTTCTTTCCTACTTTGCTATATTTTTTGTTTCTTAGATATCAGGCCTCTTTTCAGGAAGAGCTATTCCTTTAGCACAGGGTTGTGAACTCCCTTGGGAATTGACATGGGTGGTCTACCTTTGACTTTGCATGTTTATAAATGATCATTTTTTAAAAAGATTTATTTATTTATTTATACAAGCACTGGGTACAGTCAGAAGCGTGGGAGGGTGAGAGAATTCACCAGAGCCAGAGCGGTGAACAGAACAGGAAGACTGGAGAAGTACACTGCTGAGGGGAGCAGCGGGCAGCAGGAGAGGTCTGCGCGCCATGTGGGACCCTCACCAGTGGCCGGGGATGGAAACGGCACTGCAGAGGCTGCTGGCAGCTTCTCAACCCAGCGCTCAACTGCTGCGCCACCAGGGGAGGCCCCTGATCATTTTTTTTATTGCCCCACTTGTTCGATAGTTTAGTCAGGTATAAAGTTCCACATGGAAAATCAAATTCCCTTGAATTTCTGATGACATTGCCCTATGCTCTCTTTACTTGCAATCCTGCCAATGTCTAGTGTCATTCTGTACCCCATAAACTGAGGCACCCTCTTTCTTCTCACTAGAGGTTTTGAGGGGACCCTTGGAGTTCTGAGATGTCAGTTGGAAAGGCCTTGATGTTCAATCTCTGGATCAGTTGTCCAATTGTCTCCTGTATTATTGTCTACTTTTTACCTTTTGTTATACTTTAGGGGAGAATTTTTCAACTGTCTCCCAAGCCTTCTATGGAATTTTATCTTGGGTATCATGTTATTTAATTTCTAAGAGTTCTTTGTCTTCTCTCACTGTTGCTTTTTCAGAACTTTCTATTTCTGTTCCGGAAAACTGATTTAATTCCTAATCTTTCAGAAAATATTAACTGTATAGACGTTTTTTTAGAGTTTTTTTTTTCTTTTTTTTTTTTACTTCCTGCATTGGCTTTCTATCCAAGCTTCTCCTCCAGTCTTCCCTGATATGTTTAAGTCTCATTTTTTTAGGTGTAAGGGTTTCTCAAATGTCAGGTAATCATTGGCTGCTATTTGACATTCAAGATCGCCCTTGTATGCTCTCTGCATCTCTGCATCTATGGGCTGAAAGACTAGTAAAATTTCCTATAGTGGGCCTCCCTGGTGGTGCAAGGGGTTAAGATACAACCTATGACGCTATCTGCAGCCACTGCAGCATGAGTTCGATGCCCTGCCAGGGAGCTACCCACATGGTGGGGCAGACCTCTCCTGACTGGCCCACTGCTCCCCTCAGCAATGTATTTCAGTCAATTGGCCTGTCTGTTCTCCACTCTATCTCTGGTGAATCCTCTCACCACCCCCCACCCTCCACCTCTGGCCTATACCCTGTTCTTGTATGCATAAATAAACAAATCTTAAAAAAAATTGCTATAGTATTGATTAGGCAACAAGATAGTTTGCTTTGTTTGTTCATTTGAAATTTTTTTTTATTCTACACAAAGCATTTGTAAGACTTTTATTTGGGAAAGTTATAGGTTGAATTGTGTCCTCCCCCCACCAAAAAAATTCTATATTTAAGTTTTTTTTTTTTAAAGATTTATTTATTTATGCACACAAGAACTGGGGTACAGTCTAGAGGTGGGGGTGTGAGAAGATTCACCAGAGACAGAGTGGGGAACAGAACAGGCAGACTGACTGAAATACACTGCTGAGGGGAGCAGCAGGCGAGTCAGTAGAGGTCTGCTGCACCATGTGGGTAGCTCCCTGGCTGGTCGGGGATTTAACTCATGCTGCAGAGGCTGTGGATAGCTTCACAGTGCTGTACTTAACCCCTTGCACCACTAGGGAGGCCTTGTTTAAGTTCTAATCCCCAGGATTAGTCACTTTGTGACTGTATTTGGTGATAGGGTCTTCAAGTTTAATGGGGTTGTTAGACTGGGCCCTAATCCAATATGACAGGTATCCTTATAAGAAGTGATTAGCACACAGAGACACAGAAAGGTGCCTGTGTGATTACAAAGCAGAAAGAGGCCATCTGCAAGTAAAGGTGAGAGGCCTCAGAAGAAACCAAACCTGCTGTCACCTTGATCTTGGACTTTCAAAACTGTGAGAAAATATGCTATTTTTTATGCCCCTTGATCTGTGGCATTTGTTATGGCTGTCCTAGCTAACTAATGTGGGAATGTTCGGTTTCTCAGGGAAATCCTCCCAACTCCTGCCTGGTGGGGTAAGGAGCTCTAGGAACTGGAGGGTGGAGGGAGACCAGGGCCTCATTGTTCATCATGCTGTGATTTTCAGATTGAAGACTACGCACTTGGCTTCCCATTAAGAGGAAGAAATGCTTATTGCTAAGCTGTGGAAGTGAGAGCTAGGACTGGGATATTTTAGCTAGTGATTATAAAAACTTAATAAAAACCCAGTTTTAGGTTTATATCTTATGTGCATCTTGTCCTGTACTTGACCTTTTCATTTTTGCATCTGATTATGGAGTCAATTGCCTTGACTCCCGCTGGTATTTTCATTGAAGGTATTGAGATTTTACTTTTGTTGTATAGTTCAATGGCCACACTTCTGCTTGCTGGTGTAAACTCCATTATTGGGCTATTTCCCCTATCTCCTTCTAGTTCTGACTTCTCTCATCACCACGGTAACCTGCAAATCAAAAGGTCATGGAAGAGGCTTCTACTTGTATCTTACCCCGGGGACTGGCCCTGACCCGAGCTACTTCATAGTTGGCTCTAACTCCATCTCCCAAAAGGTGCTGACATTTGTGTCCTGTTGTTCTGGGTCTGTTCTCTTTTTCTGTCACAGTTGTATAATATTTATGGTAATTTTGGTGAATTTTTGAAGAATTTTATGAGGATTACCATCTTGGTTGACCTCTGCTACCCCTGTCCAGGGCTGCCTGCTTGCCACTGTAAGAAGCTTAGATGGACTTTCATTGGGCAAGTTTATACCAATTAACACATAATCTCTTGCTCCATTAACTTTTCAGCCCAGAGAGACAGCCATGATATGTGGTCTTTACCTATGATGTGTGCAGCCTATGACCTTGGTCACCTGGTATCAGGGCATATGCCCAGTGGGCATCAAGGCTTGCAGTGAGCTTCTCTGCAGGGAAGTAAGACAGATTGATATAACAGGGAAAAACTAATAAAAATAAAAATATAAATAAAAAGAAGAAGAAATAGGGGCCTCCCTGGTGGTGCAAGGGGTTAAGACACAGCACTATGAAGCAATCCGTGCTCTCAGCAGCACGAGTTCAATCCCTGGCTTGCCAGGGTGTTACCCACATGGCACAGCAGACCTCTCCTGTCTTGCCCGCTGCTCCCCTCAGCGGTGTATTTCAGTCTGTCTGTTCTGTTCCCTACTCTGTCTCTGGTGAATCATCATACCACCCTGCACCTCTGGCCTGTACCCCAGTTCTTGTATGCATAGATAAATAAATCTTAAAAAAAAGAAGAAGAAAAAGAAGAAATAAAGAGTCATGGGATGGTACAGTAGCAGGCTCACAAAGCTCACTGGATTTGTGGTGGGGAGGGGGCTTTAAGAAACACAAGATGTACTAAAATTTCAAGGCATATGCATTTGTTTTCATATTATGCAACAACAATTTAAATCTCTACCACAAAACGGTTACAGCTGACAACAGCATCCTAGGGAGAACTCATTCCCAGCTGGGAGGCTAGTGTTTGAATTCTGAGACTCAGTGCTCATTGTGAACACAGGGCTATTTCCTCACCTGCAGAATTTGCAAATCACACATATCTGAATCTTCTGTAACTCAAATTTAAAAAAAAATAGGCTAGAAATGATGTTGCTTCCAAGCCATTTGACTCACTTGGCTTCATAACACAGCCAGAGATGGTAGCATACAGCTCTGGAGGCCACCCTAGTGCAGGAGACACTGTTTTATTTTTATTTTTTCTGGACTGAAGATGAACAGTCAAGTATAGTTGGAAGGAATCAGCACAACTTGAGTAAAGTATTTATATCTAGTGTAGTCAGCCAACTTACATCTTTCTGTTTATGAATGTGCTATCTCCTGGCAGGTAGATGTAGTATTCTGCTTGAACACATGCTACTTTCTAGCTGGTTCTCTTTCTGTAAGAGTCCTTTCACAACTACCTGAGGACTGGTCAGGTTGATATGTTGTAAGTGTGAAAAAGAGTGTGGAAAAGACACCTGTGCACAGGCACAGTAAAGATTTGGGAGTAGAACTTGCTCTTCTCAATCATATCCAATGCTCTTTCTGTACTACATGCCATCCCCTTCTGATTTAGAGGGTAACTGTGAGGCTGAGGCTTGGCTGATGTGAGGGTGACTCTTCTACACCCATGAGATTCCCAACTATCTACCTCTTGTCACAGAACAGGCATTTGCCACAGGGAGGAACAACTACCTACTTTTGAATTACACTAAACTTGCATTTTCTATTCTAATCTTTTCCTATTTTGAAGAAAATATTTTACTTTTCCTATTGTTGTTGGTGTTTACCTGTGAAAGTAATATGTCCTGCATTCCAGTAAGATGGCCAATTGGGCCAGCATGGGTGATGATTCCTACTGGGAAAATATACAGGCTTGCAGACTGAGGTAATTCCCTTTCCAGAGATAGGTCAGGGGGCTGTGCCTTCGAGGGCATAGAGGTATGATGTTTGGCCAGCGGAGGATCTCTGCACAAAACCCACTGCTTTAAAGAGTGTCCTTTCTATGAAACAGGGATGGAAACTTCTCTCCCAGGCTTGAGAAACCAGAAGATAAACTTTGAGTCTGTCCTGGAACATGAGTGCACAGCCCAAACCTCAAGGCCAGGCTAATCATAGGGTAGGTCCTGAATTTACATGTTGCATGGTACGTGAGCCCTGCTGAGAAGTTAAAATATACATGGATTCAAGACGTAAGTCACAGATAATGAAAAGATGCACTCTAAGGACAATAAACAGTTTTACACTAGGGCTTGTGGATTTCTACAAGGATTATAAAAATTTCTGCTAGCTCTAGATGAAACCACGAGAGAAAATTATTAACTGTATGAGGCTGTGGGGAGGATTGTGGTGGGAGGGAGCACAAATGCGTGAGGGCAGTTGGCAGATTTATCACCCTAAAACAGAATCATTACTTCCAGAATTAAAATAATCCAAAATAATTTACTTTTAATCTTTACAACAATTTCAAGAGATTAAACTAATTAAAATAAATTCTGTGATTAAGAAGGAAATATAAATCCATAGTGGAAGAACAAGAGACCATATTAAGAAATTAAATCCAGGGCCTCCCTGGTGGCACAGGGGTTAAAGACAGTGCTATTAAGTTATTGCCTGCCATTGCAGCACGAGTTCGAGCCCTGCCCAGCCAGGGAGCAACATACATGGTGCAGCAGACCTCTCCTGCCTCGCCCTCTGCTCCCCTCAACAGTGTATTTCAGTAGATCCGCCTGTTCTGCTCCCCACTCTGTCTCTGGTGAATCCTCTCACCCCCCACACCTTTGGCTTACACCCCAGTTCTTGTATGCATAGATAAATAAATATTTTTTAAAAAGAAATTAAATCCAAACACGCCAACTCCACAGCTAAAATTTTTAGAGTTGAAAAGTATGGGGTACTGGTGAAAAAAACAACACACACAGTTTGTGGATTGAACAGAGATTGACTGGAGAGTGAATCTGTATGCTAGGACTAGATACAAGGGAATCAAGTAGATAAACATAGGAAGATACTGACACAGAAAGTAGAAATAGACGTAGATGCACATAAAGTAAAAGGATCCAACATACAACCAATAGAAATTCTAGAAGGAGACAATGGAGAGAATGCCATCCTGTCAATCCTCAAAGTGGTAATGGCTAGTGATTATCAAAACAGAAGACAGGTACAAGTTTGAAGGAGTTCGCTGAGTCCTGAGCAGAATAAATACAACCGAATATATACAAGACCGACCATAGTAGAACTGTGACCATGAAATGGAAGAATCAACAATGGGCCCTTGTTCCTAGCCCTTCATACCTTCATTTTACTGTTTTTACCCATGGCTATCTCATTGGTGCCCAGAGCTTCAACTATCACCTATATGTAGTGAACTCCTGGTCTTATAACAACAGCCTAGACGCATACATATACAACACATAATATTCACTGGGCTAGCTCAAAGGTACCCAAGTGCAGTACCCAAGACCAACGTCGTCATCATCCCTGATGGCCACTGGCCCCTCCACATCACCATCACTGGAGTTAGTCTTCCTCATCACTCCCTCATCAGTCATCTCTCAGGGTGCTAAGTTTTACCCCAAAGCCCTGAATCTATACTTCATTTCATGGCCAATATTCCTTTAATAAATGGAGTATTTGAAAGAATGAAAGTTCTTATTTTTCCAGTTATATCCCAAACACTTGAATGAACCAGTACCTTTTCCACCATAAATTCAAACACAGGCTGACTTGTGAATACAGCAGTGACGTATCCTGCAGACACCAGCCTCTGCCAGCTGTTAGCATCACACTGTTTACTACTGAAGTTGAGTCTGACTCTGCTGACTTGGCCTCTGTGTTGCTGCACTCAGCCGGCACACTCATTCTCAACATTCAGCTCCCCTCTTGTCACAGCTTGCTTAGCAAAGGGCTGGATCTGAACCACCTAAAGTGATTTTGCATCTGCTGCCAGCAAGTAGCCTGAACTTTCCTCTTTTGGGGCTCATTCTTGCCTGGCTGGCCTCCTGCTGGGGACCTTCAATGCCTTCTGGTTGGCTATAAAGTCTGCCAGCTGGGGTGTGCACTTTCTAATTCTACTCCCTTAGGGGCTAGCAATTTGTTTGTTTTTTTACTGCTATAAGAATTCTTGACATGAAGGAAACCCAAGCGTGTGCTGACATAGTGAAAAGGAGGGAGTCAGGTCTTAGGACTTATTTTCAAGTCAAGTAGAGATGGTCAGGGCAGAGCTGGGAAATAGTCATAAATCACACATGAATCAAACCTCTCTTGAAAGGAAAAGTGTCCACTTTAAAACAGGGTCTTCAGTTCAGTTGATTTTGCGTTTTTATTCTGAGGCATGTCTATGAACCAATTGTCACAGACCATACCCATTTCCCCAAATCCATCTGCAGAAACCCTAACCCCTAGAATGATGGTATTTGGGGGTGGGGCCTATGGAAGGTAAATGGGTTTGGATAAGATCAGGAATTGGACCCTATGAGGGAATTACTGCCCTTGGAAGGGATGAAGGTAGCAGGGAGTGTGCTCTCCGCCATATAGGGTCATAGGCAGAAGATGCCATCTGTAAGCCAGGAAGAGAGAACTCACCAGAACCTATACTTGCTGGCACTCTGATTTTGGATTTCTAACCTCCAGAGCTGTGAGAAATAAATGTTATTTAAGTCCCCCAGTCTATATGGCATTTTGTGTGGCAGCCTGAGGTGAGACACAAACTTCTCAGGCTACTCCCAACCTCCCACAGGCCTCCTTGCATGTACCTAATTACTAGGATAAACACTCATTTCCCAAGCTTTTTATCCAAAATGAAAAAGAGAACTTCCTTTGGAAGCCAAGTTCCAGCTGGACTGGATGTCACCGCTGGAGCTATTTCCTGAAATGTGTCCAGGTGTCTCCGGCTTCCTGGGTCCTTGTGAGCTGCTGTGTGTGATCTGTAGCCACAATAGGCAGAGTCCCCTTTATTCTGCTGCATCTGCTACCCCTTTTCAGCTCAGATGAATGGATTTCAAGCTATCCAGAAAGCTCTGTTGTTTGCTTTGCCTGTGTGAGCACAAAGTCTTCCACTTCAGGCCCCCAGCTCCCCTGATCAGGAGGGACTGCAGAATCACCAGTACACTTAAATCAACATCTTTATTAGACCTTCTAATGAGAGCTGATTGTCAGATGCAAGCTAATGAAAAACTGCCAGTTTGGAATGAATTCAAAAGCTAAGATGGGAGATTTCCTTTCACTCTATTTAAAAGAAAAAGAGGAAGTAGAAAAAAAGGTCCCTACCCCCTGGAGCAGTAGCGTGACCACCAGCTGAGGTGTGAGCTGGAGTGTATTCCTGTCCCCTGGTTGTCACTGGGCTGTCTGGGACCCTCAGCATTGTATTTGGACATGCATCTGGGACTTCAAAATGAGATACTGATCTGAAAGGAAACCTGTGCTCTTATGTTTATTGCAGCACTGTTTGCAACAGCCAAGATATAGGAACACACTAAATAACCCACAAAAGATGACTGGATCAATAAGACGGGGTATATATATACACAAAGGAATATTATTCAGTGATGGAAAAAGATAAATTCATGCCATTTGCGGCAACATGGATGGAGCTGGAAGGCATTATGCTAAGTGAAATAAGCCAGAAGAAAAAAGATAAGTATCGGATGGTTTTACTCATATGTATAATATGGACAATCCAAAGAGTCTCAGAAAAAAAAGACAAAACTTGCAAGCAGACTACAGATCTGGGGTATAGAGCATGGGAGGGGGAAGGTGAGGGGTCAAAACAGGGGAGGGAAAAGCACAAGGGACTGTGGTGGTGGAACTACAGGGACTATACCGGTATACCGGAGGGGAGAAATAAAATATTGTACAAAAATGGACAGAGATGTAAGAAAATAAAACAAACTGGGATACTGGATTTGAAAGGGTAGGGCTCTATTCTGACATCAGTTGGGGTGGAGAAAAATGCAGATGCGGATGTGAGAGCTCCCTGGAGGTCAAGCTTTGTGTGTGGAAGGTTATGTGCTAGCATCCTGTAGGGGCAGGAATGACCCAGTGCAGGTTTTTTATGATCCAGCAGACCGGGTGAAGGAGTCAGAGTCCTCAGTGGCTTTTGCAGGTCTTCTATTTAGACTTACCAGGCATATGACAGGCAGGGAAGTTGTGGGGCTGGGAGGCTGGCAGTCCTCCCAGGCCCCAGCAAATCCTCTATCTGGGCTCTCTGGTGTTCTCTCTGCTTCTCTTCTTCTCTAGGCTTCTGCTGGCTGGCGTCCCCGTGGCGCCGCCCTTATAAACTCAGTCTCTCAGGCCAGGTGTGCCCACTTCAGGTGCCCACCATCAGGCATGCATCCAGGACCACAGAGTCCTTCATCTATCCTAATGGCAGGAGGGCAGAAAAACCTGATACTTTTGCCTTACCCAACACATCCCCAGGTAAGCCAGGAGCTCTCAAGAATTTTGGAGAGAAGCCTGAATTTCTGCATGCCTCCGAGGGAGAAAACCTTTTCCTACACAGCCAGCCAGCCCAGGGTCTCCGCTTCCAGCCCCTGGATTAGGAAGTGGGGAGCCAGGATCTGAACATTTTGGTTCCTAGGACTGTCGAGATGGTATCACGGGAGGATTTGCAGAACATTTTCAGTCTTGTGAATGTGAGATAGGTGACATGCTAGCCATGTGTAGCAGTGGTATGAAAACCCCTTTGCTCAGACCCTTTCTCAGCTGGTGTGAACCTGCAGCATGTGAGGGGGAGGGGCAGCAGGACCATAGGCCCGCCCAGAGAACTGTTTTCCCAGACAGCCTGTTCAGGGCTTAGAGCTTGGCTCTCTCCCTCTTCCTTCCTTCCCTCCTACTCCATCTCCTCCTCTCCCACCTTTCTCTGGAGCACTGTGCTAGTTTTCCTTGCTGAGATCTTTTTCAGTGGGAAAACAGTCACAGGAACTGACAGTGCCCATTAGGCCATCAGATTCCGAGAGGCAACTTGGGGATGCTGGATGGTGGCTAGGAAGTCGGCTATTTGGTCTGCTCATCTTGTGTTTGGTGTAAACGAAATGACATTCCTATTCTGATGAGATACAGCCAACAGGCTGCAGATGCTTCCAATTAAAATAATAACGACAACTGTGAGGAGCAAGGCCATTCACAGTTTGGCTTCCTCCTTCTAACAGGAGGCTCAGCCCACCAGCCAGTGAGAGCAGAGCTGACACAGCGTCATCCTCTGGCTACAGTTTGCTTCCAGGCGGCTTGGTTGATGCATTTAATCTCTTTAGCATTTCCTTCTCAAAGTGATTCCCAAGCATTTCAAAGAGGCAGCAGGGCCTAGTATAAGAGCCTTTCTCCAGAGTCAGACTGAGTTTCCAAATCCATTGCTTTAACAGTACTGTGACTTTCACTAAGTTTCTTTCCCTCACTGTGCTTCACTGTCCTCTGTAACTGAGGATAATGAACATTATTGTGTCATGAGGTCTTTGACTGTGAAAAAGTTAATACATTCACAGCTTTAGACCAGTATCTAGGCCATAATAGTGGGTGTTCTAGGGATCTATTACTCTGTAGCTAAGACCCAAGTGTCTTAAGACAACAATCACTGGAGACTCGCTGATGCTGGGGTTCAGACTCAGGCAGGTCAGCTGGAGGAGTCTCTTCTCTTAGCGGTTCTCAGCTGGAAGTCCACTCTGGCTCAGTGATCTGGAGTCAGGCGGGGATGACTCAGAGACTAAGACCACCTACAGTGACCTCTCCATGTGTAGCTGGAGGCTTTCTCATGGCACAGGGGGTCTCAGGGACAGGCATCTTACATGCAGTTCTGGACTCCAAGAGTGGGTGCTCAGTGAGCAAGGCAAAAGTGGCCTGGTCCTGGAGGCCCAGCCTCAGTCATCAATCTGCCTGTGATAGATAGGTCAGGCTATGAGTGCAGCCAAAAGTCAGGAGGAGGAAAACTGAATTCTACCCTCTAACAGAGAAAGGGTAAAGGCAACAGTAGAAGAGCATGTGTGACAAGAAACCAAGCTGTGGCCCTCTGGAAAGTAGAATTCACCACACTGAGCAACATATTTTAGCTGCCTTTTTAATTTACCACTGTCTTATCATATGTGAGAGCAACAGAAGGTTGGGGATTAACAGTGACCTTGCTAGATGGATGAGCATATGGAAGTTCACCGTAGTATAGACCTATTTGCACCTATGTCAAAGTGTGTGTGGAACCTCAAGCTGGACCCTGAGCCATCCATTGCTTCTCTCCTTAGTTCCCTGGGAATAATAAGTGGGTGTCGGGGTTCAGCTTGTCTACATGATGCTCTTTTCATTTTTGGGACAGAAAGTCTACTTTTTGCATTTCAAAATAAATGATGTTGCGAAGGCTAATATCCACTGGGATTCAGTTTTCTATTCTTGATGACTTATCAGTCTTCCTATTGAGCAATCTGGGGAGGAGTTGTGGGGTAAGAGAGAGCTCAGCACCATATACCTAGGTTGGAAACCATACTTTTTGAGGCTCTTTCCACGAAGCTGCATCGTTATTTTTTTTTTTAATTTATTTATACAAGCACTGGGTACAGTCAGAAGTGCAGGAGGGTGAGAAAATTCACCAAAGCCAGAGCGGGGAACAGAACAGGCAGATGTACTGAAATACACAAACGAGGAAAGCAGCGGGCGGCAGAGAGGTCTGCGCACCATGTGGGACCCTCGCTGGCGGCCGGGGATCGAACCGGCGCAGCAGAGGCTGCGGGCAGCTTTGCAGCCCAGCGCTCAACCGCTGCGCCACCAGGGGAGGCCCTGCATTGTTATTTTTTGTTGAAAGTCAGGGCATCTGTGAAACTATTGTAATTGATATTGTCAAAGAGGCTACATGGCACTATGCATTTGTCGAAACCCACAGAACTTTATAACACAAAGAATAAACTTTAATGTATAGTAATAAAAAATCAATTGTGAGGGTAGGGGATGGTAGGATAGACTGTAGATGTGGCAAAAGAATCTAAAAGATGTGCATTACAAACTTATGAAACATCAACCTCGGTGGTAGGGAGGAAAAGGCCTAAGCAACTTTAGAAATGAGTGTAGGCACAGGACAAAAAGAACTGTCCACTGTATTCTAGTGGATAAAATTGCTTCCCATGCAGATATAGGTGAATAATCTGATGCTACTGTAAATTCATACTGGAATTTACCAATTAAATAAATGTATAGTGATCAGCAAGAGCCAGGTTTCTCATTGTTGGGGTGGAAAGTTACAGAGAAGCAAGAGATGGTAAAAATGATCTGTGTGATAACAGATTAGAGTAGGAGGCCAATCAGTGTGAACTTATGTTTAGTTTAACAGATACAGAACAGATGGAAACACACACACAAATATTTCTAAATAAAATATACAGAATTATATGTCTTTACATATATAATTAATAACACAATGAGTATACACATATTTATTTCCCATCTCACAGCTCTGTTGACAAGAAGGCCTTGAATCAACAATACCCCTCTAACAAGAGCACCTGGGGCCTGATCTTCATTTCCAATACCATTTTTCAATAAAAGCAACCAAAACTCCATGGGGAAATGGCTAATTCTAAGATTAGGGCAGGAAATATACAAGATGGGACTGGATATCAACTTGTAGTAAGAAAAAGAAAGAGCTCCAAAATCAAAAGGATGGGGGCAAATCAAAGGAGCAAATCAAAGTAGGCAGCCTGAAAGAGCTCTTAAAGTCCAAAATGGCAAAATGATGTGTATTGGACTAGAAGTCAAAGTGTAAAGTAAATACCCAAAGGTCCATACTGATATAAATAAATGATTGGACGAATCAGTTCACAGGGGAGAATAGACAATCTCCTATATAGATTATTTCAAATTATCTATGTACATTTTCACCTTCGAGGAATGAAAGCACAAGTCTGGCTGGACAGGACTTCTTGTGACAGAGGACAGCTGGACAGGGGGCAGTGGAAAAGTGCCTGTGCAGTGGAGAAACCTGATAAATGCAGCCCTGCTCAGGTGGTAGGTACACACCCATAAGAGTAAGTCATATTGATGGGATGTTTGCTTGCCATGCAGTGAGAAAAAAGGCACTTAACCTCTGTGGTCTTCCTCCCCCAAATCCATAAACACAGTCTAATCATGAGAAAGACAGACAAGATCTAGGATAGGGACATCCTACAAACACATCAGACTAGAGCTCCTCAAACCTGTCAAACATACAAAAAACATGGAAAGTCTAAGAATCGTCACAGCCAAGAGGGGCCAAAGAAGACAAGAGGATTGAATATAATGCGGCATGTTGGAATGAATCCTGAGAAAGAATAAGGACACTAGGTAAAAATTAAGATAATATGTGTAGAAGATGGACGTTATGATAATGGATTAGAATCAACTCATAAAATGTGACAAATGTACCACACCATAAGAAATTAACAAAAGGGGAAACTGGGAGACAGGTGTAAGGGAACTCTCTGGACTGCCTTTATAAATACTTCAAAATTAAAAAGTCTACTTAAAAATGTCAAGGTATGGACGGCACAGGGTGAGAGCAAAGAGGCAGTGACTTTATAGACTCAGGTCCAAATTCATGTCCACACCCAGGCTCCAATGCCAGCCTTGAACTACTTATCATCTTTTCTGAGTATATAATTTTATTTTTCTCTGCAAACCAAGTTATAATATGTATAGTTATTCGCTTTAACAAATGTCAGCAATAGTAACACATGGACACAATGCTTTCTATAAAGCACCACACCAACAATTACTTGCTTCATCCCATTTTCTCCTTGCACACCATGAAATTTATGCCATTATTACTACTGTTTTCCCCAATAAGGTATTATGAAAGTTTTCATACAGAAGTTAAAACAACATACAGCGAACACCTCTACATCTAGAAGTTCAGGTTATCATTAGCATTTTGCTATGTATTAGCAAATCTCTATTCACCCATCAATACATTTTCTTTCACGCATTTAAATGTAAATTGTATACACACCTTGCTGATCCTGTCTGCAGGAGGCTCCCTTAATTTGACCTCACTGAAAGTCAGCAAGGGGACTTCTCCCAGACCACACAGCTGTAGGGGACGGCTTTCCCTCTCAATGGTGCTCTTGAATGTCAACTTATCCCTGTTACCCAGATTCCCCTTTTGCCCAGGGACTCTTCAGAATTTGCAGGTCATCAATGTTTCCATTAGAAGAGTCCCCTAAACAACAAACTTTCTCAATTTTGCTATATTACAGATGACATGTAAATTCTTTTGTTCTCTTAAATATCCTTTTCCAGTCTACTTCTCAGAAAACTAATTATATAATAAGCAAAACACATTTGTTTTAAAAATGAAAAAGCTGTGAATCATATTGCTTTAGTGATCTTAAGAAAAGCTTGTTTCCTAAGATGCAAGAGTAAAGATTGACAAAGATTTAAATTAAAAAAATGAAAAAAACATTATTTATTAGATTGGAAAGCTGGAGGAAAGTCTAAATGCTTTAAAATGTAAATAATCAAATAATCATGTCACATGCACGCGGTGGCATCTTAGGTAACCTCAATTAGGTTTACCAGGCATTGCCAATTACGTGAAAAAGACCCATCATAGCAGTTACAGAGCGCTGATATTAAAACCTCAGCTGACTGATGTTTAGAATAATGAACAGGATGGGAAGGAACAGACTAAGCTCTTAAACGTAGTTGCTTCTGAAGGTTGCCCCATTTTTTCACAGTTTAATTATGCTGCAATGGATGTAAACAGAAACGCCACTTTAATACTGTAGGTGCCTATTTTTCTTAGGCAACATGAGGCCAAGGACTCAATTCTCTCTCCAAGTGTGTGCAGCAGGGAGGGGATAGTGTCTGGTCAATGGCGTAAGGAAGCCAAGTGCAGTGACACCAAACTGTTGGGAGGCCACTGGGAAGCTCCGGACTGAAGCGCTTGAATGAATGGTTACACACCACACTGAGTCTCCTTGCTGGGTGTTGAGCCACAGCTGAAGCATCACCAGGTCAGAGCCTTCCACGAGTTGATAACTGCCATTGTGGCTTGGAGCCAAGATGGCGCCTGTCTGATTCCTGGTCAGCCTCCATTGGGCATTCCATTCCTTGGCTGGCCACTGACACCCTCTTCTGGGCCTGGCCACACTATCCTTGCCACAGACCACCTCACAGTGATGAGCATTCTGTGTGACCCTGTACAAAATTCTCTTATCTCAACATTTTTTTTTCTTTGACCCATGACATTCTGTATTTTGTGTGGCCTCTGCCAGTCTTGCTTGGGCCTCATGCCTCTTTTACCCCTACTTCCCAGACTCCTTATTCATTGTCCTGCACTAGCCACCCTGGGATTTAGGAGATGGGGAGTGGAGCAGGGCAGTTTCTAGGTCCTGGCTTCCTGGTCTCTGAGTGCAGAAGCAGCTGAGCCCAGCCTTTCCCCTCCAACACTTCCGTGCTGCCTCGGGTGGGGTGGGGGTGGGGGTTCATATATAACATGGTGCGTTCAGCCTGTGCACATGGAAAAGGGAAAGGTTACAACCCAAGTTGAGGGTCACAGGCAGCCTTTGATAGAAGAGCCCGAGGATCTGGCTTCACATTTAATACACCATCTATCTTGACAACTGCACTACCTTTTTGGTTCCTTGCTGTTTGTTTTTGGTAGCAATCATATCCACAGATATTCATTCAGTGGCACATTTGCAAAACATACCGATTCTATTTTTATCTTCCACCATATTGCTAATCTTAATGCATTTGCACGTTTGTCAGTTATTGTCCCTTTAAAAAAAATCAGTTTAGCACCTGCAACAGAAAGATGGGGGCTGAAGAATTCAAGTCCCGAACTCTTTGGGGGAGCCTCCTCCTGTCGCGGCAGGGAGGTGTTCTGCAGCCTCCCAAGCTAACCTAGCCCTGGTGGGAATTTATTTGTTCCTTTTCTCATCTTGCTCTTCCCAAGGTGGGTGAGGAGAGGGTTGTCTCTCATCTATCGTGTTGTCATGGTAATGCAAGACCTTTGACAAATTCTGGCATTTTCCTCCCACTTCTGTGTCATGGGAGGTGATGTGAGGTCAGGTTTTCTCTCAAGGCTTCCCTGGAGGTCCACTCCCCTTGGTGAGTGGTGGTGACCTGAAGGCTCAGTGTCCCATGAGCTTAGTGTCCAGCTCTCTGGTCTTTAGGTAGGACATGTCTTTAACCGGATGAACTGAAACCACCTCTCGGCCAGCCCAGCCTTTCCCATCCACCTGTGCCTCACTGCCCATTTTCCCCTTCACAGGAGAGATGCCTGGCTTGTCCCACTGCGTCTGAGTTTCTCTGTCCCTCTCAGCTCACACTGTCACTGAGTGTCAGCTGTGGTAGGAGGCGACCATGCTGGGTAGTGCTGGGGGTTGTTCTGCCAGTGAGGGGTAAGCAGAACTTGCTTTGTTCAGGTAACCTGTTCACCTACTCCTGTTAGTATTGGTGTGAGGTTAGGGATTATGATGTCTGGAAGGAGCCATCTCTGATGCAATGGATAACTGGATGTTAGTCCTGGTTTGGCCACTAACCAGCTGGCCACTAACCACAGACCATTGAACTCCTCATGGTCTCAGCAGTTTCTAAGATGTTCCCATGATTCTCCTGGATTGTACCCAGGGAGTCCTGACTAGAGTCCAGAGGAATGTAAGGGTTTTCTGGGGCTTGGGGGTCAATTTGGTGGGCAGAGAGTCCCAGCCTGACCCTGTTCTGTGTCTGATTCTACTGGTGAGACCTATACCACTTCTGTTGTTGGATCTCTGGACTGTGCCTGCTGGGGGAACATGTGCTTTGCTGTTTGCTTGTTTGTTTTTTTTCTGGAACATCTGCTTTTTCCTTTCCTTGATTTGAAATTTAGGAATTTGGTACGTATCACTTCTAGGGATATTAGCATTTGAGAAGCCTCTCCTATGGCAAGAAGCCAGGTGAGCCCACATTTTGCTGGAGTTCTCAGGTTAGTAAGAGGTTTCAAGAAAAGGATAAGGTGACCAGACCTGTGTAAATTGGGGGACTGTCTTTGTAGGCTTACTTTTTCCATCTCTCCATTGCCATTGCTTTTCACAGGGGAGGGGCTGTCAGAAAGGAGGAGAGGAGTGGGGGAGGCACAAGAAGAACTCTGTCTCTGGGGATGAGGAATTTTGAGTTACCATATGGGACACACACACATATGTGTTTGTGGCTCGCTCCACATTTATTTATTTATTTACTGTTAAAGATTTATTTATTTATGCATACAAGAACTGAGGAACAGGCCAGAAGTGTAGGGGGTGAGAGGATTCACCAGAGACAGAGCGGGGAGCAGAAAAGGCAGATCTACTGCAACACATTGCTGAGGGGAGCAGCGGGCATGGCAGGAGAGGTCTCCTGTGCCATGTGGGTCACCTCCCTGGCTGGGGATCGAACTCGTGCTACAGGGGCTGTGGATAGCTTCACAGTGCTGCATCTTAACCCCTTGTGCCACCAGGGAGGCTCCTTGCTCTGCATTTAGAGGTCTGTTAAGTATGTTTTTGTCACCTATGCTGTGTGCAGTGGATCCTGTGGGTGCTGTGCCCAGACTCCCTCTTCAGGATCAACACCCCCCTCCCCAGCTGCAGGGAGGAAGGGCTGCTGATGGTTCCCAGTGGAGTTCTTCACAGGACACTGCCTTGAGCAGCAGGGAGCCACCTTGTCCACGGCTCCTTTCCAGGGGAAGGGCTGACCACTGGCTGTACAAGGGAAATTCTCAAAAGTGTTCCATGTAGGATGGACTGAGGCCTTCATGGCAATTTAAGATTCCCTACTGCATTCTTGGGAACAATCTAGGTTTATTTATGCGATGAAAATAGACTCCCCTCTCCTGTAATGCAAGATTAAAATTGCTTTCAAAATATGTTTGATGAAAAGGAATGTTTTCCTACCATAATGAAAGTGTCCTTTTTGCAGACTAGTCTTCTATGCCAATGAATATGGATATAAACCTTCACCAAAAACTACATCTGATTGAAACATTGTTCATAATGCCTCCTAAGCCTAGACAACAGTGAATGCACTATAATGGGAGGGCAGCTGGGTCCTTATATTGACCTTTGCTTCACGGATGTTAAAGCAGCAATTTCAAGAGTGTTGGGAAGGATGGTCAATAAAAGCATCGAAATCAGAGTGTCCAATCTCATTCAAATGATTGCTATTTCTAAGGCTGGGAATAAAAATCAGCATCAGTTCCAGTCACTGGAATTAGGGAGACTTCAAAGTTATAGCTACTGAGAGACCCACTAAGAGAAAGGCTTCTTGAGTGTAGAAAACACCATTTTGCTCGAAGGACATCAGAATGTGGGGCCGTAGGCAGTAGCATGACCCATGTGGTTATCACAGGGTCCAAACACCTGCCAGCCCAGACCCATCCCAGACTATAAGTAAAGATGGCCAGGCATGGATTCGGGTATTAGCAATCTTTAAAGTTTTCCTGGTGAGTCCAGCATGGATTTGAGATTGAGAACTACTGTTTTTCATAGCTATTGGGCAATTGTTTCTCATGAGTTTTCGCAGTTTGTTTTCAAGATTTGGTTTATTTCATCTAAAACTTACAGGCATAGAGTTATCACTCTGAGAATTATTTTTTTTTAAAGATTTATGTATTTATTTATACAAGCACTGGGTACAGTCAGAAGCACGGGAGGGTGAGAGAATTCACCAGAGCCAGAACAGGGAGCAGAACAGGCAGAAGGACCGAAGTACACTGCTGAGGGGGGTAGCAGGTGGCAGGAGAGGTCTGCGCGCCCTGTGGGACCCTCGCCTGGTGGCCAGGGATTGAACCGGCGCTGCAGAAGCTGTGGGCAGAGGCTGCGGGCAGCTTCGCAACCCAGCGCTCAACTGCTGTGCCACCGGGGAGGCCCTCTCTTATTCTTTTAATGTCAAACCTCATGACCCATTTTCACTCTTGATATGGGTAATTTGTGTTCTCCCCCTGCCTTTTCCTCACTCCATTAGTCTTTTGAGAGGATTATTAATTTTCCCATCTTTCAGATTTTATTGATTTTTCTTTTGAAAGAACTGATTTGAATATGTTTTTCTCTATTGTTACCTCAGTTTCAGTGTTAATGGGTTTCATCTCTAATTTTAATTTTTTCCTTTACTCTGTTTTAACATATCTTTATTTCTCTTAAGCATCTTAAGGTGGAAGCTCAGATTTAGACTTTTCTTCTTTTCTAATATTCATTTTAATGTTGTGAATTCTCCTCCAAACACTGCTTTAACTATACCCCACAAATTTTTTGTGGGGTAATACAAAATTATTGTGAAAATTATTGTGAAAATAATACAAATTATTTTCATTTAGTACAAGATATTTTTTAGTTTCTTTTGAGACTTTCTTCTTGACACATGGGTTATTGAGAAGTATATAGATTTCTAAGTTCTAAGTATTTGAAAAATCCCCAGCTACCTCTCTGCTACTGAATTTTATTTTATTTCTTATGTGTTCTACGATAGAATGCACTTTTTATATTTTTTGTTCTTTAGTAATTTTAAAGAATTGTTTTGTGAACCTGAATATGGTCTTTCTTGGTGAATGCTGTATGTGTATTTGAAAATATGTGCATTCTTCTGTCAGTGACTGAAGTGTTCTTTTAATGTCAGATTGATCAAATTGATTGATGTCTTCAATATCTTTACTGATTTTCTCTGTGCTTGATTACTGACAAGGGTGCTACCTTCTTCACCTGTAATTATATATACTTCTTTCAGTTCTCTCAGGTTTTGCCTCATATTTTGACTGTTTAAGTGCATAAGGAAGTAGGATGATTATGTCTTCTTAGAGAACTGACTCCTTGATATTATGCAATCGCCCTCTTTCTACCTTGATAATCTCCCTTGTTCTGAGGTAGGCTTTGTCTGAAATTAATAAAGATACTCCAGGTTTATCTTGATTTGTGTTAGTATCTTTACTTTTAATATTTACTTTATATCTAGTTCCTTATATTTAAAGTAACTTTCTTTAAATGTATGCAGTATATCATTTATCTCTATGTACAATAGCATATTTGGGTATTGCATTTTTAAAACCAGTCCAGCAATTCCTGTTTTTTAATTGATGTGTTTACACCACTCACATGTAACTAATTATTAGCATAATTGGATTAATATGTAGCATCTTTGTATATCTTTTGTCTCTGTTCTTTCTTTGTGAGCCTTCTCTGGTTTTAATTGAGCATTTTACATGATTTCAGTTTATCTCCACTATTAACTTATCATTTATATTTCCTTTTAAAAATATAGACTTCAGGATTGTCCTAGGGTTTAGTTACATTTTTATTCAACTTAACTGTACTGTCGAATGACACCATACCGTTTCATACGTAGTGTTGGCACTTTATGATAGAATATTCCAAATCCTTTCTCTCCTTCCTGTGACATTGTTGTCATTTTTACTTTTACAAGTACCAAAATCAGCCAGTGCAGTTATAGTATGGCTTTAAGCAGTGATCTTTTAGATAAATTAAGAATAATAAAAATGAAAGATTTATTTCACTTTATTACTTTTTTTTGATGATCTTTCAGTAAAAGTGGGGCTGATTTTCAAATAATATTTTCCTGCTTTTTGAAGAATTTCATTAAATATTTTCTTCACTTTTCATTCAAGGGGAAAAAAACCATTTATTGAGGGTCTCCCCTGGTGGCGCAGCGGTTGAGTGCTGGCCTGCAAAGCTGCCCACAGCCTCTGCAGCGCCGGTTCGATCCCTGGCCACTGGATCATGGTCCCTCATGGTGCGCAGACCTCTCCTGCCGCCCGCTGCTCCCCTCAGCAGTGTATTTCATTGGTCTGCCTGTTCTGTTCCCTGCTCTGGCTCTGGTGAATTCTCTCACCCTCCTGCGCTTCTGACTGTACCCAGTGCTTGCATAAATAAATAAATAAATAAATAAATAAATAAATCTTTAAAACAAAACAAAACAAAACATTTATTGAATGTTTGCAAGGAGCTAGATTCTACCCAAGTGTTTATATGTGACTTTGTGTAATCTTCATACCACTATTTCCTGTAAAATGAGCCAAGCATAACTGGCCTAGGGTCAAATGGGCAAGAGGAGAGGCTAGCTCAGGTCAATATTGCTTTTCTTGCATCATGTCAGCAGTGGCAAGGCTGACCCTTAAAAGGGATATTAATTACCGGGAAATGAAGGTTCAAAGATCCCTACTCCATGGTTTCCATAGAAAAGTAGAAATGTATGAATCTGTAGGACTCAATACTGGCTTGGTACACTATTTCTTATAGACTTCAGGTCTGCTGGCAATAAATTTTTTCAGTTCTTTTAGGCAGTTTTTATTTATCCTCGAGTTTTGAAGGATATTTTTTCTGGACATACAATTCTAGGTTGGTAGGTTTTGTTTTGTTCTTTCCATACTTTAAAAATTGTACTTGACTACATCTTAGATAAATGGTTTCTGATGGGAAGTCTGCCACCATCTATATCCTTGATTTTCCCTCTTCTGTCTTCTCCCATATTTTCTCCTTGCTTTCATTTTTCTACTCTTTAATATGATATAGCTAGGCTGAGGTTGTTGTTGAAGTTTTTTGTTTGTTTGTTTGTTTAATTCTGCTTGATGGTCTCTGCTTCTTGAAATACTGGTTTGATGCTTATCACTATTGCTGGAAAACCCTTGGCCATTAGGTCTTCAAATATTTTTTCCTTTTGGCATTTTAATTACATGTTATATTGCTTCATATAGCTCCACAGTTCTCGTACATTCTGTTCAGTTTTTCTTTTTATTCTTATTTCTTTTTGTGTTTCAGTGTGGTTTATTTATTTTTTAAAAATTTATTTATTTATGTATACAAGAACTGGGGTAGAGGCCAGAGGTGCAGGGGGGGTGAGAGGATTCACCAGAAACAGAGTGGGGAGCAGAACAGGTGGATCCACTGAAATACACTGCTGAGGGGAGCAGCATGCGAGTCAGGAAAGGTCTGCTGTACCATGTGGGTCACCTCCCTGGTTGGGGATCGAACTCGTGCTGCAGTGGCTGCAGGAAGCTTCATAGTGCTGTGTCTTAACGCTTTGCACCACCAGGGAGGCCCCAGCATGGTTAAATTCTTTTGTCCTTTGGGTTGTTTCCAGGTTTTACCTATTGTAAATAGAGCTGCAATAAACATAGGGGTACAGGTGCTCTTTTGAATCACTGTTTTTGTGTCCTTTGGGTAGATCCCTAGTAGTAGAATTGCCAGATCATATAGTAGCTCCATTTTTAGTAGACTGAGGAACCTCAAGATGTGTTACATATACATAATGGAATATTATTCAGCAATCAAAAAAGATAAACTCATGCCATTCACAGCAACGTGGATGAAACTAGAAGGAATTATGCTCAGTGAAATAAGCCAGAAGGAAAAAGAAAAATATCAGATGGTTTCACTTATAACAGGAATATAGGGGAACAAAATAAGACATCAGTGTAAAAAAATTAGTAATAACAGTACAAAACACAACAAAGCAAAAACAGACAACTATAAACCAGAGACATACTGCAGGGGAGAGGGAGGGAGAGGGGTGAGAGGGAGGGAGGGAGGAGCACAGGGGACTGTGGTGATGGTGCATGGGTGCCTTGGGGAAGGAAATTCTAAGGGGACTCAATCTGAGGGTGTGAGGGGAAGCAAATATTGTCTAAAAAAAGTAAAAAAATGATAAATTTTAAAATAAAAAAACTAAAAAAAAATTCTTTTGTCCTATCTTCAAGGTCACTAAAATTTTCTCATTTGTCTAAAGTACCAACAAGAACATTATTTGTTACTCATTTTTTTTTTTTATTTCTGGCACTTCCTTTTATAGTTTTTATTTTTCTGTTGACATGACCCATTTGTTCTTGCATGTTATCTACCTTTTCCTTTAGCATCTTTAACATAGAGATCACAGTTACTTTAAATTCCCTGTCTGACAATTCCAACATCTAAGTAATATTCAAGTTTGGTACTGAAAATTTCTTTTCCTCTGCAGTCTTTTCTTGACTCTTGGTGTGCCTTGCAATATATTGTTGAAAGACATATAAGGAACAAGATAGTGAGCTAAACAGGCCTTGAATTTGAGAATTTGTGTAAATTTGAATAGGACTGCAGCATATTTCATGCTTGCTGTAAATTTAGGTAACACGAGCTTCAGATTTCTTTAATGACCTTATTTGTTCCCTTCTCTTGTTTGGGGCTTTTCTATAAACTTTTCTTCAGACATAGTATATGCATTACAGTATTCCCAGCTTAAATTCAATGTTATTATACTTGAGGCTTATTTAAATGGTTGTAGGATATGGGGGTTAGAGGTGTTTTCTCATCCTATGATTTAGTCTCATGCTTTGGTGTGAACAGTGGACTTGTGGTACACTCCTCAAAGAGGTAGGGTAGATTTTTTTTTTCCCTATCAAAATCATGCCAGAAATGACACTATCTCAGATATGAATACAGAGGAATTGAGATTTTTAGCAGCAGATACATCAACAAAGGGACTTACATCCACTTGGCAAGGAGAGTTACTTAAAATATGAATAAGGAGGGTGATGACTTGGAAATGCAGTATTTCAGCAAGTTTGATATGATACATTTTGTGCATGGCTACTTAACAACAAGGAAGGGTGCCAAATTGGTGTGAACTATGTGCTAAGTTAAGTTCAAACTTTTGAAGTGCAATGCACTTAAGATTCTATAAATTATTTACTTAAGAGCCTAAAGTAAATACCATAAGCTTTACTGGCACTTTGCTTTTAGAATAACAAGTAAGATGTATGCCAAAGATTAACAAGTGATTTAAGATGGTTCTTTTGTTTAGACAGTTTCTATTTCCTTCCTGTACATATATATTGTATCAGGCCAGAGATATTTGAAGGAATCTGCTAACTTAGCTTATTTTAAAAATCATCTAAACTATTTAACACTGTTATTTAACCTTAGCTGACTGAAGATTCACAAGATTCTCAGCTCTTCTAACTCATTAGGCATATTTATCATCATTGTTATGCATGCCAGTGTACATTTGATAAGAATAAAGTCTTCTGAGTAAAAATACCATTTGCATTTTTTTGTATTACAATAATGCCATGACCTCATAAACTAGAAAGCATTTTATGCCTTAAGGTTTTGTTAATTTGATATTCTTTCTGAATGCAGTATTTAAGATAGAAAGTTTTTCTATGAAACTAATACAACTATGTTGTGGACATAATTTGCCTTCATTCTTAAAAATGCAATTGTGGGGGCCTCCCTAGTGGTGCAGGCAGTTGAGCACTTCTCTGGGAAGCTGTCCGCAGCCTCTGCAGCATGGGTTTGATCCCAGCCTGCTGGCGAGAATCCCACATAGCAAAGCAGACCTCTCCTGTCTCACCCACTGCTCCCCTCAGCCATGTATTTCATCAGTCTGCCTATTCTCTTCGCAGCTCTGTCTCTGGTGAATCCTTGCACCCTCCCATGTATCTGGCCTGTACCCCAGTTCTTGTATAAATAAATGAATCTTTTAAAAAATTTGTTAAAAAAATAAATCCAGTCAAAAAATGGGCAGAAGAGCTAAAAAGAAACTTTTCTGAAGAGGAAATGCAAATGGCCAACAGGCATATGAAAAAATGTTCAACATCACTAGTAATCTGGGAAATGCAAATCAAAACTACCATGAGATACCATCTCACACCGGTGAGAATGGCACGTATTAAAAAAAAAATAGCAACAACAAATGTTGGCCAGGTTGTGGAGAAAAAGGAACTCTCCTGCACTGTTGGTGGGAGTGCAAACTGGCACAACCACTATGGAGAGCTGTGTGGAGATTTCTGGACCTACTAAACATAGAGCTTCCATATGATCCAGCAATTCCACTCCTAGGTATTTACCCAAAGGACACAAAAACATCAATTCCAAAGAGCACCTGCACCCCTATGTTTATAGCAGCACTGTTTACAATAGCTAAGCTTTGGAAACAGCCCAAATGCCCAAAAATAGATGACTGGATCAAGAAGATGTGGTACATATACACCATGGAATATTACTCAGCATTCAAAAAAGATAAACACATGCAATTTGCAGCAACATGGATGGCACTAGAAGGGATCATGCTCAGCAAAACAAGCCAGAAAGAAAAAGAAAAATACTGGGTGGTCTCACTCATAGCAGGAATCTAGAAAACTTAAATAAGGGACCAGGAAAAAGAATAACTATAAGAACGTAAAAATCAAATTCAACAAACAACTATGAACCAGAGACACTCTATGAGGGGTGGGGGCGGGGAAGGGAGGGATTGGGGTCAAAATAAGGAGGTCGCAATTGTATGGGGAATATAAAAATAAAATTTATAATAAAAATAAATAAAGAAAGAAATGCAATTGTTGCCGATGCTATTTACCAAAAATTTCTGATGCAATATTTCCCATCCCTCATACTACTCTAGAACCTTGACCTTTCTCTCTCCTCCCATGAGTTTGGATGGAAGTCTATGAAGGCTTCGACCAGTACAGTCTGTTAGAAGCAGTGCTGCATGGTTTCAGAGACTGGATCATGACAAAGCCAAGTGTTCCAACTTCATAACTTGGGCCACTAGCTTTGGGAACCCAGCAACCATGCTGGCTAGCAATCAAATGAAACTACCTGGAGAGATCACCTGGAGAGGCAATAAGTAGGTGCTTGTACAGAGAGTTTCAGGCAATAACCAGCACTGGTTACCAGATATGGGCAGAAGACACCACCGATATTTTCGGCTCCATCTTCAAGTTACCCTAGCCTCTATTCTTTCCAGAGTAGAAAAAAGGCTCTCCCAAGGTGGTTCTCAAACTCCCCACCCACAGAAAACATGAGTATAATGAAAATGTTGTTTAATGCCACTAGGTGTAGGGTGGTTGCAGAAGTAATTACATCAGAATTCTAAACAGAAGAGGTTTATCAGAAAACTGAGAAGTTGCTGCCTGTGAAACAATGCAAACAAAAAAAAAATTACACAGATCATAGGAGTTGCAGGAAATTAAACAAGGTTCCCTGAAGTAGAAGAATTTGGCTCCTTTCATAACTGTTAAGGCAATTCTACATGGAGGCCATGGTTTTGAGCTTTCTTATTAGTTGCTATACTTATTAGTTGCTATACTTTCTTATTAGTTGTCCACATTTGAAAGTCAGGGTCTCGGTAATTTCAATCTTTTTTCCTTTCCCTTAATGCTGCTCTTTACTGGCAAACACTGAACTCTGAATTTAGACAAAATAGTTGGTCTGGGTCATACCGCATGGGGTCAGGGGTACAATGCAACACGTTCTGCTCAGTCCCTAGGAGATGACCTCCCTTTGATCCCTGGAGCTTAGCAGCCTGGGAAGATAGCATTTTGTATTCAGTCAGGGACAGCCTATTAGATAGTGACAATATTATATTCACCTAACTTAGAAACATAAATATAACAAGTGGGTGGGTGAAGGTCTTAACTAGTGTACATATGTGAATGTTTATGTGCAACAACACACATGCAAACACACATTCCCGTTTATGCCACATAAATGTCAGCTCCTGTGAGAATCACCCATAAGCAAGAACACCTGGAGGGCAGACAGAAGGGGAGGGCAGTGGAAAAGGGAATTTGAGAGCTGTCTCAGGACCACAGATTTCCTCTCTTCTCTTTCTTTTTCCTTTTTTTTTGAATGGCAGCCCCTTTTAGGAGTCTCAATATCCTGCCAACCTCTTCTCCATCATCAGTAACAAACAGACTCTATAGGAGAAAAGATGTTTTCTAGTGGGGGAATTAGTACCAACAGAATATCCCAGATTCGGCCCATCACTACCTCCTACCCCCTTCTAGAAAATTCCTTGGCTGAGTCCCTTCCACCTTGGGTCAAGTATAAATAGTCCTACCTCTACCTTAATACCACTTAAGTGCTAAAATTTTAGGAAATGAAAGGAGACATGATTAATGCTGTACAAGTACTTTCTACCTCCAGTCTCCTTAATAACAGTGACATTAAAAAAACAGACTTAACTCTGACAAGTGACACTTGGGCATGGAACGGTTTCAGGTGCCCACTATTCAGAGGAGGTGCAACTTCCATGGACATGCTCCCTATCTTCCTTCAGATCTTTTCTATCCACTCTGATTAAGGACCCTTGAGACCAAATAATGGTCAAGTCTAGCCGAGGGCTGCAATCAGACAGACTTTCAGGGTTGACACGGACTTTCCCACTGTCCTACCATTCAAACAATGCAATACATTGCCTTGTAAATATATACGATTTTATTTATCAGTTATACCTCAGTAAAACTGGAGAAAAGTGAAGATCCCAATACTACCATACCCTCCAGATTCATCCAGCAGGTCTAAATTAGAGGCAGTATCAAACAAAAACCCTCAAGGGGGATGTGAACTGTGCTAACTACTCCCAATGAGTTCAATCTTTGTACGTAAGAGCGTGAGATTTTACAAAGGTCATAACTGGAGGAAATGATTGTTTATTTCCCTCCATATCATTTGATGATTTTCCTTGTGTTGCTTCCATTGAGTAAATACTAATTCTGGAAGGTGTCCTGGTCACTTGGTTATAGGGGACTGATATCTGAAATGCGAGGTGGAGGGAAAGGAGCGAGAGAGAAAAAATAAGATTTTCCAGAATGAAAAAAGGTCACTGCAGCTATTTTCAGTGTGTAAAATATTCCATTAGCTTTATTATGTTGAGGACATTAGCATTATGCATGGCGAGAAGGAACATTTTAAATACAGAACATCTTTTCCCAGCTTCACAAGATAAGAGTAAAATAGAAAGGTAATGAAACTGCTGTTGGGATGATGTCTTTTTCTCCTGGGGCCTTTGTTGCTGGCAGAGTAACAGGCTAGCAGGCGCATAATTTGCTGGGTCGGAGTGACCCCGGCAAGAGGAGATACAGGCTGAACCCCAGGTGCCAGGAGCCCAGTGCTTTGACTTCAGTGATGCTGTGGCAACTCCCTCCTGGGGAGCCTTCAGTCCCTCCTCAGCCCCACTTGGCCAGCAGACAAGCGAGGGGATCCTGGGTTAGCACAGCCTCTCCAGATTGCAAATTTAATGTGATGACTTCCTAGGCAAGGAGGAGGCTCTGATTCCCTCTGGTTCTTTTACTGTGTGGGACTTCCCCTGGCTGTGGGCCTCTGGGGAAGAGAGTGGTGGTTACAAAGCTGAATCCCTATGAACACCAAGGATTATTTCCAAGCTCACTACTCTCTTGTCTCCCAGATGCTGTGCTGCTGCTCTACTCCAAACAGTAGACCCGCGATCATGATGGATCCATACAAGTTCCTGTCGTGAATTCAAAACTGTTTCCTGTTCTCATTTGACTTCCACTGAGACTAAAGAAAAAAGGAGGTGCTGCTCGGGAAGGCAGGGTGCCAGTCTGAGGATGGGTCTCACCTTCACCCAGGCTAGGAAGCAGCGGTGTCTGCAGGTACTCAGCCACAATTCTTCTGGCTCCAAGAAGGTGAGCCATGCAGTGCTGCCCACACTGAGTCTAGCTAAGCTTATATGGGGAAGAGGTCAATTGACATGGTGATGAAGGAGGTAGTGGAAGGAGGGAGATGGCTTCTGGATGATGAGCTAGGCTGAGAGGCGAGGGGGCAAGATGGAGGGAAACAAGGAGGATCAGCATGTTTTGGTGGGGACCACTTAGGGATGAGGATCAATTCTAAGGACAGCATAAAGTGAGGACACTGCTAGGGGTTCCCAGGGCAGGTACATCCCCAGTGGCAATTATCTACAGAAACCTCCTGGCCCAAGACCTGGAGAGTCAGTGACTTCGAGGAACAGGGATCCTCTTGCTAGAATATTTAAATTCCCATGAGCATAGGGCCTGTGTCTTTCTCCACTGTGTCTCCTGCACATGGCAACATGTGTGGCACATAGTAGGTGCTAATTTAAGAGATCCAGTGGGCATAATTTGAATAGAAAAAAGCAGCATGACATTAGCAAAGAGAAGTTGTGGAATGACTTGTTCTCGTCAAAGTCCTAAGTCAAAGCTCTTGGAGTTTGGAGACTGTGAGAGCCCAGCTTGCCTGCTAATCCAGTCCATTCTGTATGCCGCATGTTGCGCTTTTCAACTTCACTTTGCCCCCCCTTTTCTCAAGGCTCTGCTGGGTCCCCCAAATGAGCTCAAATAGCTTCTTCTTCTGCTGAATTTTGACACCAGGGTCTGGGGCCCAGAGGTTAAAAATCTGGGAAGGCAGAATGTGGGGCCAGAGACCTAGGTTGAATTACCAAACAAGGATTTCAGGGGAATGTATGGTATTTCTTTCTCAGACTCCTGCCTTTTGCCACAATGAAGTAATTTCCCTCCCATGGTTCATTTCAAATTAGGGCTTCAGGAGCTTGGGAGGAACATCACACAGGAAAGGCAGATTATGAAGATAGACAAAAAGCTATGTAGAAAATGAAAATGATGGCCTCCCTTGTGGCCTAGGGGTTAAGTCTCAGCACTGTCACTGCTAGGGCCTGCGTTTGATCCCCTGACAGAGAGCTAACCCACAGATGGCACAGCAGACCTCTCCTGTCTCACCCACTGCTCCACTTAGCAGTGTATTTCAATCTGCCAGCTGTGCTACCCACTGTGTCTCTGGTGAATCCTCTCATACCCAGAATCTCTGGCCTACACCCCAGTTCTTCTACATACACACACACACGCACAAAGAAAATTAAAATGATGTTAAAATATTAGCAAGGAAGCTGCTTTACCTACTTAAGATAGTTATGTCTTTAAACATTTGATAAACATATACAAATCAATGATAAATTTTAATAAGCAGCTCTCATTTACTAAAGAGGCCACTGAAAGGACTCCTTTGAAAATAAATTAACTGCAAGGTAATAGAAGTCTTTAAAGGAAATAATTCTGCATTAAAAATATTTGGCCGTATTTTTTTTTTTTTAAAGGGCAGTTCTTTTTTTTTTTTTTTTAGAGATTTACTTATTTATACAAGCACTGGGTACAGTCAGAAGCACGGGCGGGTGAGAGAATTCACCAGAGCCAGAGCAGGGAGCAGAACAGACAGACTGACGAAATACACTGCTGAGGGGAGCAGTGGGCGTGGCAGGAGAGGTCTGCGCGCCATGTGGGACCCTCACACAGCGGCCGGCTGGGATTGAACCAGTGCTGCAGAGGCTGTGGGCAGCTTTGCAACCCAGGGCTCAACTACTGGGCAGCTTTGCAACCCAGGGCTCAACTGCTGCACCGCAGGGGATGCCCTATTTGGCCATATTTTTTAGGGCCTTTTCCCACACCTGCGTCAAACTCTAAGGCATGTTAACTTTTGTTTATTTCTTTCTCCAGTACACCTTTCTTGAAGTACACATCTTTGTTTTACATTGGTTTTGGCAAAGCACTTCATGACATAGACTTCAGAGACATCACTAGGGACTCCAGCAGCAAAGTAAACAAAAGCAAAAATAAACAAGTAGAACTCAGATAAACTAAAAAGCTTCTGCATAGCCAAAGAAACTATCAATAAAACAAAAAGCCTCCCCTACTGAGTGGGAGAATATATTTGCACATCATACATCCAACATGGGGCTAATATTCAAAATATATAAAGGTCTCATGCAACTCAACATGCTAAAAAACAAATCAAAAATGAGCAGAAATGCAAAAGGAAAAAGGAACTCTTCTACACCGCTGGTGGGAATGTAAACTGGTCTAAGCACTACGGAAAGCTGTGTTGAGTTTCCTCAAACTTCTAAAAATGAAGCTTCCATAGATCCAGCAATTTCACTCCTAAGTATATATCCACAGGACACAAAAATATTAATCAAAAGGACACCTGCATCACTATGTTTATTGCAGCACTATTTACAATAGGTAAGCTATGGAAACAACCCAAATGCCCAAAAATAGATGACTGGGTCAAGAAGATGTGGTATATATATGAATATTACTCAGCAATCAAAAAAAGATAAACTCAGGCCATTCACAGCAAAATGGATGGAGCTGGAAGGGATCATGCTCAGTGAAATAAGCCAGAAAGAAAAAGAAAAATACCGGATGATCTCACTCATAGGAGGACTGTAGAGGATCCAAACAAGGGATAAGGAAAAAGTTATTATAATAAAGTGAAAATCAAAATCAACAGACCAGAGACATTCTGCAGGGAGGGAGAAGGGAGTAGGATCAAAACGGGTGGGAAGAGCACAAGGGACTGTGGTGATGGCACACGGGTGAATTGGTGAATTCCCCCATGGGAATTCCATGGGGACTATAACTGAGATGAGAAGCATACATTGTAAAAAAAAAATGAAGAACGATGTAAAGAATATATAAAAATAAATAAAATTATTTTAAAAATAAATGCTAAATAGCTATTTCTCCAAAGAAGACATATGAATGGCTGAAAGTGATGCTCATCATCATTTATCATCAAGGAAATGCAACTCAAAACTGCAGCGAAATGCTACCTCACACCTGTGAGAAGGAGAATGTCAAAGAGACCAGAAGTAACAAGTGTTGGTGAGGAGAAAGTAGTGTTGGTGGGAAAGTAGACTTGTCCAGTCAACGTGGAAAATTGTATGAAGGATGCTCAAAATACTAAAACTGCATCTGTCATGTGATCCAGCAATTCCACTCCTCAGTATCTATCTGAAGAATATAAAATCACTAATTCAAAAGATGTATGTATACCTGTGTTCACTGCAGCTCCTTTTATAATTCCCAAGCTATGGAAACAATGTAAGTGTCCAACAACAGATGAATGGATCAGAAAGATGTGGTTTATTTGCATAATAAATACTCAGCTTTATAAATAGATGAAATGTTACCTTTTGTGACAACATAGATAGAACTGGAGGGAATTATGCTAAGCAAAACAATCAGAGGACAAATATCAGATGATTTCACTCATGTGTAGCATAAAGAAAGAAAACGAAAGGATAGACAAAACAAAAACCAATCCCCCCCAGAAATCTGACTGCCAAATTGATGCTACTGGAGGGGGAGGGTGGAGGTTGGAGGTTGGAGAAGAAGCCCGATAGACTATGGTGGGGGGTCATGGGTACTTAGTGGTTGGGGCGGTGTGGTGTCATACTTTCGAAGCCACTGAACCTATTTCTTAAAGCATACACAGTGCAGGAAACCAAGGTAACCTCAAAAATATATCTGCCATATGACCCAGCAATGCCTCCTAGAAGTGGATGTGGGAATGCAAGTTTCCTTTGGATTAGTGATTTTGTAGTCCCATGTTCATTGCAGCACAAATAGATGAGTGGATTAGGAAGGTATGATATATATACTTGATGATGGAACACAACTCAATGATCAAAAAAGATAACTTTATGCCTTTTTTTAACTTTCCTTTTTAAAAAATATTTATTTATTTATGAATACAAGAGCTGGGATGCAAGCCAGAGATGCAGGGGGTGAAAGGATTCACCAGAGACAGAGTGGGGAGCAGAACAGGCAGACTGACGAAATACACTGCTGAGGGGAGCAGTGGGTAAGACAGGAGAGGTCTGATGCACTGTATGGGTGCTCCTTGGTCTGGGATCAAACTCGTGTTGCAGTGGCTGCAGACTGCTTCACAGAGCTGGGTCTAAACCCCCTGCACCACCAGGGAGTCCCCGACCTCATGCCTTTTGAAGCAACATGGATGATGGAGCTGAAATGGGTTATGCTCAGTGAAATGAGCCAAAGGAGAAATACTAGCAATGGATAGTGTCACAGGCGACCCTAGAGAAACAAAACGAAGGGTCAGATAAAGTCAAAATTTAAAAACTAACCCTTGAAAGCTGACTATAGGACTTTGGAATTCAGAGGGGAAGGGATGAGGGCAGGGAGAGGCAAGAACAAAGTGGGGAGGATGCACAAAGGACTGTGGGTGCTTTGGGGTGGGTACACTATGGTAATAGCACCTGAAGGGAGAGATCCACATTCCCAAATATAAAAAGTGATGTAAACCAACATTACCTCAACAGTAAAGGAATAAAAATTTGAAAAATTAAAAAATGAAATAATTTTTAAAAGATTTACTAACAGAACTTCTCCTTGACAACAGTTAGTTATTACTCTAATCATATTTATGTCTTATTTATACCCTGACAACCTCCAAGAAGATTCCTGGTGAAGGACTAGCTTATTTCCCACATGTGAGTGGCCCTTCTCAGAGCATTTTTCTAGCCCCAGTTTCTACGGTCTAATTGAATATATCGCCTTGATCATTGTAGAATCTTAAATTAAGATGTTCAAATTAATTCCCTCAGATCTGCTTTTCTCAACCAATGAGAGAGAGGAGTTTTGGTAAACATCTTGTGTATCAGGTCCTCTTTAGTCCCAGGTGTTGTTCCTTTTTATTCTTTATAACAATTAACCAAACAAGAAACAGGGTGTTTACTATACTCCTTTACCAACCACAAATAACACGGACACTCCGATCCTGCACGTTAAGGATATTTGGGGGTCATAGCCCCCAAAGCCTCATAAACCCATCCTCTATCTTCAAGTGCATAGAGTTCAGAATCCAAATTTTATAATGTAAATACCTTGCCATTAGGAGGTCAAGGTTCAAATTGGAAACATTCCCTGAAATCCTTTCACTGTGACTGCGGAAGATATGAAAGTCAGAGGGATGACAGGGGTGTGGCAGGCAGCAGACTCAGTGATCAGAGGGCTTTGGAAAGACATTGCCAAGGAGGGGACTCTGGCATGAGCAGGGGTTCCCATAGTGACAGGAGGGGAGTATATCAAGAGAGAACTTCTGGGAAGAAGTTCTGATGTGGGGAGTTGAAGGTGGCCTTCGGATAGCAACAGATGGCTCATGAGGTGCATTGGTAGCCAGATGCATGGGTAGGGGCAGCCAGTGCTGCCTCAGTAGGTAGGAGTGTTACTTCTATCCTGGTGGCCTTGAAGGTGGGGGCGGGGCCACAGGGGGTAGGTCTGTGGAAGCTGAGCAGGGCCAGCAAGAAATTGTGCTGGGTGTTAGAAATACAACTGTTCAGAGAGGAAGAAAAGGACATGAAGAGGTTGTCCAGGTGCAATGTGGCACCATTCCTCTGACTGCAGGACATTCTCTCCTGCTCTCTCTCAGGGCATAGAGCAGCTCTTTGTGGTGCCAACGGCCTTATCTTATATTTCCCTGTCTTATCTTGGAGGCATTGGCAGGGTGAATAACTTGTCCAGGATCATGCAGGTGGGCACTGATGACTTCCTAAATCCAGAATGGTTTGTTAAATCCCAACCCCAAGTGCCTAGACCTTGTCTGAATAACATGAAGACACAGTATCTTCTGGTAGCTTTGTAGGAAGACAGTTCAGTGAAGTGTTGAAAGTGTGCTGGGAGTGAGGTCTCTAGCAGGGTCTACACACTGAGCCTCTCTTTGTGACATTGGAGCCTGTGTTAAGAAACCTGAACTTCCTATGCCTCAGCATCCTCATCTGCCAGAATTCTTCCTATCTTATGTCTCTGTGCAGGAACATGGGCCACAAAGCTCATGGAATGTTCCACAGTGGCTGGCATAGAGAAGTGTTTAGGGGACCAAGGTGACCCTCAACATTACTGTCACAGGGGCAGAGAGGTCTCTTGTGTTTAAAATGGACTAGGGGAGGTATCTGGGTCCCAGAGTGGATGCTGGGAACCAGTCCTGTCCCTGTGTGCCAACAGTGATGTATCCAGATCCCAGACTTTCCCCAGACCCTGAGTTCATGACTTATAACCAAGTGTTTGTCGACTACCTCGAACCAGAGCCTGAATTCATGCATTGTGATGATGATGAACTATTATTACAATGCTGTGCTGGGAGTCGTGGGGGAAGAGTTTTGAGTTAAGATATTTAGAAACATATCTAAGGGTGACTGTGCTTTAAGCCACCCCCCTGGCTTTTGAATTCTGTTAAGTTATTGGGAATAGAATTAATCATTTTGCAGGTTAAGGAAAAGTTGTGCCAGGACCATTTTTAAGTCCTGCTGCCAAAGTCATTCTTTAGTTTTATGGCTTGAGACTCCATGCCCCATGTTGTGCGTGCTGTGCACACTCTCCTCTCCCGCAGTAAAACAAGGGCACTGGGAGTTTGTATCAGGGGGTCAGTGGTCATGTTCCCAATTAGACCTGGTGGGGGCAAGCAGGGGTGATGGAGGCATGCCTGATTTCCACTTCTGCCACTGAAGGGTTAAGTCCTGTCTCAAATCATACACTTCACTTCTCCAAGCCCAACCTTTCCATGAATCTGATTGCGCCTCTTTAATGAGATAGCAGGATTATTTTTGGAGGAGACCACCCTCTAGTGAAATATGCCATGTATTAATGTGACCCTCATGTGCCTAATATGGAGGTGAGGAATCAAAAATAATGTTCAGGGCCTCCCTGGTGGCTCAAGGTGTTAAGACACAACCTATGAAGCTCAACATAGCCACTGCAGCACGAGTTCAATCCCTGGCCAGGGAGCAACCCACATGGCACAGCAACCCTCTCCTGACTTGCCCGCTGTTCCCCTCAGCAGTGTATTTCAGTCAGTCTGTCTGTTCTGCTCCCTGCTCTGTCTCTGGTCACACCTCTCATCCCCCGCATCTCTGGCCTGCACCCCCGTTCTTGTATGCATAAATAAATAAATCTTTAAAAAAATAATGTTCAGGAAAAAAGGTTCTTATAATAAGAATTGAAACCAGTGGAATTTGTGTGCATTTATCTGATCATGCACTTATAGAATTTGATAGATAAATGAATGCAATATTCACCTAGTTAATATTTTCCCCCTCTTGCTATTATGTAGTTACATAACCGTCAGCACAGTTATGCAATGGACTTGGATAAAGCCAGAATGCTCCCCTGAAGATATGCAATTACAGGACAGCAATGAGGGTTTCATGTGTTCCCTGCATTTTATTTTAGAACTCCTGAATTATAGGTTCATCCCTCCCTGGGACTCACATCTGACAATGACGGGAAGATGCGAATGGCCTGATTCCCTGTGAGTCTCGAGCCCAGAGCTGGTCCCCACGTGGGTCCACTAAATGGAACATTGTCAGAAAGGGCTGGGGTGTTTCCTTTGAAGCCTTGTGAGGGTCTGTTCACTAAGGCAGGGGATGAGGGTTACACTGCCATGACTTTCCCTAGACCAATAGAAGCCCACAGAGTAGGAGGGCCAGGAAGACTTTCTGTGGAGCAACATGGGCTGGGAGGTGGGAGTTGGAGAGTGGGGTCCTGACTACTGCCCCCCAGTCTTAGGGATCTGGGAAAACTGGGCTGTGGGAAGAATGGGCTGTGTAGAGGCTGGCCTGTGGGAGCAGAGACCTAAGTCTGATTTGATGCTTTGGGTGCTCAAGTAAAGGGATTTTAGTCTATTTTGAAGACCAGTGGGAGCCACTGAAGTGTGTGAGCCAGGACTGGAATAGGCCTACCTGCCTCAAGAATATTAACTTGGGGCTTTGGGAGCTACATTAGAAGGGAGACAGCGGAAAGAAGGCCAGGAACTGGGACAATTGTTAATGATTCATTAAAGTCTTCAGGACCTGGAGTCCAGCAAAAGGACCTGAGGGAAGAATGAGGACAAGTGCTTTGCAAAGAGGATTTTAGGAGTCACAACCCAGAGGCCATGATGGGCAGAGGTAGGCCTGAACATCGTGACAGTTTTGAGCCTGGTCTGTGGACAAAGGTTGTTCCATTAACAGGAAAAAAAGGGAACACTCTGGAAAGTACCCAAAATATCCTTTGCCTCACAAGGTTCAGGTGTGGGAGCAAATCCTAGACAATCTTCTAGAAGTCCTGCCTGAAAGCTCCCCCAGACAGAAGACGCCCCTCTGACTCCAACAAGGAGAGGCCAGCTCTTCCTCCCACTGCTGGGGGCTGCAGCAAGACAGCGGGGACCTCAGGGAGAGACAAAACTGCAGAAGGCATAGCTGTCCAAAGATTTTCTTCATCCTGTGGGCATGTCATCCCCTACCTGAGGAGTGTTAAGTACCGTTTTGGCCAAGCACACCCGTAGGTACTTGAGTACCTGCAGTGTGGGGAGAGGAAGGTGGCTGTGTTCAGGACTGGCATTCTGGGACTGGGCACATCAGCAGATCTTTGGGCAACTCCTTTTCACAGATTTCACCAAGCATGCATAATAAATCATGCCACGCTGTGAGTATCACTTGTAAGATACCTTCCCAATTACCTAAAACCTGCTTAAGAGCCAGCACAATCAGGTGCAACATAAATCCAAGCTTTTTTTTGTGGGAGGTGGGTGTGACTTGGACACCCTACTGGGGAATCAGAGATAGAACTATTACCCAAGGTCTGGCTGATTACTGCTGGCACCCTCCGCTGCAAAGCTACCTGCACAAATCCAAGTGCCCTTGACCAGGTCATCCTGAATCACTACATGGACACAGATGGCTCTGGAAGGAATATTTACCACTTACAAGACTCATTTTGGTTTTCAAAATCTATATGTCATTTCCAAAGGAACCCAAGGCACTTCCTATTTCTCTAAGAACCAGGCAAAATTACTCAGAATCAAGTCAGGAATGCAGAGAATCATTTTGAAACTGAGCTCCAGGGGTTGGGTTTTAAGATGTCCCCCGATCCACAGACTTCCTTCTCTCCACTACACTCAAAGGATTGTGGGGACAACCATGAAGCACTGCAGTCTGTTCTTGGTGCTTTTGGTGCCTGTGAACCCTCCCAGCACAGCCCGGAAGCGCCTGTGGCTCTCTTGGTGAACAAGAAGAGGCCACCAGAGACTGCACCTGATGATGGGCATGTGGGCCTGGGCTGTGGGCAGGTGTTCTTAGAGGGTAGCACTGTAACAGAAGGCTGGGGCCTGTAGTGAAGACTTTGGGTTCAGGTTTGTTCAGAAGGCGGCAGTACCAGGGGCTGCTGAGGACTAGTACCATCCACATGGAGGCTGGGCCTTGCAGGGGGAAGTTGAGGTATAAGCACTAAAGAGGCCCTAAACCACGGAGCTTTCTGGAGAAGCACAGCTGTGCCTGGCTAGGGTGTGAGGGAGGTAATGGTGCCCAGGAGCAGCTGACTTTAATGACAAATTCACCATTTTCATTTGATTAGACCCAATGTAGGACCAGTTCTAAGAAACACCTCTCTGTGCTGTTTCCAGTTGCCCGAAGCAATCTGCAGTCATGTCATTCAAGAACTTGGTGCTTCATTATTTATCTTTTATTTATTTTTGCACAACCATGCCTGCAGATTTCACCTACAAGCTGAAAGCTGAGTATATGGGATTCATAGTCCTCTGCTCTTGTGTGTGCTTGAACACTGTGGTAATGCAAAGCCTCAGGGCTACAGGCACAAAAGACCAGCATAAACACATTCTGTAGTTGTGTGTCAAAGATTCTGTGCTATTTTATCCATAATCCAGATGGGTTAAACATGGGTACCCTGTCTTTTTGGAGAATGGGAAAAGCAAAAATAAGTATGTATTGCAGATGCTTGGCAGGTGATCATGACACACACATACTGTGCTCAAAGGACTTCTTTCAGCTATGCTCTATAGCTAGGATTCATGTAACTCTAAGTTCCAAAAATGTTAAAGCTAATCAAGAAAACTAGAAAAGAGGGACACTGCCAAGAGCAGTCACTCCTGGGGTTGTGAGACAGGGTCCTGGCCCTCACTGTGTTGTGTTTTATGGAGGAGGTACAGATGGCAATGTCATAAACACCTTTAAAATCAAGTACAACTATCCTGATCAGTAAAGTAGCCCAGTGAGGAAGAAACACACACTGTGTCTCTAATTGATAAAAAACAACAAACAAAATGTCAGAAAGGGGCTCCAATGGCCCCAGAAGCCCATGAGAAACTATAGCATGCTCATCAGTCATGACTCATCACCTCTTTCCTGCACATTCGTATTTGGCTTGCATCAATTTACATGTGAACTAAGGCACATGAAATCACTGTCTTCCACACAAAGTGGTATTTCATGCTGTGAATAACAAGATGGATCAGTAGCCCTGCCCTGCGCCCAGTTTGGGACATAGTGGTAGCCCACTGACCATGGTCCCAGTCACACCCCTGACACCTGTGGACACCTGAGCCATGACTGGAGGCCATCTGAGTCCAATATCAGACTGACTGTGGCTGTGCCCAGAGACACTTGGGATGGCCCCTTGGTGTCTGTGTCATTGATTGAGGCATTCTTGGTTGTGTGTGTCCAAAGTTCTGGTCCGGATGGAGACAGGCTCATTTATAGGCATGACCAAGAATGGTGGTCAGGAGCTGAGGGTCACTGCATAAAAGCACGGGCTCCTTGTGCTGCACCTTCTTTTAGCTCTTGGGAAAACACAAGACCTATGCAGAGGGCCTCAATCTTAAAAGAGATGAAACATAAATGTGAACAACCCATTTGCTCACATTTAGAAGGATGCTATATCCTCAAACTTTAGGTCCATTATCAAAAGAATGAAATATCTCATATTTGGAAATGTAATTAGAGTTGAGCCAAGTGGTAATTTTAACCCTAGATTCTTAATGTGCAGGTTCTGACCTTGGACAATTGACGTGTTGGTTTCTCTGCCACAGCCAAAAAAAAAAAAAAAAAATCACAAAATTAAGATACTGATTACTGAAACAATGCAATGCATCATCTATAAATGAAAAAAAAAATCTACACAATACCCCCCATGGAACAAGGTAGACATGATGTCTTTGTTCATTTATACACCCAAACGAGTTAAAATCAGTAACAATTCCAGTTTAGATTTCGGAGGAAAAAAAATAGATCAGAAATCTGATTTGTCTTGGCTGCACTGGATCATTAATATTTATACAAAGTTGTTTAAATCTAGAAGTTGCAAAACAGCTCTCAGAAGCTACAATCAGCATATTAAATATACATATGGAGATAGAGATGGAGCAGAGAGGGAGGGAGGGAGTGGAGGGGGGAGGGAATGAAGAGAGAGAGGGTGAGTTGGGGAGAGAGAGACTCTGATGAACATATAGATGCCATTGCACCTTTTTCCTGATAAAAGTTAAAATATATTCATTGGATATATTGGGTCCACCCGTCAAAGAATGCTTTGTAATACATTTATTCCTAAGTCTGGCTGGGCTCTTGTTACCATAGTAGGGCCCCCCCCCACCATCTTAATTTATATGTCATTCACCCTGGGAGGTTGAAGCTGGTCCAGCCCTTCTTTTTATTATTTTTTTTTAAGATTTATTTATTTATTTATACATGCACTGGGTACAGTCAGAAGCGCAGGAGGGTGAGAGAATTCACCAGAGCCAGAGCGGGGAGCAGAGCAGGCAGAAGGACCGAAGCACACTGCTGAGGGGAGCAGCGGGCGGCAGGAGAGGTCTGCGCGCCATGTGGGACCCTCACCTGGTGGCCGGGGTTGAACTGGCTCTGCAGAGGCTGCGGGCAGCTTCGCAGACCAGTGCTCTACCGCTGTGCCACCTGGGAGGCCCTTCTTTTTATTATTTTTAAAAGATTTATTTATTTATGCATACAAGAGCTGGGGTGCAGGCCAGAGGTACAGGAGGTGAGAGGACTCACCAGAGACAGAGCGGGGAGCAGAACAGGCAGACTGACTGAAATACACTGCTGAGGGGAGCAGCAGGCAGACAGGAGAGGTCTGCTGCGCCATGTGGGCAGCTCCTTGGCCAGTTAGGGATCAAACTTGTGTTGCAGAGGCTGCAGATTGCTTCATAGTGCTGTGCTTAACCCCTTGTGCCCCCAGGGAGGCCGCTTCCCATCCTTTACCCTTTGGTAATATTTCCCTTTCTCTGAGGGCCCAGCTTTCCTACTTCACGCCCCCTGGGTTGGGACATTCTTTGCCAGCCCCTTATTCCCAACTCCAGCACAGATTTTTATGGCTTCAACTGAACCAGCTGAATCAGATAACATCTAACTAGCTGCTTATAACCTTGGATGACCTGGGACTCTCAAGTAAAAAGTTATGTCTTGTGCTAATTTTGAATCTGCTAGTGCCTGCAAATGCACTTGGGTAGTATTCAATTTACTATAAATCAGGAGACACTGCAGAATAATTAACTTGAGGACAAAAGAGGAAGATGGTAAAGAATATAAAACATTAACTCCATGACTTGTTGATGATTACAAACACCGGCATTTAGTGTATAGAATACCCAAGGGTCCAGTTTTCTGTAACACATCTGTTTTAAGCATGCAACTTTGAAAAAAATAATAATGAACATTTCAAAAGCCTGTCTTTGTCACAGGCTTAGATAGGAGGATATGAAAATGCTGGTTTGTTTTGGTGAGATAAATGGTTAGAAAGATGGACAGGTGACAGCTTCTGAAAATATCCAAAGCATTTTGCTTCAAATGTTAAAAAAGTCCCAGTTTAATTATCATGCCAGTCAAAGGTTTACTTTGCTCCTTGCTGACAGAGAGTGGAGGAGATGAACTGTCCAGGGTCTTCCTTCATTTATCTTCTGTGGACAGCTGATATCCGCAGAGACCCCACAGTGCCTGACAAATGTGTCTGTTCATTTCCTTGTGAGAAGATTTTCTGGTCTAAGGATGAGTCTATTTTAGAACATGTTGTTACCATACAATGCTTTCTGAATAGTCTTCATGGTGTTTTAACTTTCAACTTGCCACTCCACTCTACTCAACTTGCCACTCAACTTGCTACTCTGCCCTGTTAATAGACTCACATTTGCTTTCAAGGCTCACTGGCACTACCCTGCTGTCCCAGTCTTATTTCAATGTACTGTTGACCCTTGGGCAATGCAGAGGTTAAGGACATCAATTCCTCTTCTTCCCATGCAGTAAAAAAATCCATGTATGATGCTCAAAAACTTAACTACAGTCCGCCCTTGGTATCCACAGGGTATTGATCTCAAAACCCTTCATAGAGCCCAAATTCGAGGGTGCTCAAGTCCCTTATTGTCAGGTTGATTTCTAAGGACTCAACAAATCTGCATCCAAGGCTGGGTGAATCCATGACTGTGGAACCCATAGATATGGAGGGCCAATTGTATTGACTGAAAAAATACACATAGAATTGAATCTGTGCCATTTAAGCCTGCTGTTGTTCAAGGGTCAACTGTACTTCCTTCTGCAGAATAAAGTTTAACTCAGAGTAATTTATATTCTCCCCAAGGCAGTGTCCTCTTTAGGACATTTCTGTTTTTACTGTTTTTACCTATGATGCAGAAGAGCCAGAACACTGACATCCTTTGGGAACCGTACTCAATCTACCACTGAAAGGACCCCTCTTCCTCCTCAGTGGAACAGCTGGGAGGGGTGGAAATGGCACTGTCTTCCAGAGGTGCCTAAGTGGGAGATAGGGTGAGATGCCCATGGCCTTGCAAAGGAAATTGCCTCGAATATTTGGTGGCTTGGTTTGATCTTCAGCATGGCCAACTTCTCCTAGCTCTGTCTTCATACCTTAGGTGACCCTATACTTATCGGCACATGATTCATCTTTACAGCACAATCAGGCAGAATCTGGGTGTGCAGATCTCTGCTGCAGACACAAATGCAACCAGCTCACATAGTATGCTTCTGCAAGTACCATGCCCTGTGCTCAGTGGTTCTTTATATCATTGACACTGAGATGCTACTTTCAGTGAGTTGAATGAGGCATAGGAGGGCTTTGTCCCACTTTCTCATACACCCTGTCAATTTCAGTGGTATTGCACTTGGCTGCTCATGCAGAGCCTGCTTAAGTGTCTGTTAGCACAGGAAGGAAAGGATTCCAAGAAACAGATAATCTAAGTTCCTCAATATAAGTTTCTCAAGAAATATTCCTGTCATAAAAGGAATTTTCTCTGTTGTAAATAATTAAGAAAAAAGATAGAAATACAGATTTCCATTTCTGGCAATGTCACCAGCAACCCTTCTGTAAAACAGCTAAAAACCCTCAAGTAAATAATTAAGACTACTTTAAAAAGCATCAGAGAGATAAGAAAATGAGGGCTCATCAGGATGGGTAAACTAATCTGGAGGATTAATGGGGGTACACAGACACTTCTTCTCTGGTGATGTTTGCTTACCCATAGGAGGTTCTTGAGAGAACAAGTTTTTTGTTACTTTAGGGGTTCAAAATCCACTAAAGAAAGAAATTCTGGTAAAATAGCCCCTTCCATAGAATGGAGCACCAAGGGAAAAGAAAAATAGTAGAAAAAGGTAGAAGCAGAAGTACATCAGTCTTTTCATGGTTTACACTCTGCCTTTGCATCAACTCAAAGCTCAAGCTTCCACTAAGGTGATCCTGAATTCTTTGTGTACTATGCCATGGAAAAGGCAAAGAAATAACCTATCTTAAGGAAGTGGCATCCTCTTAATCTTCAAAGTATTCCTGTGAATACTTTTTGTAAAAAGAATAACCAGCTTATAATAAAAGTAATCTAAGAAACTTTCATGAATGAGGACAGGAGAAATGACAAAAACTAGACTCATAGAGGTACCAGATAATGTAATTATCAGACATAGGCTTTAAAATATTTTGCTTATTATGTGCAAAGAAGACACAAATTTTGAAAATCTTGGAAGACAACTGAAACTCTAAAAACTATGTTTCTGTCTGAAGAACTGATAAATAAAATTATTGTAACAGTATGGGTTTATCTGAACTTTCAATACAACTGAAAAAGGAACTTTGAGACCTCCCTGGTGGTGCAGGGGTCAAAATCTCAATGCTCTCAAGTTATTGCCAGCCGCTGTGGCATGACTTTGATTCCTGGCCAGGGAGCTAACCTACATGGAACAGCAGACTTCTACTTTCTTGCCCACTGCTCCCCTCAGCAATGTATTTCAGTCAATCCACCTGTTTTGTTTTCCACTCTGCCTCTGGTGAATCCTCTCACCCCCTTCACCTCCAGCCTACCCCCCAGTTTTTGTAAGCATAAATAAATAAAATAAATCTTTTTAAAAAGTCTTAAAAATTGTTTTTTTTTTTTCAATTTTTTTTAAAGATTTACTTATTTTTTACAAGAGCTGGGGTACAGGCCAGAGATGCAGGGGGTGAGACGATTCACCAGAGACAGAGTGGGGAGCAGAACAGGCAGACAACTGAAATACACTGCTGAAGGGAGCAGTGGGTGAGACAGGAGAGGTCTGCCACACCATGTGGGAATCTCCCTGGCCGGCTGGGAATCAAACACGCACTGCAGAGGCTGCAGGCAGCTTCACAGTGTGACGCTCAACCCACTGCACCACCAGGGAGTCCCAAGTCTTAAAAAATTCTATACTTTGGGGCCTCCCTGGTGGTGCAACGGTTGAGCACTGGGTTGCGAAGCTGCCCACAGCCTCTGCAGCGCCGGTTTGATCCCCAGCTGCGGGTGAGGGTCCCACATGGCACACAGACCTCTCCTGCTGCCCGCTGCTCCCCTCAGCAGTGTACTTCATCAGTCTGCCTTTTCTGCTCTCCGCTCTGGCTCTGGTGAATTCTCTCACCTTCCTGCACTTCTGACTGTACCCCAGTGCTTGTATAAATACATAAATAAATCTTTAAAAAAATTATATACTTTGTTAGAACACCTGCACGAATATAAATGATTAAAAAAAACTCCAATGACATAAAACAGAGAAAATTTATCACCAGCACATCCATATTAAAGGAAATTCTCAAAGTGGTTCTTTAGACAAAGACATGTTATTTAAAATAGAAAATCAACAACTTAGGAAAGAATGAGAAGCAAAGAAGTAGAACTGTAAGCATATACAAATAAATATTGCATACATAAAAAAAGACTAGTTTGTCCATTTAAACACTACCAGTCAACATAGTATTGAAGTCTTATCTAGAGTAATTAGGCAAGAGAAAAATATAAAAGGAATACAAATTGGAAAAGAAGTAAAACTATCACCATTGATAGATGACATGCTAACACATGGAAAACCTTAAGGACTCCATTACAAATTAATTGAAATAACAAATCATTAAAGTGGCAGGTCACAAAATCAATTTACTAAAATAAGTTGCATTTCTAAATGCAAACAACAAGCTGGAAGAAAAGAATAAAGTAAAATAATTACATCTAAAATAAATACCTAGGAGTAAGCTTAACAAAGGAGGAGGTGAAGGACCTACACAATGAAAACTATAAGACATTGTTAAAAATAAGAAGAAGACACAGGAAAATTAGAGAGAATTAACATGAATAATTATGGACTAGAAGAATTAACATTGTTAAAATGACCATCTTACCCAAAGAAATGTACAGATTCAATGCAATCCTTATCAAGGTGCCAATAGAATTTTTCAATGAAATAGAACAAAAATTACTAACATTCATATGGAACCACGAAATAATCCAAATAGCTAAATCAATCCTGACAAAAAAGAAGAATGGTGGTATCACAATTCCAAGTTATACTACAAAACTATAGTAATCAAAACAGTATGGTAATGGAATAAAAACTGACATACATACCAGTGGAACAAAATTAAAAAGCCCTAAATAAACCCACACATGTATGGATAGTTAATCAATTACAAAAGAGACAGTAGTATACATTGCATGAAGGAATGTCTCTTAATCCAATCAAAAAATGGGCAGAAAAGCTAAATAGAAAATTATCCAAAGAATACCTATAGCTGACCAACAGGCACATGAGAAAATGTTCATAACTTATTATCAGAGAAATGCAATTCAAAACTACCTCACATCTGTGAGAACCATATTAAAAAGACCAGAAACAACAAGTGTTGGTGATGATGTATTAAAAAAGGAACCCTGTAGTGTAAACTGGCATGGCCCTTATGGAAAACAGTGTAGATGGTTTTCAAAATATTAAAAATAGGACTACCACATGATCTAGTGATTCCTCTTCTAGATAGCTATCCACAATTGCAAAAACACTAACTCAAAGGGATAGATGAACTCCTGTATTCATTGCAGGACTCCTTACCATTACCAAACTATGAAAAAAGCCTAAGTGCCCAATGAAAGATGATTGGATTAAAATATGTGGTTATTTATATGCAACGGAACACTACTCAGCTATTAAAAAATTAACTCTTCCTATTTGCGACAACATGGATGGAACTAGAGGGGAAAATGCTAAGTGAAATATGTCAAAAAGACAAATATTCCATGGTTTCACATATGTGTGGAATACAAACAAAACAAAGGTTCAAACAAAATCGATCCAACAACAAACCCCAGAAATCTACCTATAGCATTAAGGTTATCAGCAGGGGAGGTGGAGAGTGGAAAGCAAAGTGTGGAGGATTTCCACTTTTCAGTGATGGAGGACTATGGGTTCCTTGGTAGTGGGTGTGGTGTGGTGACATACATCTGAAGCAGCGTGATCCCATACCTCTGAATCACATACAGTGTTGGAAATCAATGTGCCTTTAATAAAAGAAAAACTAAAACAAAAGCAGCATCACCTTTTTGGAGGTATCTATGTCATCTCTCCTTTCTTTCCTATTTATATATAAAAAAGAAAATAAGAAAGCCCAAATTCATACTTGGAAAAGATTAACACAATTGATAATTTAATGAAACTGACAAACTTCTAGAAAAATGCAAATATAACTCGATGAAATGCAATATAATGACATCTAAATAAAATTAATTAGATAAGTAATTAAAAATTCTCCTGTGAAGAAAGTTTCAGTTTCAACAAACTCCACCGGTGAGTGTTACTGAAGAGTGAACAAATAATTTCAGTTGTATACAAACTTTCAGAGAATAGAAAAAGGGGTCTGCCTAACTAGCAGAGTATTTCCACCAAACTTAATGAAAAAATTACCAGAAAGAATAATGTGGGCCAATCTCTCCCATGAGCAAAGATGGAAAAGTTCCAAGCAAAACAGAAACACACAGATTCAACCATATATAAAAATTATGATTTTTATAATCAGTGTTCATTTTGTGAATGCAAGGTCAATTTAACAATTTCAACTTAGTCAATTCGATTTGCAATTTACCACATTGTAAATTAAAGGAAAGCACTTACATAATTATTCATTTGAATAGAATGCTTTTCAAAATTTAGCATCCATCCATGATTACAAACTAAAGCATCTAAAATGTCATACTTAACAATTAAATGTTGGAAAATTTCCCATAGAGACTTGAGATAAGGATGTCACCTATATTCTACGAAGTTTTTGCAAATGCAGTAAAAAACAATAAAGAAATGGAGACTTAGTAATGCAAACATAGGCAGTAATAAATCAAGATGTACAGGAAGTTATTCCTATAGGAGTCATTACAGTGGTCACCTGGGGACACAGTGGTGGGAGCATAGAAGGGCACTGGGGGACCCTGAGGATATTATATTTCTTGACCTGCTTGCTGGTTACTTAGCTCTTTGCTTTATAACAATTTGTCAGTGAATTTTGTGTACTGTCCTGGGTGTTATTTTCAAACTAAGAAAGGTTTAAATACCTTCTTCACATGAATGGTGTTAAGCAAACATAGACACACATGTGGAAAGAAGACATTACATAAATCTGGTGTGATTTTCTTCCAGTCCTTTTGCTTTCTTTCTAACATTCAAAGCTGTATCTGATAGATCTCATATCTGGGGAGTTAGGCATTGTTTTTAATGAAGACATAAAAAGGAAATCATTTGACTGATTCTTTTTTAAAAACATTTATTATTTGTGCATACAAGAGCTGGGGTATGGGTCAGAGGTGCTAGGTTGAGAGGATTCACCAGAGACAGAGTGAGGAACAGAACAGGCAGGTTGACTGAAATACACTGCTGAGGGGAGCAGCGGGAGGGACCGGAGAGGTCTGCTGCGCCATATGGGTAGCTCCCTGACCTGGGATCGAACTCATGCTGCAGTGGCTGTGGATAGCTTCATAGTCTTGAGACTTAATCCCTTGCATCACCAGGGGGGCCCCATTTGACTGATTCTTTTAGCAAAGAGATACCATTGAATAATTTCTGAAGCAACAAAACTGATTCTTTGTTGGAAGGGTAAATGGGAAATATTTGATAAAAAATTAATACTTTTTTTTTTTTCCCATGGGGAAAGTAATGAACCAAAACCAAACAGTAGTAACCTGAAAACAAAACAAAATGTGGCCATAAGTGAGACTGCACTAGAAGCTCTAGGTGCTGAATGTGAGCATCCAGAGTTCCCCTAGCTCCCCAGCTCCCCAGCAACCCGGTGCTTCTTACAGTCCCACCCCACAGGCCTGCCCTCTGCACAGCTAACCTGCTGTGTGTCCTGAGTGACTCCAACAACCTTGCTGACCTTCAGCCTCCTCACTCTAGGACCCCACAGAACCTACCTCTTCCTCAGTGGTCCTCATGAGGGTGAAATAAAATCTGCTGTGAACGTATTCTGAGAAGTGGCTGATATTGGAAGCATTTGTGAACCTCACAGACCTATATTCCATTCAAGCCCTATCAGTTATATGCTCTGTATAATCTAGAAAGATCCCTTACATTTTGCTTTTGTGTCTCTAAAATGGTGATAATATTGGTGCAGCATTTCACAGGACTGTCGTGATCTGTGGTGAGTATAAAGCACTCGATACATGGCCTAGCTCGTATTTAGGGTAGTACTATGACTGTCATTTCGGCTCCAGGACATGTGAGGGGGCTGTTACCTCCCATCCTCTGCAGTGCCCCATGTGCCCTCTCTGTCCAAGGGGCCAGAAACTGGAGTTGGGGTGACTGCCCTGGCTTAAGCCAGGCCCTGCCAGTGTCAGCAGCACTCTGGGCCCACAAAGGGCTGTTGTGGTGAGGAGTGCCTCACCTGGGCTCTGGTGTGGCCAGCACAGGTTGCATTCTCAACAAGGGCTGGATGTCAGCTGATTGTGACACCTAGCTTGGTCTTGGTTTCAGGCCTGGTGTGGATCAGAACAAGTCCACATGCTATGTTGTCAACCCTCGTGGTCACTTGGGGGATGAAAGGGCTGTCCCAGTTGCTGGAAGTCGAAGTGACCTTAGCTCATCGCTATGTGCTTCTAGGAGGAGGGACATCAGACACATCTGGGCTCAGGGCCCCTCAACCTGTACCTCCTGAGTTCTAGCACTTGCCTGTCCAGGAGCCTTCTCCAGGACCACTTGAGGCCCTGTTACTCCACTGACGGAGGTGGAGCTGGGCAAAACCCACTGTCGTTTTAGGAGAGCTTGTTGAAAGTTTTGTGCCAGGGAAGTGGTGTGGGAAGGCACTGCTGGTGTTTCTCTTTCCCTTCCACCCCTTTCCATTTTCATTCAATCTGTTGGCCTGTAAACATTTACTGCATGTTCTGTGCGCTGGGCTTTGCAGGAAATATACCCCTTTCCCAACCTCAGCATCTCCTGGAGAATGAACCCACATTCCATACACTCTGTATAATTGTAGTTCTTTGAGAAGCAGACACAAAAGGAGGCGTCTCTGGGGAGGTAAGCTATGTCCTGAAATATTAGAAAGGAACAAGGAACAGCACATGCAGTCCTTCCCACAATATAAAACCTGGGTGTCTTCTGCACACCATTTCTTCTCGCCCCACCTGCACTTACATGCAGACAAATGCACAGGGACATCCGTCTTCTGCGTCCCTGAGAAGGCTGACCTCCACTTGCATTCTGGAAGGAAACTGCAGAGGAGGCCTTGCTGACTGGCCAGAGGAAGGAAGTAGGAGCAAATTTAGGGGCCATCTCTTTCCTGATGCACCCCTCCCACCCAGAGGAACCTATCCCAATGCCTTCAGCACACCCGGACACTGCCCCTGGGCTCTCAGCACTGTGACAAGGTTGGTATTCGATGCAGCAAGTGACACCTCCTGGTTGACACACAGACTCAACATGAACGAGATGTCGGGCCATGACTGCTGACCCATTTAAATGTGGAGGGGAGGATACAGAGAAGACTCAGAAACCACAGGGAGGTAAATTAAATGGCATATGGGGTGTCAAGAAGCAAATGCTACTGGATTGGGCAGCTTCACGTTTTATCATCTTCAAAGGAACTCTTAGCAAAATAAACACACAAATAAACACGTATGATCTGATTTATTTCAGTTGCAGTTCGGAAGTCTGGATAACAGAAGAAGGCCCCATCAAGTTTCCTGCTCCATGTTTTCACACCCATTCATCAACCTTACAATTTTTCAAAGGAAAAATCACTTTGGTCACTCAATATGAAGATACTGGAAAATGGGGCAAGCCTTCCTAAGTCCTGATGGCCCTGAGGGTCAATTTTTAAATAAGATCAAATGCATGGACACAGGAACACAATAATGACAACAAAATCTAACAAATGCCATATTTGGTAGTCTGCACAGAAACCACTCACTCTCTTTGAAAAGTGTGATGTCTTGACAGGGGATATAGAAAATTTTGGGTTAATTCTAGGAAATGGGATGAGAACACTGACAAGAATCCTACGTAGTAGCCATAAGCAACCCAGTAAGATGAGGGACATATTCTTCCCTTTGGGATGTGCTGGTGTCCCTCCTGCATTGTAGGAGGGCCTAGCTGAGTGACAGGTTTTTGTACCTCAAATCCCTTAATTGTTTCCCTTCACTGTTACAGAATTTGAAGAGCCACTTATTTAGAAGGGTAAAGGGACAGCCTGCAATGTACTTGACTTACATTTCTACTCCAATGGAGAAAGTCAAATTCAAGAGAAATAATAAGTACTTTTTGTATATATCATTACTCAGGATTGCTTAGTTCTCTCCCATAATTTAATACTATCTAGTCCTGATGGAGTCAGATGGGTGAAGGACAGACACATCCCCAGGAGCTATAATCAGGGGTGCTATTTCACTGAGAAAACAAGAGAGAACTCTAGACACATATATTTCTTAACTATCTGGGGATTCATAATGTTTAAAGTCCATTTTTCTTCCTGCACTTGGGCACTATCTGGATGAATTAGTCAGGGTAGAGGTAATTACTGAGCACCAGCTCAGAAGTTGGCATGCTGCTGGTGGGCGAGCAGGGGCAGATCAAGTGCTGCCCTTGGAAATGTTATCTGGAACCTGCTTCTCATCGTCTCTGAGCACCCTCCTCAGAGGCCTACTGCAGGGCAAGGCAAAAAATGTGAACAACCACCATGGTGCTGAGTGTGGCGTGTGCAGGCTGCACAGAGGCTCACTTAGTTCTGGATCGCGACCGCCCTCGCGTCCTCCCTTATTTCTCTCTGGTTCCATAGCCTTGCTTCATAACTGATCCTCTGCCTAAGTCCCTAAATTCCGATGACTCCTTGTTGTCTTGTTTACACAAATCTGTGGCCCTGGTGCATCCCCTCTGCCTGGGCCTCAGCCCTGGAGCCCCCAAAGGGCTGGAGGAGTTCGGAAGCCCGCAGCCGCTGCCTGCACTCCTGGTCTCCATCAGGTGCCACAATCCAGCCACCCTTTCCCTAGGCCCCAGCTTCACCTCATCGCTTCTCCACGCTTCTCAAACTTCAACTCCTGCTTACTCAACCTAGCTTCCTGCACAGGTCAGGAAGCAAGAAGTCTTGGGGGGGGGGGCTGCAGCTCCTCAGGAGCAGAAGCCCCCAAGGAAGGCAGCTCTTTCCACTTCTTTGCCCACCTTTTCCTTACCATCTCCCTGGAAATTCTCTGCCACCAGCCCCCTGCCCGCAAGGTAGAATCATCATTAGCATACAACTATGTGTAATTTCTTCTGCTTAGAAACAAACCCATTTTTCTCTTTCTGTTCATACCAAAAATCTTCAGAAGAGAGAACTTCATGTACCATATCCATTGTTCTCTTTCCATAATCTTTACAAAATAAAGTTTTCAATTGAAGTACAACCTACAGAAAAGTGCTCAATATCTGTGACTTGAAATGCACATGTTTACATGCTCAGCACCCTGCAAGTCTCTCCCATGCCCCCTGCTCAGTGCTCCTATTCCAGCCCCCAGAGTATCTTCCCAAACCCCTACTCAATGTCCTTGTTCCAGCCCCCAGCAGCACAGTCCAGTGTTGCCAGGAAGGTTCTCTGTTGTTCCTCTTGAGCCCATGTCCATTGGTTTTAACGTCCATTGATGTACAATTGTGCTTGCCAGCACCACTGCCAGCCTCCTCATTGCTGAGAGATTAATACACAGAGCATCTTACTTCCTTGAACCCCAGATGTGCACATCCAGCTGCCCATTCAGTCCCTCCCCCTAGATACCACCAGGCATGCGAACCTGCCCTGCTCCTTCAACTCACAGCAGAACTCATCTTCCAGTGGCCTTTCCTGTCTCTCCTTCTCATACCCACAACTGAAATCTTCTGTTTGTTCTTCCCAAAACTACCCCACATCACCCCACCTCTTATTAAAGACACAGCCATGACTTTGCCAGGTCCCATGACCCCATGGCTGCTCCTGGATTATGACACCAGCCTCCAGCATGGTGTCCACTTCTACCCATGCCTTCTACCCACTCCCCTGATGGGGTGTAGATAGATGCCATCTGTCCTGTGTTCACACACTCCAGTGATCTTTCAGCCCAAAGAAAATATCCCAGGCATTGGGTCGGAAGGCCCTGAGGGTCTCTCCTCTACCTCCACACATACATCTTGTTAATAATCATCTCATGTCCCTCACACCATCCTGGTCTCCACGCCCTTTCTCAGACACACCAAGCATGTCCCCCTCAGGGCCTTTGCATTGGCTGTCACTGCCTGAAAGACTCTTCCTCAAGAGAACCTCAGGGCTCAGACATGTAGTCAGGAAATGTTATCCCCTGAACAAGCCCTTCCATGTTCATCCTATTTAATACTGGATGTCCCATGTCCATGGCCAACTTAATTTTTCTCCTTTATACTTATCACTATTGGGCTCTTTATAAGTTTACTTTTGTTTGTTACCTGCTTCTTGTTGCTAGAATATTCACTAGGGGAAGGTGGGTTTGTGTCTGTTTTGTTTATGTTCTATTCCTGCACTGAAAGCAGGGTCTAGTGCACAGTAGGTGTTCAATAAATAGCAGATGAATGAATGGTTTTCAAGGACACTTTCACTGGCCATGTTAGAATCTTGTTTTTCTAGATTTTCAGTGTCATAAAGACAATCCCTTTTTTCTCTCTAATTTGTCCAATTCCCTTTGCTGGTCCTATTCATAATATTCATAATCTGATTCTTAATACCCTTTTCTCATTTAATTATTGTTATAATGTTACAATTAGTAAAAGAATGAAACATTTTATCAGATCAAATGAAATCAAGACATAATAAATGCTCAGATGCAGAAGACTTCTTTTGCAGGAGCAAAGAGTGTACCTTCAGTCTGCCTGGGGCTGTCAGTCCAGACCAAGGCTGCCAGGGGAGGGGCTCCAGCCTCCCTCTCCAGCCCACACCTGCCACATGGGATGTCCTGAGGTGCTGAGGGCAAGTCCTACATCCTGCCTGTAACTGGCTCCTCTTCCTTCACTGTAAGACAGCCTGAGAGGCTGAGGACAGTGGATTCAGAAGCAAGTTTGTGCTCCTATTTTTGTTGCACATAGATGAAAGTCAACGTTATATTGTAGGAAATATGATTTTAAGGGTGAGGAACATTGCTATTAACTCATGTATCCACATTTACAACTTTTTAAATTTCTATGCTACTTTCTCCATTGACACTTCATTTCCTTGTCCATATAATGGGGATAACAATTTTCTACCTTTCAGACGCACCACAAAAATTAAATAAAAGAAAGTCTGCTTGTTAACCTGCTCACCATAGTCACTCAGCAAATTTATGGATTCATTTTTATCTTCAGCATCATTCAGAAGCATCAGTTTCTAGAGGGACCCACTAAAATGGCACACGAGTTTCCTCTCTATAAATTGGGTTACAGAGTGTGCTTGTCTTAGGAGCTGGGTCAAACTATGAACATTGCTAGAGGAAAATGGACTCGTCTCCCCAGGGTCCATAATGAGTCTTCCCCGCAGGGCCCAACTGGCTGCTGTCCCCAGATATTGCTGAGTCAGCTGTGAGGCTTCCCACCCTCTGCTAGCTGAGCCCGGTCTTAGGACACCACCAACCTCACTGAAACCCAGTTCCGTGGCCCACAAAGTGTCACGACAGACCTCCTATGAGACCATGGGTGGGCAACACACCACTCAAAACCTATGGGAGGGCTTGTCCAATCAACTGCAGGTTCCTAGAGGCTTGGACTGGGCAGGACTCTGGGGGGTCCAGACCCCGTGCATTCTAGCATCACTTGGTGACCAGGCTGCTGGCCAGGACCACGCCCTGAGAAGACAGGTAGGTGATGTTTAGCCAGACTGGTCCCCTGTGGGTGCTCAGTGCACATTATCCACTTCACTGACACTTTCATTACTACAGTTACTGCTAGCTCATTAGCGTCTTTTTTGAATGATGGAATCTGTTGGGGAAGAGATCCCTTGTGTTTCTCCAGGGGTCCTGTACCTGGGCCCTGTAGGTGCTCTGACAATGGGAGGTGCCATAGACCACTATCTGCTGAGACTTCTGGGGATTTTCATGCTGACTCCACTACCTAATCTGCTCATTTCTGTGCTCAAGTTATTTTAACACCATCATGTATATTGGAAAACTGAGGCATGGAGAAGGTGCCTGCTGCATTGCCCAGATGGAGTAGGAAAGAAGGAAGAGTGTATAAAACCTGTTTGGTAAGTCCAGGGATCTTGCTAATTTTCCCCACTGCTGCCCATGTAATCCAACCACAGATTTGTTTTGTTTTGTTTTCCCGGAATGGCCTGGCATGTTCCCTTGACCTCACTGAGTGGTTATTTTGACAATATGCAGACACCATCTAAACGAGTATGCGGAGATCTGATTTGTGATAAGAGGGAAAAGCCCCCGGGTCACACTTCTATGTCAGAGATTCCCTCGTAGGCAGCATTTGGAACTGGGGTGGTCTCAGCTTAATGGATACGCTGTTTACTCTACTCTCATGTCACAGTCCCAGACCCGAGCACCTCCAGGCAGCAGTTGCTGGAGACAACCACAAGGGCATGCAGAGCCAGACCAGCTTCCTCCAGTCAGGGCTAGTGTAGGGCTCCCAGCTGGCCTTGCCCAGGAAGGCACTGATTTAATTTGGTGTGATGGCGCCAGAGTGTGTCTGTTCTGCACAAAGCACACCCCACCCAGAGGCTGCCTGCTCCCCCCAAAGCCCTTGCAGAGTTTGTTTCTTCAGTTGGGCTGTAGAGGCACATGCAGAGGCCAGGCAGCTTTGTGGCTGGGCTGAAGGCTGTGTGCAGGGGCTAGTCACCTCCAGGGTCTGCCTCAAAGCCCTGAGTGGCCGGAGCTATGGGCACGAGTCTCAGCTGGAAGATCCCATGTGGAGGATGGGTACAGGTCTTGTGAAGGTCACATGCCTCCAGAGATTTCTTTACAAATGTAGGTATCTCTTGTCTGCTATGGCTCCACTGAAGGAAATCCTGCTCACAGCACAGTGACAATGGACTCAGCACCAGGGATCCCAGAGGCCCCCTCCTTTCCCACCAGTGAAGTCAACCCCTACACTCCTCAAAAAAGTTTGCTCTAGACCCTCCAGAAATGTGACCAGAGGTCTCCACAGAAACTGCACTTCACACTTGCTGTTGAATAAATAATCAGAATCCTCTTTACCACCAGGGTGTTCATGTCACGAGTTATCAGACCCGAGTCAAAGAGGTTCTTAAGGTGGGAAGAATAGAATTACTTTCTGAGAAAGAGAATCTAAATGCCAGTCTCTGCAATCATGGCCTTGATTTTTATTGTAATTACATTCTTTCAGGTAGATGCTGTGAGCAGCTTGCCCTTTGCCAGAAACAGAGCCTTCACTTCAGGATGTGGGGAACAGCCAAGGCAAGGCCAGCGTCTCCTGGCCCTGGGCACCTCCCAAATTATCCAGGGCTCACTCCCACCAGCCCATCCTCTGGCAGCGCTCTACAACCTTTATCCTGTGTCTAATCTCTTCTCTTGGAACAGGTCACACCTGTCCCGGTGGAACTCAGCCAAGATAAAATATCAATCCCAACATAAAATCGAACAATCAAAACATAGGTCTAATGTGGCAGACCCACCCCCTTCCAGTGGGGTGCAGAGGGGGTAAAGGCTTTTCTCAGCAGGCCGGTCCCTGGACACGGGGAGTGACCCGTCCTCCTTCTCCCTGAGAAGGGGCAGGGCTGAGACAGGGGAGAGGGTTAGGAGCATCCATTTGACTCATGGGAAAAGCCTGAGTTGCCCAAAATGTGTGAGAAGCCAGGTCTCTGTGCTCCTGACCTTCACCTTCCCAGGGAAACTGCTCTTGCTCATTTACAGCATGACTGGTTTACAGAGGGGCAGGCTCAGGAGAGCTTCTTCAGAGCATGTCCCACATGCTGAGAGCATCTGTCCACCCACTTCTCTCCACATCCTGCTCTGTGTCCCCAACCCCGATCCTCAGTGCACCCAGCTCAGAGCCTCTCCTTGGGGTATGGGTTCCCCCCGGCCTGGCTCTACCCTGGCCCTGCCAGATCTGAGGGTCCTGCTTTCTACCTGGTGCTTGTTTGTGAGGCAAATCACAGAAAAGGCTCAATCTGGACATGGAACAACCCTTTGCCAACCCTGCAGTACAGTTTCCCACTACACCTCCCCATCCACTACGTTCCAGAATCCGGACCACAGTGCATAGGGGAGGAGGCCTCTCTCATCACTATGCCCCTGCCCTTGCCTGGATGGGCCTCTGGGCCTGTCCTGCTAAGAAGTACTGGCCTTCAGGATCGCACCACTCTCCCTTCCCTGGTGCCAGGCAAGGGGTAGGGGGCTGTGGGGCAGGGAAAAGAAAGCGCATAAAGTGACTGTCTACTCTCCAGACAAATTGAATCAATACAGAAGCTGGCAGGGAGCAGTGACAGGCCACTGGTGGACTTGGCAAGGGTATCTGTTTTCAAGCTAAGAGAAAGAAATGCTTGAAACAAAGACCTCCCAGAGTCTGCTATTTGCAGCCAGGACTCAGAACCCCAGGTAGTAAGATATCGTCACTGTGCCCAGAGAACGACCAGATGCCACTGCCAGGCTCACCTGGGCCCATGGGCCTGCTGCCACTCAAATTTACTTGGGTAATGGTGGGAGGTGTGGGCATACCAAAGCCTCACGCTTTAATTGGTGAATATAAATGTCTTTCTTTGATTAATAAAAATGGGACATAGACTACTTCTGAATGAATACTCTTTGTTAGAGAAAATCTTTCAAAGCCCAGGTTGCATGAAGGCACAATAGGAGTGTGCTTTGCAATGAAAAAGGCCTAGAAACCACCACCCTTAGACCCCCTACCCTGGGGAAGGAAGGCACCACTGGGATGTGCCACTTCCTCTAGTCTGGGCTGAGTGTAGTATGTACAGGCTGCTGTGTAATTAGAATCTGTTTCATATGAATGGGTCTTTTGCAAAGAAACACCTCCTCACCTCTGCCTCCATTCTTAGAATGTTCCATATCCTTGCTGGTGGCTCCGAGCATCATGTCAATCCAACTGGGTTCCCCAAGTTATCTGCCTTTTCCCCAAGGGAATGCCTGTTTCCACCAGGCAGCCCTCTTCCTGAAGAGAAGGCTATCCACCTTGTCCTGGGGGCTCCAGGGCAGTCCCACCAGGTGGAGGTGAGGCAGCCTTGAGCTCCTGGGGGGCACTGTGATCCTCTAAGTCCTTTTCTACCACCATAAAGTGCAGACCCTTCGGGGAACACGAGCTGAAAGGCCCGGAGGGCTCTCTTCCTCCTCGGCCTGGGTGTGATGAGAGGCCTTACCTCATGGGACAAGTAGAAGGCCGCGATGCCCAGAGGCCAGAAGCAGCAGAGCATGGAGAAGACACTGAGGCCCAGGTGGTCCCGTGGGGGCATCATGAGGAAGTTGTCCTCGCTCTCTGTGTCGCTGGAGTAATCGCTCTGGGGAAAGGAAAAGAGAGCATTAATACAGGACGCACCCATGATGGCCCAGATGTGGGAGGGGAGCCAGGTTTGGAGCAAGTCCTCCCGGAAGGTTGCTGCTGTTGCCTGCCAGCGGATGCCCCCTTCAAGAGAGGTCTCCACTGAGGACACTCTTAGAACAAGGACAGACACATCCCAAGTGCAGGGCTTTTGCATCATTCCACAGGAAATAAAATCCTACAGGGACCATAATTTCACAGGGCTTTGGGATAGAGGCCTGGGTGCAGTTTGAATCCATGATGAAGGGGCCTGGAGCTCTCTGCAGGCACAGAGCAGTGTGCAATCCTCGCACACTGTGTGCAAGAGACCTCAAACTGGTTTTTAGGACAAAATATGGCTGTTGTAGGGGGAGGGGGCACTGTCCTTAGATGCTGATCTGAGCACGGCAGGACTGGGGCCTGGTCTCGACCCTGGTGTCATGGCTTCTTCCCAAGGAGCTGATGGCTGCTTTCTGAGAAAGCTCTTTTGTGACCGGGTCCCTGGATGGGCTGTTGGACTCAGCAGAGGCCTGGAGAAAAGTTTCTTGGGAGTCTAATGCAGGAGATCGGGTACCTGGTACAGGGATTGTTAAAAAGCAGCTTGGATGATGTCCAAACTCCCCAACCAATGGGAAGTCCTGAGCCATCCTCCTGGCAGGGGTATGCAGCGTTGGGGATGCTAGCCCTGTGCCCACCAGTTCCAGTGAGCCAGGCCTGAGTGCAGGGCTGCTTTGTTCCTGACCATGTGCTGGGCCCCGCATGTGCTGGACTCCATGTGCTGGGCCCTGCATCGTGAATTTTCTCTCACTATAACAGGGCACACTTAGGCTGACTCATCCAAAACCCAGGGCTATTAAATCTGTGTGCTTATTTTATACAAAGATGGAAAGGTATTTTATTCTATTTTTTTTTTCCTAAAAAAGAAATGGAAATTTTTTTTTTTTTCCTGAAAGAGGGTCATTAGCTTCTAATTTCCTTTGCTAGAGGCTGTTAAACACCTGACTCCCGTGTCGCTGGAGACACCTGGGTCACAGCAGTGCACTCTGGCCACTCCCTCAGGGGGCTTCAGAAGAAGGCAGCTACTTGAGGCTGGACACCTGTGAGAGTAATTCCCCTGGGATGCCAGCCGTGCCATGTCACTGAGGCAGGACCAGCAGCACCCGTGTGCTTCTCCTGACATTCCTCACAAAGACCCAGATGAAGCCCACTTGTGACAACGGGTGTCCTTTTCTATTTTGGTTAATTAAATACACGTAAAACTGCCAGCTGCAGTGTTGCAGTGAAAAGATAGAAGCTTCCCATGAGGACTGATTTTGTCTGAGAGAAACCTGGAAAATCATGATGGGCTCACTCAAATCACTAAGACCTTCTCTGGAGGCCTCGTGATGGGGTGCACTGTCTGCAGAGAGCCCTGTCCACCCTGTGCACACACACACAGACACACACACAAACATGTATTCTAGTACACATATACATGCACATGCACAAATACACACATAAACATATATGCACACACATATACACACATATACATACACACATCCCTCCAGGTCAGGGGTTCTGGGCATCCCTTCTCAGAGAGGATCAGCTTCTTCCTGCCTGAGGGTGGTCATTGTCATTTTTTTTCAAAGATTTATTTATTTATGCATACAAGAACTGGGGCACAGGTCAGAGGTGTGTGTGTGGGGGGCGGTGTGGGTGAGAGGATTCACCAGAGACAGAGTGGGGAGCAGAACAGGTAGACTGACCAATACACTGCTGAGGGGAGCAGCGGGTGAGTCAAGAGAGGTCTGCTGTGTGATGTGGGTCACCTCCCTGGCGAGGGATCAAACTCATGCTGCAGTGGCTGCGGATAGCTTCACAGTGCTGCGTCTTAACTTCTTGCACCACCAGGGAAGCCCCCACTGTCATTCTTCATACTGCCCAGGGTGAGTCACAGTTGCTGGGAAGTTTTCTTCCCCAGGAATCTGAGACTGCCCAGCATCCCCCCAGCAGACAGTGCCTACACAATTTATATTTTTCCTAAAACAATCATCCTTGAGACACAGGGCCAGCCCATGAGCACACAGGATCTTAGACCTGAATGAGGGGTGTGTGTTACTGAAGGTGGCATCTGAATGTTTTCCTTCAGTGTTTCCCTGCCGATAAGCAAGTCTGTTCCACGGCCTTCAGCACCTCACTTTGCAGCCAGGCCACTTGAGTGAGTGCAAGGCAGAGATTGGGTCCACTGAGCGGTACTTGCAAGGGCCTTCTGCACCGGTCTGGCAAGGTCTAGGCTAAGGGAGGGACTGAGCAGGGCAACCTCAGGGCAGACTGTACCCAAAGAGTCAGCCCTTCTTCTGTTTGTCAGCTCAGACCTCAGCTCACAAGCTTGCCCTTATGGTTAAGACACTGAGATGTATGTTCTCCCACATGGCAGCAACTCTATGGTATGTGTTTTGTTTTCTGTGGGGTTTCATTTAGTTTATTTTGGTTTACAAAGAGTTTTACATACCTGAGCTGGCTAGATACTCATACCAACTCTGGAGATAGATTAAGTTACTATATTTATTGTTATTTCTGTTTTGCAAAGGACAAGGTTGGGATTGCCAAATCCCAGACCCACCCAATCAGTGGCTGCCCCTTCCAGAGCTCTGTATTAAAAGCTGTGTTTGGATAGCAGTACTTTGCTATAAACAAAATCCTGCTTTGCATCAGTTGCTTCTCGTCCAAGAATAAGGGGTCTGCCCCCCAGCCCAGGATTCTGATGGCTATGCTTCTTGACTGGTCTGTTTTATGATGTCCTGAGGTAGGTGGGCAGCTGTCATAGACTGCTGAGTTTTCCTGATTGAGAAGCCAGTGTCCTGTGAATGGGTGCCCCAGACCACACAGGCAAGCTGGCAGCCCTCACCCTCACTTCAGAAACTGCTTGCATCTACATCAGAATCTCCATGGAGCAAAGAATTAGCTTTCAGGGCACTCCCCCAAGTTTTCACAGATTTTTATTTAGAAGCATAAGAGAACCACACTCTGTAAATTGCAAAGTTGTGGCTACATGGCACTAAAATAATTAGTCAATTTTGAGTAAAATGGATTTTAAAAATTTAGACAAATTACAGGGCAAGCCAAAACAGCCTAGCTCTTTTTATGCTCTCTCCTCCATCAGCGGGTGCTCTGTGGCTATAAGTTGCCATGGGCATCGTGCCACCAAGCGGGCAAGAGGAGATGAGGCCATCCTGGGGAGGCTATGAAGATGCCAATAAGACAAGGAGAAAAATACACACAGTCACCAATACCAAGAAATTTATCAGGTCCAGCAGCTGTTTTTAAAAGTCTTCTTCATGGAGAAGAAATAAAAAAAAAACCATCCCTTTTATTATTGAAACAAAAAATAATCAAATATTTGGGAATAAATCTAACAAAAGAGGTAAAGGACCTATACAAAGAAAATTATAAAACACTGTTAAAGGAAATAGAAGAAGACACAAAGAAATGGAAAGACATCCCCTGCTCATGGATTGGAAGAATAAACATTATTAAAATGGCCATCCTACCAAAAGCAATATACCGATTCAATTGCTATTCCAATCAAAATTTCAATGTCATTCTTCAAAGAAATAGAACAATTACTGATGAAATTCATATGGAATCACCAAAAACCCCGAATAGCCAAAGCTCTACTGAAAAAAAAAAAGAAGGAAATGGAGGCATCACACTCCCAGACTTCAAACTATACTACAAAGCCATAATCATCAAAACTGCATGGTATTGGAACAAGAACAGACATACAGACCAATGGAATCGAATAGAAAATCCAGAAATAAACCCACATATTTATGGTCAACTAATCTTTGACAAAGGAGCAAAGACTATGCATTGGAGCAAAGAAAGTTTGTTCAATAAATGGTGCTGGGAAAACTGGGTCGCTACATGCAAAAGAATGAAGCTTGACCACTACCTCACACCATACACAAAAATCAACTCAAAATGGATTAAAGAACTAGACATAAGACCTGAAACCATAAAATACATAGAAGGGAATATAGGCGAAACACTACGTGATTTGCACATCAAAGACATCTTTACAGACACATCACCCAAAGCAGTGATAGTGAAGGCAAAGATAAACAGCTGGGACTACATCAAATTAAAGAGCTTCTGCACAGCAAAAGAGACAATAACAAAAACAAAGAGAAACCCCACCAACTGGGAGAACATTTTTGCACCCAACACTAATGATAAAGGGCTGATCACAAAAATCTGCAAAGAGCTGATGAGACTCAACAACAACAAAGAAAATAATCCAGTCAAAAAATGGGCAGAAGAGCTAAAAAGAAACTTCTCTGAAGAGGAAATGCAAATGGCCAACAGGCATATGAAAAAATGTTCAACATCACTTGTCATCAGGGAAATGCAAATCAAAACTACCATGAGATACCATCTTACACCAGTGAGAATGGCACATATTAAAAAAACTAGCAACAACAAATGTTGGCGAGGGTGTGGAGAAAAAGGAACTCTTCTGCACTGTTGGTGGGAGTGCAAACTGGTCCAACCACTGTGGAGAGCTGTGTGGAGATTTCTGGACCTACTAAACATAGAGCTTCCATATGATCCAGCAATTCCACTCCTAGGTATTTACCCAAAGGACACAGAAACATCAATTCCAAAGAACACCTGCACCCCTATGTTTATAGCAGCACTGTTTACAATAGCTAAGCTTTGGAAACAGCCCAAATGCCCAAAAATAGATGACTGGATCAAGAAGATGTGTTACATATATACCATGGAATATTACTCAGCATTCAAAAAAGATAAACACATGCAATTTGCAGCAACATGGATGGCGCTGGAAGGGATCATGCTCAGCGAAATAAGCCAGAAAGAAAAAGAAAAATACCGGATGGTCTCACTCATAGCAGGAATCTAGAAAACTTAAATAAGGGACCAGGAAAATGAATAACTATAAGAAAGTGAAAATCAAAATCAACAAAAAACTATGAACCAGAGACATTTTTATGGGGGCGGGGGCGGGAGGGAGGGATTGGGGTCAGAATGGGGGGGGCTGCAATTGTATGGGGAATATAAAAATAAAATTTATTATTTAAAAAAAAAAGTCTTCTTCATGGGTCGTTAGACTGGACTATGCGCAAGGCAGACTGAAAGCTCTCCTAAGGAGTGCATTCATGTGGAGGTCCTCCCTTTCCAGCCAAATCTTTGCAGGAAGCAAATGCTAGAAGGCAGAGAAGCAGGTGCCCAGCAGGCTGCAGATCCCCAGGCGGTACCCTGCCTGTTGTCCTCTGTCCCATTTTTCTTAACTCTACTTAGAGAGGCAGCTCTGAGTCCCTTTGGTGTCTTCTTCCTTGGGATATTTTAATAAAATAATCTCAACGTCAGACATGGTGTCCAGCATTTCACATTCACTCGGCTCTATCTCAAAGGCTGTGAGAGAGCCCATTTTTGGGGTATGGTGCTGGGCCAAGCTTTGCTCTCACTCATGGCCTTACACATCCACCTACTGCTTCCCTCTATGCCTCACACTGTCCTCCTTATCACCCCCTGAACTTCTCGGCTTGCTGATTCTGGAGGGCATGTCTCTGAGTGGCTGGAGGGAGATAGTGGAGGCCCAGGGAGTGGGAAGACCCCAGAGTGGGCTTCAGCACCTCAGAATCCAGGATTTCCTATGAAGCTCACATTCTAGAGTATAGACTGGGAAGCTCGTGGTCAGCATGCGGGTGTGTGCAATCTAGGATGTTCCTAGCAACACTGCTTAAAATTGCTAAACTGTAAGAGAATTCCACATAGAATTCTATGCAGTCATGGAAAATGATGGTGTAGATTTTTTTGTTTATTACTCTGGAAGGAACTGAAGAAAATAGCAGCAAGAAGACTATATTTTCTTCCAGAATGTCAGAAATCAGATGTTTCTGGGTGGTGGGCATATTGGTGAGTTTTTTCTTTCTTTTTTCATTACTGGTGTTGTGCCAGCAGGGCAGGTTCATAAAGGAGATGGATAAAAGGCAGATGGATAATGGAGAATTATGGAGCCCTTGGTGGTTTGTACAGGCTTTAATGCTCTCTCCGGCATGTAGGCTCACCAGGCATGGAGGCTGGCATGGGCCAGGCAGGGGTGACTGGGAGTAGGACAGGTAACCAGGCCTCCCAGCTCCCCACGAATCTCTATACTTTCTCTGGGTTCTCTGCCATTCTCTGGTGGTCTCGCTTCTTCTGTAGTCACTCATCCTCTCGTAGCCATCCTCAGTCTCTGAGTGATTAGGCTCTTAGAGCCCAGGCCTATAGGCTCAAGTGTACACATTGACTCCAGGTGCCCTACACCCATGCTCCAGGTGTATACAGTCAGGCACACATATTCTGTGCCCACACTCCCAACAGCATTCTGCATTAACAGGATCAAGGCTGGGCCTCCCCTGGTGGTGCAGTGGTTGAGCGCTGGGCTGAGAGGCTGCCCGCAGCCTCTGCAGCACCGGTTGGTTCCCCGGCCACTGGCGAGGGTCCCACAAAAAATAAAAAAAAACAAAAACAAAACAGGATCAAGGCTGAAGGTGACAACACAGAGGTTAATGGCGTAAAAAGCCTAATTAATTCCATTTATGCTACAGTGGGTTTTAGTTCTTTTCAACCATAGCAAAGTTTATTTGGCAATGAAAATTATAAAGGTGCAAACATGCTAACTGATATGGGGGCTTCCATCATCCCTCTGTCTGCACGTGGAACCCCATGGAATATGGTTTCCCTGAGACTCAGAGAAATTACATATGTGTGTCTGCTGCCCAAGTTGCAACTGGCAGAGTGGGGTTGCAACCCAGCATAGCACCTGAGAGAGCTTTTAAGACACAGGTCACACCTGGCCACTGGACCCATGACCCTCTCTCACTTGGGTTAAAACCAGAGGCCTTAGGGCTTCCCATGATGTCCATGTTGACACATATGGAAGTTATAGACACATGCAGCTACTTAAACTTAAGTTAATCAATTAACTATAACTCAGATGCAGTTCCTCAGTCACATGCTAACAGGTGTCAGTGCCTAGCACATTGGATAGTGCAGCATTTGCACCCTCTCAGTAAGTCCTACTAGTCAGTGCTATCTCACAGGATCTGACCAGCATTACCCCCGACTCCTTCTCTTCCTCCCACAGAGAGATCTCTGCCTTAGCTCCAACATGCCTAGCATGTTCCTGCCCCAGGGTCTTTGCAACTCCATCACTCAGCCTGGGACTTCTTTTTCCTGATTGTACACAGGACTAGCTTCTTTCCCTTATTCAGTGTTTTTCTCAGATACCACTTCTCATTAGAGGCTTTCCTGGATACCCAGCAAGATTGTCTACCTTCCCCCATCTCCCTCCCTTACCTGCTAGCTGTGGTTTCTTTGCACCCCAGGGGGTGCTGTCTTGTTAACAGACTCCCTTCTTCTAAGGAGGACATTTTTGCAGTTTTATTTACCTATTTTCTAAGAACCTAGACTAGTGCTGGCATACAGTAGGCATTCAATGTACATGTGTCAAATGAATTTGCATGTGTCTTTAGCTAACATGGGCAGTGCTAACTGAAGCAGAGACGCTTGGGGTTTGCTTTGAGAGCCCTGGACAAACCAGGAATCCACCACATTGGGGCTTATCAGTGTCCATTAAGGTGCTGCCTTCAGCCCTGCCTCATCCAAGCTCCTCTTCTTCCCCACATGAGAGGCTTCCCCATGCCCACCAGGACTTAATAGTCTAACTGGAATTTTAGGTGAGAAGATAGGGAGTCAAGTTCAAAGCTGTTAGGGCAGCTGATGAACAGAACCAAGGTTGAGTCACGGCCAGGATATAGACACAACTTCCGTATGTCTGTCAGAGCACACCTGGGTTTGGCAGCCATGTCTCCATCAGAGGAGTGGAGGAGTATGGGTGAGCACCTACGTTACCCTGGCAAGTCATCATCTCATAGAGCTTCCACCTCCACAGAAGGAAATAACTCCAAGTGAGCAGTGTTGGCAAGTCCAATGTCTGGGCTTTGAGCTCTGGATTCCTAGCAGGGCCACCTCTGGGACCATCTTCCCTCACCTGCATCACTAGAGTGGGCCGTGGGAGTCCACTTATATCCACCTAGGTGTTTTCTGTGGGCAATTTGGCTGTGGGGGATCCCATCCTGTCAGCACAGTTATTCATCTGTATACCAGACTTTCCCTGACATCTTGAGGCCCACTGGCCTCTTTTACCCCAAATCAGATAGCATAAAAACCACATTGTCTACTGAGGACTGTATAATGCGCTCATTGTTTACAGATAGATACACACACACATATACACACACATATCTGGGGTTTCAATAATATGGAATGCTAGGGAACCGTATTTATTTATTTATTTATTTATTTTTTAATAGAGGCATGTTTTATTTATTTATTTGTTTGTTTGTTTGTTTGTTTGTTTTGTTTATACATGCACTGGGTACAGTCAGAAGCACAGGAGGGTGAGAGAACTCACCAGAACCAGAGCGGGGAGCAGAGCAGGCAGAAGGACCGAAGCACACCGCTGAGGGGAGCAGCGGGCGGCAGGAGAGGTCTGTGTGCCATGTGGGACCCTCCTCCAGTGGCGGGGAGCAGCCGGGGATCGAACTGGTGCGGGGCAGCTTCGCAACCCAGCGCTCAACCGCTGCGCCACCGGGGAGGCCCGGGAACCTTATTTTAGTATCTAAACTCATTGCCACATTGCCTTAAATTATTTTTTTAAGATTTATTTATTTATGCATACAAGAGCTGGGATACAGGCCAGAGGTAAGGGGGAGGGTGAGAGGATTCACCAGAGACAGAGTGAGGAACAGAACAGGTAGATGGAAATACACTGCTGAGAGGAGCAGCGGGCGAGACAGGAGAGGTCTGCTGCACCATGTGGGTTGCTCCCTGGCCGGCTGAGGAATCGAACTTATGCTGTAGTGACTGGCGATAGCTTGATAGCACTGCGCCACCAGGGAGGCCCCATTTGCCTTAAATTATTAACTAATTATTTGGGGACACATACTTTAGTACCTTCTACTAGGGAGTGCCTTTCCTGTAGTCAATAGACACCACTTCCTACACTGGTACAGTGAAGAAAAAGTAAAGCAACACAACCCTCCTTTAACACTGAGATTGACTCTTTGGGCCCCTTTGGAAAAGCTTATAGGCTGAGCATGTTGTATTTGGAAGGGCAGGTGGAGATCAGGGCAAGGGGCTGGGAAGAGTCCCACTGCTTTCCCAGAGAGGGTGGAGATTTGGGGATTGCCTAGGGAAACCTATGTGGGTGTGAAGAATGGAAAGGGGCGAGAGGAAAGAAAGGAGAATGGGGTGGGTGTTTGAGCTAAGGATGAGCAGCCACCCCTAGGTAGAAATCAGATGGTCTAAGGGCTGGGACAATAGTTATTCACCACATGGGTAGGGACCATCCCACCAGAACCCCAAGTTCATTTCTGTCATTTCTTTTCCAGTGCTTGGTAAGCTTCAAGATATTTGCGAGTTCAGAGTCTGGGAGCCAGCCAGGACAAAGAGCAAAGCTGGTAATGAAGGCTGACCTAGGCTTTTGCCCCAGTCTCTCAAACATGCAGTGCTTGACTAAACAGCTCTCTCCTATCCTGCATGGAGACAACCCGAGACAGGGCAACCAGATTTTCCACAAAAACTCCATTGTCATACTTTACAAACTAGCATAGAAGATGAAATTAAGTGTGGTGTCAACAATGTGTCAAATGTATCTTCCACCCTGTTCTAATTCCTGAAACCTGGGAATTCACATTTATTATACTTATCATTAATGATGCAATTCAACTGATGGAAACATGAAATTCCCTTTTATTTATTTTTCATTGCAACATGTTTGATTTTGCCCCACTAACAATCCATGTATCCTTTGTGTTCTTGAAAATGGGGAAAATGCCCCCGTGGCCATCAGGTATCCATCTGTTTCAATCACTTGGTCTCCACTGGCCTTGGGGAACATCACAGAGTGCATGACATGGAGGAGACATTGTCACTTAATCACTCATGGGTACTTCCATCTGCAGTTCATAAAGTAGATGGGCCTGGTACCTCTGTGAAGGGCCTCAGTCCTCAAACCTGCCTGTACCTACACAACCCGCTCTTCCTGCTTTGCATGCTAAGTTCCCAGGAAAAGTTTTATAAAACAAATGCTCTAAGCTAACAAAGAAAAATCATGTTTGAAAATGAGCTGATGCATCACTCAGAAGCAAAAAAAAAATTTTTTTGCCTCCTGGTAGTATGTGGTTCAATATTCTTTTAATGATTGGATTTTGTATTTTTAGAAGACACTAATTTTATTAAGAGCATAAAATATAAAATTTTTCTGAAGATCAGAGAAAATGAGGTTAATTCAGAAAGAAATCAAATATAACACAAGTGTCTTGCATTTTTTCAGAAAGACTGAGCTCCAGACCCCAGGGCCTATGTTTGGGTAAGTCCATGTAAACAAGTAAACCCTCACTTGTCACCTCTGCCTTGGCCTTCTCTGCTAGAACAGTCCAATTTGAGTATAGCTCAGAGTAGATGACTGCATACAGCTAAAGATCATCACATATAGACCCTGGGTAATAAACCAATATTCAGTGTGCAAAAGCAGGAGTGTGGAAACGAAACAGACTCCCTCTGTGGTCACCTCTTAGAACAGTGTGCTCTTCCTTCTATTTCTTCAAAGTTTGTTTTCTCCTTTGTGGTGTGAGTTTCAGATTTCTACTTTAGTTCCTGCTCTGTTCCTGAGAAGAATATATCCCTGTGATCAATAGATTTGATTTGTTTGAGATTTTAATTCCCTTTGAAAAAGATTCAGCCATTTGGGGCAGGTGTCAGGCTCCTGGATGGAGAGCTGCCTCCCACATCCTCTGTTGTCAGACCGCAGACTCTGTTTGGGTTAGAGTTGGGGGTACACCACTGGGCCTGGGATGACCTGGGGGAGGATGGGCAATCCTTCATACAGAAGAACTGCCAACCGAGAAACGTCTGCTGCTGTAGGCTCCTTGTCTTAGACAAAGTGAAATTTACCTCTTTTCTGAGAAGGCTCTCATTATCATCCATGGGTGGTTGAAGTTCTTAGGGGTCTGGTATGTTCTGGAAGCAGGTGCCAAATACAGACAAGATTCATTAAAATTCACCTATGTGCACAGCCCCTGATTTGTCATTGTCTGTGAATTATACTAGATGAGAAGACATAATTATACTAAAGGCTGGTGGTCAATCTCCTGAACTAATTTAAATGCTTGTTTTCTAACCAGTGATGGGTATTTAGTCCAATGATTAGCTTAGCATAGCAAGCTCCCACTAGGACATCCCCTTTCAGGCTAGGTCTTCCTACTACCGGGAAGTGCTCAGAGACCCTGGGGAGCAACTTTAGTAAAATGCATTCTTGGGACCCATCTTACTTTTGTTTCTCTTGGAAGCAGATTTCAAGCAAAGGATTGGGATGCACTTTCCTTTGAAAATGGTGCAGGAGAAGAGAAGGGGAGAGAAGTGGGACACGGTAGGGAACACAAACAGTAAAGGGTGTGTTACCAAGTCTGCCCCCTCTGTGGACACCTGGAGTCTGGTCTTTCTGGGCCCTTAGGGGGCCTATGGAGCCATTCCCAGGGGTGGCCCGCAGAATGAACTGTCCCCTGGCAGTTATTGGCGAGGGAAGATATTTTCCTACATGTTGGAGGGCAAGTGTCAGGTCTCCACAGAAAGACCTCAGGTAGGACGAGCCCAAAGCCATGGACCTCCTCCTGCCAGGATGACACCTGAGCCAAGCTGAGAGCACCTGCTGCAGTGCCCTGAGGGAACACCCTAACTGCTTCAATAATCAGAGAATGCTATAGGAAGAGAGGTCCTCGTTCAACAAACATCTGGGAGGGGATGAGAATATTGGGGACACACAAAGGAATGTGGACATTTGGAGGATGCCAAATAAATAGATGAAAAGAATAAATGAATATCATGTGCTTCCACTCGCAGGCTTGAGCAAAGCTTTCCAAGATCTAGAGTAAAATAACACTACTTACTTGTGCATAGGAATCAGTGTTGTTGGTAATCATGTTATTTGCTTATTCTTGCATGTTTTTGTTTTCACAGCATGGAGGTAACTGATTTTATACTGGACTTTGAGTTTTGGGGAGAAATGGAGATTCTCACCTGAGAGACCCTTGCTCCCAAGCAAAGGACCTGGGAACAGTATGTGCAGAGACTCTGGATTGAGAGTGAACACTGAACTAATACCAATATGTAGAGAAAGAGAGATAAATTGGTGTGATGTGAGCTGCCCACAGCCAGACCACGCAGGGTACTTGAGAAAACTGGGGCTTATCCCACATCTGCCAAATGACGAGGAAATAAACAGGGACAGTGTTTCATGGCTAACCAAGAGTAGCTGACATCATAACTAAGAACCAGTCCCAGAATGTGGAGTTATCATTAACTGTTGATCCAGTTTTAAATATGTATCTCTGCTGCAAATCTGGATTATTTACATGTGTGATTTTCTGTATTTAAAATCTACATATGGGCCTCCCTGGTGGTGCAGCAGGTTGAGCGCAGTGCTGTGAAGCTGCCCGCAGCCTCTGCAGTGTGGGTTCGAGTTCTGCCTCGCCCGTTGCTCCCCTCAGCAGTGTATTTTAGTCAATCTGCCTGTTAAGTTCCCTGCTTTGTCTCTGGTGAATCCTCTCACCCTCCCATGCCTCTAACCTGTACCCCAGCTATGGTATAAATAAAAAAATAAAATCTTTTAAAAAATAAAATAAAATCTACATATATTTCTGCATAAGGTGATGATTATCCCTTTTAGATCTTCTTGCTTCCAATTTATGTTATACTTGTCTGAGGAACTTGCCATATAGTCCACTGGGTTCCTCGCTGTTTTCAGAGCGAAAGTTCAAAGTAATTTCAGCAATGTGAAGGGGAAGCTTTGAACAGGGAGTTAACTAGTAGACCCGTAGCTTGTCATTGCCATTGGTCTCACCTTCATAGTCCTGTGAGGGAAGATGTCTGAGAGTGAGTGTGCCTGACGTTCTGACCTGGGCATTCTGCGGGCCTCACCCTCAGGCAGGTGGAATGACGCTCAACCTCACTTATACTTAGAGAAAGGAAAATGAAAATTATACTATGACATCATTTCTCACTTACCAAGTTGCCAACAATTATAAACACAAACCAACCATTCTACTAGGTTGTGGGAAGTAGGCTGATGGGAATGCAGTCTTAGGAGGCAAATGTGCCAATAGATAGCACAGTTGAGTGAGAGTTTACTCTTTGGCCAAGTAATCTTGCCTTGAGGAGTTTATCCTGAATACTCCCTGCAAAAGTATAAAATGACACACACAAGGGTATTCCTTGGAGCATTATATGTAACTGCAAAATATTCAAAAGACAGTATTCACATAAACTATGATTCATCCACACAATGAATACAAACAACTTTTAAAAATGAAGGATGTCAATAAGAACTGACTGGATTGGGATTGAGGATATTAATTTCTTTTTAATCTATAGATTGATAGATAGAGTGTGTGTATACATGTTTGCATGCACATTATTATATAGGTGTGTTCATATACATTGAAAGGGCTTAAAAAACAGTCACCTACTCCCCCCTTCCCCCCACAGTAGCAATGAGCATACATATCACCCAGATGCTGAGTTCTAAATATCAATTTCAAACAAAAGGTGCCAGGACTCTGAAGAAATGGCTGATTTCAGGACTAAGGTTGACAATGTGCCAGATATATCTGGAATAGCTACTTGTACCATAAAATGATGATTAAAATGATTAAAGAATGATAAGCTGTGTTAAAAGGATGTAGAAGTCAATTTAAATTGCTCCTACTGTCAAATCTATAACAGGGTAAGCATCACAATAACTATAGAATAGGCATTATAATAGGAGACTATCCCATTAAATAAAAAAAAAAAAATGGCCCTGCCTTAGATGAAGTAATAAATGGGTAAAACAATAAATATGGAGGAAGGGAAATTCTTCCTTGTAGCAGAATGCCAACTAATAAATATGGAAGTAACTATGGGATTAGAATGACTAATGAAAAACAAGATATCCCCAAAGTCTCATAGTACCTCCCCACAAGATACTTATTAATTACAAAGAAATGCCATCACTTGGCCTGTGAGAAACTTGGCAAGCACTATCATTAATAACATTGTAACAGTGAGCACCACTAGGAATGGGGCACATGACAACAGGGGTCTCCTGACCTGCTGTACCAGGAAGGCCATGAAATCACTGGGGGTTGGGGGCGGGAATCCTGGCAAAAATGCAATCACTGCAATCCAATTAACAGGAATCATCAGACCCAAATTGAGAGCTGTCTTACAAAATAACTGGCTTGTACCTGTACTCACAATGATGTCAAGGTTATGGGAGACCTTGAAAAGATTCCAGAGAGTAGAAGACTCAAGCACCATGGCAGTAAGGTGCAACAGGGGATTCTGAATTGAACCCTGAACTCATTTTTTTTTTTCTTTTGCTATAAAGGTCAATATAGAAAGAACTGGAAGCAACTAAATAATGACCATTAATTATAGTATTGTAATGATTTAAATGTTTAGGGGTGAGAGAACATCATGAATGTTAATTTATTTGCCCACAGCTCAGGAAAACATGTATATTGATAGAGTGATAAAGTGAGTATGGTAAAGTATTAGGACTGAAGGAAACTGGGCAATGGTATACAGGAATTCTTTGTACTGTTCTTGCAAATTTTCTGCAAATCTGAAATTATTTCAAAAATTAATAAGTCAAAAATCCTGCACACATGCCATTTTAGCAGGAAAAAATTACAGTTTAAGTTGAATTTTTTCCTTTGGGGATTAAGAATTGCAAATATTTTTTTCTTCTTTTTTGATTATGCCTTAATGGAAACACAGTGAGCATTACTAGGAAAAATGAAAAAAAAAATATTGAATTCACCTATTTTCATGACACATGAATAATTCATTTTACACTGCAATTTGGTATTTCGTCAAATTTGTCCTTTTCATGTTTCCACAGAGAAGCTACTTAATGCATTGAATATCATACAGCTGCCCTCAGGAACACAGCATGGCAAACACCTCACAGAGATGTGCCTGAACAAAATAAGCTGACAGTGGCTTCCAGGATGAGACAACAGGCAACATGCACTGTCAGAGGCACCTTCTCAAGGAACAGAAGAATGAGTGCCCATTGCCAAGGAGCCACACAACAAAAGGTTTCTGGGAAATCTGGCAGAGAATGACTCATTAGGGCCACCAGTGAAACCGCTCACAGGATGCAAAACATCAGTAACTCAGAGCAGACTAATGGGTAAACCTAGGCAAACTAGTGTGAAGAGGGCAAGACTGAGTGTCACAGGCACCTGGTAGAATATGGATTCTCCTGAGAACAAAGGACAAGGTCGGGGCACATGCCATCCACCAAGTTTGACATCTACCAACTATTCATCTACCCAAGACATAGTCACTAACCCCCTTGCAAGTGCCAGTAATTTTCTAGATGCTGTGGGAGGGCTGCAGTTGAACACCACAGTGCTTCTACCTTGAAGAGATTAGTGGCCACCTCTGTCCCCATAACTTGTTAGCCCTGCCCTCCACACCAAGGTACATGAAAGCTCTATGAATTAAGTGAAAGCCATGTGTATCTTCCTGTAGATTAGGTAGAATGTGGCTCCCCCACATGATTTGTTCAAACTCTCAAAGTTTCAGGCATTGGCCAGGCACCAGAACCTGTGTAATATGATATCTTTGAAGCTACATATTTCATCTTTATATTGAGAAGAGTCACTTGCCCAGCATATGGGGGCAGAGACAAGCTTGTGTTCAGGTGATTTCAAAAACCACTTACGAGTCTCATTTAGCTAGTTTCTTGAAGCTGACACATGGATCATTGCTCTCTAGTTTGTAAAAATTAAAATATTTTCTGAACCAAAGATTGCCTCATATAAAATCTAATTATTGTAAACCTCTGGTTATATATCCAGGAACTGTCTAGAGTACTCTAGGTAATTGGATATTAATGATTTAAAAATCCCTATTTTCCCAACTTTCTATACTGTTCTGAAATATTCTGCTTATTGAAAGAAAAACAGGTAGTTTAGCTCTATTTTTTGATAGTTTGAAGATTACAGAGAGAATATTAAATTTCATTAAAGTTGACCTTATACAACATGTATATGTATGCGCATATATGTATGCATATATGTGTATATGTATATACAATTTCAGTGTGTGTATGTATATGTACACACATATATATATATATATATATACACACACACACACACACTTTGAAACAATTTTAGAGTCATATAGAAGTTTCAAAAATAGAACAGAGTTCCTGTAGAAATTGCAAAGATAGAACACAGTTCCCACGTACCTTACAGTACCTCTTACATAAGCATAGCACAATGATTAAAACCAGGATTTTGACATTGGTATAAGACTTCTGACTAAACCACAGACCTTAATCGTATTTTGCAATGTATCCATGTCCTCACTTTTGTTTGTGGTGTATAGTGCTAAGGATTTATGAGTATATAGATTATGTAACCACTCCCACAATCAGGATACAGAAAGTTTCAGTGATCTTCAAAAACCTCCCTTATACTGCCACCACCTGTTATAGTCACCCCATTCCTCTAACCTTGATCTATGGAAACACTGAGCTGTCTGTTATATTTTCCCAATTCAAGAAAGTCTTAGGAATGGAATCAATTAGTGTGTGACCATTAGAAGCTGACCTTTTCCATTCAGCAGAATGCCCTGAGGTTCATCTAGGCTGTTGGATATTTCAACAGTTCATTCCTTTTGTTCATGAATGTTATTCTTTGATGAATAAGTGTTACCCTGTGTTCACCAATTCACTCACTGAAGGACATTTGTTTCCAGTTTTGGTTATCAATGATAAATGCTTTGTATAGCATTGTACATTTACAGGTTTATGTGTAAAAGTAAGTTTTCATTTAATTAGAGCAAATATCCAGAGGTGGGATTGCTGGCTCACATGGTGCTTGTTTAACTTTACAGAAAAAAAAATCAACTATTTTTCCATAGTGACTACCATTTTGCATTCTCGCTAATGCAATGAATGAGAGTTCTAGTTGCCTCACATACTCTCTAGCTTGTGGCCTTGTCAGTGTCTTAGATTTCATGCATTCTAAGATGAGTGTGGTAGTGTCTCATCATGGTTTTAGTCTGTGTTTACTTGGTAATTAATGATATTGAACATTTTTTCTGTGGTTATTTGTTACTTGCATATCCTATTTGGTGAAGGGTCTGTTCAAATCTTTCAGCCTTGATTTATCTTGGGTTTTTTGATTTCCTCTTGAGTTCAGAGAGGTTTTTTTAAAATATGCATTTGAAATTCAAGCTCTTTGTCAGACATGCAGTTCACAAATATATTTCTCCCAATATGTAGCTTCTCTTTCCATTATCTTAATAGTCTCTTGTGGAGTAAAAATTTTCAATTTTGATGAAGTCAATTTTACCCTTTCTTTTATGGATTGTGCTTCTGATGTTACTTCTAAAAACTCTTTACCTAAAAATCAATAAATGAGATCAAGAGTATAAAATGCCATGAAAACAGAATAGATCTAATGGAGGAATGAACCATCAAACTCAAGGATAGAAACCTGAAAATGAGCCATGTGGAAGAAGAGAGAGAAATGACAAAAAAAGAGAGAAAATGGTACAAGAACTATTTGACTCTAGTAGGAAAAGCAGCATAATAATAATTGCTATCCAATAAGATAAGGGAAGAGGGAAGTAAGCAGAGAGTTCACTCAAAATAATAATAACTGAAAACTTCTCAAACCACGTTAAGGAACTAAATATATATGTCAATGACACTAAAAGAACATTAATTATCTAAATGCAAAGGCACATGTGTTTAGTGAAACTATCAAAACTCCAAGACAGAGAATGAATGATAAAGGCAACTGGGGAAAAATGCAGATATCTTACAATGGTACCTCTATCAAATTTCCCAGCAGAAACTCCAGAGGCTAGGACTGAGTGGAATGACAAATTCAAAGACAAAAACTCCAGCCAAGAACAGCATATCCTGTAAAAACACCATTCACATGTGAGGGAGAAATAAAGTTTTTCTCAGACAAATAAACACTGAATGAGCTTGCCACCTCTACACTTCCCTTACATGAAATGTTGAAAGGAATTATAACTAAATAAAAAGTGGAAGGTCACAAAAAAATGAATAAGCAACAAATATATAGACAGAACCAGGAAATAAAAGACAAATGTGAGTAAAAGGCCTTCATATGTCAATAATCATTCTAAATTTAAATTGAATGAACTCACCGATCAAAAGGAACATAGAGATTGGATGGATTAAAAACAAAATCCAAGTTATAAAGGTTACAAGAGAGTTCACTGTACTTAATCTATAAAGACAAATATAGACTTAAAGTCAAGGCGTAGAAAATGGTAGTTCATATCTGTGGAGAAGTTGAAAATGCAGCAACCACTATACATATGTCAGATAAAATAAACTTTCAGACAGAAAAAGGTAACAAGAGACAAAGATGTACTTTATACAAAAACTAAATCATTTAACTGGAAAGATATAACACTAAAATAAATTGCTCCAACAAAGGGGCATGAAAGTATATAAATATTAACAGACTTAAAGGGAGATACTGACAGAAGTACAATAATGGTATGGAACTTTACCATCCCACTTACGACAATGGACAGCTCATCTATACAAAAATATTTACAAGGAAACAATGATCATAAATGACAAATTAGAAGATACAACTTAATAAATATTTAAAAGAATTTCACTTCAAGTAACAGAATACATATTCTTTTAAAATATTACTATTATCTAGGATAGATCATGTAAGGGGACACAAAACAAAATTTTCATGAAAGGTTGAAATTTTATCAAGTATCTTTACAAATCACAGTGGTATAAAACTAGTTATCAACCAAAATGAGATAGAGGACAAATCAACAAATTTGTGGAGATAAAGCAACATGCTACTGAACAACTATTGGGTCAATGAGAAATCAAAGGTGAAATAAAAATTTACTGGGGCCTAAGTGAAAATGAAGATATGACTTATTTACCAAACGTTAATTCCGAAGGAATTAAATGACTTGGAATAAATTTAACTAAAATGATGCACTTTTTGAAAACTATAAGACATCGTTGGAAAAAAATGGAAAACAAAAAAAAAATTGAAAGATAGTCTATGTTTCTGGGCTGAAAGAATTAATATCATTATGCACCACCCATTCATTGATGTATTATTTATAATGAATTATTTATAATGGCCAAGAAGTGGAAACAGGGGCCTCCCCTGGTGGCGCAGGTGGCACTGTGAAGCTGTCTGCAACCTCAGCAGCACTGGTTCGATCCCGGCCAGATGGCGAGAATCCCACATGGCGAAGCAGACCTCTCCTGTCTCGCCCGCTGCTCCCCTCAGCAATGTATTTCATCAGTCTGCCTGTTCTGTTCCCCGCTCTGTCTCTAGTGAATTCTCTCACCCTCCAGCGCATCTGGCCTGTACCCCAGTTCTTGTATAAAAATAAATACATCTTTAAAAAAAAAAAGGCAGTGGAAACAACCTAAGTGTTCATCAGCAAATGATTGGCTAGATAAAATGTGCATATGTATGCAATGGACAACTCAGCTATAAAAAAGGGTAAAATCCTGTCATTTGTAACCATAGATGGACCTGGACAACATTATGTTTAGTGAAATAAGCCAAAGAGGAACATACAGACACTATATGATTTCACTTATATGTGGTATATCTAGGAAAAAAAACAAAACAAAACAAAACAAAACAAAACAAAAAAAAAAACAAATGAACAAATGGACTAAATAAAAAAAGTCTAAACTTTTGGGTTACAAAACCAAATTAGTGGTTGTCTGGAGTAAAAGGAGAAGAGGGAATGGTAGATCATGTAAAAGGGGTCAATGGTATGGTGAAGGATGGATTTGGGTTTTTAGTGGTAACTTAGAGAAGCTGATTTATAATGATACACTTGAAAGCTACATAATGTTATAGTGCAATGTTACTTCAATAAAAACTATTTAAAAAAAAAAACCTCTTAACCTAACTTCAGATTAAAGGGATTTTCTACTAAGAGTTTTATAGTTGTGTACTGTATATTACAATGTAAATATGATGACCCATCTATTTTTCAGAGTAATGTTGCCAAACATTTGTTCAATAAATTAACTGAACTAGGATACATTTTTCATAATATAATCTCTAGAATATAAACTATACAATTGAAATTGATTTATGATAATTTTAAACCAGTGGGTTAAAAACATATTAGTGAATAAGTGGTGCAGAGACAACACCTGTCTTATTCCTTGTACCAACATAGACTCAAATTCACAAAATATGCATCACAGTTAAAATAATTATATGAGGGCCTCCCTGGTGGTGTAAGGGGTTAAGTATCAGCACTATGAAGCTATCTACAGCCACTGAAGCATGGGTTCAATCCCCTGGCCAGGGAGCAAGCTCACAGGGAGCAGCAGACCTCTCCTGTCTTGCTTACTGCTCCCCTCAGCAGTGTGTTTTAGTAGATCTGCCTATTCTGCTCCCCAGTCTGTCTCTGGTGAATCCTCTTACCCCTGCACCTCTGGCCTACACCCCAGCTCTTTTATGCATAAATTAATAAATCTTTTAAAAATTATATAATGAATGCTCATGGATCCATCACTTAAATTCTGTGAGCATTCTTACTGAATTTTTCTTATATTTACCAATATTTTCATTCTTTTATTCATCCATCGCTTCATCTTACTCTTTTGATGAGTTTCAGAGTAATTTGCAGACATCAGTATGCTCCCACCAAGCACCCAGTGTGCATGTCACCAGCCAGGGTGCAATATTTGTCTCCACTTTTTTTTTCTGTAATAGAAATCATAGAACTTATTTTTTCATGGACACTGGGGTTTCTATTTCTGATTTAGATAATTTGAACCAAGATGACCTCAGGATATAAGTTAGTAAGTTTGGTAAACGGAAGATGCACAGGATTTGGAGTTAGAGTTTGGTTTGACCCTTCCTACCTGTGTGACCTTGACTAAGACAATGAGGTTTGGCTGTTCTTGGGGAGCTTTTTTAGGGGATTTGAGGTTCTTGATGCCTAGATTCTTGATGCTATGCACATATTTTGTAAGTAATTTTATATGTGATTATAAATTTAATATGTGCTTCTAATATGCAGTCATGAAGGGAAACTACTGCCAAGGACATTAAATTCAAGATCTGTAAAATAGAGATGGCACCTGCTGATGGAGCGGGGAAAGAACTAGAAACGGAAGCAGAGTGGACACAGACACACCTCTGGTCACACACTGCCTGAATATTGAATAGATTTTTCTTATCCTCTGTCCTATATAGAAATTTTTCTCAAGTGGTCTAATCATAGTTAAGGGGAGGGGACATTATAACTGTTAGTTTTCAGAAATTCCCATATCATGAGAATAATTATTTATCTCATTAATATATCTAATACCAATAGGTACCCATTTGTTTGCAACAGGTTGACTCTTACAGGAAGTGCATACTTCCTGTCTCCTACATGAGGTGAGAGCTTCCATAAGTAAGTTTTGTGATGACTTAACAAATATTAATTCTGCAGCACCCTCCACAGTCTCTGGGGTCTTCAGAATGAATTACAAACTTGCACAATATCACAGAACACCAATTTATCAAGCAATTGACTCGGTAACTTCTGACATCTCAAAGGGAAGTTTTATTAGTGGATCCAGGACCACCATTTGCTCAAGTGAACAAATTCACACTGAAGGGAATGTTCTGAAAGAGGATTGCAAAATATATGGTACCCACTTTTTTCATGCGCATCCTAGAAACCAGCCCTTAATTCCAAGGAATCTGCCACATTTTATCTCCCAATGGCACATTGTGAGTGTTCATGGAAATGCAGGAATTCCTTATCAATCATATTTTGAACATCCTCTCTGCCGTTTCCAGATCCTGGAAGATGACAAGGAAAACTTGCTTCGAAGAACTTGTTTGAAGGAAAACCTTGCTCCAAGTCCATATCATCTTTATTATTACATTCAGATTTTCCAGATATTCAAGTCTTACCTGTCCAAGGGTGGTACTAGGTATAATGAGAAGGACATACAAACTGGCAGGACAGTGGCTGACCTGTTAAAGTGAGGGCCTTCCGCTCTTTAGCACCCCTGGGATTATGCTATTTTCATACCTCTTCCCCAGTCCACGCTAAGGGCAGACACATAAAACTGTTATAAAAGGACACTTCCAGGTGGAACAAAAAGCCTAATCTGCTAACAATGTAAAAAGAGCTGTGTAAGTCCCTTTTATGGGCCTACTTACTACTCCAGGTCACTGCCTGAAGCAAGGATAAAGCTGAGGACTCCAGCAGCCATGGGGCAAGGATCTTGCCTACTTCCTCCAGAAAACTGGGTTGGTTGCTGCATTTCCAGAAGCACAAGAAGACACAAGGTAGGGTCTAAACCCTGTGACATACAACACAGAGGTTGAACATGAAGCAGTGTGAGGTGCCTCCCCACCCCTCCACTCTGTGGAAAGAGCTGTAGTGGGAGGGTAAGAGGAGTAATGAGCAAGGCAGACCCCATCCAGAGGAGAACAAGGTCCTGGAAGAGCAGACAGACCACAGGAGGAAAGGTTCTGAGGTTGTGATCCAGGCCAGAGGTGGGGGCAGACTCCAGAAAGGAAAGGAAGGGGCTCAAGACCACTTCATACAGGTAAGATCACTTCTGTATTATTCTCCTCTTGGCTCATTTCAAGAGAAATTCAGAATGCCCTGGATGGTAAGGAAAGTAGCATCCTGTTCCACCAGGAAGAGCTGGTGCATGAGTATGTAAGGATATGAGATGTATGTAAGGTGTGGAGGACCATCCTGAGCAGAAGACAGTCCTGGATCCTGGGCTTCAGGAAAGCCCCATCTCTAGAGGGAGAAATGATTCAAACACAGGTCAGTTTTGTACCTTTTTTTTCCCCTGAAGTGAACTAAAAGGAATCAACTGGCTCTGTCCTCGCTCTTCAGAGTGCAGCCATTGGCAGCTAGAATTTGTTAGAAATGCAGAGTCTCAGGCCTGCTCTGGGTAGCCAGGACATGCCCTTTAATTTCAGGAAGTGGGCCTCCCCGGTGGCGCAGCAATTGAGTGCTGGGTTGCAAAGCTGCCTGCAGCCTCTGGAGCGCCAGTTCGATCCCTGGCCTCCAGGTGAGGATCTCACATGGCGCGCAGGCCTCTCCTGTTGCCCACTACTCCCATCAGCAGTGTATTTCATCAGTCTGCCTGTTCTGCTCTCTGCTCTGTCTCTGGTGATTTCTCTCACCCTCCCGCGCTTCTGACTGTACCCAGTGCTTGTATAAATAAATAAACCTTTAAAAAAATTCAGGAAGCAATTTGTGTGCACACTTAGGTTGGAGGATTCTGGGACAGGTGTTTGGCTGAGGAGTCCCTCGGGGTGCTCCTTTGCTGGGAGAATGCTGCAATCATATGCATCAGGAACATCCCTAAGTGGACTTGCCCCTGTTTTCTGTCTGTGCTACTTATCTTTTGTCAAACCTCCACTTCAGCAAACAAACAGCAAGGAGGATGACAACAAACTGATTGCCAAACCCTCTGTCCCCTGTTCTTACGTCAGACCCCACTCTTCCAGGTTCCTTAGGCTCCATGAGGCTGTCATTCATCTTGTGCCAAGATGCACAGTCTTCTCCGGGTGACAGTGGTCTCCTGGCACTTGTCTGCACTGAAAATGCTCTCTGACTCTGTTTCTGCAAAGCAATGCAGGTCCCCCACTGCAGGTGTCAGCAGGTGCGGGTTCTGATCCAGCCTGGTTGCAATCAGCTGGTGCCAGTATGTGCTGTGACACTCTGGTTCAGGTAGACAAAATAAGCGGTGTTTTGAAGAACAAGATCTGGGTCAAATAAATCCCAGAATCACTGAGATAAAGTTAGTTATATATGTCTGGGATGGTTTTAACATTCACTTTACAACTTCTGTGGCTTTAAATTCCTAGGGAGCAATTGATCTTCTAAGAGGGAGGACCGGCACCCCGTGTTTCCAAACATTTCTTTTCACAGGATGAGTCTTCCATGGAATATGCTTTAAGGAACCTGTGCAAGGAATGGAGGTTGCGTCTGAGCCTTCTCAGCACTACGCAGTGGTTCACACAATAAGTTGTTCAAGAGCAAACAGCAGATGATCTACTTAAGATTGTGGCATATACTAATGTCTTAGGACAATGGATCTTCAATTAGGAATACCTGCAGGCCTGAAGAAAAATATTGACCCCAGAAATTGTGATTTGGTGGATTTGGGGTGTGATCTCTGCATAACTGTACTTAGGAGGAGTGCCAGGGAGAACAGGGATGCCACCTGAGTCCACAGACTTTAGGCTGAGAGCAGGCCCAGGGAGAGCAGGTGTTGTCCAGCCACCCGCTGCCTGAAGATCTCTTGAGCTTTTCTTCTGCTCCTTCTTATTCTATAGCCAGAGAGTAAGATCTACCTGGCTAAAACGACCGTGGGATTTCTTTTAAATAATATAATATTTTTCACATCATGATTTCTTCTTATTCCGTATGTTGAGTCCATCTTTGTTTTTGTGGTTTGTGAAAAATACAGTCTGCTCTTGTGTTTCAACAGCATGTAGAATGTTGCTCTGCCATTCTTCATGGAATATTCACTTGGCTGACTTCTTATCAGCACCCAGGTGGCAGTTTCAATGCTATTGTTTATGTATTTTGTTTGTTTACTTGTTTATTCCCTGTCTTGTTTGACATATTCACCTTAGGTTGAGTCTCGCAGAAGCAGGCAGCAGTATGAGGAGCAACAATGTGCAGAATGGAGCAACTTAGCAAGTGCCACTGACCCGCGCCTCTAAGACAGGGAGACACACGGACACCTCTATAAAGCCCTGGGGAGCTGACTATGTTTCCAAAAGTCTGAATCCCATTTTTGTTTCTTGTGTTTGACCTTGGTAATTTTTTTTAAAGGATTTTGCTAAACAAAATCAAGGTCACATAAGAGTCTCACAGTGAAGACCCTCAAGGAACTTGGGTGCTCACGTAGTTTGACTTAATTTCTATTAAAAACAAACAAACAAACCTGAAATTAACCTTGGAGTGCTCCTCTGATAGGTTCATTTATTCATTAATAAATTAAGACAAATGTTAATTTTGTGCTTACTCTGTGGATCTCTGGGATCAGCACTGAAGACATATCCCTGGGGCCTGGGAGAAATGAGCTCATGCCATCAGTGATCACTCACAATCCAGGTACCCTCTGTGGCACTTAGCCTGAAACCCTCTCCTTCTTTGACCCCCACCCCCTTTCCTGTCTTGCTTTCCTACTTGCTGACTGGTTTTCTCTATGAGAATTTTCTTTGTAAATCACTTGCTTGTGATTCCTCATACTGCTTCTGAGAGACTCATACTGCTTCTGGGAGACTCAACCTAAAATGAATGTATCACACATGACAGGAAATAAACAAGTAAACAAACAAATACATAAATAATAGCATTGAAACTGCTACCTGGGTGCTGATAAGAAGTTAGTCAAGTGAATGTTCCATAAGGAATGGCTGGAAAGACCTCTGTGGTGGTTGCGAAATTGAAGGAGACTAGGACTGGCTAATGTTGAGGAAGGATCTAAGGTGTGAAGCAGGGGAAGAGACCATCCACAAGGAGTCTGCATTTTCTTGACCTTTGTTTGGGTGATCTGCTACTTAATAATATAGGGGATAATAATATAAGAGATAATAATATAAGGGATAAGCAAAAGTACTAGAATCAGAAACTCAACACTTGAGTGATCTATCTCAAAGACTTGATTTCCCCCTCTACTTCCCAGAAGATGTATTTTTTTAAAGATTTATTTATTTATGTGTATAAGAGCTGGGGCACAGGCCAGAGATGTGGGGTGTGAGAGGATCCACCAGAGACAGAGTGGGGAGCAGAACAGGCAGACTGACTGAAATACACTGCTGAGGGGAGCAGCAGGTGAGACAGGAGAGGTCTGTTGCACCATGTGGATTGCTCCCTGGCTGGCCGGGGATCGAACTCGTGCTGCAGAGGCTGAAGATTGCTTCATAATGCGGTGCTTAACCCCTTGCGCCACCAGGGAGGCCCTGTCCCCAGAAGATGTATTAAAGTCTACCATTCTCAACACATCTAGATTTCACCCAGCTTGGGCAACTAAGACACTGGAGAGTTTGCTGGAAAGGTGGTTTTCTGTTTGTATTTGACCTCAAGTTACACATGCCCAATCCATGTCTTCTCAGCATCCTCAAGCGGCGAGCATCCCCAAAATACTACTGTTATCTCTGCTAACTCATTCTCAAATCTATATTTTACAGTCTAGACCTCGATGGGTAATGTATTATATAAGGTTATAAGATCTCAGGCAATGTATTCTGTATCTAAATATAATTCTTTTAACTCAGGAATGTTCCCTGATTCACATATTTTATTTGTTTTGTGATTACACAGACTTTCATCATATCCCAGATGGGTATCTCTCACCTTTCCAAACAAGCACTTTCTAATGATTTATCCTATAATATATGGCACCACTGCAGGTTGGTTTACTTCCTGCTTACACAGAGGTTGATGTTCAATGTGAAAACAGATTGTTTTTCAATTAACAGCAATGTATAAAAGATGAGCCTCTTGTTTTGAGATTTAGTTTTTTAAATGGACAGGGGCTATTTTTCCTGACACATTTATTTAAGTATTTCTCTGGTTACAGGTTCATAGTCCCCAATGTGATTTTTATTATTTAGGAGGAAAACATCTTTTCTTAATTTTTCCTCAATTTGGGGATTTCAATTCAGCTCCAAATTCCAGGCAACCAAAGTGGTAGTATCCCTGTCTTCCCCGTGGTGAATAAGAACACAGCCATCATGACAGATGGGCCTAGCAAGAGTCAGCAGACTTTCCCCAGTGAGGACCTCTCTCCTACTTCTTCCATTTCTGTATTTTCCAAATGAGTAAAAGCAGAATCCACATACACCACAGGGCCAGGATCCACTAAACACTAATGTGTGTTCTTTCATCATCTATAAGGACAGTCTCCCTCACCCTTTTAATGGTATAGTTCCCAGGACCAACGAGACATTTCCTGCTATGGACATCTAACTTGAAATTCCAGCACACCCACAACATCTCACACCTGCCACAGGTCCTCTCTACCAATGAGACTTCATGATGTACCCCAAAATACCAATGTTACAGTTGTGGAATTTTCTTCTTCTGTTTATAGAAACACTGTGAAATGGGTTGCTAGAGCAAAAAATGAAAATGTTTAAAATGAAGTTGGACTAGCATTTTAGTAATGTATTCTGCCACAGTTTTCCAGCAATGTGATTAATAGCTGAACTGTGATGAGGACAAGGCTTTCCATTACACGTTTAAAACCGGATATTTTCATCAATACTTTGAATTAAAAGAACTAACAAACTTTTAAATTAAATGCATATCATCACCTTCTTACAGTATAATATGGTAAATAGCAGATGATGTTTTAATGAACATTGGTCAAGGTTGAGTGGTAGTCCTAAAGTCTCAAGGCTGATTACTGAAGAGATATGTTTTATGTACATATTAGAGTTACTAAAGGCTGACATTAGTGGCAGCTTGTGGAGAAATGTTGTGGAGAAATGCCATTAGTGGCAGCTTGAGGAGAAATGTTTCCACAAGCCATGAACAAAGTTATATTACAGGGAACTCCAGAGGAGTGTTTTATACTGGATTTGGTTCAAATGAGTACTAATTTGAGATAAGTGGACTTTCAGCTAAGCTTGAGAAAATTTATTAAAGTACATTTTTGATTGAAATCAGAATTTGACTAGTTTTTATTCAAAGCTGAATATGGAAGTGATACGTCAAATTCTGAGCCTTCCCTTCACAGTCATTGAAACTACGTTTACACGTCAGAAAGCAGTTAGCTCATAGCCATATTCAGCTTTGAATGACAGAAACAAACAGGCCAACCCCCCCAAAAAACCCCAAAATCAACTCCAGTTCTCTGACAGTGGTTCATTTTATCAAAACAGCCATAGAAATAAAGGGTCTCATCATGCACACTTTTGATTAGAATCTCACAAACCATAATCAAGAGATCTGATTGTTACAAGTTTGAAAAATTAAAAAGGCTTTTCTTTTTTTAGTATACAAATTTGGTTTGATACTCTCACCCTTTTACTTATCAAAAAGTATTTCAGAGGAAAGTGAGGAATGATTCTCTTGTATGACAGATTTATTATTTTAGAGAGCCTCTGATCAAATGACTATAATTACACACTTCAGTGCTCTTTATCGGCATCTATGAGATGAGGATATGTTAGATGAGAATATAGAGATATTGATTTTTATCTTTTAAGAAAGATGTTGTGACTTACACATTAAAATGAAGCTATAGGGCCTCCTTGATGGCCTAGGGGTTAAGTCTCAATGCGATCACAATGCTGCTCCCCTTACTAGTATATTTCAGTAAATCTACCTGTGCTGCTCCCCACTCTGTCTTTTGTGAATCCTCTCACCCCCTGCACCTCTGGCCTGCACCCCAGTTCTACTATACAAAAAAATTAAGAAATAAAAAATAAGTAAATGACAGCTATCCTTGATATAGAAAATTAAAAGGATAAATGGCACATTACTATTCCAGTCATGTTAATAGTTCACAAAATATTTTTGAATTTTTCTTAAGAAATAATAAGTATTTACAAGGCCCTTAATGGTGACACATTTATTTTGTGAAAGTAAATTCAATTGTTAGATGAGCCTGTGTTTCATGCAGTGCCTATGCTGAATAAGATAGTGGCTGCAAACAGTTTAGAAATGCAAAATGAGATATGACAACGGACACACCTCATTTTTTGTGCTTCACAGACAATGCATTTTTAATAAATGGGATGTTTTTCATGATATTGCATCAAGCTAGTCTAGTGGTGCAACTGTTCCAACAACATGGGCTTAGTTCATTTCTCTGTGTCACATTTTGATAATTTTCATACTATTTCAAAGTTTTTTATATGTGTTACAACAATATATTTTCAGAGATCTTAAATGCTACCATGTATTTTGTTTGGGAGCACCATAAACAGTGCTCATATAAGATTGTGAACTTAAATGACAATGGAATCTAGAAAACTTAAATAAGGGACCAGGAAAATGAATAACTATAAGAAAGTGAAAATCAAAATCAACAAAAAACTATAAACCAGAGACACTCTATGAGGGTTTGGGGGCAGGGAGGGGAGGGATTGGGGTCAAAATAAGGGGGTTGCAATTGTATGGGGAATATAAAAATAAAATTTATTTTAAAAAATAAAAAATACAATAAAATATGAAAAAAAATGAAAAATACTGCATATGTTCTGACTGCTCCACTGACCACTGACCCTCTCTCTCTCTCTCTCTCTCTCTCTCTCTCTCTCTCTTTCCTTAACTTTCCCCTTACCAGAAACACAGCAATATTGAAATTAGGCTAATTAATAATCCTACAATAGCCTCTAAGTGTTCAAGCAAAAGAAAAGTCACATGTCTCTTACTTTCAATAAAAATTGAGAAATTACTAAAGTTAGTGAGAAAGGCAAGTCAAAAGTCAAAAATCACACAACATTGTAAACCAGTGCTACCTCAACTAATAAAAAAGTCAAGCTAGGCCTCTTGCACCAAACAGTTAGCTATGAAAGTTCTATTCCAGTGAATATATGATGATAACAAAGTGAAACAGGCTTACTGCTGATATGGAGAAAGTTTTAGATGATCAAATCAGTCACAATAGTCTCTTAAGCCAAAGCTTAATTCAGAGCAAGACTAATTCTCTTCAATTCTAGGAAGACTGAGAGGAGTGAGGAAGCTGCAGAAGAAAAATTTGAAGATAACAGAGTTTGGTTCATGAAGTTTAAGGAGAGATGTTGTTTCCATAACATAAAGGGTCAAAGTGAAGCAGCAACTGCTGACGTAGAAGTTACCCAGAAGACCTAGCTAAGATCATTGAAGGTGGCTGCACTATACAACAGATTTTCAATGTATATGGCACAGCCCTATATGGAAGTGGAAAATTCCAGGGCATTTGAAAGTTATGCTAAATCTACTCTGCCTGTGCTCTATATAAACTGAAAAACAAAGCCTGAATGACAGCACATCTGTTTACAACAAGGTTTACTATTTTAAGACCTACTCTTTTGTTTAGACTTACAGCTCAGAAAATAAGATTCCTCTCAAAGCCTTATTGGTTGTTGTCAGTGCACCTGGTCACTCAAGAGCTCTGATAGATATATACAAGGATAGGGATGGATGTTGCTCAAACAACATCCATTCTGTAGCCCATGGACCAACATGCAGTTTCAAATTTAAGTCTTATTATTAAAGAAATATATTTCAGGGGCCTCCCTGGTGGCACAAGGGGTTAAGGGTCAGCACTATGAAGCAATCCACAGATACTCAGCACAAATTCAATCCCCAGCCAGGAGATGACCCATATGGCACAGCAGACCTCTCCTGTCTCGCCTGCTGCTCCCCTCAGCAGTGTATTTCAGTAGATCTGTCTGTTCTGCTCCCCACTCTGTCTCTGGTGAATCTTCTCACCCCCCTGTACCTTTGGTCTATATCCCAGCTCTTGTATGCATAAATAAATCTTTAAAATATATATATATATATATATATATATATATACATTTCATAAGGTTATGACTGCCATTGATAGTGATTCCTTTGAAGGATCTGGGAAAAATAAATATCAAACTTTATGGAAAGGATTCACTAGTTTAGCTGCCATTAAGAGCATTCATGACATGTGCAAGGAGGAATAAATATTCACATTAACAGAGGCTAGAAAAAGCTGATTCAAACCATCATGGATGGCTGATTTGGAGTGGCTGGAGACTTCTGTGGATCTAGTAACTGCAGTTGTGGTGAAGAGAGCAAGAGAAGTAGAACTAGAAGTAGAGCCTGAAGAGGTGACTGAGTCGCTGCAATCTCCTGATAAAATTTGAATGGATGAGGACTTGCTTTATATGGACAAGCAAAGAAAGTGATTTCTTGAGTTTGAATCTACTCCTGGTGAAGATGCAGTGAACATTGTTGAAAATGACAACAAAGAATTTAGAATATGACATAAATTTGAGAATATTGGCTCCAATTTTCAAAGAGGTTCTACTGTGGATCAAATGGTATCAAAGAACATTGTATGCTCTAGAGAATTCTTCTGAGAAAGGAAGAGTGAATCAATGTGGCAAACTTGTCTTATTTTAGAAAATCAGCACATCCACTCCAACCTTCAGCAAAGATCACCCTGACTAGTCGGCAGCCATCAGCATTGAGGCAAGACCCTTCACCATCAACAGCTTGCAATTCACTGAAGTCTCAGATGATCAGCAATTTTTGCAATAAAATATTTTTAATTAAGATATGCACAATTTTAGACATGCTGTTGCACACTTAATAAACTACCACAGGCATCTCTGGTGGCACAGGGGTAAAAGACATCGCTATCAAGCTACCGCCAGCCACTGCAACACAAGTTTGATCCCCGGCTGGCTACGGAAAAACCTACATGGTGCAGCAGACCTTTCCTGCCTCACCCACTGCTCCCTTCAGCAGTGTATTTCAGTAGATCTGCCTGTTCTGCACCCCACTCTCTCACCCTCCCCTACCTCACACCTCTGGCTTACACCCCAGGTCTTATATGCATAAATAAATAAATCTTTCAAAAAATAAACTACCACATAATGTAAATGTAACTTTTACAACCAGTGGGAAACCAAGAAAATGTAATATGATTTGCTTTATTCCAATATTTACTTTCTGAGATATTTGCTTTATTGTGGTCTGTAATTGAACTTGAGATATTTCCCAGGTGTGCCATATAAGGAGATAAAACATTCCTCGTATGAGTGATCCACACAGAGATGGAAAAGAAAGTGTAATACTTACATACTTATGTTTTTATTTACAGACATTCCCAAGGGAAAAGAAAATGAGTAATTTCATGTTCTAATACTATAATCAAATGTATGTCATATTATTTAAGGATAACCAATTCTACTAAAATTCTTAACCTAACCATAAATAAGTTACCTATGGGCATTTGGACATTACTTGTTTATATCTAGTGCTTGTTGTGAAAAATGCATGTATAGAGCTTCAGATAATATGCTGACATGACTTCTGGTATAGAATCAAGAAACGACTGGACAATGTTGTAGAAACAGCTTTCATAGGACTCTCAGCATTGACCAAAGACCAGCAATACATGGAGAGCTGTTTACTTACCAACCACTGCTGACTTTTTTTTTTAAGATTTATTTATTTACGCATACAATAACTGAGGTACATCCAGAGGCGTGTGTGTGTGGGGGGGAGAGAATTCACCAGAGACAGGGTGGGGAACAGAACAGGCAGATTGACTTAGATACACTGCTGAGGAGAGCAGAGGGTGAGCCAGGTGTGGTCTGCTGTGCCATGTGGGTAGCTCCCTGGCCAGGGATCAAACTTGTGCTGCAGAGGCCACGGATAGCTTCATAGGTTGTGTCTTAACCCCTTGCACCACCGGGGAGGCCCCGCTGCTGTCTTTTGAGGAACAGTGGGAGTCATTTTTGTTCTTGCCCTGGCTTGAACATGGGTGGGGCTTTCTGTGGAAAGCAGCTGCTTCATTGCTGAAGAAGCTGAATTGATTGGGAGAAGAGGCTACAAAATAAATCTATTCCCAGTTGTGAATGGGAAAGTGTGCAACTCTCCCAACTGAAGGGTGTAGTCCTGGCTGTGTCAAGACGGCTGGGAAGTAACCCAGGAATTTAATAGGAGGCTACTGGGAATGAATGTGAGAACCACAGAGGAACTTAGAAATCTCTCCTCACATTCACTGACCTGATGGCTTTGGAAGTGAATATTCAATACAAAAAAGGCAGTAAAAGAAAAAAACAAAATCAAGAGACATGCAGCAAACAAAAGTCAAAATGCAAACTGAAGACCAACCATATAAAAATTACATTTAATGCAAATGACTAAATACTCTAATAAAAAAGAGATTATAAGACAAATAAAAATGTAAGATCCACGCGGCTGCCCAGGTCCCTGTGCCTGCAACCTAGGCTTGCAGGGAGAAGCACGAAGACCCTCACTGAGGTGAAAGACCCTCACTGAGTATCCAGGAACCAGGCACCCAGGCACAGGAGCGGGTGCAAAAGACGCCATTCTGTGGACACTGAACGGGGCTATAGCCCGCGTCCTGGACCTGAGGGCTTTGGAACTGAGATCCGGGGCACAAAATTTGGGGCGTGGGTTCGCCACGATGGTGGGGAACAAAGCAGACACAACACCCCAAAGCCGTTTAGGCTTACCCTACAATTCCCACTCTGTTTCCTGTCCCACGGGGTGAAAAAAAAAAAAAAAAAACAGCTCCCCAAGGGCTCTAGGAGAGATCTCTGACGCCACCTAGTGACTTGAAACCAGCAGAGGCTCCTGGAGGAGCCAGTGGCCAGCTGGGAAGTTAGCCCATGCCGGGCCCCTGCCGACCAGTAGTCTGAGCCCACAGGGAGAGCGAGTACCCAAAGCCGGGGCACCCCAGGCACGCAGAAGAGTGTGACTGAGACTGGACACGCAGGGAGTGTGTCCCGCATCGCCATTTTAGAACAGGGACATTTCTTCAGTAAAGACTGCCTGCAGAAGGCTCCCTCAGGAGCCAGAGGTGAGCCGGGGAAGTTCGCCCACACCAGAACACCTCTGGCCTGCAGTCCAAGCCCAGAGGGGGAGAGGGAACCCACCGCCGGGGCAGACCAGGAGCACAGGGGAGTGTGTCCCCACATCGGCATTTTAGAACAGGGACCTTTCTTCAGTAAAGACTGCTTGAAACTGACAGATGGCTCCCGGAGGAGCCAGAGGGGAGCAGAGAAGATCACCCAAGATGCCGGCCAGTCCCAGCAACACAGTGTCCCAACGCATACGGCAAATTAGAAAACAGACAGTAGGGAGTAGAAGAACCACACGCAACATAGCAACTCCTCAGGAAAGAAGCACACCACAAAAAGAAAACCAGCCCCCAGATTGCAACAACAGTAACTTGGAAGAACTTCTCAGCCTTCCAGAAAGAGAATTTAAAATTGCCATGATTAAAAAAATGACAGAACTCATAAAGGAAAACAATAAGGGAAAAATAATCAACGATCAGATGAATGAAATTGAGTCCCTAAAGAGGGAAGTAAAAGAAATGCAGGAGATCAAAGAATTAATGGAAGAACTAAAGAATTCTGGGAAAAGCAATGAAAGCAGAATAGATGAAATGGAAGAACGAATAAGTTCTCTTGAAGACACAGAAATAAAAAGAACCAAAACAGAAAGGGAAAGAGAAGTACGAAGGAAAAAGAACGAAGAAAGACTTCGGGAACTATCTGACTCCATCAGGAAAGGAAATATAAGAGTTATAGGAATACCAGAAGGAGAGGAGAGAGATGTAGGAACAGAGAAAATATTCCAGGAGATAATTGAAGAGTTCTTCCCAAATGTGAAGAAGGAGCTGAAAATTGATATACAAGAAGCAAGAAGAACACCAAACTTCCATGACGAAAGGAAAAATACAGCAAGACACATAATAGTGAAGCTCCCAAGAATCCAGGACAAGGAAAAAATAATGAAGCTGACAAGAGGGAAGAAACAAATAGCATTCAAAGGAAAACCATTAAGGCTGACATCAGACTTCTCTGAAGAAACACTACGGGCAAGGAGAGAGTGGAAGGACATAGTCAACAGACTCCAAGAAAACAGATGCCAACCAAGAATACTCTATCCCGCAAAGCTTTCCTTCCTCTATGAAGAAAGAATAAGGACCTTCCCAGACAAACAGAAACTATGGAACTTCATTACCAATAAACCCCCACTCCAAAAAATACTACAAGGAATCCTAAAGCCAGAACCTCAGAGGTACGAATAACAATGAAAGAAGGCAAGGAAAAAAAAAAGATATTAAAAGAATAAATAAAATCAAAGGAAAGACAAACACAATGGTAAATACAGATGCTAACATATCAATATTAACCCTAAATGTAAATGGACTAAACTCTTCAATAAAAAGACACAGAGTTGCAGCCTGTATTAAGAAACAAAACCCAACCTTTTGCTGTCTCCAGGAAACACATTTAGCTACAAAAGATAAAAATAGGCTCAAAGTTAAAGGATGGAAAACAATCCTACAAGCAAATGGACCAAAAAAGAAAGCAGGAACAGCTATACTTATATCAGATAAAACAGATTTCAAACTCAAAAAAATAAAAAGGGATCCCAACGGTCACTACAATATGATCAAAGGGACAATACTTCAAGAAGAAATAACACTAATTAACATATACTCACCAAACGAAGGAGCACCAAAAATATATCAGATAACTGTTGTCATCTCTGAAAACAGACATCAGAGAAAACACATATGTAGTGGGAGACTTCAACACACCACTATCAACAATGGATAGATCAACAAGACAAAAAATAAGTAAAGAAACTAAAGCTCCAAATAAGGACCTAGAGCATTTGGGCTTAACAGACATCTATAGAACACTAAACCCCCAAAAAACGGAGTACACATTTTTCTCAAGCACACACGGATCATTCTCCAGGATCGATCACATACTGGGGCACAAGACAAACATCAAGAGATACACCAAGATTGAAATCATACCAACCATCTTTTATGATCATGAAGGCATCAAGCTAGAAATAAACCATAAAAAGAAGGCAAGGAACTTTCCTACCTCATGGAGACTAAAAACCACACTACTGGAAGACCACTAGACTAATGAGGAGATCAAAGAGGAAATTAAAAAATTATTTGAATTGAATGACAAGGAGGACACCAATATCCTAAATGTATGGGACGCAGCAAAAGCAGTAATAAGAGGAAAATATATAGCAATAGAAGCTCACATCAAGAAACAAGAAAGAACTCAAAGAAACAACCTAATCTCGAAGCTCAAAGATCTAGAAAAAGAACAACAAAAAAACCCCAAAACCAGTAGAAGAAAATAAATAATAAAAACCAAAGCAGAAATAAATGAAATTGAAACTAAAAAAACAGTCCAAATGATTAATGAAACCAAGAGCTGGTTCTTCGAAAAAATCAATACAATAGGCAAACCCCTAGCCAGGCTCACAAAGGAAAAAAGGGAGAAAGCACAAATAAAAAGGATCAGAAATGAAAGAGGAGAAATCACAATGGACACAGCAGAAATAAAAAGAATAATCAGTAACTACTATGAAGAGTTGTATGGAAACAAGTTCAACAATCTAGAGGAGATGGACAAATTCCTACAACTCTACAATCACCCAAAGCTAGATAAAGAAGCAATAGAACACCTAGACAGACCAAATACAAGCAGCGAAATTGAAATGGTAATCAAAAAACCCCCAAAAACAAAAGCCCAGGACCTGATGGATTTACAAACGAATTCTACCAAACATTCAGAGATGAATTGGTGCCTATCCTTCACAAACTCTTCCAAAAAATAGAGAAGGAAGTGACAATACCAAACACGTTCTATGAAGCCAACATTACACTAATACCAAAACCCAATAAAGGACAACACAAAAAAGGAAAACTACAGGCCAATCTCCCTAATGAACACTGATGCAAAAATCCTCAACAAAATTTTAGCTATCAGAATCCAATAATGTATCCATAAGATAATTCACCACGACCAAGTAGGATTCATTCCAGGGACACAAGGATGGTTTAACATCTGAAAATCAATCAACGTTATCCAACACATCAACAAAAAGAAATATAAAAGCCATATGATAATATCAATAGATGCTGAGAAAGCTTTCGACAATGTGCAACACCCATTCATGATAAAAGCCCTTGAAATTCTTGGGATACAAGGAACATACCTCAACATCATAAAGGCCATCTATGAGAAGCCAACAGCCAGTATCATTCTCAATGGTGAAAAGCTGAAAGCAATTCCATTAAGATCTGGAACAAGACAAGGATGCCCACTCTCACCACTGCTTTTCAATATAATACTGGAAGTCCTAGCCAGGGCAATAAGACAAGAGAAAGGCATCCAAGGAATCCAAATAGGAAAAGAAGAAGTCAAACTATCACTGTTTGCAGATGATATGATAATATACATAGAGAACCCCAAAAACTCCACAGAAAAACTAATTCAACTCATCAATCAGTTCAGTAAAGTGGCAGGATACAAAATCAACACACAAAAGTCAGTAGCCTTCCCATACACAAACAATAAATCTGAAGAAGAAGAAATCAAAAAAACCATCCCTTTTATTATTGAAACAAAAAAAAATCAAATATTTGGGAATAAATCAAACAAAAGAGGTAAAGGACCTATACAAAGAAAACTATAAAACACTGTTAAAAGAAATAGAAGAAGACACAAAGAAATGGAAAGACATCCCCTGCTCATGGATTGGAAGAATAAACATTATTAAAATGGCCATCCTACCAAAAGCAATATACCGATTCAATGCTATTCTAATCAAAATTTCAATGTCATTCTTCAAAGAAATAGAACAATTATTGATGAAATTCATATGGAATCACAAAAAACCCCGAATTGCCAAAGCTCTCCTGAAAAAGAAAGAAGGGAATGGAGGCATCACACTCCCAGACTTCAAACTATACTACAAAGCCATAATCATCAAAACTGCATGGTATTGGAACAAGAACAGACATACAGACCAATGGAATCGAATAGAAAATCCAGAAATAAACCCACAGATTTATGGTCAACTAATATTTGACAAAGGAGCAAAGACTATGCATTGGAGCAAAGAAAGTTTGTTCAATAAATGGTGCTGGGAAAACTGGGTCGCTACATGCAAAAGAATGAAGCTTGACCACTACCTCACACCATACACAAAAATCAACTCAAAATGGATTAAAGAACTAGACATAAGACCTGAAACCATAAAATATATAGAAGGAAATATAGGCAAAACACTACGTGATTTGCACATCAAAGACTTCTTTACAGATACATCACCCAAAGCAGTGATAGTGAAGGCAAAGATAAACAGCTGGGACTACATCAAATTAAAGAGCTTCTGCACAGCAAAAGAGACAATAACAAAAACAAAGAGAAACCCCACTGACTGGGAGAACATTTTTGCACCCAACACTAATGATAATGGACTGATCACAAAAATCTGCAAAGAGCTGATGAAACTCAACAACAACAAAGAAAATAACCCAGTCAAAAAATGGGCAGAAGAGCTAAAAAGAAACTTCTCTGAAGAGGAAATGCAAATGGCCAACAGGCATATGAAAAAATGTTCAACATCACTTGTCATCAGGGAAATGCGAATCAAAACTACCATGAGATACTATCTTACACCAGTGGGAATGGCACATATTAAAAAAACTAGCAACAACAAATGTTGGCGAAGTTGTGGAGAAAAAGGAACTCTCCTGCACTGTTGGTGGGAGTGCAAACTGGTCCAACCACTATGGAGAGCTGTGTGGAGATTTCTTGACCTACTAAACATAGAGCTTCCATATGATCCAGCAATTCCACTCCTAGGTATTTACCCAAAAGACACAGAAACATCAATTCCAAAGAGCACCTGCACCCCTATGTTTATAGCAGCACTGTTTACAATAGTTAAGCTTTGGAAACAGCCCAAATGCCCCAAAATAGATGACTGGATCAAGAAGATGTGGTACATATATACCATGGAATATTACTCAGCATTCAAAAAAGATGAACACATGCAATTTGCAGCAACATGGATGGCACTGGAAGGGATCATGCTCAGTGAAATAAGCCAAAAAGAAAAAGAAAAATACCGGATGTTCTCACTCATAGCAGGAATCTAGAAAACTTAAATAAGGGACCAGGAAAATGAATAACTATAAGAAAGTGAAAATCAAAATCACCAAAAACTATGAACCAGAGACACTTTTTGAGGGGTAGGGGGCGGGAGGGGAAGGATTAGGGTCAGAATGGGGGCATGCAATTGTATGGGGAATATAAAAATAAAATTTATTATAAAAAAATAAATAAATAATAAGAAGAAAACCCTAATCAAAAGGATCAGAAATGTGCCCTCCCTGGTGGCCTAGGGGTTGAGTCTCAGCGCTGTCACTGCTGTGGCTTGAGTTCAATCCCAGGCCGGGGAGCGAATCCACATAGGGCGGAACAGACCTCTCCTGTCTCGTCCACTGCTCCCCTCAGCAGTGTATTTCAGTAAATCCACCTGTTCTGCTTCCAACTCTGTCTCTGGTGAATGCTCTCATGCCCCAGGACCTCGTGTCTATGTCCCAGTTCTTCTACCAAAAAAAAAAAAAATCAGAAATGAGACAGGTAATGCAGAAATACAAAGGATCAGAAGAGTTTGCAATTCCAAAGAGCACGTGCACCCCTATGTTGATAGGAGCACTGTTTAGAATAGCTAAGCTTTGGAAACAACCCAAATGCCCAAAAATAGATGACTGGATCAAGAAGAAGATGTGGTACATATACACCATGGAATATTACTCAGCATTCAAAAAAGATAAACACATGCAATTTGCAGCAACATGGATGGCACTGAAAGGGATCATGCTCAGCGAAATAAGCCAGAGAGAAAAAGAAAAATACCGGATGGTTTCACTCATAGCAGGAATCTAGAAAACTTAAATAAGGGACCAGGAAAATGAATAACTATAAGAAAGTGAAAATCAAAATCAACAAAAAACTATGAACCAGAGACACTCTATGGGGGATGGGGGGCGGGGAAGGGAGGGATTGGGGTCAAAATCAGGTGGTTGCAATTGTATGGGGAACATAAAAATAAAATTTATTAAAAAAATAAAAAAAAATAAAAATGTAAGATCCAGTTACTTGCTTTCTAGACGAGACATACTATAAATTCCAAGAAAAAACAAAACTTTAAGCCAAAAATAAGATGGAAGAAGAGCTATCTTACAGAAGTAATCATAAGAAACTGGAGTGGTTATATTAATATAACACAAAATAAGACTTAAGAAACCGTAGTAGACACAAAGAGGGGCATTTTGTGATGATAAAATTGTTACTACTTTGGCAAGATTTAACAGTTACAATAATTTATGAATGTACCTACCAGCAGAGCCCCAAAATAGATGAAGAAAAAAGCTGATAAAACTGATGCAACAAGTAGGCAGATAAAGGAGAGTAGATATGAACAACATGAGCAATCATTTGCACACTACGTCACATAGTGATAAAACACATTCTTTTCAAGTGCTCATGGCACGTTTCCCAGAACTCCTTATACATTAGTCTTAGTATTAATTATCAATAAATTTACAGGAGACATACAAACTATGCTCCTCAAACAAATGAAATTAGATAAGTAGTAAAAGATAGAAAAAATTGAGGGAACTCCTTGACTATATGGAAACTAAAGAACACTTTTATACAGAACACAATAGTAAGATAAGAAATCATAAAGAATATTAGAAAATATTTTGAACTTAATAAAAAATGAAAAAAAAATATCCATTTTTGGGCCTCCCCTGTGGCGCAGCAGTTGAGCGCTGGGTTGCGAAGCTGCCCGCAGCCTCTGCAGTGCCAGTTCGATCCCCGGCAGGCGGTGAGGGTCCCACATGGCGCGCAAACCTCTCCTGCCAACCGCTACGCCCCTCAGCAGTGTATTTTGTCAGTCTGCCTGTTCTGTTCCCTGCTCTGGCTCTGGTGAATTCTCTCACTCTCCCGCACTTCTGACTGTACCCAGTGCTTGTATCAATAAAAAAATAAATCTTTAAAGAAAAAAAAGAAAGAAAATAATATTTCTTTCAGGCAATGGGGGGGGGGACACTTCCCAACTCATTCTATGAGCTACTATTACTATCATATTAGAGCCAGAAAAAGATAGCAAGGAAAAAAAAAATCACAGACCAATACCCCTCATGGACAGAAGCAAAAAAAAAAAAAAAAAAAAAAAATCCCTGACAAGTTATTAGTAAATCAAGCTAGCACTATTTAAAGAGGACTGTACACTGTGACCAATGGGATTTATCCCCAGCTGCAAGCATGGGGATTATACATGCAAATCAGGAAATGAAATAAATCATATTAGTAGATTAAAGAGCCAAAGCCTCACATGCAATAATCTATATAGAGATAGATTAAATAAAAAAATTCCCATTTTGGTTTAAACTATTCAGCTAAGGTGATAAGAGAGAACTTTCAACACCTGACTAGAAGCATTGACAACGTTATCCTTCATCATGAAAGCTTCCCCTGAGATCAGGAGATCACGTCTCCCCTGAGATCAGGAGAAAGGCAGAATGCTCACTCTCTCTATTTCCTTTCACATAATATTTGAGGTGTCAGCCATCGAGGCAAACAAAATCAAACAAAAATCTCTCCAAAATATTATCCCTTCAAATTTCTTGAGGGATACAAAAATATTTATTAAATTTTATTTATTTTATTTTATTGATTTATTTATAAATTTTATTTATTTTATTTGTTATTTATTTATTTATAATTTTCTTTTTATTTATATTTTTTACATCATTGTCCATTTTTAAACAATGTTTGATCCCCCCCAGGTGTAGTCCCCATAGAATATCCTTCACCAATGCACCCGTGCACCATCACAAAAGTACGCTGTGCTCCGCCCTCCCTCCCTCTGATCCTTCTCCCTTCTCTTCTCCTACAGGATGTCTCTGATTTATAATTTTCTGTTTGTTTTTGTTTTGTTTTGTATTGTTATTATTTTTCCCTGATATCTTATTTGGTTCCCCTATATTCTTTCTATATGTGAAACCATCGACATTTTTCTTTTTCCTTCTGATTTATTTCACCGAGCATCATCCCTTCTAGCTCTATCCATTTTGCTATGAATTGCATTAGTTTATCTTTTTGATAGCTTAATAGTATTCCAATATATATATATATATATACCACATCTTCTTGATCCAGTAATCTATTTTTGGGCATTTGGGTTGTTTCCAGGTTTTGCCTATTATAAATAGTGCTGTAATAAACATAGGTGTACAGGTGTTCTTTTGAATTGATGTTTTTGTGTCCTTTGGGTATATCCCTAGTAGTGGAATTGCTGGGTCATATGGTAGCTCCATTTACAGTAGACTGAGGAACCTCCTGACAGCTTTCCATAGTGGTTGGACCAGTTTGTACTCCCACAAGAAATATAGAAGAGTTCTTTTTTCACCACATCCTTGCCAACATTTGTTGTTGTTGCTTTTTTTTTGATATGTGCCAGTTTTACTTGTGTAAGGTGTGGTCTCATTGTGGTTTTGATTTGCATTTCCCTGATTATAAGGGCCCTACTTGTGAAAACAAAGGAGAATGGAGATATCACACTTCTAAACTTCAAGCTATACTACAAAGCCATAATAATTAAAACAGTATGGTATTCTAACAAAAACAGACACATAGACTAATAGAAACTAAATAGAGAGCCCAGAAATAAAGTCACACACATATGGCCAAGTAATCTTTGACAAAGGAGCAAAGAATATACAATGGAACAAGGGCAGTTTATTTAATAAATGGTGCTAGACAATTTATTGAACCACATGCAAAAGAATGAATCTAGACCACTATATCTCTCACAAAAATGCACAAAAATCAACTCAAAATGGATAAAATATCTGGACATAAGACCTGAAACCATAAAATATATAGAAGAAAATATAGGTAAAACACTGCAAGACATACATCGCAATAACATCTTTAAAGACTCATCACCCAAAGCAAAGAAAGTCAAGGAAAAGATAAACACCTCTGGGATTACATCAAACTGAAAAGCTTCTGTACAGCAAAAGAGACATTAACCAAAACAGAGAGACACCCCACTGACTGGGAAAAAATTTTTTGCCCACCATTCAACTGATAAGGGACTGACCACAAAGATATAAAAAAGAACTCACAGGACTCAATAATAACAAAGTAAACAATCCAGTCAAGAATGGGCAGAAGAACTTAAAAGACACTTCTCCAAAAAGGAAAGCAAATGGCCAACAGTCATATCAAAAATAATTTTTTAACTATTGGATTCTTTTCTGAATTCTTTGTTTCCTCTGGATCAAAAGTTCTGTGTTTGTTGTTGTTTTGTCTCATCCATGCTTTTGGATTTTCTTCAGTGTTTATTGAGGGCTCCCCCTAATTCATATTCACAAATGAGGCCCATGCCTTGCTCCACTGTAGTTGTGAGATCCTGTCTCCCAACAGGCTTCAGGTTCTTAATGGGTAGTGCTAGGCAGCTACATGGGGGTTTGCAGAGGGGACAGTGTGGCCTGTGGTTACCCCTCATCTGTCCCCTTCTGTACTATCTCTGAACTCTCAAACAGCAGCTCACTGAGCTCACTGTAACACTTTTTTTTTTTTTTTTCCTGACACAGGAAGAACAGCGTCACCACCAGAAGATGAGTGAATGAGCAGGGCTGAGATACCAGAGCTGCCAGCAAAGCCAGCCATGTGACCCTGGACTCCTCCCAAGTTCAGTGCCCTCTTGTGTCCAGAAAGACAGCAGTGGTACCTGTGGCCTGTGTTGCTGCCAGGGTTAGTGGGCAGAGTGCCCGGGTAGGGCCTGGCACAGCAGATGCTCCAAAGTAAACATCTTCCTTCTCCTTTCTTCAGGGGAGAAGAAAGAGCCCAAACCTTCTGGGCCCTGTTTCATAGTGATGCAGTCCATGTGCTCTGGGATATTAAAGGCTTTGCATTGTCATAAATGAATGGTAATAATTTGCCTTTGGACATTTGATAAGCATCTGTAACAGCAAGAGGGCAGTTAGCCTCTCCAGGTTGAACTTCAACCACTTTATTTCATAGCTTTAAAATCACATTCTATATTTTGCCAGAATTGCTTTATTCCTTTTGTCTGAAATCTCTCTGTGTGAGCTGATTTGTGCGAAAAGGAGAAGGGGTTGCCTGCTGTTGGTGTTCCTTTAAGTGGCAGCTTTAGCAGCGGGCTGGGAACTGGATGACGCAGTGGTCAAAAACCAGGGAGGAGGCCCTTAGGCGGGGAAAGGAGGCCCAATTACCACCTTGCAGGGTGCCCTAGGAGAGAGGCCTGCCTGTCCATTCTGAACACAAAATCCTCAGAGTCCCCTGAGATCTCCCTCACTGATATGAGCCCCCTTCAGATAGTTCAATGTGACTAGCAGCTCACTTTTCTAGGAGAGAGTGGAGAAAATCATAATCTCTGAGGCCTTTCCACAAAGCTTCTCAAAATTAGCTACAGGAACTATTCCCATTAAGACCACGACCTGGGTGGCAACCTGAGAATGCCATATTCTCTTGCAAAACTGTGTGTATGTGGTCCCACTATAAACGCTGGGGATGGGACCTCCCCAGGGAGAGTGACAAAGGGACAGAGAAGGGCGCTACATGATAGGGCAACAGCTTTCTGAAAACTGAGATTTTTAGGAAACACTATTGATTTAATATAGACCAATAGAAGCTCCAGAATTCCCAAAGAAGTCAAATCCCTTTGTTTTTCTTTTTCCTTTTTAAAGATTTATTTATTTATGCACATAAGAACTGAACTGGGGTGCAGGCCAGAGGCGCAGGGGGTAGAGGATTCACCAGAGACAGGGTGGGGAGCAGAACAGGCAGATCTACTGAAACACACTGCTGAGGGGAGCAGTAAGCAAGACAGGAGAGTGAGTTAGCTCCCTGGTCGGGGATCGAGCTCATGCTGCAGTGGCTGCGGATAGCTTCATCATACTGAGACTTAACCCCTTGCGCCATCAGGGAGGCCCCTCTTTTTCTTTTGTGTGAAGTAGAACTTCCTGGTGGGAAGAGCTGTGGATCCATGGGTATTAGGCTTTATGGCCCAGTCACAATATAACTATGGTTGCCATCACGCTTTTCAATTAGATGGTCTTAAAAATAAATTATGCCAAATAGTCCAAATATTTTGCTTGTGGTAGATGACAACAGATATTGATCCCCAATTTGTTGACACTTTCCCACATTATCACCCTAAATATTCCCTCTCACACTGACTTTGGTTTAGTCAGTAAACAACATGTGTGACACAGAAAGACTTGAAGAGCCCTCTGCCTTGGGACTCCTATCTACTGTTGCTTTTGGGGTTCCTAACACACTTGCCAGGTGATGAAGCTGCTGTAGTGGCTGGTGAAGAGTCACCTCTGTCACCCAAGCCAATGGCCAGACATATCCCCCCAGAGAGATGGGGGACCCGCGGGAAACCAGGCAGGAAACCACCACTGGTTGGGACTCACTCAAAATGTTGGCCCTCAGAACCATGAGCTAAATGAGTAGCTATTGCTTTCCACCACTATATTCACTAGATTTGGGGGTGATTTGTTGTATAGCAAATGCTGATGCATGCTCCTTTATTATTTTATAAGAAATAAGAATAAACCTAAGAACAATCACTGCAGGCAAGATGCCACTTCTCAACTGTTACTATCCTCATTTGCAGAAAAAGAAAGTGTCATTGCTGTACTATAAGAATGTTGCTAAGAGAATGCTTGCTTTTACAGATTTCCTAACTCAGAGTGGCCCCCTGAAATCCTCCATGGGTGTTCTAAGCAGCACCGAAGGACAATAGCAGTCATAGCTATGCCTTGATTTTCTTGATTTCCTCCCTTCCCTGTGAAAGGAGCCATTTCTTGGTCTGGGTTCATTTCTTTGATATTAACCAGAAAATTCTATCAGATGCCTAAAACACAGCCTAATCTTTACACTATTTGCTGTTTCACTAATATCACTGGGTGTACCTTTTCTTGCTGAGGTCCAACGCCAACATGTTCCATCTTGTAAAAGTATGAACACAGTCAGCACTACTATTATGACTAAAGATCCAGTTGCTGCCTCATTTAAAGAATCACTTCTGTGGTACTACCACTGCTGTTGGCAAGTCAGAGAACACAGCTGGGGCAAAGCTCACCCCCCAGAGGCCTGCATGACATGTCAAAGCCTTGGACCAACTGGGTAGAAAACCCTGCTACCCGAGCCACCCACTTCCTGGCATTTCTCTTGAGAGGCTCTCTGAGTGGGTTTCCAGAGCTTTGCATATTTCCAAAACCACACACACTGGTTGAGGTCACTGTGTGAAAATTGTTGCAATAAAATAGATTCAGTAATTGTTTACCAAAAATGCGGATTCAGACACATTATGAAAACACATTCATTTAGTCTTGGGTTGTGTTCATATGCAAGCTCTATCAGAAGCTCATGCAAAGCTGAAAGAAAGAGGAGTAACACTCTTGAGTTGAGCTCAGGGTGAACCCACTGCAACTTGCCATTTTATCCAATGGTCTCTTCTAGAATGGTCACCTCCTCCCATCACTAGCTGAATTCTCTTCAGTCTCCTCATGCCCCCAAACTTCCACAGGCTCCACTGCCATCTCCTTCCTCTTTCAACCCAGAGCAGTTGATTTACCGACTTTCTTTCCAGCTTGCTTGTCTCTCAGCAAAGGAGTGTGCTGCCTTCCCCTGGCAGGCCAGACCTCTGTGCACAGGCTTGGAGGCACAGGACAGCTCCCCACCCTGATACTGCATGCTCTGTGCTGACATCCCCATCCACCAACAACTGTTTTCATCTACTTTAGTCAAAACCAAATTCCTTTGCATTTGACCACACACTTCCTCCTGAAAGTTCTTCCTCCAAATTGACTGAATAGCTGGTCTTTCTCCCCCTGCCACTCACCCCCTGGAGGAACACACTCCCCTCGCAGCAGTGGAATTACTTCCCTCAAAGAGGGTGCCTTTGTTGACACCCTAGCAGTAGAGCTCTTGCTCCCTTAGTGCTGCACCAAAGAAGAAGGGGGGGCTGAGCACTCAGCAGCTGCTGGGCTGAGTTACATCAGGTGCAGTGTGCAGCCTCTAAGCATGAAGTTCAAATGCCCTCTCTGCCCTCCAGTTGACTAAGTGACTCCTGTGATAAATCATCGATAAATCATCCTATTTTCCCTTTAGGTTACCAATTTCTGCTATTTCTCCCTGCAGGTTTTATTCATAACAATAACCCCTTAGTAGAAACTTTTGGAGTGCCAAGTGAAGAACCCACAAGCAAAACACTTGCCAAATTGTTCCTACACAAGCACGTTCAGCCTCTCCTGCCCTAGGAACATGCGTCCCTCTGTACCTCACTTCAGTTTCTCTTTAGCCCTGTCCTGACAGCCATCATCTTGGACGACCTGTGACTGGAACCCCTACCAGAGCCCCCACTGCGTCTTGTTCATCAAGCCTTTCTGTACTCCTTCTGTCTTCCCCAAATGTCCAAGAATTAAGAGGTACCGAGAAAATGTTCAGTTTCTTTGCATTTCTGCAGAAGTGTTCCATTCGCTAACTCTTGCCAGGCACTCATGAGTCCCCACCACACACCCACCACCATCCCACAGGCCTATGACAAACACATCCTCTGACCTCCAGCTCCTGGAACTCCTCCTCTTCCTCCACATCATAGGAGAGGGTGTGGATTTTGATGTCGTCAGCTGAGAGGTCAATGAACTTCCCATCTGGGTACTCCAGGCTCTCTTTGGTGGGTGACCGGTCCTCGATGAAGGTGGTCTCACAGCAGTCAGCAGCCACGCTGTCCCCCCAGGAGCGTAGCACACCCTCTGAGTAGAGGATGATATTAGGGCGGAAGTGGGACTCCACTGACTGCTGCAGGGTGTTGGGGTCCAACAGCTGCTGGACTGGCTCATTCCTGCTGCTGTCCAGGGTTGCTGGAGCAGCACCAGCCACCACCCGGCGGCTCTGGTACTGGGGTGCAGGGTACACAGACACCAGGCCATCTCTGCTCTCAGCCATGAAGTTTCTGGTGTTAATTAAGCCGTTCCTCTTGCCAGCATCACTAATTTTACTGTGTGCCAGCACGCTCTTCTGTTCAATGATGCCATCCATGGTGCTTTCCTCCCCGACTGAGGTCAGGCTGGTGGGCTGGACTTGAAGGTCACGCTTGCCTCTTGGGACCCATTTCTCCTGCAGGAGGAGGAAGCAGAGATGAGACAAGAAAAATCACACCTGAAAAAGAGTTAATCCCCTAGACTCTCATTTCAGAGTATACTGGCCAGTCGATATGCATAGTAGCTGGGAGAGTCAGATGATATCCCTCGCCTACCTCTCCTGCCAATTTTAAAAAGGCTCTATCAGGGCAGCCAGCCAGAGTAAACCAGAAATTGATTATCCGCACCTCTATAAAGCCTCTGCCTCCAAATGAAGGAGACTCTGCAGAAATTGGAACCTTTGCAGTTCTAGAGAAACCCCTTATTACCGGAAGACATCCTAAAACCCATGCTGAACCCAATCATATTAGCATGAAACAGTCCACGGGGAATATAAGGCCATAAATCTGTAGTGGGGATCAACTATTCCAAGTCCATGGCTATCTATCTGAGCAGAAATATACACTCGAGGAGAAAGGGTTTGAAATAACACTGCACATAGATTTAGAAGGTAAATAACAAGAAGACGCACATCATTAATATTGTATATGGACAAAATCCCCCAGTTGAGGAAATAGTCGCATGTACATTATCACTTATGTAATGGAACTAATGCAACACTCATACCTACCTACCAATATAGTCAGGGAATTGAACTAGAAACTTCCCTGCCTCAAGAGTGCTCAACTTCAGGAGATATCTTCATGTTTTGGATGCAATTAAAAGTCCTTCTAATCATTTCTCCCTAGATTGAGTTTCTTTCTAGGGCAGCAAATATTAAGAAAGAAAAGAAATTACTCAAACCTGTGATTTTTGGAGATAAAAAATGAATTGTTTCAGTCTTTTCCCATTTGCAAGTTAATAACTATTATGTGGGAAAACATTCCACCCCAGGGACTCTGGGTACTCAGGCTTTCTATGAAATTTAAGAATTTTCTTATAACTTTTATTTGGTGGTAGCTACTGATCAAAGCTGGAGAGGAAGATAAACACTTTATGACTAAATGGAAAATTTGAGAGAATATTTTAATAAATCTGACAAATGACTAGTCAAGCAGACTACAGTCGGTGTACTGAGTGATGGTGAGTGTTATTAACTAACTGATGCTGTGTCTAATTTAAGCGGCCCAAACACGCACTGCCACCTCTGTCCATGACTAAGAAGTATTTAGCTCTGGAGGCACGTTTACAATCTGAGAATTAAAAGCATGCATTAAACTACTTGAAAAGGTCTTTTGGGTGCCTGCAACATGCAAGGCATGACATGCATCTGAGCATCATAATCTGTGCTGGGTCACTTTCCAAGTCAGCACAGTGTGCTTAGGGGGGTTTCTGGTCCAAATACCAAACTTCTTTCTCTTCCGCCTTCCACAGAGAAGCTGCTGGTGGCTCTCAAACTTGAGCCTCTCACATGGTCTGTGATTTGTGGACTATGAGATAGAGTAATCTTCTTGAAGTTCAATTTGATTTCAGATTTAGGTCCTTCTATCCAGATCTATAGTAAGTAGCTTACATAAGATATTTGGCAATGCTCCTTCAAATCTGTCATGGGGTCACCTGCTGTTGTTCAGCCAGAGAATCTGCCTCCTTTTCTGGTATATTCTCATCAACTTTACTGTGGTTTTACCTTACCACACCTGTTTTATCCTTCTCTGCCAACCTGACAGCTACTGTGGTCACTACCCTCCCCTAGTCCCTGCCCCGGGAGCTGCTGATTGTAGAACCAGTGTAACTTTTCCTCTTAGCACCTGGCATGTTGCAGGTACACAATGAATGTCTGTTGAAATAACACTCAAAATGTTAGTGATTAGAAAAATCCCTACTCAGTGAAACCTCAATTTAGGTGTCTCTATGGTTTTTATTCAAAATGCCCCCTAGATTAGCACCACCTGAAGCTGGTTGAAATGCAGAATTTTGAGCACCACCTGGATTACTGAACCAGGATCCACATTTTAGCACCATCACAAGTTACTATTCTGCATGTCAAAGCTTGAGGGAGGGTTTTCCATCCTCTAGCCTATAAGTGCAAGTATTGATTTGTTGTGCAAAGTGACTTGATTTTATAATGGTTCACTATCTTTTTTTTTTTTTTTTTATAGAGGCATGTTTTTTTTTTTATTTATTTATTTGTTTGTTTCTTTGTTTATACATGCACTGGGTACAGTCAGAAGCGCGGGAGGGTGAGAGAATTCACCAGAGCCAGAGCAGGGAGCAGAGCAGGCAGAAGGACCAAAGTACACTGCTGAGGGGAGCAGCGGGCGGCAGGAGAGGTCTGCGCGCCATGTGGGACCCTCCTCTGGTGGCCGGGGAGCAGCCGGGGATCGAACCAGCGCCGCAGAGGTCGCCGGCAGCTTCGCAACCCAGCGCTCTACCGCTGCGCCACCGGGGAGGCCCTGGTTCACTATCTTTTAAACAGTATTTGAATATACACATACGAAGTAATTTACATTCTAAAAATGTTTTTTTCTTAATGAAGCAAATTTTTCCAAATTTGGGAATCATAAATTATAGTTGCGTCTAGATGACTGGGGTTGAAGTGAATGGAATATTATTTTTGCCACTGTAGCATCCCTTAATATTTCTTCCAACACAGGCTGGCTTGTCAAGTATATTGTCTTTAACTTCATAATTCCTAGTAGCACATTTCCTCAGTGTCCAGTCTGCTTGTTCTGACTTCTACGTGATAACAGTTTTTCCCCAAGCCTAAGTTTATCAGTTCAGAGGTAAGACCTAGAAAGTCAGTGCTTACGTTCTGCCACCTATGGGGATTATTTATCCATTTCCTCACCAGTGGTTTCTTGAGTCATACACAGTGTCTGTACTGTTCTGCTAATGTTCTTTATGACAGATGTATAATTATTAATATAATTGATTATATTATATGACAAATGTTTATCTTGTATTGTTTTTCTCAGTCCATGATTTTCAGAACTAGTGGTACAAAGAAGAAAACCTTCCACTTGGTTTTTTATTTCCTCTTGAACAGCCTCTGCTATGCTTAGAATGCTGTCTCCCATTGAAAAAACTCTCTGGGCTGCACCAACAGCTCGACTTTCAATTGCATCCTCTCGTGAGATCTTGGGATCTGTTATTATTATTTTTTAAGATTTATTTATTCAAGAGCTGGGGTACAGGCCATTTATTTATACAAGAGCTGGGGTATAGGCCAGGCATCTGGGGGGTGAAAGACAGAGTGGAGAACAGAACAGGCAGATTGACTGAAGTACACTGCTGAGGGGAGTCAGGAGAGGTCTGCTGCACCATGTGGGTAGTTCCCTGGCCGGCTGGGGATTGAACTCGTGCTGCAGAGGCTGCAGACAGCTTCATAGGTTGTGTTTTAACCCCTTGTGCCACCAGGAAGGCCCGGGATCTGTTTTTAAAGGTCTTCAGAGAATGCTGATTGAAGCTCATCACCAGTCAGTTACGCTACCCCACGATTTTAGTGATACTCTCATTGGGTAAAAAGAGAGAATGAAGAGGGCCTCTATGTCCCATATGTGATCCTCAGCAACTCCTCCCCTAGTTCTGACTCTCTAGACCATCTCTTGAAGAACCCTCCAGGTGAATCAATCACAAACACACCTTCCCATAAATTTGGATGACTATCAACTGGGTAAGAAAACAGGGACTGAGAAAGAAAGAAAGTAGGTATGCAAGATCTGTGTAAATTTTATATTGTAATGAAACATGTTTTTCTTTATTTTGAAACTGTTAAGGTATAAAGTGCACAATACTGGCCTCCCTGGTGGTGCAAGGGGTTAAGCACCGCATTATGAAGCAATCCACAGCCTCTGCAGCATGAGTTCGATCCCAGGCCGGCCAGGGAGCAACCCACATGGTGCAGCAGACCTCTCCTGATTCGCCTGCTGCTCCCTTCAGCATTGTACTTCATTCAATCTGCCTGTTCTGTTCCCAACTCTGACTCTGGTGAATCCTCTCACCCCCCGCATCTCTGGCCTGTACACCAGCTCTTGTATGCATAAATAAATAAATCTTTAAAAAAAAAATAAAGTGCACAATACTGAGTCAGGAAATCAGGAATTTAGCCCCAGTTTTACTACCACATGTCTATTTGATCTTGGGAAATTTGCTTAGAAAAGTGGAATTATTAATGAAGATGTTGATCAAGAAAAGTTTTCGGATCCCTTTCAGTTACAAGCTTGATACCTCTTGGCATACAAATCCTGGTGTTTTATGGAGTTAGATGTAGTTTTTTCACAGGGGGAGAAAATCTCACATTTATAAAAATAGGTTAAACTTCAGCTCAATAAAATATGTATATAACAATTGTTTATGATTACAAGACACTGAATTAGGTGTTTACTGGTATAGAAAGTTTACTTCCTAATATTACAATTTCAATCAATAAAAAATGATTGAATCACCCACTGTGATATTAGTTAGAGAATAAACATACTATAAAATCATGCAATATACAACTGAAATCTGATATTTCAAAATGAATGAGAGGAATTGAAAAGATAGCAATTGTGACAAAACAGCATAAATCAGAATTGAGAAAACAAATCAGAAGCAATGCAATTTGCAAATAAAAAGTTATGAGAATAGAATTCAAGAGAATTAGAAATAAAAGAAAGTAATTTCAGAAATCAAGTCTAAACCAGATGAGACATGAGTGAATAAACACAGTGAATCATATCTTAAAAGAAACAGAACATGGGAAATAGAGGAAAAATGTTTTAAACAAAAAAAATGACTATATGAAATTCTGGAGCGAACAAAAATGTTGCATTATGAGAGAAATTAAAACACTGTTTAACTTAGGGTGGAAAGCATTGTTTGGTGGAAAGGGCAGAAGGGGGATGCAATGCTCTGTATCCTGAGTGAAAACAGGTTACACAAGTATGTATTTGCCAAAGCTGATCAAACCATGCCACTGAAGATGTGCATTTCATTGTGTGCACTTCGTGTTAAAACTATTTTGAAATAAATAAATGCAGAATAAAGGCGAAGAAAGTTCAACATGCATATAAAAAGAGACCTTCAATAAGAAAATAAACAATGGATAAGAGAAAATATGAAAACTATGATTTAAGAAAATGTTACCAAGATTAATATTGCAATGGCACATACAATAAGTGCCTAGAAAACTGATCCAGAGTGACAGACAGTATTAATTATAATAAATTATAAATAAATTATAGTAAGTCTACTAGACCCTAAAAAAAAAAAAACAGTAAAATATCTTTACTTATCAAGCAAAAAACATTGATTCCTTAAAAATGGTAAGAAAATCAGATGGTGATCAGACTTGGCAAGAACAACAAAAAAATGCATTATAACAGAAGCCAATGGGGTGAAATACTAAGACAGTTAAGATAATAAAATATGAGTCAAGGATGTTATACTTAGTCAAAATGTCCTTCAAGTTAAAGAAGATAAGCAGACATGAAAGAACTGGAGGAAAATTATCCTTGTGAACTCTATCTATTGAAACTAAATCAATATAAGATTCAACAGAAATGACCAAAGATGTTGAATACAGACAGGTAGTTTTCAATGACTACTAGCATGTCAAAAACAAAAACAGTAGACACTGTACTCCTTCTGAAATAGAGTCCATCACCATGAAATCTTTTTGCCAAGCAAAAAAACAAAACACAATACAACAAAATACAACCTTATTTAATTATTAAATTGCTATATCAGGCTACTACATAGGGAATTCAGAAGACAGAGAGCCATGCTAAATCACAACATGGGTCTATGCAAAGTCCAGGATATGGACAGTTCTACAGGAAAAATAACCCTGACATGATACAAATTAAAAAAGCAGAATGAGCACCTCCCTGGTGGCGTAGGGCTTATGCCTAAGCGCTATTACCATTGTGGACTGAGTTCGATCCCCGGCCAGGGAGCTGACCCACATGGCACAGCAGACCTCGCCTGTCTAGCCTGCTCTGCTCCCCTCAGCAGTGTATTTCAGTAGATCTGCCTGTTCTGCTCCCACTTCATCTCTGGTGAATCCTCTCACCCCTTGTATCTCCGGTTTATATCCCAGATCTTCTTTGCATAAATAAATAAATCTTTAATTAAAAAAAAGATAGAAAAATATTATAGGTCGAAAAGACTTGGAAACCATCTTAACCAATTGTATACTCTTACTTGGATCCAATTCAAACAAACCTGGAATTTTTTACATGTATGTAAATATGCACAAATACATACTAATTTACATACACATAATTTTACACAAAATGTCTATTATTTGTATATAGACATTTGTATGTAGAAGACCCTGAAAATGAGAGCACTAGCTAGATAATTGAGGACACTTAAGAGTTCTGGGAAGTATTGTTAATATTTTGAATGTATATGGTAGGGGTTAAAATAACCAACTTTTAAAGATTCATACTAAAGTATTTACAGGTGAAATAAATGATATGATATCTGGGATTTTTAAAAAAAAATTCTACATGAGAATGTGGTACAGGTAGGGTATAGAGACAACGAGAAAGACAATGGGTTGATAATCAGTGAATTTCGTTGTTGCATATATGGGGTCCACTAAACAATTCTCTCTACCTTCACATATGCTTGAAATTTTCTATGGTAAAGAGTTTTTTAAAAATCAAGAAATGTGTAAGAAAGATGTTCTAGGCAGAGGAAATAGTATGAAACAAAGACAAAGAGGCAGGGATGATGTGCTTGGGGAAAATTCTAGCAGAGGAGCACAAGGGAGGAAATTTGAAGGGAAGAGGGACCTTATTTGAAGGGTCTTGAATGCCAATGTACAGCTAAAACATCAAATACCAATGCGCAGGATTCTTGAGCAGAATCTGGCAAACACAGAGGTGCTTGTAGTTGTAAAGCATACCACAAACACTCGTGGTCTAGCTCTGACTTATACTATACTCTTCTAACACTCGCCAGGTTTCAGGCAGTGAGAAGGGTCAGATGTCCTGCAAGAAACTTGAAGGTGACAAGAACCCAAAGAGCCCTAATTATCTTCTTTGTGCTTTGTATATTTCATCTCTTTGACAGATGGATCATAAAGGCAATCTGAGCAGCCATGCAGGAAGCTGGAGGATCAGCACCAGCAGCTCCCGAGGGACGCAGGTGGGGAAATCCTGCATGAAATGCAGGCTTCACATGATGAGTCCTTTCCATCTCACTATAGTATGGGGTGGCAGGGAGGCAGGTGAAGACAGCACTCCTGTTGCATGTCCATCTCACTCACTCATCTCAGGTACAACCATTCTTTCAAGCTGTGTGTGATTTTGCACTTTCTTAGCTGAGGACTGTTCTGATAGGATCTCCTGGGAGATGATATTTGAAGGATTTATAACACTTGGTAGCTTTGTTAGAGGGCCTGAAGCCATCTCCAAAAGCCTAGGGCGAAGGCCTCACTGATGGTGCAAGTGGTTAAGTCTTAGCACTATGGAGCTCTCTGCAGCCACTGTGGCACCAGTTCCATCCCCAGCCAGGGAACTGAACCACATGGTGGAGCAGATCTCTCCTGCCTCACCCACTGCTCCCCTCAGCAGTGTATTTCAGTTGATCTGCCTGTTCTGCTCCTCACTTTGTCTCTGATGAATCCTTTCACCGCCGTCGTACCTCTGGCCTGCACCCCAGATCCTGTATCCATAAATAAATAAAATAAATCTTAAAGAAAACACAAAAAGCCTAGGGTGAGTTCCTGGCCTAATGCTTGGTGCTCAGCCCACAGCCCCAGGGAACTGAGCACGCTGAGCCAGGTCCCCTGAGAGAAATGTTACTTCCCAAGGGGTCTCTGGCTACAGTGACTTGTCACAGAAAGTCTTCAGTTCTCTGATCTGGGAGGCAGCACAGGGGCTCCTCCAGGGATGGGTGAAGGCAACAGGAGCAGGCCTGACTCCCATAGCCACTCAAGTCAAGGAAATGAGCATTTACCTGAAATAGTTACTGAATAATTCATGGAAAACCAGTGATGAACAGCCTCTAAGGTAGAGGATCGGTGGAGGAAGAGAAAAGGGTAGAAACAGAAACAACGGTGAAGTGGGAGAGTAGGATATTTGGGAGCAGCCTGAGATCAGAGTTCTTGCCACCCTCACCCCCACCCCCAATTGTTTTGTTTGTATGTAGTTTGGCATTAGATTCTTTGTGTTTCTGTTGCCCTTAAAACTAGTTCCAAAATCACTCTCCTCATAGCATGCGCCTCCAATCTTCTAAAATCAGTCCATACTCCACGCGGCCTTCCTCCCCTTCCACCCATACCATCCAGTCACCAAGCTCTGGTGTTTTTCTTCAGAGATGCTGCTCAGACTCAGTCACTCAGAAAGCCTCCCCAGAGGTTAGACAAGGGTCTCCAAGGCAGGGTCTCATGGTCAACAGCCAGGGCATGGGGCCACCAGCCTGCCTCTCTCCACCCTGGAATGTTGGGGCTGTGCTGCCATTTTTTTTTTCAGCAAAACTTATGCAAAGAGCAATCTAAGTCCACAAACACTCTTGCCTGCCAAATCCTTCCCCAAGGCTGTCTGAGTAAGGGTCTGGATTATGTTTTTCCTGATGGTTCATTAGGTCTACAATCTGCTCTCTGGGCCTTGTTTGCACTACAGGGCCTGAGCCCATTCCTGATACTCCATGCCAACATCCCTCCCATTCCTCTTGGCCACAGGTACCCGGACTTCTCTTTTCTGGGATACAAATGCCAACTTTGAACTGACCACTGCATGTCGGGAGCCCCCCAGGGGTCAGCCACACTTGCTGCCTCGTGCTCTCTCCTCCTTCCTACCTTTATCTACAGCCTTTGCTCAGATAGCATGTCCCCCATGGAGAAGCATTCAGGCCAGGCCTCAGGACCCCTGCCACCATCCTCCTCTGCGATGCAGCTTGTCCAGGTCTGAGCTCAGCTCAGTCTTGCAGTTCTGATAAGCACTAGATGTTCATCAGGCCAAAGCGTTTGATGAATAATTAATGATGCTTACCAGTGTATGTCACAACTAGACCCTCAAATACATGTGACAAGAAATCAAAAAATAAAACATTCATTTATCAGGAGAAAGTACTTATTAACTCACTAATGTAGAGATACACACTTTTATTTTTAAATTTTGAAGTAATGATGGTATATATCATTGTTCTTCTTTTTGGAGTTTTGGGTACCCATCCCCCCTTAGGTGTTACTGCCATTGCATATACCACCAAAGCCATTTCATCCACCACTTTAGCCCATGTGCTTCCTCCCCACTTTGCTCTCACCTCTCCACCTCCCCTTCCTGTCTAGGTTCCTCAAACAAATCAGAAGGAGAAAGATAAACACTGGATGGTGTCACTTATCAGTGGAACACAGAGAAACTAAACAAAGGAAAAGACAAAGTCAAACTTAAAATTGACCCTAGAACATTGATTGTAGAACAATCAAGAGGCAACCTGAAAGCTCACCTATCTTAGGCTAGATTGTAGAATGGTAACTGCTTTTCTTCACTTATAAGTAAACCTTTTACTTAGAAAGACATTATTCCAGGGTCCTCCCTGGTGGCACAAGGGGTTAAGACACAACCTATGAATAGCTCCGCAGCCCCTGCACACAAGTTCAATCCCCAGCCAGGGAGTTACCCACATGGTGCGGCAGACCTCTCCTGCCTCACCCTTTGCTCCCCTCAGCAGTGTATTTCAGTAGATCCGCCTGTTCTGCTCCCCACTCTGTCTCTGGTGAGTCCTCTCACCCCCCCATACCTCTGGCCTGTACCCCAGTTCTTGTATGCATAATAAATCTTTTTAAAAAAGAAATGCTATATTGTATAAGGAGATAGCATATTTCTACGCTTTTGGTGATGAGGGTTAGATTTTCGTCAAGCCAGTTCATGGAACTGCCCTTGGCACACAGAAGCAGCATCCTGTCCTCATCCAGGAGGTGTCTGCACATCAGCCACAGTGAACAGCAGCAGACTATTATGATCTTGCTTAAGAGCAGACCACGATTCCCATCTCATCCCTATGTTAATGAGAGGTGGTAGCTTTTTATAATTGAAGATAATATCTAAAAATAATAGAAGCACCATTTTCCTATGAGCCTGGAGAGTGGGGGCTTTCTAAAGGTGAGTCAGCAATACCCTCACCCCCAAGTGACAACCATCTCTTTGTACAAGTGAAAACCACCCTGGGGTGGAAAGTCAGGATCCAGGGGGACAAGAATGAGCTCTTTAAGGCCCAGGGAGATAAGAACCAGCTCTCCCTCATGGATCAAGACCTCACTCAGCAGAGATGTCCTCAATCCCCAATGTAACTATACCTATAAAAGTCTCAAAGTGGTAATTTGGAATTGTCTACCCCCTATCCTGGGATGGGGGAAAGGCAGCCTGTATCGAACACTGAGAATATGGTGAACAGATACTGGGCACTTCGCTGGATTCACTTGACAAGAGTTCAGTGGGCACCGACTGTGAACAGGCACTATCCTGAGTGTGGACAGCCATCTAGCTAGGATGCTGCACACAGCACAGGATAAAGGATCTTTGAACAAGCACTAAAGTATTCCCAGTGCTCTGCATAAGGAGAAGCCTGTCTTGTGGGAATAAATACAAAATCTGGTGCAGTAAACTGGTCTGGCATTCAGGAAGAGTCTCTTGTGGAGATGCCAGTTAAGGTAAGACCTGAAGGAGAATAGGCATTAGTAAGCATTTATGATCAAGGAAGGGGAAGTATTTGCAGGATAAGGGGACAGCACACCAAATGCTTTTGGGGTCCAAGGCAGGGAATAAGCAGAGCCAGTGGAGCTGGAGAGAACAGAGGATTGGAGAGAGGAGAAGATGGGAATGCAGTGAGAGCACTACACCAGGCTAGGAGGCTCCAGAGCCCATAGGGAGGTAGGGTGCATCCCTGACCCTGGCTCCCATGGTTCCAGCACTGACTGAGGGCACCATCTTGGTTCACACAGGCCAGGTAGGAGAGTTAAGGCCACTTGTACAGCTTCAGCTGATGACATATGGGTAGTTGATGGATAAGGTCCCAGCATCTTTGTCTATTGGGTGGGGCAGTAGGAGGCAAGTGTCCTGCATGCTCTACTATACCCTCAACAGGCTTGTGACTCAATTGCCTGTAGGTTATCTTGCTACACAGCACACTCTTTGTTGCTGCTCCTTCACTGATGCACCCAAATTCTTGTCTTGTGGTCTGCATCTTGGGAGTAACCTCAGGCATCAGACTATTGTCCAGCCAACCTATGAGGTATTACTACCACTTCCGCATACACAAGAAATTTGAGTGAGCCATTTTTTATATACATAAGTTTACAACTGCATTATTGAATGATTACAACTCATTTCTGTTGTTCAAACCTGGAGAAGAGGGCAAGTACTTGCCTTCAATACCCCAACAAAAACCACTTAAGAGATGGAAGACCTTCTAGGTCAGTGAGATCAAAGGGTGACATATTGGCATGGATGAACACATCTTAAAACAAAAATTAAAGACAGATTCATGAGGCAGTTAATTCTCTCTGCAAATTCATACATTGCTGTAGAACAAAGACAGACGTGAGGGTCACACTGCTTTGTGTCTTCATTCCCCAAGAAAATAATTCCTTACTGCTAATTGACAAATTGGCAATCTGGTTCCATAAAACAGTCTCAGAAGGTGGGATAATTTAATCCTGCTCCCTAAAAAATGGATTCTGTCACAACGAGTTAGGAAACAATTTGGTTTCCTGGTACTGAGGCACAGGATCAGACCCTGACTCACCAATTCTCACCAAGAAAATGAATGTTCCCGGTGATGTCAGGCATTCAGCCTGGGGTCATGCCCTGATGGTGTCTTTTGAATTCACAAAGTCCTAAATCATAACAGCAGATGATTTACTGCAAGCAGAAAAGACACTGCAATGAGGAGGAAAAAGAGGTGGGATTTGAACCTTGGTATATCTGACCCCAAGATTTATAATCATTCAGCTGCTGTAACACCCAAACATCATCTGACAGGTTGGGGGAAAAAAATCTTAGACTTGGATTTTGTCATCAGCTCTGACATCTAAAAGGCAGGTGATAATTTGGGAGATCCCAATTCTCTCGAGTCCCTGTAGTAATTACCCTCATAAAAAAATGTTACTGAAATAAAAATTGCACACCAAAAATATCAAATAACTTTTAAAGGTATGATTCTGCAGGCTGTAGTATATTCAGAGTCATGCAACCTTTGTGACTATCTAATTTTCATCACCTCATACCCAGTAAGCAATCAGTCCCCATCATCCCGTGCTCAGGCCCTGACAAGCACTCACCTACCTTTGTCTCTACAGATTTGATTACTCTGGACATTTCATAGAAATGGAATCATACAATAGGTGGTCCTTTGTGAATGATTTCTTTCACTTAGCATAATGTGTCAAGGCTCATCTGTATTGTAGCATATGTCAGAACTTCATTCTTTCTTACGACTGAATAGGAACCCATTGTAAGGGTGTACCACATTTTGTTGACCGCTTTTATGGGGGGAGTGGTGGTTGTTGTCATTGGCTCATATAATACTGGACTAATTATGACTATCTCATTTGCTGAATGGTTGGCAAAACAGTGCATTCTTTCTCTGGCCAATATATAGCATGAATGAAGTTGTGGAATTTTTAATATTTATTTTTTAAATTTATTTATGCATACAAGAACAGGTTTGTAGGCCAGAGGTGTGGGGGGTGAGAGGATTCACCAGAGACAGAGTGGGGAGCAGAACTCAGACCATTATGGTGACAGTGCTGATACTTAACCCCCTAGGTCACCAGGGAGGCACAAGAATGAAGTTGTCTTAAAAACCAAACAAAGCAAGGTGGCCTCCCTGGTGGCCCAGGGGTTAAGACTCAGAATTACAACCACAAAGTCCCACCTCGGCAGCCTGAGTTCTATCCCAGGCCAGGTAGCTAACCCACATGGTGTAGCAGACCTCTCCTGTCTTGCACGCGGCTCTCCTTAGCAGTGTTTTCAGTAGATCTGCCTGTTCTGCTCCCTACTCTGTCTCTAGTGAATTCTCTCACCCCTACCCTGCATGTCTGGCCTGTACCCCAGTTCTTCTATGCAAAAATAAATAATTTTTTAATTAAAAAAAGAACTGAATAAAGCAAAAGTAATCCTCAGTGTGCACCTCTGGGGTGAGGGAAGGCATTTCACAGGTGTCCTAGAACAGAGGGACAGACTACAGAATGTGCAGAAGTAAATGTGGGTCTTTCAGACACTAAAGGACCAGAGACAACACACTGGCAGACAGATCATTCAACTCACTGATGGAAGAAATGCTGCAGACTGAGCCTACTCCTCACCATGAAGTAGAAATTCAGATCTCCAATGTAGCAGACACACCCGCAAATCTGAGTTGCATGTCACAATAAGGCGGTTCATGCTGCAGCCAAAGCCTCCACCTTCCTCACTGAAAACAGGATCTGAGCAATTTTATGTTGTCTGCTTCCAGCCCCTCCACCAATTCTTCTTAGAGAATCCTGGCATGCTCCATCAAGAATTATATATTGTGAATATGGCAGAATTATACACATACTGATGCATATAGAAATGAGATTATACATTCCAGACTGCATTTTTCTCAAACTTGTCTCTAATGTTTAACATGCTTTGTTGTGAGAAAATAACTAGAAAAAAAAAATGAACATTTCAGAAACTGATGTTGTAAGTACTATTATTTTCAAACAAAGGCATAAACAGAGAAGTAAAGACAAATGAAAACACTAAAACTTTCTCATATTTGTTTATCTTTTTTTCTAACTCTATGAACATTTCTAGATTGCAAAAATAATCTAGGTCTTTCTTGCCTCACTTCCCCTCTTATCCCTTTCAGAAGAAGTCTTAAAGATTTGTACTATTGGTTTTAGGATTTATGTGTGTGGTGGAAGGAATTTTACAAAGGAGCTCCTAGTGTCTTGTTGGGTAAGTGATTATCAGGCTTTTCTGCCCTCTTGCCATTGGAATAATGATGGAACCCTGCGGTCCTGAGTGCATGCCTGATGGCAGGCACCTGGAGTGGGGTGTGGGCATACGTAGGTGGGGACACCTGGGCTGAGATTGGCTTATAAGGGTGGAAACATGGGGACACCAGTAAGAGAAGGAAGAAACGAGCAGAGAGAACGAGAACGCTGGAGAGCCCAGAAAGAGTGAAGATTCGCCAGGGGCTTGGAGGCCTGCCAGACTCCTGTCCCCTGGTACCCATGCATGCCGTGTACCTGGTAAACTCAATAAATGCCTGGAAAAGCCACCGAGGGGTCCAGGACTCCTCCTTTACCCATCTACATAGGTTCATAGAGATCTTGCACTGTGGCCTTCCTGCCCTACAGTCTGTACCTTTGTATTGATTGAGAACGTTATATGCCAAAGACTTTGTGCACTAACAGTCCTATTTAACATGTGTGTCTCTCCAAGTAGAGACAGAATAGAGCAAACTATCTAGGTGACTGACAAGGAAAGTTAAGCTAATTAGCAGCTTAGTTTACCCAGGGACACTTGGGATGTATGGCTGGCATGGACTCTCCTAACACTTTAAATCCCTTCTCATCAACTCAATTAAGCAAAACATTGGGAGAGCACCAGGTGCTGGGTCTTCCCTAAACCCCAACACTGTTAGAAGCCTTTTGTGTAAACAGCAATATTTCCCTCCTGCTAAGCGATGATATATGTGTTTTTGCCAATGCCCAAGTGTTGAGAAAAAAGAACTGCTTGCAAATCCTCATTAAAACAATTAAATTTTGCCGTTAGCACAAATACATAGAAAAGTCTGTGATTTGGCAGTGGAGATAGTTAATGAAGCATTTAGAATCAGATCAGTTATTGTTATTTAACATTTAAATGGCACATTACAATTGCAAAATGCTGCATCATCGAATTTATCATTATTGGTGGCTTGGGACTTCCTGTTCACAAAGCCAATCCAAACTTCTGCTGGTGAGCAAGGCTTTGTCACAGCACCTCTGGGAAAGAGTCCACAGGAATTCTAAATCTGATTCATTAACAGTCAGAGAAGTGCAGAAGAAATGCTGTGATACTGGAAATGAGAAAACCTGCAGACTAGGGCTATTGCTGAACATAAAAGTTGTGCCAATTTCCTTTATCTTTGTGAGCCTAAAACAAAGGTGGGGAAAGGTCACTGTCTGGGGGCACTCACGGGTGCAGTGACAACTTCAAAACACTCAGGCTCAGAGAACAACAATAGGGTTTATTTAACAAACAGGAGATTGTGGAAACAGAATCTCCGAGACCACAAATGGCCAGCTGTCTCAACCCAGATAGTATCTGCAGTGTCCTCGAGTCCAAACAAAGGCTGCTCAGGCAAGAAGTTGCTGTCCCTTCAATGAGGGCCTGGAGCTGGTGGCACACCAGAAAGCAGTGGACCAGGATCCAACTCAGTGGCAGCAGTAAGGGCTTACAGGTAGGGTTGCTGGGGTAACACCACAGCAATAGTCAAAAGTCCAGGCTGCACAACACTAGATGCCAGACAGGACAGTGCCAGACTCAACAGCACTGGGAAGTGGTGCCAAATGATCAAAAACTGTGGACAGCAATCAAATTGGCTGGACACAGAGTGCTGATCACTGTTCAGCAATGCTGGCTGCAATGGTAGTGACAGCCAGTACTGGTCACCAGGAGGTGGTGTCAGAGACACCAGTATTATAGCTCTTTGGGGACCATTGGGATAAACCAATAGCAAACAGCTATTTGAGACATTATGCCTATGCTGATGTGCTCTTTGCAGGTGATGTCAGAGGCAGGGTAGGAAGCAGGGACAGCAGCCAGGTCTCTGCAAAGGTCTACTGAGATCTGGAAACCTGCAAATGTCTTGGAGTCTGCAAAGTACTGCAAAGTTCTGCTAAATCCCACAGAGGTCATCTGCTGAATGTTCTTCAAAGGTAATTTGCTGAGTTCTCCAAGCTGGCTCCTGTTCTGTCTTACATCTTCTTCAGGGTGTCCACCCTGCATGCCTGATTAGACTGTTTTTCAATTCTAACTATTCGATTAGTGCCAGTTAAGAACCTGTCAACTCACTCCACTTTCCGTCTGAATAATGAGCTCAAAGCCTTAAATAGCAGCTGGAGAGCTTGAACCTGACTGATCCACTGAGATCAATTCTGATTGTTCCATTTACCATACTGGCACCAGATACAAAAGAGGAAACCCTGATGGCCTGCCCTAGTGTCGGAGCAGGATTGTGTGCTGGTGGGCTCTGGGATCTCCAGCCAGATTCACTCTCAATGCAGTCAGAAGCACACTGTACCTAGGGCCCCACCAGCGAGGGTGGGTGCGGCAATATTGGGACACAGATCTCAGTGGTTGCACGGTAGGCTGTATTTGATGCCTACCCCGCTGGCCTCTCTTTCTATAGCTTCAGGGAGTTGCAGCATTAGTGCTTCCACAGTAGGCCCAATGCTCCTCCCAAAGGCCCTGAACCAGGGGCTGTGGGACGTGGGGATTTCCTCCACTATTTGGAGTCCATGTGGCTTTGGTGCTCAATCCTGGTTGGCCCTAAGAGAGAAGTAACCTGCAGATGGCAGCTAATTTCCATGTGCTACTACTTGAGCAACAAGGCCACTGAAATAAATCCCTATCTTAGTTTTAAATAAGACGCTGTGCCTGGAAGCTTCTTCGGGAATAGTCCCATGCTATTCACCATCACTAACTCCACACTTTAATTGCCTTTACTACCAACACCACTATATTCAACACCATCACTACCACTATCTTCACTACCATCACAGCCACCATAATCAACCACCATCACTACCATAGCCCTCTCAAACAGCCATCACCATCACCACCATCATAGTCCCCACTGCTACCACCACCACCAGGAGTTGGCAAATACAGCCATAGGACAGTGCAAGACCTGTGTTTACACAGGCAACAACCAAGGATACTTTTTATATTTTTTTAAAGATTTATTTATTTATTTATACAAGCACTGGGTACAGTCAGAAGCACGGGAGGGTGAGAGAATTCACCAGAGCCATAGTGGGGAACAGAATAGGCAGAAAGACGAAGCACACTGCTGAGGGGAGCAGCAGGTGACAGGAGAGGTCTGCGCGCCATGTGGGACCCTCGCCTGGAGGCCGGGGATTGAACAGGCGCCGCAGAGGCTGCGGGCAGCTTCACAATCCAGTGTTCAACTGCTGCACCACCGGGGAGGCCCACTTTTTACATTTTGAAAAGGATGAGAAAGAAGTATATTCCATGGGATGTGAAAAATATAAAAAATTCAAACATCAGTGGCCGGGAATAGTTTCAATGGCCCGCACCCACATTCATTTATTCACATAAATCTTTGGCTATCCTGCATTCCAAGTTAAGAAGTTGTGGCAGGAGTCATATTGTTTATATTTATTATCTGTATTTTCACAGAAAAGAGTTGACTGATTCCTGACCATTGCCCCAGCCATACTACCACCACCAGCAATCACCAACACCACAATTACATTTTCATCATCACTACCAATGCCACCACAGCCATCAGCACAAGTAATGTCACACCTTTCACTGCCATCAATGACAATGACAACTCCATCCTCACCCACACATCACTCTGTGTTTGGAGCTTTGAAGCCTGCACATGTGGTCAGAGTTCAGTGACAAGACATTGACTATAGACACAGACTCAAGCAAGAAGTCTGCCTACCTACTGGTGAGTGAGAGAGAGAAAGAAGTCCTTGAAACGATTTTTGTATCTAAATTCTCGCGGTATTCAAGGGTGCTATGGGAGTAAGAATTTCCAACCATAAATCTGCATTCACACATACACAAAAGTTCACACTTCCAGTGTGTCCTCAAAAGTTTAGTTGTATACTTAGAGTATTTTAGAATGGGAATCCCATCACTGAGATTCTTGACAGAAGCAAATGCAAAATCTTTCTGAAAGAATGTGTTAAAGATAGGTCTCAGAAATCTTCCATAGATAATGTTAGAAGGAACTTGAGTTTGGAAACTCAAGAATAAATAATGCACAATTAGCAAGGGTGAGCAAGAATACCACCAAGTTAGATCATAATGAGTACATATATTGATATTAACAGATATAGATTAGAAAAATGAACGGCGTAAATATGTTAAAAAAATAAAGGCTTACAACTTTAGGAATAAAAATGCATTTATAAAATTAAAACTTCAATGGAGGGGCTCCCCAATTGCAGAGTGGGTTGAGCACCACGCTGTGAGGCTTTCTGCAACCTTTGCAGTGTGGGTTCCATCCTGGCTCGCTAGTGAGGGTCCCACATGGCGCGGCAGACCTCTCCTGTCCGCGCCTGCTGCTCCCCTCAGCAGTGTATTTCTGTCATCTGCCTGTTCTGCTCCCTGCTTTGCCTCTGTTGAATCGTCTCACCCTCCCATGGCTCTGGCCTGTACCCCAGCTCTTGTATAAAAATAAATAAATCTTTAAAAAATAATCGAAAATAAAACTTCAATGGACAGACTGTTAGTACTGACATTCAAGTTGACTAGATGCTCTGAGAATTTTCTCACTACAGAGGAAGACTGGATTAGAACACACTCTGAGACATTGTTGGTTGTAAAGGAAAATCTCCAATGATTATTGTTTCCCACTAAAAATTACTGAAAGGGACAGAGTTGCATAGAGTTAGAATGCCAACAGTAACCATGATTGTAAATTATATAATCTTGGTTAGGAGACATAATGGAGAAGCTGAGATTGAGTCCCTATTCTCAGGTGAGATTTTTATGGAAGTGGTGGCAAATGTAAGCATGAATTAGAGTCACCTGGCAGGTTTGTTAAACATGGATTGCTAAGTTCTACCAGCAGAATTTCTGGTTCAGTGGTGTGGGATCCAAGTATTTTCTTTTCTAAGAATTTCACAAGTAATGCTGATACTGCTCCCCCAGGGCCCATACATTGACTACCACTGTTCTGTAGGTTTTAACATAGTGTCAGAGAAGTGGGGACCCCCTACCTACAAACAGAATGGACTTCTTCAGTGAAGCCCCCAAACTTAACCATTAAAGATAAACTAATGAACTGACAAAGATCAGCCTGCACAAAAGACTGTATGTCACTGTCAGTGATTCAGTAGGAAAACAAAATGGCTTTGGACATCAAAGACTTCAGCTATCAGAGTAGTAAGGATATAAAACAATTATTTAGAAGATATTTAAAGAAATAGTTATAGAATTTGGAAAATTATTTCTATATATTATGTAAATTTAAACGCATAAATAGACATATTTAAACATAAAGAAGTAACAAGAGATTATCAGAAATAAATAGAAACTGAAAATATTTCAAATTTAAAAACATTAAAAAATCCAATTGAAGTAAAAACACAACAGAAGGATTAAAATTTAAAAGCAGAATAGAGATAACTGAGGAAAATAATGCAAACTAGGTCCTCCGTGGTGGCGCAGCGGTTGAGCGCTGGACTGTGAAGCTGCCCGCAGCCTCTGCAGCACCAGTTCGATCCCCGGCCACTAGTGAGGGTCCCACATGGTGTGCAGGCCTCTCCTGCCGCCCGCTGCTTCCCTCAGGAGTGTACTTCATCGGTCTGCCTGTTCTGTTCCCCTCTCCGGCTCTAGTGAATTCTCTCACCCTCCCATGCTTCTGACTGTACCCAGTTCATGTATAAATAGATAAATAAATCTTTAAAAAAAATGCAAACTAGAAAATAGCTGTGGGGAAAATATTTAGGATGCATTATTAATAGAAGAGGAAATAGAAAACATAAGCCTGCTCAGAATAAGAAGGTTTAACCTACTAGCAGGAGTCCCAGAGACAAGAAAGAATATTGGGGAGAAGAAATACATAGGGGGATGACACCTGAGAAATTTTCAGAACTCATAAAAAACAGAAATCCAACAATGGAACAAACAGAGCTATGCTGATGGACAGGAAGTTCAAAGGAGATATTAAAAGCAGTCACAGGAAGAGCTCACAGTCTACATGGCAACAAAAATTAAGGATGAGAGCAGACATCCAGCAATAATGGAAGCCAGAAGACACTGTACTAACATCTCAATATATTGAGAGAAGTTAACTGTCAACTGTGTAAAAGACAAAATTATCTTTAAAGAATGAAGTGGAATAAGACATTTACTGATAGATTTAAAAACTAAAAGACTTAAAGTAAAAGGAATCCTGCAAGATGCACTTCAGGAAGAAGAATGCTGGCTGATGGCCTGAGGGTCAAAGACTGATTGTGAGCAGCTAAAGCAACAATATGTTTATAAATTCAAATCAATATCATCTATATACCAAAAAAACACACTAAATTGTGAGTTTGAAAAGTATTTAACACTGAAAAATAACATCATGTAAATCAGGAGGTATATGATTTTAAGATCTTTTTAATAATCTAGAAGTTTCTTAAATTATTCAGTTTTAGAGTAAAATATGTATGGGTAAATTACAGGGATAACAACCTAACCAATGGTGATAGACATTTTAAGCCAGTGGGGAGAAGAAAGGAAATACTAAAAAATAACAATAATAAAGCAAGACAAGATAAAAAATAAAAGTAAAAAATTAAGATAATAGCAGCAAGCAAAAAAAAATCAGTATCAAAATAACAGAATTCAGAATAGTCATACATTCATTAAAATAGCCATAAAATGCTATCTGCTAGAAATGCCAAGGTCGGGGTGGGTGGCATACATCTAGACTTTGGTGAGATTTCCAGAGATATTTTTCCTGTTAGGTCAATATTTAGATTGGACTCACCATTGTTGGTACTTATTATGATAGCAATAATCATCAGGAAATTAAAAAAATAGTTTTATTACTTAGAAGTCCTGGAAATTGCATAGCATATTTAAGGCATAGTAAAGTTATAGGGAAAGGAGAGAGAGGAAGAGAAGGATCAAATGAGAAGCACACACAGGTCTAAGGTGCTATTTTTATTGAGTTTGAGCACAGGTGAGGTTGAGCATAGGGTTTCACTGGTTTATAGTTTGTTGATAAGTTTAAAATATTGAATTGGAAATTTAAAATGTGGGATAGGGTCTCCCTGGTGGCACGGCAGTTGAGCGCCGCACTGTGAAGCTGTTCACAGCCTCTGCAGGGCGGGTTTGATCCCAGCCAGCCGACGAGAAATCCCACATGGTGTGGCAGACCTCTCCTGTCTCGCCCACTGCTCCCCTCAGCAGTGTGTTTCTTGAGTCTGTCTGTTCTGTTACCCGCTCTGTCTCTGTTGAATCCTCTCACCCTCCCACGTATCTGGCCTGTACCCCAGTTTTTGTATAAATAAAAAATAAATCTTTACAAAAAATATAAAATAAAATGTGGAATAAAAAACAAAAGAAGTAAAGGGGAAAGACACGAGTCAGTCCTAACTGACTAGTTATCTCTAGCAACCGGGATCTAGAAAAATAAAGGCACCAAAGTGAGAGAGGCAGTCTGGTCATATCTAGTCACATGGCTGGCCTTGTGTTTCTTAAAGTGAAAGTCTTTGAAGTGAATATCTTGGCAGCAAAACTTAAGTCAGGCAATTGCATTACAAAAAGAAAAATCAACTGTCAGAATTTATGCCACACATAGTTACAAAATAATAAGTGTTCCAATTATCAACTCCTATGTACTTAATTAATTCCTACAGTAGCATTCAAAACAAAATTGATAGAATTATAGGGATAATGTGACATCCCTTTCACTAAAACTGGGTACTTCAAAAACTCAATTATGCTAGGAAATACCTGCACCAACAATAAGAAAGACAGAGAATATTTAATAAGCAAGTAAGTTAATAATTATTTTTAAGCAAATGAGCAGATATAAACTCTGCATTCAACAGGTAGAGAACAGAGTTTCTTCTAGGCACACCTTCTTTTTAATAAAAGAGTTATTTTTATTTATGCACAAAAGAACTGGGGTGCAGGCCAGGGTGTGGGAAGGTGAGAGAATTCACTAGAGACAGAGTGGGGAGCATAACAGGCAGAATGACTGAAATACACTGCTGAGGGGAGCAGCGGTGAGACAGGAGAGGTCTTCTGAGCCATGTGGGTCAACTCCTTGGCCAGGGATCGAACTCATGCTGCAGTGGCTCCCAGACAGCTTCATAGCACTGACTTTAATCCCTGCACCACCAGGAAGGCCCTAGGCACATATTTTCTTTGTTTTTCCCTCTGTACCTGTCATTTCAACCCATCCTCCATGCTTCTTTCCCTTCTTTCCAAAAGCTGATCAAGTACTATGTCATAAAGTATCAGCAAACTTTAAATAATCAGTATCTTAGAGACCAGTGTCCTAAATCATAACATAGCTGATAGATAAATTAATAAATTTGATGAAAACCAGACTGATTTGGAAATGAATAAAAGAGAACTAATTGTTTTCTTAATAACCATCGAATCAAAGAAGAATCACAACAAAATGTAAAATTATCTAGAACTGAATCATATTGAAAAGTACTTATCAAAACAAGCTACATATCAAAATCTAGGCGAGTAAGTGAAGCAAATACTTGGAAACATGTAGCCTTACATGTATATGTTAGGAGAGGAAAGGCTGAAAATTAATGAGGTAAAACTCATTAATAAATCAGCTAAAATATGGGCCTCCCCAGTGGCGCAGCGGGTTGAATGCAGCTCTGTGAAGCTGTCCGCAGCCTCTGCAGTGTGGGTTCAATTCCCAGCCGGCCAGGGAGATTCCCACATGGTGCTGCAGACTTCTGCCTCTCCAGCTGTTCCCCTCAACAGTGCCTTTGGTCTGTCTGCCTGTTCTGCTCCCCACTCTGCCTCTGGTGAATCCGCTCACCCTCCTGTGCCTCTGACCTGTACCCCAGTTCTTGTATAAAAATAAATAAATCTTTAATAAATAAATAAATAAATAAGCTAAAATAATAATAGTAATAGTAATAATAATAAGAGAAAATAAATGTGGCAGGTGGACTTATAGATAAGATCAGAAACTAGTGAAATAGAAAGCAAAGATACAACACAGAGTCACTGATGCCAAAAGTTTGTTTTTTGGGAAAAAACTCTGATGAAACTGATTAAAGAGAACAAGGGAACAGAAAGTGTCCATGATGGAGCTGTGCTTCTGATTCAAGAGGGAGGACTGGACCCACATTAGTTTCCTTCCCTCTCTTGAATATCTCTTAGACGTTAGTAAAAAAATAAAAGACCTTTGTAGAAGAGAAATAGCAAAAAAAAAATGCTTAACAAAGTAGAGAATTTAACAAAGCCATACTGGATGAAGAGCTCAGCAAATAGCTGGAAGAAAGAAAGCAGGTGACTGTGGTGAGGAATAGACACCTGGAATCCTGAGAGGACATGGACTGATAGCAGCAGAGGGCTCAGGCAGTACCAGACTTCTCCAGACCTGTGCTGGAGAGACAAGAGGGTAATGCCTTTGAAGCGGGGAGCAGAAAATGTTTAAATTATGAGCTGAACCTAGTAATTATTCAAGAATGAACAAAAACAAAAACAACAGTAAATAATTTCAGTACTCAGAATTATTTCACACATACCCTCTCTAAATAAATAACTTAGACATTTACTCCAGGAAAAAATTATAGTGGAAACCAGGGAAGCGGTTAGTCAGGGATAAAAGGAACAATGAATTATTCCAGAAATGAATAAAAGAAATCCTTGTACACCAGCTGTCCTCCAATCACTACAAGAATGTGGGTCCACAAGGGACACGCATCTTCATGAACAGGAAGGACAGGGCAGGCAGAGACCCAGAAGATACTATGATGCTGGAAACACCAAGCAAGTTTTCCCCTTGATGTTAAAAGAATGTCATTTAGAAACTCCAGAAACACACACACAACCAGGAAAATGACAAGAATTCCAAATTAAAAAAAAAAAAAAAAACAGCAACAAAATTTCTCATCATTTGAACAGTTAGGGAATGCAAAACATAGAACCCATTTGAATTAGATACTAGTAATCATTTTCCTCTTCTGGTAAAGGGGATCATGATTCAAAAAGACCAGTGCAGGGAAAATACTATTGTGTCACTACAATTTGGGCTTATGGTTACTTAGTCATGTTTATGTAAGTTTATAAAAGGGTAATTGTTTAACAATTTAACATTTGGAACTTACACAGTTAAAATTCCATGCTCTTACAAGTTACCAATCCTAAATTATTGTCCTCAGTATCAGTATCATCATCATCTTAATTATCATCATTTTGGCCATAAATCATAGTGTATTTCCCAAATGCTAGCAAGTTGCTAAAATTTTTATAAGAATTATTCTAGTTAAAATAAAAATACCCAGTAACATAGGTATTGCTGATATCTTCATTTCATTGATGTGGGAACTATGGCACCAAAAAGTTAATAACTTGCTGAATATTTTTCACCTATAAGAAAAGGAGGATCAGATTTGATACCCAAGAAGCCTGATTTTTTTTTAAAGATTTATCTATTTATTTATACAAGCACTGGGTATAGTCAGAAGCGCGTGAGGGTGAGAGGATTCACCAGAGCCAGAGAGGGGAACAAAACAGGCAGACTGATGAAATACACTGCTGAGGGGAGCAGCGGGCACGGCAGGAGAGGTCTGCGCACCATGTGAGACCCTTGCTGGCGGCCGGGGATGGAACCGGCGCTGCAGAGGTTGCGGGCAGCTTCGCAGCCCAGCCCTCAACCACTGTTCTACAAATGGAAGTCCCAAGAAGCCTGATTTTAGGATCTGACTCAGCCACTAAGCTAGACTCAGTTACTCTAATGTAAAAAGCAGGAACATAGCCGATTTCAATGGGAAGAAAAACAGGAAGGAGGGAAGAAGAGTGAGCAGCATACCATCTGTAGCCTTGTCCAGCATGGTGGCAACACAGAAGACTAATGACATTCATTTAAAGATATAATAGCAACCAATGAAAGAACTAAAAATTATGCAACCCCGAAAATTTGGGGGGATACAAAGTGATAGAAGTTTGAGTAAAATACATTCTAAGCTGAACTAGCTAAATTCTACCCTTTCAAAGCAGAGGCACATAGGACAGAATCTAAAGTCAACAGATCAAGAAACAACTGGGTGAATCTAGCAGTCAAGTTATAGTCATAATTGTTAAAGTGAAAGGTGGACAAGAATTACCCCTGGGCAGAAGAGCCAAACAGACACTTCTCCAAAGAGGAAATGCAAATGGCAACAGGTATATGAAAAAATGTTCAACATCCCTTATAATCAGGGAAATGTAAATCAAAATCACAATGACATACCACCTTACACCAGTGAGAAAGACACATATGAAAAAAAATTAGTAACAACAAATATTGGTGAGGATGTGGAGAAAAAGGAACTCTTCTATGCTGCTGGTGGGACTGCAAACTGGTCCAACCACTATGGAAAGCTGTGTGGCGGTTCCTCAGTCTACTACACATGGAGCTACCATATGATCCAACAATTCCACTCCTAGGAATCTACCCAAAGGACACAAAAACATTAATTAAAAGGATACTTGCACCCCTATGTTTATTGCAGCACTATTTATAATAGGTAAGATACAAAAACAACACAAAAGCCCCAAAACAGATGATTGGATCAAGAAGATGTGGTATATATACACAATGGGATACTATTCAGCAATCAAAAATGATAAATTCATGCCATTTGCTGTAACTTGGATGGAGCTGAAAGGGATTATGTTCAGTGAAATAAGGAAGTCAGAAGGAAAAAGAAAAAAATATTGAGTGGTTTCATTTATAGGATGAATATAGTAAAAACAAATAAGGGATCAGGAAAAAAATTAGTAATATATTAAAAAACAAAATTAATATGTGACTATAAATCGGAGACATTCTGCAAGGGAGGAGGAGGGAGAGAGATCAAAACAGGGGAGGGAAGAGCACAAGGGACTATGGTGATGGTACATGGGTGAATTGGTGGTGGGAATTTTATGGGGACTACACCTGAGAGGAGAAAGCAAATACTGCACAAAAATGAACAATGATGTAAAATACATATAAATATATTTTTTAAAGATTTATTTATTTATTTATACAAGCACTGGGTATAGTCAGAGGCACAGGAGGGTAAGAGAATTCACCAGAGACAGAGTGGAGAGTAGAAAAGGCAGAGTGGTGAAGCACACTGCTGAGGGGAGCAGTGGGTGGAGGGAGAGGTCTGCGCGCCATGTGGGGTCCTCACCCAGCAGCCGGGGATCGAACTGGCGCTGCAGAGGCTGCGGGCAGCTTCGCAACCCAGAGCTCAACCGCTGCGCCACCAGGAAGGCCCTATATAAATATTTTTTTAAGAAAGAATTACCCCTGGGAAGGAGGCATGGGATGCATTAGCTGTTGAGAGGGGAAGTTTGAAATTTTTATTACTATCTTTGTGTATTACTTAATATTTTTAATTCCTTTATTATCTTGCCCAAAGTAATCATACATTTTTTAAAAATCACTTCATTAAGGGGAATTGTGCATGTTTGTGGGAATGAACGATGACAGTCTTGCAGAAAACAGTTTGTCAGTTCCTCAAAAATTAAATCAAGAATGATCATATCACCCAGCAATTCCACTTCTGGGGTTATAACCAAAATAACTGAAAAGGCAGGATCTCAAAAGGTACTTGTATACCTGTGTTCATAGCAGCATATTAGCCATAAATGGAAGCAAACTAAGTGTTCATCAGTGTATGGATAGATAAGCAAAATGGGATAAAATCATACAGCACAATATTATTCATCCTTAAAAAAGAAAATTCTGCCCCATACTACAACTTTGATGAACCTTAAAGACATTATGCTAAGTGAAAAAAGCCAGACACAAAAGGACAAATACTGCCTGATTCCTCTTACATGAAGTACCTGGAACAGTCAAATTCACAGACACAAAAAGCAGAATTGTGGTGGCCAGGGCAAGGGGAAAGAGAGGAATTAAGAGTGATTAATGGGAATAGAGTTTCTGTTTAGGAGGATGAAAAAGTTTTGGAGTGTATAGTGGTGACAATTATACAAGTATGTGAAAGTACTTAATGATGGAAATGCATACTTAAAAATTATTAAAATGGTCCTCCCTGGTGGCACAAGGGATTAAGGTGCAACCTATTATGCTATCCATAGCCACTGCAGCACGAGTTCAATCACCGGCCAGGGAGTTACCCACATAGCACAGCAGACCTCTCCTGACTCTCCCGCAGCTCCCCTAAGCAGTGTATTTCAGTCAATCTGCCTGTTCTGTTGCCCACTTTGTCTCTGGTGAGTCCTCTCATCCCCCACACCTCTGGCCTGTACCCCAGTTCTTGTATGCATAGATAAATCTTAATTTTTTTAATTAAAATAGAAAATTGCATGTTATATATATTTTCCACAATAAGAAAAATCACTTTCCTCAAAAGGGAAGTAATGACATTGTCATAAAAACCTAAAAAGTAACTTTGAGCTTATTGGTATTTAATACAAATTGGAACTTTCACTATTTTCTAGAAAACACAAGAACCTTAGATCATATTTATTATGGTTATAAATTCTCAATTAATTACTAATGTTGTCCTTATTTTAAATTATATAATATACAATGTAAAAGAAAATATATGTATTAAATATACATTAAACTATAATAATTCATTATTATTGGTTTATGCAGTCAACATTGATTTAGATGTAACATATACACACTGATGCGCTCAAGGAAAAACCTTATCATATTTCATTAAATTTCAGAAGCCATTGATTCTAAGAAGCATTCCTATTTTAGAATTTTAGAAATGCAAAAATGAAAAAAGAATATGCATGTTAAAATTAGAGAAATAAAGTAATAAATAGAAAATTAATGAAAAAAAAATAGAACCTCAAAATCTAACCCAGAAAATCCTTTAGAATGAGTTAGTTACTAAATGGGGTTTCACTGGTATAATTTCAAACTGTTTTGTGTGGTAGTGGAGGTAAGGTTTGATGTCTACAGGTATGTGTGTCTATGTGCATGTCTGTGTTTGTGTGTCCATGTGTATGTCTGTGTTTATGTGTCTGTGTGCGTGTACGTGTGTGTGTATTTGTGTGTAGGGGAGAGATAGAGGGAGGGATAGATAGCCAGGGTGGGAGGAGGAGGGAAGAAGGAAAGGTGGAGAGAAAGGGGGGAAGAGGAGGGAGAAAGAGAGAAATCCACAGTGCACTTAGGGTTCCAGTAGACTCAGATTTTCATGACAAATATAAACTGTCAAAGGATCAGGGAGCCACGTGGCTGTCTGACTCTGTGTCAACATAAAGAAGGAAAGATACAGTACAGGACAGATATGAATCATCTTTTACTAGGATTCATTCCAAGGAAAAAAATTGCAAGAATACGCTTCTTCTTTTCCCAAGTTCACAGAAATGAATTCAAAAGTGAGCATGGTCAGCTTATCATCCACAGAGTAAATCATCTACCATAAGTTACTTAGGATGCAACAGAAGTATTTCAAGTACCCACAGAAAATGGTAGAGTGATTTACTTTTCATATGCAACGGGGTTTTACCAAACTTGAGAAATGCTAAAAGAAAAGAAAAAAGAAACTAAAACATTCTGTTAGTCCCTCAAATTTTTCCTATTAACTAAGAGTTTCTTCAATATAGAAACACATTTTTTTTTATTACAAACATTCATAAATGAAAGCATAATCTCAGACTGCGTCCACGGCTCACCTCCTAATTATTTGATGTAATAAGCTCTCAGTCGGCTTCCGGAACCTCTACATGATAAGCAGAGAGCCAGCTCAGCCTAAGAAGTACGCACGCCCATAGCTGAAATTAATTCACCAGCGTTCTGACACTGAGAAAGTGACTCACATTTCCATCCAGCATTCTGATATGCTAATAATGCTAATCTTATGTTTCTTCTTGTGGCCATTTACTCTCCAGTTACTCTCTGCCAGTCAGTGATGGCTTTCACATATTTAATGAAACCCGAGAAACACAAATTAGGATAAAGTGCCGGCTCCAGGGAACCCGCTGCCCAGCCTCAGTTGGCTCCAGGGTGTGTCTGGACACTAACAAATTTTAGAGGACACTGACAAAGGTTAAAGGTTAGACACTGACATAGGTGGACAGGGTGGGGATGGTCCCCAGCCCAGGGCACCTGACTGCTCTGTTACTTTTGTTACATTGCCAGCAGATGGGAACTGTTTTTTTTTTTTTTTTTTTTTTTTTTAAGGTGAATTGCTTAATGTTCTGTGCACTGTGTTTTACAGTGAAAACACAGAGTTAAGAGATACACTCAAGCAGTGAATATAGAAATGAGTCACATATATGACAGCTTTCTGGTTCTCATGAATAAAATCTCTGCACGAAGTTAGAGGCTGGGCAAAACCACCAGGCAGCTACTCCTTAGGGGCTTCAGAAGAGCTGAGCTTTCTTTTGGAACAGGAACCTGTCTTTGACAGAAAGCAGTTTTCTGAAAGTTTAGCTAAGTCCCAAGAAGTGAGAAAATGGAAAATCAGCTAGCTGCTGAATGTGTTTCCAACTAGGCATGGAGAATCCTTATAGACCATGTTTTTGCATAAGGAATCTACCATGGCATAAGAATTGCCTAAGTCTTCATTTTTTAAAAAAGATTTATTTATTTATGCACACAAGAGGTGGGGGTGGGCCAGAGGTGAGGGGGATGAGAGGATTCACCAGAGACAGAGTGGGGAGCAGAACAGGCAAATCCACTGAAATACACTGCTGAGGGGAGCAGCAGGCGAGAGAGGAGAGGTCTGCTTCACCATGTGGGTCACCTCCCTGCCTGGCTGGGAAATCTAACATGTGCCATAGCAGCTGGTCACAGCTTGACAGCACTGTCTTTAACCCTTGTGCCATCATGGAGGCCCTCTGTCTTCACTTCTGAGCAGTGCCCCTGACTTACCAATGGTAATCACAGTCCTGTCTGGTTCTTTGTCTCCTGAACAGGGATTACTGAGCTCTCCAAGTGCTAACTTGTGTGTCTCGGTAGTATCACATCCAGAGCTGCTCCCTACATAGTTGCTGGTAAGAATCATTTAGCATGAGCCCCCATCCTTTGAGAACTGTTCCCCACTGATGATACTCCCAATAGTACATGCAGTCCCTTTGACTTGTAACCACAGCTAAAGGCAAGCAATCTCATTTGACTATAGGTGTGCTCCTAGTGGTGGGTTTTGACAGAAATGAACCACAAAAAATACAAAAATAGGCACCATATAATGCAAGATCATAAATGTCAGCACAGGGATGAAGTGATAGTATTAGTAACAAACTAAAGATTATAAAGATGGTATATATCTCCTTTCCCCAATTTCTAACATATTCCATTCCTGCAGAAACACGCCCTGGTGTTATCAGATCTTCAAACTTCTCAGAAGAAATCTGCTTTAAGCACTGAAGCAGACTACACGATTTAAAACCTAAAACAAAGTATCCAAGCATGTTGCGTAATGGTCAAAGATTCCTTTAAGGCAGAGTTGAGCTCATAAGAAGGAAAATCTTCAGGGGCAAAAATTAAAATGAGAAGTAAAATATAGAATCTAAAACCCAAGTTACTGCTGTTGCATTCTTGAGGTGAGAAGCCAGTATGGTAAACAAAGCTTGGGTCTTAGAGACCATGTAGTGAGAGGAGACAAGGCCTGGGGTCTTCTCAAGAAGGGAGTAGAGGGCCTCCCTGGTGGTGCAGCGGTTGAGCGCGGGGTTGCGACGCTGCCCGCAGCCTTGCAGCGCCGGTTCGATCCCCGGCTGCTCCCCGGCCACTGGAGGAGGGTCCCGCATGGCGCGCAGACCTCTCCTGCCGCCCGCTGCTCCCCTCAGCAGTGTACTTCGGTCCTTCTGCCAGCTCTGCTCCCCGCTCTGGCTCTGGTGGATTCTCTCACCCTCCCGCGCTTCTGACTGTACCCAGTGCTTGTATAAATAAATAAATAAATCTTAAAAAAAAAAAAAAAAAAAAAAGAAGGGAGTAGAAATTGAGACCTCAACAGGAACTGAGGGGGTGGTCACATCCAGTGAAAGTGCTCTAGAATTACTCTGCTCAAAAGTGCAGTGGAAGGGAAGAGCAGGGATGGGCCATTTTGTCTGAGACAGAGCAGAGTTCTCTGCTGAAACTCTATGTCATGTGGAGCTGAGGTGTGATATTTTTTGAAATTTTATTCTTTGCAATGTCAGAAACCTCCAAACTGTAAAATTAACATAAAAAGTGGTCTTACGTTACTGATCCCTGGGGTTCCAGTCAGACACACACTTTCACCTCAGGAAATCCTCAACCAGAATTTTCACTGTGGAGCATCACAATTCAAAGACTTAAAATTTGCCAAGAGACAATCATGAACTTGAGTCAGTAGACAGAGATAATGGAACTACAGATAATGGAACATTGAGACAGTAGTGATAAAATAATTCTCTTTTTTTGAAGAGAATATCTTGAAAATAAGACATTCAAAACAAGAAGGAACTAAACCCACATAAGAAAAAATACAAAAGACAAGGTAAATTGGAATTTCCTAAAATAAAAATCAATATTGAATTAAAACATGATGGGTGAGTTAAAGAGCAAACTGGAAGTATCTTAAGAGAAAATTAATAAACTAGAATATGGAACTGGTCATGCTACCCAGAATTCAGTATAAGATGGAAAATATGGAAGATAGATTAAAAGGCAGGAAGTTAAAAATGAGAATTTCCCTCAATTAACTAATAAAAATTCTGAAAGAACAGAGTGGGAGTTCCAGAATGAAAAAATATTAAGGGTGGGAAGAGGAAATAGCTAAAAAGATTTGATAATCTATTAGAGCTAGTGAAAAGATATGAATTTACAGATTCAGAAACATAATGCAAGGTAAATGATATCAATTTCACACCTATATATCTTATAGTAAAACTATAGAAAAACATGCTTTTAGTCAGAGATAATATTTTAGATAACTCATAGGAATACAGCAACTCAACAGTAGAACTTCACAACAGTAGCCATAGAAACTATAAAAAAAAAAAAAATCAAAAAACTCAAAGTGCCTGAAAGGGAAAACACTTTCAACCTAGAAGTCTGTACCTAGTTAAACCACAACTCACAAAATAGAACAAAATGCACTTGGCCAAAGAGTGAGAGAATGAACCACAAACACACCTTCATTAAAAGCACAAGTAAATTCTGCCCCCAGACAATAAGAAATTTATCAGAAAGTAGAAATGAGATGCAAGACATTGGTAAGTGAGATACATGAATAAACACTAATATGCACTAACTACAGAAAATAATGGGAACAATCATGGCAATATTTTAATAACCCAGTATTATGAAAATGAAAAGGAACTAAATCCTGAAGGATAATATCAAAAAGGAAGAGGATTCGAAGATCCTTGTATTATTAAGGAGAAGGATGTGATAGCATTAACCCTAGAATTAGTACATTAAGGACTATATATTAAACTTTAAAGAGTAATATCTAATGATGTAAATGAAAGTATACATTATAAATAAGTTGAAGAAGAATAAAAAGTTCAAGAGAAGTTTCAGATCCAAATTTATTTTGTAATGAGATATAATTGAATATACATGCACACACACAAACACACACACATTAATCCCTTAAATCTTTCTAAGGACTAAATTAAACATGTCTATGTCCACCAAGTCATATACTCTGAACCAGGGGGTTCTGCAAAATTAGAGCCCCAGGGACATGAAAGAAACTGATGTTCACTCCAGAGAGATTGACAATGGTACTGACTTTTATTTGCTCCTCTCTGAGAAACCACATGGGAATAAAGATCAGAAGTTTAGGCATTCCTGGTGTCACAGATGCTAAGGTCCCTGCCAGTATACCCTCTACAATCATCACCACAGCAGGTGCCAGCAGCATCGTCCCACAAGGAATTGAACAGCCTATATTTGCTCATGTGCTTGGCATGCTGGGAAGGATTTGGCATCCCCACTGAGAAGCTTTGGCATCCCCATCAGTCACTGTGGACTGAGACAGAGCATGAATACACTAGCCCCTGGCCTGCAGGTAAGGGGGACTCTGAAGAAATCCTGCTTCATCTCCCATAACTCCACCAACAGAACTGTTCATGCTCCCCTGTGGTGGTTGCTCTTGATAATGAACCATTTATTGGTTGCCCTCTCATCCCTGCTCACTTCTACACTCCCCTGCCAGTGCTTTCTGGAATCACTTCCCAAGAAAATCACATATACCTGATGACTTAACTCAGACTCCTCTAGAGAACCTCTCCTTTATTCTAAAATCCCTTGAGGAACCAGGCTGCAGGCTGCCTTGCCCACTGCCCAGCCTATCTCCTTGTAGGTGGACTTGTACCTGTCCCTCACATGGGACCTGGGACCCACAAGGCACAAATCTGTCAATTCTGGGAACTGGTCTGGTATCTGTGGTCCATGGCGAGTTGACTTGGTAGATGCAGGAAAAGCCACTGCCCTGGAAGTGGCAGCACAGCAGACTAAACAAGTGGGTGTAAGATCAACAGGCCTTTAATGTCAGGTGAGGACAATCCTGGATGGCACCACTGGGCCCTGGTGCCTCTGCAGCAACAAGTCAGCCTGGACCTTCAGATAAAGACCTTTCTTGGTAGATGATAATGTTATATGACTTCAAGAGACTTGGATTTTAGTAGGTTTAGAGTTTAGTGGCTTATTTTCCAACATTATTTTTATTTTTTTAGATTTATTTATTTATGCATACAAAAACTGGGGTACAGGTCAGAGGTGTGGGGGTGAGAGGATTCACCAGAGACAGCGTCGGGAACAGAACAGGCAGATTGACCGAAGTACACTGCTGAGGGGAGCAGAGGGTGAGTCAGGAGAGGTCTGCTGCGCCATGTGGGTATCTCCCTTGCCAGGGATTGAACTCATGCTGCAGAGGCTGTGGATAGCTTCATAGGTTGTGTCTTAACCCATTGCGCCACCAGGGAGGGAGGCCCAAGTTCATTTTTTTAAATATATGTTTGATTTCTCCTCTCAGCAATAGTTCCTGTAAAATTCCCACCACCAAGTTACCCGTGAACTATCACCATAGTCCCTTGTGCTCTTCCCTCCCCTGTTTTAACTCCTCTCCCATGCTCGATGAAATAGGTCAGAAGGGAAAAAATATACTGGATGATTTCACTTGCAAGAGGAATATAGGGAAAACAAATAAGATATCAGAAAAAAAAAACTAGCAGATAACTATAAAATCAGAGATATTTTTCCAATTCTCAAGGGAAAAATACAAGTGACGATATATTAGAATTTTGGCCACTCCACTTGCATGGCATCAGGGAGAGCTGTCACACTCTCCATCTCACAGTGGAGGGAGACTTCTGTCTCCTAAACCTAGCTTGGTTTCTGGAATACTTGCATGTGTCATCTCACTTGCATTATTCCCTTCTTGGGTATGTGGGAGTGTTGCTGCTTGGACACATGACATATTTTAAATAAAAGCTTCCATGTTGTTCCATGTACTCTTGGTATTAAAACTTGCTAAAGACAGGGATACCTGGATTGACAGAACCCTCCTGGAAGCCCTGGGCAGTGGGCGTACTCCTGGGAACAGCTGCGTTCACCTAGATGGAAAATTGTTCAGAACCTGATGGTGCCCAATAGAAGCACTTGGGATGAACTGAGGTCAGGGATTGATGATATGGGGGTGCTAAGCCATACCCTAAACCTTGGAGTCAGGATTGGAGGTGGGGCCTCCTCTGGTGGTGCAGCACCAGCTGTGCTGTGAAGCTGTCCGCAGCCTCTGCAGCACCGGTTCAATCCCGGCTGGCTGGCAAGGGCCCCACATGGCACTACAGACCTTTCCTGTCACGCCCACTGCTCCCCTCAGCAGTGTATTTCATCAGTCTGCCTGTTCGGTTCCCCGCTCTGGCTCTGGTGAATCCTCTCACCCTCCCGCACATCTGGCCTGTACCCCGGTTCTTGTATGAATAAATAAATAAATCTTTAAAAAAAAAAAAACAGGATTGGAGGTGATATCAGGCCTTTTTTTGTTTCTGCCAATGTAGCACATACAGTTCTAGATCCATTATAAGAAACTCTCTCACTGGATTACAACTTTTGGCAGAACAAGGAGAGGGAGACAACTGAAGAACAGACTGATCAAATGAAATTTCTTCAATTCAATTATTCCACAAATATACACTGAGCACCTGCCTTGTACCAGGTGCCATCATCAGGGAACCTGCCAGAAGAAGCCTCTGTTCTTGTGAAGCTTTTGCTCCACTTAAGGATGGGAGGCAGATCATGAATGACCTAAGCGAATTACGTAGAAAAAGTGGAGCAGAGGAAGGGGTAAGGAAGACTGGAGAGCAGGGTGGGGTAGGCATTCCCACTAGTGTTTTGAGGGATGCTGCTTATTACTGTGCAGTGTTGCTTCAATGAGAACTTTGCATCGCATCATGGAAACAAAAATAGATGAGCTTCTCATGAGTCCCTGGTCTATTTTTACTGCTTGGACACTATGAGTCATGTTGCTGACTGTGTCTCCCTCTTTGCACTGCTGCTGCTGAGCTTATAGCTGGTTTTGGACATCAAAATATATGTTAGGGTACTGACCTCTTCCCTGGATTTATCTTATTTTTTTCCTGAACATTTCCTTTTTCTTTTCTAGCATCACCCATATATTCGGTTAGTTGATTAACAAATCTTGTGATATTGCCACATGCCTTTGTCATGTTTGCTGTGATAAGTACCATGTGTAAGTAACTCATTCCCCAGGTAGATGATTTCTATCCTTCAGCAGCTCTTCTTCTGGCAAGAGAAAGAAGTTTCCCCCATGGTCCTCTGGAAGGAGCAGCTGAGAGGAAAAGAAAGGGGCACAGTTTGCTCACCAGCTTCCCATGAAGACCACTGAACTTCTGAGACACTGACCATGGATCAAGTCCCAAGACCACTATGAATCCAGGATAAAGGACTCTTGATTCTTGGAAAACAAGTGATACTTTGAATGCTATGATGTGTGAATGAACATTGACCATAACGAAGATCTCAACTGGTCAGAGTTTAAAGTAGAATAAAATAAATTCAAAAATAAAAGGTGCTATTTAAAAGGTGCTTGCTGATACACATCAGAAATGTGTATCTGATGGCACTTTTTAATATAGTTGCTAACACTCTCATCCAATTTCAGTGACCTTTGCATTTTCTTACCTTTCATGGAAGATGTCAGCCCCACAGATTTCACACCTTCCTGACCAGAAGTCAGGTGGCAATGCACTGGGATTGGGATAGGTAAGCATTTGTTCTGGAAAGGTGAATTAGCATGTAACAAGAGGTATTTGATGAGACATCAATAGTGTAATACTCTTAAAAGTCACTAAGATAGTTGTTGGGTCAAAGGAATGATAGCTTCAAAATCATAATCTTTCTTGTTATATTTTATAGGAGAAGATTCATTTGTGATGATCTGGAGAGTGTCTGTCTCCCTGAGATTTACTCCTGTCTGTGCCTGGGATGTGATTCATCCTGAAGAGGCTTTGATGCTCCATGAATCAGTGCACAAGCAAAGTCACCTTCCAAGTGGCACTGCTTCCCAGTGGGACACATCCACCCTTCCACTCATGCTGGAACAGAATTCACTTAGTAAGAGAGAAATGCATACTGCAGAATGGTCCTTCCATTTCAATAAAACTCCAATTCCCATGTCCAATGGTGATGCCCAAGATTTCCAGCTGGAAGGCCCTGAGATAGGGATTGGAATGCGAAAAGTATTTAAGGAGGTAGACAGGTATTGACACTGGACAGGTAGTGGCAAGGTAACTGGGAAACAGAAAGCAACTCAGTAAGGTATGCTATTAAAACAATGCTGCAGGCAGATGAGACTCATACTTGCCAGAGGAGTCTGGGAGACCATGTGCAGTACACATCCACTTATTTAACCTGAGGGGCTAGAGAACTGGGGCATTTGTACACTAACTCTGTGTACAAAATTGGTCAGGAGCCACTCTGAGGGCCTTCACTATTGGGCCCTGGCTTCTTACCCAAGTTTTTTCCACTGCTGGAAAAAACTCCCACACAGAAAATCACAGGTGTTGGATATAAGAGGCTTTGGGCTTGCAAAGGTGAGTGTGCAGAAGGTACAGAGACCTAGGCATAAAACTCCTACATGGGACACTATGAATAGAATTCTCTAATTCCATAAGGTACAGATATGGCATAACAGATGGATATTATCAGAGGCAACATGGATCTAGCACATTCCAAATCAGTATGTCTTAACCATGCTGCTAAATGGAAAGTCTTATCACCATCACCATTTTCAGGAGGGGAAACTGAGGTACAGAGAAGTAAAGTTTGCTGCTGATGGTCTGACAACTAGTAAGTAGCAAAGCTGGAATTTGAAACCAGTCTGGTCTCAGAGCCCTAGTCCCCAACTCCTGCTCCATACAGTTTTTCATAATGAATGGAGTTGGCCAGGCAAATGGATACAGCCAAGCTAGGGCCTGAAATATACTTGAAGGTTGAAATTAAGTAAAATTAAGTGAAGTTATAGGAAAGTCTTCATTAGCTGCTGCTGTTCAACAGCATCATATATAAGATCTTAGCCATCATATCAGGCTAGTGCACTGTGGGTGACATTGTCAGCTCAAGTGCCATAACAAGTAGCAAGATTGAGTGGCCTAAGCAACAGACATTTATTTTTTCATCGTTCTAGAGGTGCAAAGTCCAAGATTTGGTTTTTCACAAGGTCTCTCTTTCTGGCTTGCAGATGATTGCCTTCTTCCTACGCAGGTGCATAGGAAGATCCTGAGGTTGATCCTGAGTGTGTGCACGTGAAGACAGAGGAAACTCTTCCTCTTTCATAAAATCACTAATCTCAGGATGAGGGTCCCACCATCATGAACTCATCTAGTCCTAACTACCTCCCAAAGGCTCCATCTCCAAACCATCACATTGGAGGTTAAGTATTATAACACATGAATGGGGGGGGGGAGGGAAACGTGGTGGGGAACACATACACTTAGCCCATAGAAAAATGGACAAGGGCCTCCCTGGTGGCACAGGCGGTTGAGCGCAGCACTGTGAAGCTGTCTGCAGCCTCCGCAGTGCTGGTTCGATTCCCAGCTGGCCAGGGAGATACCCACATGGCGAAGCAGACCTCTCCTGTCTTGTCCACTGCTCCCCTCAGCAGTGTATTTCATCAGTCTGCCTGTTCTGTTCCCAGATCTGTCTGGTGAATCCTCTCACCGTCCCACACATCTGGCCTGTACCCCAGTTCTTGTATAAATAAATAAATCTTTAAAAAAATGGACAATAATTTTTAAGAGTTTTTGAGTTGTAGCATTTAAATGCATGTGATTACATAAACTGTAAAATAAAATGTATAATATATAATTACACAAAACACTCAAATATACTACAACTAGATATATCAGTAGATAGTCTATTTCCTAAAAGGTTCAAAATATTTTAGATGTTTCTAGTTCAAGGATAGCTCATGTTTTTCATATTTAACATTTACATAGCATTGATATGCCACCTGTTTCTGATCTCAATTTTTCTATACTAATAAGAAAACTCCCCCTTGGGTCCTTGGGTATCCTGAGAACAAGTTCTGACTGTCAGTGTCAACCTTGAGCCCAATTTATTTTGCTTTGTGGAAATGGGTTTCCCACAGCACAGGCTTCAGAGCAGAAATCCCAATAGTCTCTTGTGCTCCTCCCAGGGCTGTGATGATGTTCTTTCTGATAGACGTGGTTGATATGATCAGCATTTTAAAAGGTACACTTAAGTGCATTGTGAAACCAGACAGAAGTCGTGTCTACAGTATGATGCTCTAGTGCCTCAAAGGGGACTGAACATTGGATTTTATGTTCTATAAACACCAGGATGATGCACATTGCTTGAAGCAACAGGGGAAAGAAAAGGGAAAAAAATGTATCTGCTTTTGTTTTCTAAGTAAAAACATTAGATTCTCTAATATTCTGTGGAAACTCATGGAAAAGGATACAAAACAGAGCTTGATAGATTGGACAGTGTTTGACCCTTATTTCAGTAAGGTGTTTCTGTATTTTTTTTCTTGCATTTTCTTCCAATTACATTTATTCCACTAGTATTAATGTTACCAATTGTATTTACTCATTGTAGGACACTAGGGCCACCACTTGACATCTTTTAAAATGTCATCTTTGAGATATAAATGTTCAAGATGCAACAGTACCCAGGGACTGGGAGGACAGCTCTGTGCGGCGTCTTCTGTCTGCTGGCCAACATACAGGAGGAACGGGTGATTTCTGATCTTTTGTTTTCGGATTTATTTTTTGTTTTTTTATGCATACAAGAAGTGGGGTGTAGGCTAGAGGTTCTGGGCGTGAAAAGATTCACCAGAGACAGAGTGGGGATCAGAACAGGCGGATCTACTGAAATATACTGTTGAAAGGAGCAGCAGGTGAGACAGGAGAGGTCTGCTATTCCATGTGGGTTAGCTCCCTGGCCCAGATAGAACTCAGACTTCAGTGGCTGGCAATAGCTTGATAGTGCTGAGATTTAACACCTGTGCCACCAGGGAGGCCTGACATCTGATCTTTTCTGGGTTTTCTTTCCTGATGCCTTCTGGCTATTTTACTTCCTATCTGCCCTCAGGAGAGAAGCAAGCATGGAGGGGGACAGTGGCACTTCTAAATGCAGCTCTTTGTATTAGAATTATGCTTATATCAGTGTCATTACATCAATGACATGCTTTATGAGACATCTATTATCACCACTCCCTCAACAGATAATCAGGAATGGGCTTCACATATATTTATATCAACCATTGTAGTGCTTTTCATCTTGTTCTACAGAATTTTTCAATGACAAGAGAGTATGATCATGGCTTGCTTTGTCAAAAATAACTTCTTGCCCTGCGTTTGTTCTACCAGTGAACAATCTGTGTCTGGACAAGGCTCCAAGAACTCCTCTTTGTACAGGTAAGATTCTCTGCATAGCTGGTGAATTTTGACTGGTACAGACCACCCTCTATATGTCACCTTTAATTGTGAACATTAAGTGGCATAAATGTTTATGTCATTACAGGTCAGCACCACTGACCTTGGTTCACACTGGTGGTTCTCAAGTGTTCATAGGAAAATGATAAGATGCCATTTTCTGCAGCCTTGCCTAGGGTATTAGAGATGGGCACTAGTGAACATGAATCTGTCACCCTTCTCCAGACTGAAATGAGCCCCGTGCCCCTATCTATGAGATGAGAAAGCATCAAACCTCATTCTCTTGCTTCACTTCTGTGTACATGTTGTACATGGGACCTGCAAATTCCATCTGGATTTAGCAGAACTGAACCCACAAGTCACATAGAAAATCAAAATAGTGTATAAACTTTAATTTTTTGCTGGAGTCATTAGCTAAATTCAGCTTTTCAGCCCCCGTTGCTGTTATGCTTCATCAGCTCAAGATTATTCTCTTTAATAGCAACAGTTCCCAGTGTTGTTTAAAAGCCCCTGTATCTATTTCACTTTGGGATGAGACCCAAGAAGTTTTGCTTTTACAGGTCCATCCAATAGAGCGCTGATCAGACATGTACCTAACAATGTTGTGTAAAACATGGCAAACCCATGATGATTTTGTCTGACCTTTCAGGGTTAGGGAGTTGAATTCTAGCTTTTTGCTTCTAAAATCTGAAATTCCCAAGTACAATAAAAACTTACCAAATTAAAAAAAGGAAAATAAATTTGCTTGATTCACAGACCTGGGCATCAATTACCTCAGATATTTCATTGTATTCCTATATATGGTAAAATATACTTAACTATATATTAGAGTAGAAGAACAAAATTTTGTTAGAACCCTGTCCTTCTAAGAAAATATGAGTTGGCCAGTGTATTTCAGTCGATCTGCCTGTTCTGCTCCTCACTCTGTCTCCGGTGAATCCTCTCACCTCCCCTCACCTCTGGCCTACAGCCCAGTTATTTTATGCATAAATAAATCTAAAAAAAAAAGAAAATATGAGCTGGTAATGAGATCTAAAAAAGAGTTGAATTGTGTTAGTCCACAAAAAAATGGATCTAGGTCAGAGATACTCAATGGGACTTCTCAAGGGTGGAGGAGGGAACAATTGAGGATTAGAAATAGATAAAAATCATACCACTGAGGAGAAAATAGGAATGAAAAATTTATCTTTAAGTATCTAACATACAAATCAGAGTTTTGTCCCAATTGTTTTGGGGGTGTTTTGATACAGTATATGGGGGCAAGATGACACATGTGGAAAAAAGGAATAGCTTTTACAGCAGATTTAGTATAGAAATGAATAAAAATAATATTACTAGCACATTGAGTAATAAACTCTCACATATATTACCTGGAGGATCATCTCACCAATCTAGAAATGTTATTTCCTTCTTATGAATGAGGAGATGTTCAGAGTGTCCAGCATCTTGCCCATGGTTACACACTAGAAGTAACACCAGAACCCATACTGGATGTTCATGCTCTTTCCATTATATGAAACACTATCCTTTTAGAACCAAGAAGAATAAAATACTTAAAAGTTGTGTAAATCTATATACCCCAAAAAAGACATTGAAAAAATGACAGAAGAATTTGTTCTTCTGTAAGGGAATAACCTTCTAATGTAAGGGTGATCGATGTTCATGAATGGAAGGTTTAATACTGTTTTGGTGGCAATGCTCCTCAATTTGATGTACAGATTTAATCCAATCCCTGTTAACATTGCAGTTGGCTTTTTGACACAAATGGACAGACTTACCCTAAGATTCATGTAGAAATGCCAGTAATTTCCTCACATGCTATTCCTGAAACATAGTTAACTTATCAGTTTGAATATGAAAATAACAAGGCAGTGACTAACAGCCTATCAGTTTAGCATACTTTTCCAGTATGATCTTGGTCGGTCCCCCCTAACTTTAGGAATATAGTATTCCCACTTGATGTATGAAGAAAGTCAAGTCCAAATTTAGCATCTGTTCCTAGTTCTGTCCAATTAGTTTCTACTGGCACTGTTATAAAGGGTTGTTTTCTGATGTGTTTGCCCCAATCATGACTGATGCTATCTGTCTAAGGTTTGCACTGTCCACTCGTGTCTCAGAGGAAAGTAATGTATCAAAGTTTCCCTCCTCATCCTCTCCATACAGGTGCCCAGCCTCACTATCACTGTATCAAGAATCAGCTGTTTTAAGGGATGGAAAGATGTGAGCTCAGATTAGAATTAGGGCTATGTCTGAGATATAAACTGGGGAGGGACAGGTGTGGAAATAAAAGAGAAGTGTTTTGTGAACCCCTCCAAAAGATATTAAGTGGGAAGGAAACCCTCTATAGGTGGTCAAGTGACTGATCTTTAGCAAGCAGGGACAGAATGGAAGGTATGTGTGTGGACTTCTAGTACATTAGACCTGTCTTCTGAAACATTTGACATGGAACCCACCCTACCTCCCCATGCCTCTGAGGACACAGCAAAAATCCAGGTCAAGGCATTTCACTGGCTATTCCCATTCCAGTGGGAGAGCAATCTTTTACCCCAGGTCATATTCTTGTCTTAGATCAAATTTACACAGTGGTATAAATAAATACACTGTTAATGACCACAATTGTGGTAGATGCATTGGTGATTGTCATTGCTGGAAACTATTTTTTCAGCTGACCAGTGCAAGTGTTATTGAACTCACGAGAATTGGTGTTTCTGGGACCTTGAATTAAATAGTGTAAATGTTTCCTAACAGGGCAGTCCTATATAAATATGGAAACTTAGTTGAGTGGGGTCTCACACACTTGAGTGCGTTAAAGGGCATTAGTGGGTCTGTCTCAGAGGAGAGGAAAGGGCTGCCAAGTGTCCCAGCTGGAACATCATGAAATCCAGGGCTACACGGAATCTTCCATGTCTGTATCACGCTGGCCTGCCAGTGACTCCTCTGGGGTAGCGACTTTAGCTTTGGCACAGCAAAGTGGCAAGGTGACCAGGTTGACTCCTTAGAAACAGGTCCTCCTGTGGTCAGACCTTTTCTTCACCACCTCTCTACTGTCATTTGAGACCTCTCAGAGTTGAGTGGTCCAGTCCCTACCCATCCTTTTAGGGTCACTTACAACACGAATCTCTCATAAATAGACTGTATCAGCATCCAGCTCCCTTCTCTTCACCTTCCACCACTTTTTCACTATTTTGTGACTTCAATGTCCACCTAACTCCTAGGCTTCTCAAGGCTTTCACTTCCCAACTCTAATCATTGGTCACTCTATTCTTCCCCACCCATCCATTCACACCATCACACCCTGACCTCTGAACCAGTTCTGAAAGTTCATTCCCAGCATCCTTCCTTCTGCTCTCTCTAGCTCATTTGTCATCAGCATCAGGCCTCCAGCAATTGTTCCCTGTCAGGATCTTCCAAAGTACTTAGAATGAAGTCCAAACCTGCCAACCTGACTTGAATTCCCTGCATGGTCCAGCCTCCCCCAGCCCTAGGCCCACCTTATTCCCAAACCCGCCTCCACTTGGAGATTCTCCAACAGCAGCAGTGGAACCATTGGCTTCATTATACCTGCCCCTACCTGTTTCTGCTCAGGTTGCCCTCCAGGGCCTCTGCATTTGTGTCTGAACCTTTTGCATACAACTTGGCCCTTGGAATCCTTCTTGTCTTTAGAATCTTTAGTCATTTTCTAAAAGATACTAGCCCAGGGGCCTCCCAGGTGGCACAGCGGGTTGGGTGCAGCACTGTGAAGCTGTCCGCAGCCTCTGCAGCATGGGTTCCATTCCTGGCCAGCCAGGGAAATTCCCCCATGGTGTGGCAGACCTCTCCTGTCACGCCTGCTGCTCCTCTCAGCAGTGTATTTCGGTCATCTGCTTGTTCTGCTCCCCGCTCCGTCTCTGGTGAATCCTCTTACCCTTCTGCGCCTCTGGCATGTACCCCAGCTTTTGTATAAAAATAAAAATAAATCTTTAAAATAATAATAAAATTAAAATTAAAGATACTATCCCAGGCTACCACATATATTATTCCACTCTTCCTCAGTCAACCTATCTTGTGAACCTATTTTCTTCACGGCATTTACCACAATCTGAAACTCTTTCTGTATCTACCCTGTGGGAACATACACTCCATGACAGCTGGGGCTTTTTCTAGCCACAGTTCCTGTACCCATGTCCCCGGGACAAAGGCACATAATGCCCACCTGGTGGCCAAGTGAGAAAACCTATCTTTCTGGAAGACTCCAGATCACAATCTTTTAGATGCCTATTTCACTTATGCATTTAATTCATGCCCTGAGCATCTGATTGAATCTGGCATGTTCATGATTTATTCAGACCAGCAGCTCTGAGCATGAAACAAGACACTGATGAGAGCGAGGCCAGGAGGAAGGCACACCAGGGTGTGAGATCACCAGCTAGGTCTGCTCTAGTCACAGGTGTGTTAACCACGCCTCTAACTTGGCTTTTCCTGTAACTCCACTAGACTCAGCATGACATCAGGGCCAGCTATAAACTCACATTCCTTCATGAGGAGAAATGCCTGAGACAATCAGACCAATCAAAGTTGTCATGTATGTGAGATTTTTAGGTAAGATGGTCTGACAAATCTCAAGTAGCTTAATTGAATATGAGAGCTTATTGTTCCCAAAGGATATTTAAAATGGGGGGGCAGTGGCGGTGTTAAAACAAATCCAGTTAAAACAAATCCATTTATATTAGGAGCTGACCTTCATAATAGTGTGTGTAGACATGTGGGCACCATGCCAAAAAAGGAAACCCAAAACTATGAAAGTGAGTCAGTTCAGTTAACCTTTAACAAGATATAGATTACAATTATAAATGTGTGCTAATTTTTTAGCAAGGGATAATCAAGTGTGGCTTATGTTTGCTGGTAATTAATTTTTCCAAAGAAAATGACTTTGACGTCAACTGGAAAGAGAATGATTTTTGTAAAAATATCAAGACTTCCCTAACATTTATGGGCTATCTCAACACTTTGATAGCCTTGTATTACCAAGTGTCCAACCCACCTGCAGCCTTGTAGATGTTCTCTTCCATTTTTTTTTTTTTAATTTTATTTATTTCTCCAAGAGCTGGGGTACAGGCCTGATGAGCGGGAGCAGGAGAGGACTCAGAGTGGGGAACAGAACAGGCAGACTGACTGAAACACACTGCTGAGGGGAGCAGCGGGAGTGACAGGAGAGGTCTGCCGCTACATGCGGGATTCTCGCCAGCCAGCAGGATCGAACCTGTGCTGCAGAGGCTGTGGACAGCTTCACAGAGCGGTGCTCAATTGGCTGCGCCATCAGGGAGGCCCCTATTCTCTTCCATTTTTAACGGGTTAGTATGTGGAGCCATCCTAATCAGCCCCACGTGTAGCCACACACCAGCATCGGCCCCATGGACCCCTGTGCCAGTTGTGTGGCTCCCCTTTGCTCTGAGGACCTAGTTGGCAATTGGAAGTTCCTGCTGGATGGCAAGGAGACGCGCTAGTACCACAGGGTAGGGCTGCTTGAGGGGGTTTCTAGGTGGTGAGCTGGTGGTGAGCCCTTTCTCGTGCAGTGAGAATCTCAGGCCCCAAGAAGGGGGTGGGGGAAGGGCAACATATCACAATCCTCCCAACACTCACTTATACCCCCTGCAGCTCAGTGGCCTGGAATGGAGGATTGCACAAGTCCTGATTCAGTCCAACTCTGCTGAAAACAGAAGATATTTGTAGGGTAAATGAAGATTGCTGAGGCTTTTGGGCTCTTGGCCTCTGTAGCTATCACCTGTGGCCTTGAATGCAGGAGGCACTTGGGAGCATGGGCCTGGGACACACATGCCTGATGGTGGACACCTGGAGTGCGGTGTGGGCATGTGTGAGTTGGCACGCCTGACCCAAGAGACTGAGCATATAAGGGCAGTGTCACAGAGAACGGTGCGGCAGAGGGCCATAGGGAGACCACGAGAGAACATCAGAGAGTTCAAAGAGTAAAGATTCGCCAGCCTCCAAGCCCCCAGGCACCACTACCTGCCCTGCACCTGGTTGCTGCACAAGTGGCTTAGAAAGATCATTAAAAACCTGAAAAATCCACTGAGGGCCCCAGGACTCTCCTTTGCCCATCTTTGCGGATCCATAGAGAACTGCCCTGTGCCTTGCTGGCACTACAATATTCCTGTCTTTTATCCAGCAAGGGGAGTGACTGTGAGGTTTTGTTTGTTTGCTTTTTCTTTGGAACTTGACAGTTAACCAAAGTCCCCCGAGCCAGGATAAAAATACACATGTCCCTTCTGTGGCTGGCAGCAGGGCGCAGACCAGTGAACAGGGGTGCTATCAACCGGTCAAAGCACTGCTTAGCTGACCCTGGCAGGAGACTGTAATGTCTACAAGGAAACAGCAAAAAAGGAGTGGGTCCATTCTCAGGGCTCAGATGGAGAAGCCTCTACTCTGCACATGTGGGTGTCCAGACATTTGCCACAGACACAGGGGGCAGCCAAGCATGTGGTCAGTAGCACTGCTAGTCAGATAGAGCTGGCTACACCCCAGAGGCACCCCATTACCTGGGTCTTTACCCCAAGCAGAACTGTATCTTGAGTATCAACTGCTTCATCTGATAAAGAGAAGTAACCTGCCCCCTACTATGTCCACAGTGTGGTGCCTAATTTAGTTCTGTTTTTCATTCCCTTCAACCCTTCTCAGCATCTCTTATTTCTCTAATATTTTCACACATTTTTACTTTTGCTTCTGAAATCTACTTTGCATTGAAGGAAACTATCAGCTTCCTGAGGGCAGGCATAAAGTCTTCTATTTTATTGTGTCCTCAGTGAGTAAAACTGGACTGTCATCAGTCAGAACCACACTCCTAACATCCTTCAGGTGCTCAGGTGCTGTCACGTTGATGTCATCTGCCACATAACAGTTGGCTTTGTGTTTTACCATCAATCTGAATGTTTCATTGTCATGTCCCCACCTGGGAGTCACCCAGAGATGCCTCTCACCTGTGTTTGTACTCCAGGCTTCTAGGCCTTTCACGGGCCTTCTCTGGGTTCACTGTGGGAACTCTGACAAAGGCACCCAACATGCCGCAGCTGCTCACTGCCCTGTGCACCTGTAAGCAGCCCTGGCTTGGGTCACCCTCTGTCAGAACCAGGTGCTAATAACGTCCAGGGGGAGCATCTGAGAACCACTTTCTTTTTTTTTAAGTAGCTTTTCTTGTTTTCTTTTTTCTTTTTAAGATTTATTTATTTATACAAAAACTGGGGTATAGGCCAGATGTGCAGGAGGGTGAGAGGATTAACCAGAGACATAGCAGAGAACAGAACAGGCAGACTGATGAAACACACTTGCTGAAGGGAGCAGTGAGTGAGACAGGAGAGGTCTGCTGTGCCATGTGGGTTCCTCTCTGGCTGCCCAGGATTGAACCCGCACTGCAGAGCCTTCACAGGGCTGTGCTCAACCATCTGCACCACCAGGGAGGCCCTGAGAACCACTCTTTTAATCCATCGTACCTGTCAGCCTGTCAACTTGTCAGCCGTGAGTTTACATTGTTGTGACATGGCTTGTTCTGCACAAAGACAACACGAGTATCCTACCCTCTCTAGACTGTTGGCAAATGGTTTTCTCCCAGTCTCTACAGACCTCGAATCTCCAGGGGCATCCTTTGCTTTATTCAGTATTCCACTAGTCACCACTGGTACATGCAAAGAATTCACACAGATGATTGCAACTGACCTCACACTTACTCTTGCCATTTGGTTGGCATTTTTTTTTAAGATTTGTTTTATTTATACAAGAGCTAGGATAAAAGCCAGATGAGCAGGAGGGTGAGAGGATTCACCAGAGACAGAGTGGGGAACAGAACAGGCAGACTGATGAAATACACTGCTGAGGGGAGCAGCAGGCAAGACAGGAGAGGTCTGTTCGCCATGTGGGTTGCTCCGAGGCCAGCGGGGATCGAATTGTCACTGCAGAGGTTATGGACAGCTTCACAGCGCTGTGCTCAACCGCCTGCACCTCCAGGGAGGTCCCCCCCTTGGTTGGTATTTTACAGACCAAATCTGCAGGGCCTGCTGAACAGAGCACATTTGGTCCTATATTTAACCTTATTTTCTGTGAGTTTTATGATCTTGGCCCCACCAGTGACTTTCTTGTCCTCTCCTGGTATCTGTCCTCAGTGGCTGACTTGCACTTGTAGTCCTTGGCCCACTGTGAGGCAGTCCATAGCCATGCCTCTCAGCATCTTGCCAAATGGGCTCATCCCACTGGGCTCAGAAAGGCCAGTTCAGGCCATCTCTTCTGCCATTTGTTTCCTCCCCAGTCTGGCCCACTCCCACAGTCCCAGATTCCAAATTGTTGGACGGGCTTGCTGACTTGGCATCTGCCTCCCCATCCCCTGTGCGCACCTGGAACCTGACCTTCCCACTTTCCAGCATCACCTTGCCCACTGTAGCAAGGATTTGGACAAGCCCACTCCCTCAGGGCTGACATCAGCTAAGCCCCCGTAAGAAGAAACAGCAGTGGGTCTGTGCTGGCCCCCTTGGCTGATGCTGCAGGTGCTGCACTTCTCTCTTCTCATGGGATCATCATGATAATACCATGGAGGGCGCTTCCTCTTCATTCATAGGGAAACAGAGGCACAGAACGGGAGAAATTTCCCAAATCGTTAAGCGATAAGCCTCAATTCAAACTCAGTCAAGCAACTGTAGAGCCCCATGCGCAGCCTCATTTATGTCCTGACATTTTTTCACCACTCGCCCCACCCAGCCAATTCCTTCTTAAGCTACTGTGACTTGGTTTTCCTTCTTTTCAGTCTCTCTCCATTTCCTTAAGGGCATCAGCTAATCCCATCTCTGTGGGCTCATAGACAAAGCATAAAGCTTTTAGGTAAAACAACTCTCTATGAATAAAAATCAAGAGCTACAAACATAATCTTTACATAAAATCCTCCAAAAACTGTGATCTGCATGCTCATCATTCAGACTTGGAATCCCTCAAGAGAATGTAACACAAACGTTCCCCTTTGCCTTCCACTCCAGTCATTCATTACAGGGGCAGAGGGAGAGAATCCACTATACAATGGGCCCCAAATTCACTGCCTGAAGCTTGTGCTCTTGGCTCCTGGCCGCCTCCTCCCTCCCCACTGTCCCTCTGCTGTTATTTGTGAGCCTAGGTGCAGTTCACCCCGCTCTGGAAGCCGTGTTCAGATGCATCTGGGCAGAAGAACAAAGGGCTCAGATGAACTGGAGGGAGAGCCGCTTTGTAAAGACACAAACTATCCCAAAGCCTTATTGACACAGCCTGGGGATTGAGACCAGAAAGCCCCATCCTTGACTCTGTTCACATGGCTGCCTGCCCCACTGGCTCCCTGCATGCCCGGCTTCTTGGGAGCAGCTCCAGGCAGCAATGATCGCAGGATGACAGTCTTTATTGTGCAGGCTGTATTATGTCTGTGCCTCTGTCTGTCTGTGTGTGTCGGTACATACCCATCTGAGTGTCTATGTGCACATCAAAGGATGAATGTGTGTGTACCCATTTGTGTCAGTATGTATGTGAGTGTGAGTCCACGTGTGCATATGTGTGTGTGCACATGAAGGAACGACAATGGAAAGGTGCCCCCCATTTGTTCAGAACATCAGTTGCTAAAAGCAGCTGGACATCCAGTTCTGGGTCAGAGCACCTGCAGGAATCTCAGCTTCCACAGGGAGTGAGATTTGCCAAGTCCATGAATAGGGCTGAGTCACTGTGGGGGAAAGGATGACTAACACAGAAAAGGCTTTTTACATGTGACAGGGGAAGATCCTGACCAAGAGTCAGTGGCCCACACTAGAACATCTGACGGAGGCCTGACCCTTGCCTCCTCGAGCCCAGGATGCTCTCTGCACAGGCCTGGCACTAAGGGTGGTGGCAGGCCTACGCCTACAAGTGGCATTCCTATCTGACAATCCTGGCAGAGAGTTGTCTTCCATATTTAACTCCTATTCTGCAAAACACTCACACCTTGGTCCCACTTAGCTCACTGATGACACACCTTGGGCCCATCTGAGGTATAGAGTTCTCAGCAAAGGCTGAATAAATGGGTGCTTCATCTTTTCTCAGCAGGAACCAGTGTCATGCATAGGTGAGGTCTCCTCGTGCGGCAACTACAGGTGCCAGGGCAGAGGGAGCTTTTCGCTGGAGTCTCTGGTCTGCTGAAAGGGCAAGAGTCATCTGAGGTGATGATTTCTCACCACTTCAGTCTAGTTCTTCCTATCAGACCTACCTTGTTCTCAACACCACCAGGCAGTATTAGTCATAATTAGGCTGCTAAGTGCTCAGTAGAAGGGGATGCTACTCCACTGAGCCTCTGTGTTAGGCACTTTGTATGTTTGATGGGTGAGAAGTGTCTGAGTCTTGAAGTCTGGTTCAGTGTGAATGTAGCAGCTTGCATGGTGCCTTACCTACTGCCTATGGCTGAGTCACTTCCTCAATTTCCTCTCTGGAGAACAATGAATGTCCTGCTGAATTCCCAACTGACATTTGCTCAAGTGGCATCTTATTGAATTGAGCATATATATATATATATATATTTTTTTTTTTTAATATGTATTTATATATTTATTTTTTATATAAGCACTAGGTACAGTCAGAAGCGGGGGAGGGTGAGAGAATTCACCAGAGCCAGAGCGGGGAGCAGAGCAGGCAGAAGGACCGAAGTACACTGCTAAGGGGAGCAATGGGCGGCAGGAGAAGTCTGCACACCATGTGGGACCCTCCTCCGGTGGCTGGGGAGCAGCTGGGGATCGAACCGGTGCCCCAGAGGCTGAGGGCAGCTTTGCAACCCAGTGCTCAACCACTGCGCCACCGGGGAGGCCCCGAGCATATATATTTTTATGCAGAGATATTTCCAGTCCATTTTTTTCCTAGCCACGCATATCAGTTATCACTTGTTGTGTAACAAACCAGCCCATGAGTTAGAGGAGTAAAACAGCAACTCTTCTATTTGCTCACAATCCTGGGTCAGCAGGCTGAGCTGGGCTGTTCAGCTCTTGGTGGGCTTGCCCTGGAGTGATACATGAAGTTGCAAGCAATGGGTGTTCCACAGGGCTTGAAGAGCACAGGACAACCCTGCTGATGAGTCTGGTGGTTAGTGAGAGCTGTTGGCTGGAACAGGCACTAAACTAGGCTCCTTGACGAGCTGTTGATGAGGTCCACATATACAAGTTCCAGGGCACAAAGCTCCTGGAGCCTGTCCTCAGAACCAGCACATCACCACCTTCAGGTCATTGTGCTGGTAAAAAGTCAGTTATGCAGCCATTTGGACCAGAGTTAGAAATGGAATTATCTTCTCGGTGGGGTTTTGTGGGAATGTCATATTATGAGGGGAGTTTGTGGAAAGATATAGGGAACTGTAGCCCAGATTCACCAACAAAAATCTACACAACTTGTATGGGGCAAAATATTATAGGAGACAAAGCAATGAATTTAGCATGTATATGGTCATACCTGTACAATACACACACATATGCATGTGCACATGTGTGCATCTGTGCAGGTGTGTGTGCATATATATATATATATATATATACACATATGTAAATATGTATTCACCTATCTAGCTTTACTGCATAAGTATGTTAGAGCCTTTCTAAAGCATCTCCTCATTCTCTGAGATAACAGTATTCAGCGCCTATTTACAAGTGGAGAAACCAGCGCATAGAGATTCAAATGATGTAAGAAGACCATGAGGTCTCTTCCAAGCTTGGGTTCCAAGCAAATCTCCTTGCAACACTTACCCAAATGAATTGAGAAATTGCAGTAGGCTCTAGCATTTGCTTGCTTTTTGTCTCTGGATGGTTAAATAAAAGGAATGCTAGGAAATTGTTCTTATATATTACATAAGGCAAACTGTAAGCATATTATATTTTGGCCTCAAAGTCAGGTTATGTAAGTTTACTTAAGGCGAGTAAAAACATGCAGGGCCTCCCTAGTAGCGCAAGGGGTTAAGATGCAACCTATGAAGCAATCCACAGCCACTGCAGCACGAGTTGGATACTTAGCCAGGGAGATACCCACATGGCACAGCAGACCTCTCCTGACTTGCCCACTGCTCCCCTCAGCAGTGTATTTCAGTCAGTCTGCCTGTTCTGTTCCCCACTCTGTCTCTGGTGTATCCTCTCACCCCCCATACCTCTGGCCTGTAACCCAGTTCTTGTATGCATAAATAAATCTTTAAAAAAAGAAGCATGCATAAAAGTAGTTAGCAAGCCTGCACTACTGACCACTCCAACAGCTGCCACCTTCCCTTGGTTCAGACCAGTGATGCTGGATGTTGCCCTCCCCTTCCATGCTGTAAATATACGCATCTCTATTCCTCTTACCCTCTCCCACCACCTTAACCCTTTACCACCTGACTGCCAGAGCCTGGAATGGGGATCAGCCATTGTTATCACCTGGCCCATTGCTAAAAATGCAACATCTCAGACTCTAACCCAGACCTGCTGAACCAGAATCTGCATGTCCACAAATGCCCTGGTGTTTTGTGTGGGCATTGGAATTTGGGGGGCACAGCTCTTATAGATGTTTCAGTGGGCAAAACTAATTTAGCTGCTCTTTAATATTATTGACCCAATTCAATTTATATGCTTCACGTTATGTGTGTCAACTAAATTTTCAATATTCCCAGGTGAAAGTATTGTGGAGCCGTTTGAGAATAGCCTGGACCTGAGCTACATAGCCTGCTCCTGGGTGGGGAGGCTGGATCCCCTGCTCTTGTCGCCGCACCAGAAACTGCATTTTGCTGTCCCCCACTCCCCAGGAGAGGTGTGTGCTCACTCAGCTGGGTCACTCTGCTTGATTCACCTCTCTCGTACTCATCTGCCTGCCATCCTCCTAACACAAGTTCCAAAAATTCAGTGTCACCAGCCTACCATGATTGTTTTGCATTCACAAATACTGTTGTCTTCCTATCCCACACCTGTCCCATCATGTTCCCCAGCACTCTTCATTGGGTGGTAGGTGACAATTACAGACTGAGTGGAGAACTCACCATAGGGTGTCACCTTTGCCCACTTTCAAAGGCTGGGAAAGTTAAATCCTCAAATTCACTCTAGGCTTTCTTATCCCCAAGAGTGGCCACAGAAATGTGCTGGTCAAAGAGAACTGTGGGCAAATGTCTTTGGGAATCTCTGTTCGCCTCTCCTACTCCATGCCTTGATCTCAGACCTGGTGTCAGGGTCTGTGGCAGCAATCTGGGAACCTGGAGGGAGAAGAGAGGCAGCTTTGACTCTACCGAGCTGCTAAGCCAGCACCTTCCCCCATCCACCTCCAGGCTGGCATCACGTCAGAAAAATAAGCCCCACAGTTTAACTCCTGTGCCCCAGGATTTCTGTTTGTGTTGCTTACTGGTATATCATTTCTAACCTCTGCACTCACACAGTTGTTTAAACCCATCTCTCTTTTTTGCACATCAATAAGGAAAAAAGAAAAACAGGGAAACAAGCTAGCTCCAAATCACTAATTTCTATGTAAATTTGGAGAAATTACTCATGCTAGGACATAAAACTTCCAATTTAATTTTTTCTCACTCTTCTTTTCCATCTCTCCAGTGAAAACACTGGAGAGTGACAGAGTGGAACAAAATTCCTCAGACCTAGAATTTACTTGTGTGATAACTAATGCACCCACATAGCATGCAAAATCAGTGCTTTTAATCTATGTCCAGCTTTTGACAATGGATGTAACATAGCATCACACTCTAGAATATACTTTTGGGAAATAATTTGGCACACCGTGATTTATGTTGACATTGGAAAATAAATAAGGAGTGATGAGACAATCCATATACTAAAAGTATCGATCTAGAGATCAATTTCTGAGTGAAGTAACAGCTCCCACTTTTCACTTATTTGTGATCTTAATGACCTACCATAAATAAAGCATGTAACTTGAGTATTTTATTTTTCAATATTTGTGTCAGATCCTGTATTCCAAAGGTGAACACAACAATATTTTCCATGCCACCACTATTTACAGTGCGGCCCTGGAGCGCCTCTCATTGAGATGCGGGTTCTCTGCCCCCTCTCCGGAACCTAGGTGGGCTTGTGACTTACATGTGACAAATAGATCATGGCAGGAAACATGTATGACTCCTGAGGATCTGCTAGAATTGTCCATGCAATGCGTGCTTTTGACTAGAAGACTCCAGGCTTCAGTACTTTGAGGATCCCATGCTGTGAGGAAGCCCAATATTGATTGCCCAAGCAGAGTCCACACAGAGAGTTCCTGAGGTTTCAGAGAGATACTCAGCTGGAGCCAGCTGCCCAAATTCCCTCATCTCCCAGTTCAAATACCTCTAACTGCATCAAAATGACCAGAGCTGGAAGCATCCAGGTGGTCCCTCCCAAGTCGTCAACACTCAGACTCTGAACATTTCCTGCTAGAAAATCAGGAGCAGTTTGTGTGTAGCAATAAAGAGCCATCTGAGTAAACACCAACCACTGGTACAGATCTGGTTCTGAAGCCAAACCGAAATTCACTTCTGAGAATTCCTTTATTTCTCTGCCCTCGAAACTTACTTCCGCACACTCAACCTAGAAGATTGCTTTTTTCTATCTTTCTGGTCTAACTATTTTATATTTGGGGTCTTGGTGAGTCCTGCCAGAGCATCCCCACCCTTTACTCTCATTCAGGGTTGAAGGTCTCCATTCTTTTCATTGCTTTTCTCTGATGTCTAACTAGAGGTAGAGCAAAATGTAGTCACTCAAGACACATTGGATGATTACATCTGAAGTGTTTCCTTGTTGTGGGACTTAACAACACTAAGAGGCCAGCAATAGGAATGAGTCTGCATGTGAGAAGAAGGAATTAGTCAAACTGGGAGTATTGGGCAGGAGCACAGACAGGTTCCTTCAAGAGGAGAGAGGTGCCCTAGGGGAAGTTAAGGAAGGGCATACTGCTGCCTGAGTACCTACTGTGTGCTAGGCTCAAAGACATGGGGAATACAAATTGGAGAGAACAAAATGACATCATCTTTCCTGGGGTTTTAGTTTTGCTCTAACCCAAACAGTATTAATTGATCAAGTAAAAAATTAGAAAAGTACAGAAAGAAGAAATTTTATCTGCATATAACATCTGGCCATCTCCACCAGTCACTGCACACCTGCATGCAGTTTTCTCCCTCTGTGCTTAAGTGCACTTTTTATCACACACCATCACACTGTAACCCAAGCAGGCATCACATGCTGTGTACAAATGCTCTTGACTCAGATTTTAGGAAGCTCCAGGTTTCCACTTCCCAAAAAGCCTATGTGACCATGAACACAAAAAAACTTTATCAGACCTCTGATTGTTTCCATAGATTTTTGTTTAAATTGGTTTTTAGGGCCTCCCTGGTGGCACAGCAGTTGAGTGCTGGGTTGCGAAGCTGCCTGCAGCCTCTGCAGCGCCGGTTCGATCCCTGGCTGCCGGGCGAGGGTCCCAAATGGCGCACAGACTGCTCCCCTCAGCAGTGTATTTCGTCAGTCTGCCTGTTCTCTTCTCCGCTCTGGCTCTGGTGAATTCTCTCACCCTCCCAAGCTTCTGACTGTACCCAGTGCTTGTATAAATAAATAAATAAATTTAAATAAAAAAAAATAAAAGTAAAACATTCGTTAAAAAAATAAATTGTTTTTTGATTGAAAAGCAACACATGACCTCCCCTGGTGTCTCATCGGTTGAGCGCGGGGCTGCTGCGAAGCTGCCCGCAGCCTCTGCAGCGCCGGTTCAATCCCTGGCTGCCAGCAAGGGTCCCACATGGTGCAACAGAACCCTCCTGCCGCTTCCGCTGCTCCCCTCAGCAGTGTATTTCATCAGTCTGCCTGTTCTGTTCCCCGCTCTGGCTCTGGTGATTCTCTCACCCTCCCGCGCTTCTGACTGTACCCAGTGCTTGTATAAATAAATAAATAAAATCTTAAAAAAAAAAAAAGAAAAGCAACACATGCTTATTTTGTAAATTTAAACCATATCAATGAGTATAAAGTGAAAATACAAGTGTCTGTTCTACTCCTTAGAGTACCTTAACTAGTTAGGAGACAGCCTTCCAGAATCTTTTGAATTAAGTTATAACCTACACTCCACACAGAATGACGTATTCACACAAATGTTTAATATATTTTTCTCTAGCTTTCTTCTCATCTGCATATCACAAAACATTCATCCTTATAAATGCTTACCAGGTGTGAGTGGCCCAGGTCAATATACCAGGTTTTATGTCTATCTTATTATCAGAAGAACTTCATTTTTTACATCATGTTTAACCATCCAATCATGACAGACATCTAGGGTTTTTTTCTGGTATTTCATTACTTCATTGCTAGATTTTACTAGAAGGGGTCACATATGGGGCTGAGGAGGCTACAGGAAGACCTCAAATGAATATTTTTTGAGACAGAGGCTAATTATTCTTTCTTCCCAGGGAAGCACAGCCAATATCTGCTGCTCCTGCTCCCTCACTCACCTGAGCACCTTGTCTTTGAATCTATGCGATTGTTGTGGAAGAAAGATGTGACTTCCAACTTAATTTTGCATTTTCATGATTACTAGTGAAGCATTTTTGCATACGTTTATACTGTAGTCATTTTCATTTCATTCTCCATTTTTCCTCCATTACACATGCTCACTTTTCAAAAGGGTTGTCTGTTTTTATTGCTTCTCTGTAAGGATGAGCTTACGTTTGTTGTGAATGCCAACTTCCAGTTTATTTTTTGCATTTTAATTTTGCTTACAGTATTTGCTACACAGAATGTAGAATACTTACTTAATCTTTATCAATATTCTTCTTGCTTGGAAACACTAGTAAGATATTCAACTACAGCCTACATTTATTTATGCTTTTCATATTTTACTAATGCTTCTTTTATATGCATTCAGGAATTTTTTATGATGTGGAGAGGTATAATTTTACTTTATATCTAAGCAATGAATTACTCATTGCTAGCTGTGGATCAGCCCTTTCCCAGTTACCACCCTGCTTTCACCATACATTAAGCTCTTAGAATTGACTCCTGAGCTCTTTGCCTTCCCTATCATGACAGTGTAAATATGGTTATAAATTCTTTGACACATCTCCCTTTGGGAGGTTGGGTCTAATTCTTCTCTCGCTGAAACTAGGCTGACTTAGGGACTTGCCCATAACCACAGAGTTGGGGAGCCAAACAAGGCTGCAACCTCCACCTTGAGAAGGCCAGCTCTAGGGGTTCCCACACTTGAAGTCTGACTACCCTGTGGATGCCAAGCTGTGGAGATGCTCCAGAAAGTGGTCACATGTCACCACTCCAGGTGGCAGTCTCAGCTGGGTGCAGTCTTCGAATTAGTCCAGCCTAGGCCTAGACATGCTGGAAAGAAGCCAACCAGTGACTCAGGCCCCAGGCATCAGTCTTCTAAACTGAAGTCCAGACATTATGGAGCAGAGACCAGCCATCCACACTGTGCCTGTCTGAATTTCTGACCCACAGATACATGAACACTATGTCTTGGGGGCAGTTCTGTTATGCAGTGATAGATAATCAGAAGCCTGTCAAGTATTTGCTAGTAATTAGAACCTTAGAACTCCAATTGGCTTAGGCTTCCTTATTTCTTATGATAAAAACACATAACACATTTGACCATCTGAAACTATTTTCAAGAGTACAGTCCAGTAGAGTTAGATAATCATACAGCTGTAAAACAGATCTTCAGAACTCTTTCATTTTTTAGCACCTTCCCACTTCCCCCAGTCCTGCTTCTCTCTTTACTCCAAGCTTTATTTGCATTTTCATAACAACTTCATGAAAGAGGTAGGTAGGTGTCCTCCCTTGCTAGGATGGGAAAGCACCAGAATCAAGGGCCTCATCTGATGCCCCCAGCTCTAGAATGGCAGCCTTCTGGGCCATCTGGCACCTAGAGTTCCTGCCTAGTGATGGGATGCATGGAGACATCAGAAGCAGCCATGCAATCTGTCCCACCATTGTTTCCTTTCACTCTGAGGTGTAACTGACATATAACATGTAACGCCACTTGATGAGTTTCAATGTTTACAAGATACTCAATATTTACATATACTAAGAAATGATCACCTCAAGTAATTTAATTAACATCTGTCACCACAAAGTTACCATTTTTCCTTGTGATGAGAACTTTTAAGAGCTACTCTTTCAGCAACTTTCTAATATACAATACAGCATTATTAACTACAGTCACCATGCTATACATCACAGAACTTACTTATTTTATAACAAACGTTTGTACCTTTTGACCCCTGTCACCTATTTCACGCCCCTCCATCCTCCATCTCTGGTAGCCACCAATGTGTTCTGTTCTTTGAATCTATGCTTTTTTTTTGTATCAATTTCTTCTGCCTTTAGATTCCATATGTAAGAGAAAGCTTACTATATTTGCCTTTCTCTAGGTTCCTTCAATGAGCATAATACCCTCAAGGTCCATCCATGTTGGCACAAATGACAAGATTTCCTTCTTTTATATGGCTGAATGGTCTACTATATGTAATATCACATTTCTTTATCCATTGATTCCTCTATTAATGGACACTTAGGCTGTTTCCATTTCTTAGCTAGTGTAAATAATGCTGCAACAAGCACAGGAAAACATACATCTTTTCAAGTTAGTGTTTTCATTTTCTTTGGATAAATGCCAGTAGAATTACTGGATAATATAGTAGTCTTTTTTTTTTTCTTTTTTGAGTTTTTGAGGTACCACTATACTGTTATCTCAGTGTTCCACCACTTTACATTCCCACCAGCAGTGCACAAGTATTCTCTTTTCTACATATCTTTGTCAATAATTGTTACTTCTTTTTTTTTTTAATAAATAGCCATTTGTTTTCTTTTTAAAGACTTATTTATTTGTGCATATAAGAGTTGGGGTATAGGCAAGAAGTGTGGGGGGTGAGAGGATTCACCAGAAATAGAGTGGGGAACATAACAGGTAGGATTGACTAAAATATAATGCTGGGGGAGCAGTGGGCAAGACACGAGTGGTCTACTGCACCATGTAGGTTAGCTTGATGACTGGCCAGAGATCGAACTCATACCATGCTACATTGGCTACAGATAGCTTCATAGTGCTGCAATTTAACCCCTTGAATTGTTTTAATTTTGAGTTATATGAGTTCTTTAAATATTTTCGATATTAATCCCTTATCAGTTATGTGATTGACAAATATTATCTCCCATTCAGTAGGTATTTTTCATTTTATCGATACTTTGTTGTGAACAAGCTTTTAAGTTTGAGGTGGTCCCTCTTATTTTATTTTGCTTTTGTTGCTTTCTTTTGGTGCCAAATACATAGTATCATCATTAAAACTTATGGAAAGGTGCTTATCGTCATGATTTCTTCTAGGAGTTTTATCTTTAGATCTTGCATTCAAGTCTCTAATCAATTTTTAGTTATTTTTTTAGTGCATGGTATAATGTAATGATCCAATATCATTCTTTTGCATGTGATTGTCCAGTTTTCCAAACAACATCTATTGAAGAAAATGTCCTTTCCTTATTGTTTATTTGTGGCTGCTTTGTCATAAGTTAAATGACCTTAATATGTGTGAGTTTATTTCTGGGTGCTATTCTGTTCCATTAATCTATGAGTCTGTTTTTATGCTAGTACCTATCTGTTTTGATTAATATGACTCAGAAATATAGTTTGAAAACAAGAGGTTTGATGCCACTAATTTTGTCCTTCTTTAAAAGATTGTTTTTGCTATTTATGGTCTTTTTCAGTTCTATCCAAGTTTAAGAATTATTTATTCTATTCCTTGAGGGCCTCCCTGGTGAAAAATGCCATTGGCATTTTGATACAAATTCCATTGAATATCTAGACTGCTTTAAGCAGTATAAACATTTTAACAATATTCCTTCAATTCATGGGCATGAAATTGCTTTCTGTTTATTTATGTCTCTTTCGATTTCCTTCATCAGTGTCTTAGAATTTTGACTGCACAGCTCTATCATCTTTTTGGTTAAATTCATTCTTAGAGATTTCACTTGTGTTGATGTAATTGTCAATGGGATTGTTTTCTTAATTTCTCTAATAGTTTATTAGTGGTTTGTTGAAATATAACAATTTTGTATATTGATTTTGTTTTCTGAAGCTTTATTGAATTTGTAAATTAGTTTTTAACCTTTTTTTTTTTTTTGGTGGCATCTCTAGGACTTTTTTTTTTTTTTTTAATTTATTTTTGTATAGAAGAATTGTGGTATAGGCCAGGGGTGCGGGGGGTGAAAGGATTCACCAAATACTGAGTGGGGAGCAGAACAGGCAGATTTACAGAATATACTGCTAAGGGGAGCAGCGGGCAAGACAGGAGAAGTCTGTTGCACCATATGTGGGTTAGCTCCCGGGCCAAGGATTGTGATAGTGCTGAGACTTATCCTAGTGTCAGCATACTAGTGATAGTGCTGAGACTTATCCCCTAGGCCACCAAGGAGGCCTGGACTTTCTAGATATAACAATGTACGATTTAGTGACACTTTCATTTTATTTATTTTTATTGTCTATGTTCTGTTTCCTTTGTGAATAAAAAGTGATGAGAGTGGACATCCTTTGCCTTGTTCCTAATCTGAGGGGAAAGCTTTGAGATTTTTCACTATTGAGTATGATGTTAACTGTTGGCTCATCACATATGACCTTTCCTGTGTTGTGGTATGTTCCCTCTATACCCACTTTGCTGAGTTTTTTTTTTTTATTATAAATGGATATTGAATTTTGTGAAATGCATTTTCTGCATCTATTACAATATAATTTCAGCCTTCATTTTGTTAATGTGGTATATCATACTAATTAACTTGCAGACACCAAACTATCTTTATATCCTGGAATAAATCCCACTTGACCATGGAGTATGATCTTTTTCAATGTACTGTTGAATTTGGTTTGCCAATATTTTACTGATATTTTTTACATCTATATTTTTTACATCTATCTTTTGGCCCATAATTTTCTTTTCTTGCAGTGCTCTTGTTGTGTTTTGGATAAGGGCAATGCAGGTTTTGCAAACAAATGAATTTGAAAGTTTCCTATCTTTCTATCTTTTGGGAAGGTACAAGAAGGACTGGTATTAATTTTTATTTAAATATTTGATATAATTCACCAGTGAAGCCATCTGTACCTGAACTTCTACTTTGTGGGAAGTTTCAGAAATTTTTCAGAACTTGGTGAAAATAACATCTTGTTGCTATTGAGTGTTCCTATTCAGAAGCACAGCATTTCTCCCCCAATTATTCAAGTGTTCTCTCACTCCATGTGTACACTTATACAGTTTACTTTCTACAAATTCTTTTTTTTCCCAAAGTTATTTCTCACTATTTCATACATTGGTTATTTTGCTACTGTCATACCAGGACTCAGGGTGGGCCCACACACCAAGGACCTTTAGAGGTAGGAACATTGAACTTTGAGGGAAGGATACCACAAAGAGATGCTGTGTCCAAACAGAGTCTAGAAGGAGAATAGCAAAAGGCAGTCAACCAAAGGTGGAGAGGCGTGACAGTACATGTTCAGGAAACTTACAGAGGTGGGGATGAAACTGGAGGGTGAACAAGATTAGGATGGCTGGTCTCATATCCTCCAGATAGCCTGTCCCATGTAACTAGAGTCAGAAAGAAGTCAGTGAAGGGCTTTGAGAGGAGGGTCACTGGGCCAGAGGTGATTTCACGTAGTATGCTCTTTTGACAATCATGGAGGTCAGAGGTGAAAGACACATGGAAGCAGGTAAGATGTCCTTGCAGGAAGTTACTAAGATAATCTGGCAAGACATGAGTATCTAGAAGGAGATAAATGTAAAAGAGGCATGCAAGGGGGAAGTGAGAAATACTTAGGAGAAAAAAAATGTGCTGATGAGGAAGTGGTAAGAGCCCAGAAGGTGAGTGAATTTATAGCATTTATATCTGGATTACTGTGTGACATCACTAGAGGAAGGGGCACGGAAGGAGGAGTGAAAGGGGCTGTGGAAGAAAGCAGAGAATGAGTTCTCTGAGGTTCATTTCCCAGGGAACACCCAATGAAGATGCCAGGAGGCTTGAGGCTAAAGGCTGAGCCTTCGGTAAGGTTTAGGTATAAAACAAACACCTGGAAGCCAGCTACCTATTAATCACCATCAAGCGAGGGACCAGAGGCGAGTTCCCTTAGTCAGAATATGAGGATTGTGAAAAGCAGTGGGCGCCTGCAAGGAACCACACCTTCCAGGCCGAGCAGCAGGGGTAGTGGGCTCAGTGTAGGGTCAGGTTGGGGAAGGAGGAAGTGAAGGAGACAAAATGCACAATCAGGACTGCTTCTCCAAGGGCCAGCCAGGCTCTGGCAGAGAAATGCACCCTCCCCCCCCAAAAAAAAAAAAAAACACAGCTGGGATCATGCTTGTTTTATACTCTTAAGAAAGTCACCAAATTAGTCTTGAGGAGAGAGGTAATGGGCAAAGTTCAACTCACCAAGACGTACTTTTGAAATACATATAGCTCCAAATACAAATTCCAGGAAGACCTGCATTTTGGGCAGCTTCTAAAAAGGGACATTTTCACCTATTGGGAAAGCCTCATTCTGAGGGCAAGAATGGGGCACCGAGGGCATGAAGTCTTGTCAGTCAACCTATTTACTTTATTTAGATGTTCTCTATAAATGTGTGGGGCCCAAGGCATTTAGAGAAAATGAGTTTTCCTGTCTGACAGCTATATATTCTGCAGGTGGCTTCTGTTCCCCTGGACTTTTCTAGGCCCACCACTCCCAGGCCTGGCCTGCAACCCAGTTTTCCTCTTACCTTCACCCATGTGTCACAGTGAGTCAACTTTCTGCATGTATTTTCCCCCAAGGACACCACCAAAAAAAAATCATATTTGGAGAGAGGGTCTAATTATATTTTGTCCTAAATGAGTTTTATTGCAAAATGGAATTATTTTCATCTGTCTGTCCAACTATTGCAAGAGTGTGTATTGTCCTAAATATTGCACCAGTGTCGGCAATGCTAAAAAACTGAGTGTGGTAAGAAAACATAAACTTTAGAGCCAAACATGCAAACAAACAAATATTAAACACTTGGGCTCATGCTCTGAGGTTCTTCCTATGGCACCATAAGGTCACGCATCAGGTTCAGTGCAGGCTAACTTCTCCGGATCTCATTCCACCAAATGTAAACTGGGACATCTCAAGAGGTTGCTGAGGAATCAAACAGAACAATGCACACATTTCAAATCTGCAACCCTTCCATCCCTTGCTCTTTTCCCCTCCCCACACTGCCGTTCTTGTCTGCAAGAAGCACACTGTAAAAGATGCAAACATTCAGGGCTTCCCCTGGTGGCACAGTGGTTGAGCGCTGGACTTCGAAGCTGCCCGCAGCTTTTGCAGAGCTGGTTCGATCCCCGGCCACCAGCGAGGGTCCCACATGGTGCACAGACCTCTCCTGCTGCCCGCTGCTCCACTCAGCAGTGTATTTCGTCAGTCTGCCTGCTCTGTTCCCCGCTCTGGCTCTGGTGAATTCTCTCACCCTCCCACACTTCTGACTGTACCCAGTGCTTGTATAAATAAATAAATAAATCTTTTTTAAAAAAGCCAAAACTGCTAAACTCTAAAAAAAAAAAAAAAAAAAAAGATGCAAACATTCAAAGCTTCTATTGGTTTTCCTGAATCATCCTTCAAACAAGCTACAAAAGTTATTAAAGCTTTCATCTGACTTTTTAGACTTGGGCTTCAGACTGGAGTAGAATAAAATACTCTACCTCTCCAAATTCATTCATTCATCTCCATGTCACCCAGAAACTGGAATGGTGAAGTCAGCCCTTTCAATGCAGCCAGGCAGGTGCTATTGTGAGGTGCCAGACTTATGCAAGTACAACAGCTGCACCCAAAAAAGGATAGAGAATACACGCCCACCAAGCACGAGGATGCAGTACCCATATCCAGGCTTGAGAGCCAACCCTGAGTTCAGGAAAGCTAGAAAACCACATGGGTGTCAGGGCCAGACTCTGGCATCCAGAATATCTGTAGCTGGATGACGTCACTCCTGGGGCACTATGCCCATCAGATTTTATTCTCCAGGAGGCACTGCATCACTGGACCCACATCCCATTAGCCTCAGTTTCCACAAAAATGCTAGACTTCAGAGCCTATGGTCCCTCTGACCCACTTCTCTGGTGCCTAACCTGGCTTTCCATGTAATGCCCAAGATAAACTAGAGTCATGTGCCCCATCAGGATGTGCAGTCTCCGCTTTCATGCTTTGCAGGTCTCCATTGCTCACCAAGTCTACAGACTGGAAACTCACGGTCATCCAAACAGCCTCCTTCTTCCCATGCTTTACCTGCTCCTAAAGGAAGCCCATGGCATCTCTATTTCCCTCTATCACACACATGCATGCACCCGTGCACACAGCTGCAGGGCCCTCACCCGAAGAAGATGGAGAGAACCCCTTCCCAGGTCTGAGGACCATGCTTCCAGAGAGGCTGCACAGTTTCTCCCATGGGCTTACAGGTCAAGGTCAGGAGGCCTATCAGGAGGGACAGCCATCCTCCCATTCTGCAGAAGAAGCAGAGAAGCAGGAGGTTGTGGGCCTGGTAGAGGAGGAAGGAATTGTGCCAATGGCCTCAGAAGCCATTGGAAGGATCTACTGGTTCACCTGGTGCATGAAGTGACGTGCAGAGCCATGACAGCCCAGAAGGAACCACCCCAACATCAACTCAGGGCAAAGCTGCTTCCCCCTTTCCTCTAAGTCCTTCTCCAAGGTTCCAACTTCCAGGCAGAAGACTCAGAAGAGCCCATGGAAAATCAAACTATGGCCCTCCTATTTGGTAAAGTTTCTCCATCGTAGAAAGGTGCACCTTGAATTGGATATGACCTGTAATTCTAAATTGGATTGGACAGTTTACTATCTGAAGGTCATGAGAGACTTCTGCTGATACCAAGGAGCATTGGAATAGTCAGAGCAAAGGCTATTGGAAGGTAGGGGAGTTTTAGAGTGTTATAGATGGCTCACTCTCCTCAGCAAGGGGTCAATGGCGAGTCTTTTAGTTGCACTGTCTATGAGTTTGGTTTCATCTGCTCCAGGGGCACAGAGCAGCTGGAACCAGGCAATGTGGGACAAGAGGGACCAGATTCTGGCAGGTGGTTAATGGGATGTGGCCTCTGTCTGCAGAGGAGAGTTCTTCATGTTGGGGGAGGACAAAATGTGAGCAAGGGGGAAGAGAGGGGAAACAACAGTCATGCCATTCCAAAGCTTCAGCTTTCTAAAATGGAGTTGAGTACTTGAACAATGAAAGGTCCCTGCTTTGCAAAAAAAGAAGGTGCTTGAAGTGGGCCATGCTCCAACCCCAATGGATAGAGGGCACCTTCTTGCCCTTGAGCCCCCCACCCAGCTGACCCTGCAGTCCCACTGACCTGTGCTCACAACACACAAAACAATTACTGGAATCTGGGGTGAAAATATATTTTTATGACACAAAAGCCTGCAGTAGTGTTTTTCCTGGAAAGGTTCTTGGCAAATCAGCTACTCAAGGTCTAGCAACAGGAAGGAAACTGCATTATTCTGCACATTTGAGTCAACGACTATGTTTTCCTCTATGGTCTAGAATAGACTGTGATGTCTCAAAATATATTCAAGACTCCTATTCACAGGCAATACACCTACACTGAGAACATACAAATTAGCAATTGCGCCAATGAATATTATGCAAGAAGACCCTTGAAAGTGGGATTGAAGGGATGAGAGGACAGTTGCAGTTGTCCTGAGTCCAGAGCAGTCAGTACAGGATTTCAATGGGAGCCTTGAAGATCTAGTGTACTTCTGACCCAAGTGAGAACAGGTGGAGGGCTGGCCCCATGTGTTAAGTGTGACCCTATAGCCACAGCTTAAAAATATCAGGATAAAAGTCAGAGAATGAACTTAGACATGATGAAGCAATATTTTTCTTCACTTAAAATTGACTTAACAAATCCAACTTTAGTGAGGGAAGTTAGAGTACTATGTCAGAGCACTGATACAAATTTACTGTGTCTCTGGATTTAGTACACAAAAGAAAGCTGTAAAATACTATGTATATTAATTAATCAGCTCAGAGTTCTTTGCTGTAAAACTGCTTGTACCAAAGGCACTATGGAAAAAGAAAGGAATTGAGCGAGAAAAGAAAAAATATGATATGCACAGGTAAGAGACTCTAGAAATAATAAGTGTGTGAGTGTCTGGGCTATTAGCACAGGCCAGCCCCCCACATACATGGCATCTCGGGTCCAGGGCACACCGCTTCTGGTTTCATCTCAACTTTCTCCACTGCCTTCCAGGGGGCAGCAGCATTATCTAGATTGGTAAGTACAGGTCCATCTTAGGGAAATGCATTATTGTGTTACGGCAACCTCAACAAAGCTGAGATTTCAACTATTAGATGGTTACAGAAATGCATGTTCTATTTAAAGTCAATTTTAGGAACTAGAAATACCAGGAGAAGAGGTAGAGATCATTACCAGGATACCCTCGAATGCTAAGTAATGCCTGAGCCTTCCCCTCAGTGATGCTACTGGGTTTCCCAACCCTGACCCAGGACTTACGTCCTTGATGATCCTTGAAAAACAAATCCTCTTATTTCCAACACCTGCACCAGCTGAACACCTATGCCACCACAATGTGAGGACCAAGGTCAAAGCCATTAAGTTAAAATTGTGGGTATTAAACACCTGAGAGGAAGATAAGTTTAGGTAACATTTTCACTTCTTTGCTTTCCTCAGTGGGCAAAGGCCCCAATATACTGAAAGCTGAGATATCTCTCTTTCAGAAGTAAATTTAGTTTAAAATTGAGGCAATGTGGACCCCTCCTGGTGGTGCAGGTGGTTGAGTGCAGTGCTGTGAAGCTGTCTGCAGCCTCTGCAGCGCCGGTTCGATCCCGGCCAGCCAGCGAGGGTCCCACATGGCACGACATACATCTCCTGCCTCGCCCACTGCTCCCCTCAGCAGTGTATTTCATCAGTCTGCCTGTTCTGTTCCCCGCTCTGTCTCTGGTGAATCCTCTCACCCTCCTGCGTATCTGGCCTGTACCTCGGTTCTTGTATAAAATAAATAAATAAATAAATCTTTTTAAAAAATAAAAATAAAATTGAGGCAACATAGTAAGACTTTTGGGGTTCTAATTCTGAAACACTTCTTTGCTTTTGGGTTTTGTGTTGGACACTGACTTCCCAACACAGAAAAAGACTAAGGGAAGGAAAAGATGACATACATCTGAAAGTGTTTACCCAGTGAGGTCAAATGATATATTACAAATTGAACTTGTTTGAGAGGTAATAATTTTTTAAAATATGAATTTAAACTAAATAGGTCTTTTATGAAAGCCTCAACTTGCGATCAATAAATACTTACATTCTCTATCTTGTGATCACAACTGCTAAATGAGACTATAGCATTAGCAGAACCTAAATTTAAAAATAACTGTCACTGATACAAGAATTGACAGGGAAGTAAATCTCGAAAGTTCTTTCACACTGAAAACTGATTTGAACCCCAAGAGCAAAGCCTCCATCTGCAATAATGTTCACTGAACTCCTAGGTAAATTATTTTTATGCAACACAAAGTTGTCCCCTGGGCTGATATGAAACATGCTTTCAGAAGCAACTTTTATTTTTATTTTCCATACACATTTATTATGTCCTGGTTGTGCTATTCTTGGTTCTGACAGTTCTTTTGGGTCCCAATGCTTATTTGTTGCTGGTCTTCAGTATTTTTATTTATTTATTTTTGCATAGAAACCTGGGGTGTAGGCCAGAAGTGGGGGGGTGAGAGGATTCACCAGAAACAAAGTGGGGAGCAGTGCAGGCAGAGCTACTTAAATACACTGCTGAGGGGAGCAGAAGGCGAAACTGGAGAGGTCTGCTGTGCCATGTGGTTTAGTTCCCTGGCCAGGAATAGAACTCAGGCCTTTGAAGTGATAGTACTGAGACATAACCCCTAGGCCACCACGGAGGCCCTATTTTATTTTTGAAAATTTAATAGGTTACTTAGTTTAAGGTTACTTGGACTTTGTGATCTAAACAAAGATTTTAGTGAATCATACCTATTACAAAGGATGTTTTGTGGTTTGTTGGTAATGTACTTTAACAGATTCTGTCCCGGAGAACATGCACCATGCACTGTCTTGAATGTGATATGCATCTAGATTCAGTCCACAAGTCTTTCCCACACATTCTGTCTAAACTCTCACCTGACATGAATGTCCACCCTACTCAGGAGCATTCTTTTTTTTTTTTTTTTTTTAAGATTTATTTATTTATTTATACAAGCACTGGGTACAGTCAGAAGCATGGGAGGGTGAGAGAATTCACCAGAGCCAGAGCGGGGAGCAGAGCAGGCAGAAGGACTGAAGTACACTGCTGAGGGGAGCAGCGGGCGGCAGGAGAGGTCTGCGCACCATGTGGGACCCTCCTCCGGTGGCCAGGGAGCAGCCGGGGAATCGAACTGGCGCTGCAGAGGCTGCAGGCAGCTTCGCAACCCAACACTCAACCACTGCGCCACTGGGGAAGCCCTCTCAGGAGCATTCTGACGCGAGAGTCACACCTGCGTGTACTGTCCTTATTCTGATTTTTGCCAACAGGAAGTTACAGAATGTAGGCCTGGCTCATTTTATGTTCTCAGAGGAATAGGAATGCAAAATTGACTCAAAGATGCATTCAGTTTATGGGCATCCCTGGTGGTATAAGGGGTTAAGCACAGCACTGTGAGGCTGTCTGCAGCCTCTGCACTACAAGGCCAACATGGCACAGCAGACCTCTCTTGTCTCGCTGTACCCCCTCGGCAGTGTATTTCAGTCAGTCTGCCTGTTTTGTTCCACATTCTGTCTGTGGTGAATCCTCTCACCCCCTGCACCTCTGGCCTGTACCCCAGTTCTTGTATGTGTAAATAAATAAATCTTTTTTTAAAAAAATGCATTCAGCAAAGATGCTAGAATGTTCTCACCCAGCATCTTATTCATTTAAAAAGCCATGACAACCATAAACATGTGTTTTTAAAATCTTGGAAAGAACATGGATGAAGAGAAACAGAATCAGAAAAGATAAGTCACCTGTTAAAAGTCATTCAACTAGCAAGCAGCAGCGCCTAGAGTTTGAAACCAATGCACAGGCACTCCAGAAAGTTCCACAGGGCAGGACGGCTACACAAGTAGGAAACCACAAATGTGCATGTCTCTAACTACTCTGTGAAATCCAGAACACTTCTGCAGCAAAGGAAGCCACCATGAGCGTCCTGAATTGTAGCCCACTGCCTGAAAGAGTTACTGCCACTCCTCTTGAAACACATATTTATGAAGCTCTCAGGAATAATTTGAAATGTCTAAGTATCTTGCAGAGAATACTGAAATATCACAATTGTTAATACTATCTGTTAGCACCTTCATTATTTCAACTCTGGTGACATGGGCAGGAACCTGGTCAGCTCATCTTCAGCGTCAGGGGTGCTTCTGCTTCTTATACACGCCAGCGCGAAGTCTCCAGTGTAGACACTGGATCACACTTCTCTGTAGATAGTACCGCACCTCAGCACCATTTGGCAAAACAGCCTGATAAGCCGTCTCACTGCAAGAACAGGTGGTTTCACTACTCATTCAGCCCCGCTGCTGTGTGATGCTGACAAATGAATGACCCATACTTCAGTCCTTGCCACCTTCACACACTCATTCAAAGTATCTTGCTGATACCATGATGTTTGTTCAAGTTGTAGGTCACAAGTCCATGTTGGCCATGTGAGAATTGCCAATGTGACACTTTGCAGGGTGCAAAGGATAAATGAGGGGTCCAGGGGCACACTGGTGTCATGGAAATGCAAGGAAAGGAGGACTTATAAAACTGCTCACCCACAGGATGGTTATTCATATTACAAAGGTTAACTAAGGATGCCTTTAAATAGTGCATCTCACAAAGGTATTCAAAAGTCTGACTGAATTGTCAAAGAACATCATTGACAATTTTTAGAAGCGGCTTTTATATTATATAAAGAAAGGCACAGAGATGTGCTGGGGTGTCGGGGGCATGTGGGTTTGGGGGGGATAATGCTCCCACTGAACCTGGAGGCCAACCATGTTGTCACTCAACAGAAACCACACTTGAAATAAAATCTGAACCAGCAGAATCTCTCCCATGGGCATATGGAAAGCACCCAGTGTGATGACCAAACACTTTCTAATTGAAAGATGAAATATTGGTTACTCTTCATGAGCCTCAGAATGGCACCCACTAGTGTCTGGGGGGGGGAAATATACATAAGAAAATATCTTTCTATTCTCTTTTAATAGTAACATGAATAATTGTAATATGAGTTAAAGTTAATGAGAAAGATGAGTCAAGTCTAACATTGCACTTTTAATTTGTAATAATGAACATGGAAGAAATCAATTGCTCATGATATATGAACTGAGTTTTAAATTTTTAACGAAAAATTAAATTATTTTGCCTATCAGGGATCAACTGAAATCTTGTTTATCTCCTGCACGTTGATTGATATTTAATGGTTTCAAATGTCTCTTTTTCTCAAGATCTGAATATTTCTTTCCTCCTTCAACTACCCCCTTCATGCCTCAAGAAACATTAGCTGGCTTTTTTCTATCCCCAAATGGAAGAGGGGGGTGCCTTAATTTTTATTTTAATATCACCTTTGTACTAATGGAATCATTAAAAGCAGTCATTTCTGATGATGGTTAGATGAAAATGAAATGAAAAATGATCAGCTGGAGATACATAGGGTGCATTTAGAGGTGAAGTGAGCTTGGAATTGCTTTTAAATTCTCCTTCAAACAGCCTCCAAAATTCTGAGTTGGGGGGGTCAAAAAGAGGGAAGGTCAAATGGTTAATGAGTGTGGTACTTACTGGGTGAGGGTACTGGAGGGTCAGTTTTTCCTCTTCTCTAGATCTTAGTGTACCCCTGACATTTTTCATAATAAAATGCTTTAAACAGATATCCCTGGTTTTCCTTTATTTAACAAGGCCCTTTTGATTATAAGGATTGCCTTTTTTCAGGGGGTTGGGGGAGTTCGAAAAGGACACCAGATCAGACACAGATCAACATTTTCTCCTTGCAAAGGAGCCAGGGAGTGTTGGAAGGAGCGAGGAAGGGAACTGGAAGGCTCTTCCACACCCCCACAGATCAAGCACCTGTGGTCTGGATTTTTAAAAAGATGCTCCATACAACCGCAATCAAACAGCAAGCAACAATTCATCTGAAAATTCAGCTGCGGCTATTCCCTGTCCTAGCCAGAATGGACATTAAACCCCTCCTGTCAAGCCACCCTGGCTACTGGATCTCATGAGTCCATCCCTTTTGGAGGACCACATCCCAGCATGGGCTCGAAGATTCCTCCTGTCCTGGCAATCACACCTCAGCAAGGAAAAGTTGGCAGGCTCTAGGGTTTGTAAGCAGGCTGCTCACCACACAGGCTGCAGGTCTGCGCAGCAAGCCTTTCCCTTTGGGCTGTGACCAAACAGACTGGCCACTAGGAGGGGGGCAAACAGATAAACAGAGGCGCTAGCACGCCACACCGCTTGATTCTAACTAGAAAAGGGAGCCCTCCACCCCTAACTCCCAAGTCAGCCAGCCTTTAGACCAGTGCCTGGTGCACTGAGCGCAGGGACGTGGCCAGAGAACGCTCAGATCCCGAAGAGGAGCCAGCAGACCAGCGGCGCCAGAGCATCTGACTCCGCAGAAGGATGCGCGTAACTGAAGTCTGGATGCTGAGCGCCCAAGCATTCAAGGGGACCCCCCAAGGAAATGAAACCGACCAGCGGACCCCTACTTGTAATTCTTCAGAAAAGCCCTGCTACCCCAGTGGCAGTCTCCCCAGAGCACACAGCGTCTAAGGAGCACTCCATTGGGGTCTTGCAGAAAACGCACAGCGACCAAAGCCCCCTTCCCTTAAGAAAAGTGCCCAACTCTGCCATTCTTTCCTCTCCGCTGTTTTCGAAAGCGCACGCGAAGGGGCAGGAATCACGCTTAGGTAAATCAAGACTAGAACTTGAACCCAAAAGGCGCTTCCATTCGCTCCTCTCTGAGACTGGGTTGGAGGATCCCAGGTCTGTGGGCTATCACTACTGCCAGGGACCAGACAGCGCGCAGATGGACACCCATCCTGTCCTCGCCGGCAGCGAAGGGTTCCTGGAATCCCCGCCTCCACCTCGGTCGCGGGTTGGAAGTCCCCATCCCCAGCGCTCTGGCACGCTAGACTTGCTTTTCCCTTCCGCTCAGGGAATTGAAGTCGGCTTCCCTTCCCGGTCCTAGATGGACTTCAGTCCCCAGCTTCTTGGCTGCTCCGCTCACCAGCCCCAGGCGATCTCCTTTAGGTCGCTCCCGAGGGTCGCCGGAACCCGCAGAGCCGATGCCCACCGCGCACCGTCACGACCCTGGGCAGCCCCGCTCCGCTGCGCTCCTAGGTCTCCTTCTCACTAGCTCCCCCGACTTTGCACAGCAGCCCCTTCGCACCGCCGGGGCGCCTGGGGTGGCGAGGCGCCAAGCTGCAGCCGGAGCTGACAGCCCCCGGCCCCTTCCTTCGCATCTTCCTCGCCCGCTCGGCTTTCCCCTCCCTCCGGGTGACCCCAGCCTCCCGGGTCCCGCCGCCGCGACCACCGGGACTCACCGCGGGCGCCGCGCCGCCGCCGGGTCTGCGCGCTCCTAGGCGGAGCCAGGACGCCCTCCTGCGCTGGGGCCGCCTCCGGCGCCCGCCTGCGGCCCCAACCCAGCCCCCAGCCGGCCCCTCCGCCAGCTCCCGCTGCTGGGGCGGTCGGGACTTACCTCCGGGACAAGGTGACCCGGCTAGTGCGCCCAGGCGGCCGCCCGCGCGTCTCGGGAGCGAGTGAGCCTGCCGGGCGCGGGGCAGTGTGGCGCCCGCCTCAGCTCCTCTGCTCGTGGGCTTTCTCCTCTGCCCTCCCCTCCTGTTTGCTCCCCTCCGCGCCACTCCTCTCCTCCCTCTGCTCCCAGTCCTGCTCTCGCTGCCCGCGCCCCGGGCTGCCCCACGCGTGCTGGAGCGCCAGGCGCCGGGCAGCGGCGGCAGTCCAGGCGGCGGGGAGCTCCGGAGCAGTGGCGCTGGGGCGGAGCCCAGCCCGTAGGCCCCCGGGAGAAGAGTGTGGGGAGACTATGGAGTGCGCGCTCGGCCGGCAGGTTGGGCGAGGGGCGCTCCGGGGCGCGCGGCTGGGCTCGCTGAGACTGGCGACGCGCGTGCCAGAGGCGGTGACCGCGGGCTCCGGGGGAGGAAGGCAGTGAGGGGGAGGCGGAGGGAATGGCCCGGCGCGAAGGTAGTCGCCAACTTTGCCCCAGGCCCATGGGTTTGATCGCGTCTGCAGGTGGCCGGGCTGGTGTCTCGGAATGAGGGCGGCAGAGACTGGGGGAAGGGGGCAGCCGCCAGGGACTCAGAAGACAGGGCTTTCAGAAGAGATGGCTCCCCGGTCCTAAAGGCTTCCCCAGGCTCAGTTTCGAGGTTCTTAAAAACCCACTTTATAGGTCTGGCATCTGTTCAAGTCCTGATCAAGTAAGCATCCAGGTGGAACCTGGGCCCCATCCTAAATTGGTTTGTTGTCAGTTGGAATGGAAAAGGAACTAGGAAGGCTGCAGAAAGGGAGGAGGAGGCATCATCATCTTGGAGAGGAGAGAGGGTACGGGGAGCTGGAGTCAAGGGGGGAGCTACCTCCTAAAATACGTGGTTCACACTTTGGAGGAGGGGGGAAAGTGGTGTTTTCAGTTTGGCTTTCAGTTTGGATTTCTTTTTGTGAAAGAAAAAAGAATGTACCAGAAAGGGGTTCAAATATTATTTCCAAAAAAATAAAGCAAAACATCTGTGAGACTATTCCTTCCCCAGGTACATGTCTACCATATGTCTCAGCCTCTCAAGCCCAGGCTTCACCCCTGCTGGTCAAGGCTGATTCACTGAATCAACTGTCTATGTAAGACCCTCCCTCTTGCCAAGTCTTTGCTCCTGAGGAGGGCTGTGTCCTCTGTTGGGTCTCCCCTGCTAGAGTTCCCAAAGGGCAGGAATTGGACGTGGTACCAGAACAGCAGAGTCCTGTAGGTGTTCACTAGTTCACTAGTTTGTCAGGACCTAGTTCTGTAGGACATCAGCACAAAGACAATACTAAAGTTAGAAGACTTGGGGTAGACAGCGGGTCAGGAGAACCCGTGCCATCTGTGGTTTATCTTTATCCACCTGACTTACATCCCTTCTCCATCTCGGCAGCATAGCACGGCATAACCCAAGTTTCTTCTTCCATGTATCCAGACTGCAAGGCTGTGATCCAGAACCACAGAAAAGGGCATTAGAAACCTTAGAAAAGGGCATTGTACGTTGCCCTTCTGCTCAAGTGGGAGGAAAATGCCACCCTACCTGAGTAAGATCGCTAACTGTTCTGGATCTTCTTCTGAGCAGAACATTCTTTAATCTGAACCAATGTGTTGAACAGATTAGTTAGACTCATTTAAGGTGGAAAATCATCATTATTTCTACTTAGCAGATGAAGAAACTGAGATTTTTTTTTTTTTTTTAAGAGGCTGAGATCTGCATGATCACCCAATGCACAGGCATAATCTGACTCTCCTGTCCCTGCTTCAAAGTCAGTGTGCTTTGCTTATCTGGGGTCTGCACTAGCTCTGGAGGTCAGCTTCTTTTTGCCAAGAGAACACCAACCTTGGTTGCTGCTGTGACTTGCCTTTGTCTCTAGAATACTTTTGATTGTAAGTTGAACTTTTCCTAATATAGCAGGCTCCTTGGGTGCAGCATAGAATGTCATGCTGATCACCCCTGGTTGGCTGTGGAATGCTCCCTCCAAAAGTGAAGGCTGTAGGGGCCTCCCTGGTGGCGCAAGGGATTAAGATGCAGCACTATGAAGTGCACTGCAGCAGGAGTTCTATCCCTGGCCAGGGAGGTGACCCACATGGCGCAGCAGACCTCCCCTGACTTGCCTGCTGCTCCCCTCAGCAGTGTATTTTAGTTGATCTACTTGTTCTGTTCCCAACTCTGTCTCTGGTGAATCCTCTCACCCCACCCCGACACACCCCTGTCTTATACCCCAGCTCTTGTATGCATAAATAAATATATCTTTAAAAAAAAAAGTGAAGGCTGTAGACCTTAAAGAAAAAGGATAGCTTTGTACTCACCTCCTCTATTGAGTTCTCTGGACTGTCTTCATGTCTTAGGTACTTTGAACTTCGCAGGTTGAGGCTTTGAAGCTATACCCTGGCATACCCAGATAATGGGTGGAACATGTTATATTTTGAGGGATGGAGTTATGGGAGGTAGGCTTGCATTATCTAAGGCTCACTTTTCATAACACACCTCACTCAATTACCATTTATTTTCATTGTGGAATGGATATATAACCCATCATCCCCAGTTATATAGATGAACTCCCTTAAGTTACTATATTTTTTACTTGTATAGTTCCCACTTGGCACATCTGAGGTACTACACACACACTCACTAAATCATAGTTATCAGAAAAACACACACACCTACACACTGAGTTGAGGGGTCAAAAAATAGATGTCTCTGAAGAGGGCAGCTTGAAACAAAAGGGAAAAGATCATGATGTGGTAGGTATTATTATCAGAATTATTATTTGCTATTCCCAAGCCACTCATATGGCTTCAAGACCCCCAGATATATGTTGTCTTTTCTTGACCTGTGCCCTACATATACCTGTACTTTTTAAAAAAAAGATTTATTTATTTGTACAAGAACAGGGGTACATGGGCTTCCCCAGTGGCGCAGGGGTCGAGCGCTGGGTTGCGAAGCTACCTGCAGCCTCTACAGTGCTGGTTTGATCCCCGCCGCTGGGTGAGGGTCCCACATGGCATGCAGACCTCTCCTGCCGCCCGCTGCTCCCCTCAGCAGTGTACTTTGTCACTCTGCCTGTTCTACTCTCAGCTCTGGCTCTGGTGAATTCTCTCACCCTCCCGTGCCTCTGACTGTACCCAGTGCTTGTACAAATAAATAAATAAATCTTGAAAAAAAAAAAAAGAACAGGGGTACAGGCTAGAGGTGTGGGAGCGTGAGAGAATTCACCAGAGACAGCGTGGAAAGCAGAACAGGTAGACAGACCAAAAACACTGCTGCTGAGGGGAACAGCGGTCAAGACAGGAGAGGTCTGCTGCACCATGTGGGTAGCTCCCTGGCCGTCTGGGAATCGAACCCGCACTGCGGAGGCTGTGGACAACTTCACAGTACTGCGCTCAAGCCACTGCGCCACCCAGGAGGCCCCACATGTACTTCTTTTAGTGTTCCTGTAATTAAGTGGACCCTACCTGTCCTTGCAAAATAAATTTCCAGGGCCAGGAATTGCAAATAAGTAGACGGATGTCACCTGCTCCTGGCAAGTGGCAGTTTGGGAAAAGGACCTAGGATTCCTGGGCAGCATGCCAGTTGATCTGGAATGGCAGCTGTACATTTGAGATGGTTCTCTTAAGTGTGAATCCTTCATTGTTACTTGCATGTAATCATAACTATTATGCTAAGCTGTCACATTGAGGGTCTGTCACCTATTAGGCAGTGGGACACAAATTGCCAAATCCCCCAAACTGAGTAAACTTGTGGACAATGCTTATTTACAGAACTTTCAGAGCTCAAAGGGATTGGTAGGGCCAATTCATGTCACTAATGCTCTGAGAAGCTGTCAGGGTGGCTTTCAGGAGGAGCTGCTACATGCTCAAAGATAGGTGATTTGACAAGAGGAAACAGAGATTTTAGAGTCTTTCAAGCAGAAGGTATTCCTTAATATCTTTTGAAGTAACAGACTTGAGACCATGGACAAGGCTACAAAATGCCTACCTGGTACGATGCAGAGTTTCCCGAGGTTAACAATGCTCCTTCAGGAACCATCTTTTGGTCAAACGTGTAATATGCTCAACCTCATACCAAATGTGAAGAATGATAGACACAGCTTTAAAATGATGTAATCTAGTTTTTTTCTTTTCTCACCACCCCAAAATCTGTAACTAAATTGTTTTATTTTTAAATTGATGACATTCAAGAATCAAAATGTTGTGATGTCTCAGTAAGGTAGACTCTTGTGGATTTAGAAGGACAGAAAGATGACCACTTATGTGTTCAATGCTAGGTGAGGCTCCAAGAAAAACATGTGTTGCTATTAGAAATAAAGGGAGAAAGATTTAAAACCCAGAAAAAATTCTGAGGCAATGTTAATGTGGGTTTAGCACTGGGACAAGAGATGCAATAGAATGTTAGAACCTTAATTCCTTGGCCCACTCCCGTTTTCTGATCCTGTGGGTGGAGAAATAGCCCCGGAGGGGCTGGGTGAAAGAGCAGTCAAGCCCTGACCTTAGTTACTGACCTCTAACTCTGCAGTTTTGTCTCTGCATCCATTACATCACTCTGGAAAGACTCAAATTAGAAAGTTAATGCATTTCAAGCAACCTCTCTAGTGCCAGTGCATCAGTTAGCTATTGCTGTTTAACTCAGTAACTTCAAATGGCAATCATTGATTGGCTCTCAATTCTCAGAACTGGCAGTTCAGGCTGAGCTCACTGAGTGGATGGTCGCTGTTTCATGTGGTGCTTCCTGGGCTCACTCATGCACCATGGTCTCCTGGCAGACAAGTCTTCCTCACATACTTAGGGATTGGCTGGCTATGGATTGGAGATGGGCTAACTGGGTCATCAGCCCCCTCCTCCTCCAGTTGCTAGCAGAGGATTCTTCCATAAGCAGGTGCTGCAGGATGTTCAACAGCAGCAGGCTTCAATGCACATGGCCTTTCATGCTGACGTCACCCTTGCTAATATCTTGTTGACCAAGGCAGGTCCCCTGAGCCATCCAGATTCAAGAAATGGGGAAATAGTCCCAGCTTTGGATGGTTGGACCCATGAAGTCACACTGAGAATGGCATGTGATGGGGGTGGGAGGAATTGGTGTCATTCTTGCAATTCGTCTCACATGGTTATTTCAACTCCTAATCTCACTGAATCTTGGTTTGAGTACCGTGGGTTTGGAAAGGGTGATCCCAGGAGTTGATTCCTGAGTGCTGGTACTAATTAGCTGGTACTAATTAGCTGGTACTAATTAGCTAGTGCTGGTACTAATTAGAAAGGTGGGCTCAGATCACATCCCTTCTCAACTTACCCAGTGGCTAGCATTAACAGTGGCTGTCAGTGGTCGACTACATGCCTACTGCCAAGGGTAGGTGCTGAGCCCTCCAAACCAGACATACCTGGAAGCACCTGCCACTTCCTCTCACTCTCCTGACATGACAGAGTCAAGGTCCTCATATGTGAGCATAATCATATCATCTGCAACCCTGACATTGCATGAGGCAAGAATGTGTTCAATGTGCTCAGTGTGTCTTCCTGAGCAGAGATAGACAGGTATTGTTATTAAAGATAGTTGGCAAGACTGTCAGGTCTTGCTAGGTTCTTTTCCAAGGAAGCTGGGGAACAGCAAATGCTAAACTCTTGGCACCACACTGATGCTGGTGCCCATGGCCTTCAGAGTGCTTCCTAAAAGGGGTGATTGATGGTATCATTTTTATCCAAGATGCTTCTTATTTCTAGGGGCCAGAGACTAAGTGTGGCAGATACTGCTATGTCCCCGCAGGCCGTGCCAGCTCCTTTTGACTGACTCCATCTGTCTGCTCCCAGCTTCTGCGGACTCTGCTGCTAGTGACCCACACCTACATTCAGTATTACATCAGCATTACTCTCATTCCTAAGACAGCCTTAATTTCTCTTATAAGAGTGTGAAAATGTGGCCTGTCTGCTCCACTCAGCTCCAGACCTTTATAGCTAAGTCTGGTGAGGCACTTGACTGTGGTAGGGTGATGGGGCACACCCACCAAGTGTAGCTGAAAGGAGCAGTGCTTAGGCAAATGAGGTGAAATCCAGTCCATTATTTTCCACCTGCTTGACAATATGCCACCTCCTCAAGGTCAGGAAATAGCACCTTCTCCGGTGGAAAAAATGGGCACAAAGACATTCTTAGTGGAGGGCTAGTCCAGGACACCAACAGAAATGAACATGTGAGGGAGGAACTGTGGGTCCTGTGGACGTGGTCAGGTGGCAGCTGAGGAGAACTGGAGTCCTTTCCTCTTCCCTCAAGACCCAATGAAGCCAAGAGAGCGGGCTCTGCTGAAAACACCAGTGGGTTGGTGTTTTCAACCCATTCTCTGCTGGCATAGCTGTCCTTGGTTGAGTGCACAACTGTATTCACCTTCACTGGATAAGCTGTGATGCCTCAGGAAAACAGAGATGCTGAAAGTTCCAGAAAGTAGGCATCATTGCTAGATTTCCTAAACTGAAGTCAGTCTGAGGACTCAGCAGACAGATTATATAGGAGCCAACCCCAGGGTCAAGGAGTGAAAGGTCAGCAAATGGTCGAGGTTAAAGATGGGGAGAAGTTAGGGGAGGAATCCTGGAGGTGGTCACTACTGTGAGTGACAACGGGTTCTCAATCCAGTGGTATGTCTAATGACTGATGACAGTGTTTCTCAGGACGCCCAAGCCAGGGAGAAAGAGGAAAGGCATGTCCAGAAGCCTGGGGGTAGGTCTTTACCTACCCCCAGAGGCCCAGGAGCTCTAGAAGCCTGTGTTTCTGGCCCTCTGGTACTGGAGAGGTGTCCAGGTAGGCTTCTGGGAAATTTTGCTCTGCAATTTACTGTGTGACAAATTCTGTATCACCCAAGTCAATATTAAAGGTTTGCATTTCACTTCCATGTTAGGTGTCAAATTGTTCTTTCTTTGAATGTAACATTGTGTTGAGACAGAGTCACAGGTTGCTCAACTTTATGTGGGTTATATCAGATAAATTCAGGTTGGTTTGCTGTGCATTTGGGATAATTCCTTTACCTTTCTCAGCGAACAATCAGCCACAGACAACATGTAGCCAGATATCACACCAAGTGCTCAAGTTCAAGTGTCCCTGCTATGCTCCATGCAGATATCACAATCCTTTCTTTTGATGTCCTGCTTGCCTGCCACTTACATCTATTCCTTTTTCTGTCTTAGGTAATTCACTCTTCCTTCCAGACTGTCACTGGCCTTGCATGTAGATTTTGCCTCACATGCTCCTAAACATTCCGGATGATGTTGCCTGCTCACACCAATGCTTCAGGTCCCCGCCTGCCTGTATCGCTGGCGTAGCTGGCCCTCCACATACTGGCACCTGCCTCACCTCATCCTGTCTCGACAGCTGGGCTCTACTTGAGTTCTGTCTAGATACTAATTTTCTATAATCTAATTAATGATCCCTAATGTGTCTGTTATTATGACAGAGAACAATATCAGAATAACCAGTCTATTAAAGAAACTGTATCTACCAAAAGTTGAAAAACATGATAGTTTCCAGGACTGTCAGAGAGGGAAAAAAATGATAAAAAGCTTGGCTTTACAAAACCTTGCTATCAGGATGAGCTGCTCAAAATCGCTAGCTTCAAAAAAGGATTCAGACATGTGTTTGTTTAGATCATGAACGGAAGTGGACAGAACAGTCTACTTCCTCCGCTAAAATGAAAGGCTATGCTTTCCTCATTGAACCAAAGACTACATGTACTCTATCATAATGAAAAACAAAAAGGTTGAAATTCTTGAAGACATTACTTGTGCAGAACTAAGCATTTAAACATGTCATTAATTATTAGCATGAGTTTTGATATTTTCTAAATGGCTTAAGAAATTGTTTTTGGCTCAGTAAAAATATTTTTTGCTGCAAGTGCTTTTTTTTTCTGCAGAAGAAAAAAAAAAAAAGGTCCAAATGCCAAAATAACCACTTCTGTAATTTTGCAGGACGTGGAACTGAAGGAAAAAAATACAAAGGTAAGCAATTTTACTTTTGTGATTCCCAGTTTATCATTCATATCTCAAGAAAAGAATGCCTCTGAAACAAAGGAGTAACTCAGACCAGTGCCAGATCCAAACCTTGAGGCTCTGTCCTCCGATTCCTTGTGCCCACTGTGTGGTTGCCACACACATGAGCAGGGCCCAAGGTGAACCAAAGTGTCCTGGCAGCCTGTCCCTCCCTGGGTCCTTTAAATGTGGTTTGCTTGATATCTGGGCACTGGGATCCCCTCACATAGCAGGGACAATGTTTGCCACACACAGTCTATCCAGTTTGGAGTGCAGGGCAGAGACATCTTATCTGGCAACATGCACGTCAAAGTTCATCTCCCTCTGGTCCATGAACCATCTGACAATACAATTACCAAAGGGGGTTTGGCAGGTAACCTATAACTTGTCAAAGGTCCTTAAATCTTGTCCCTACAATCATGGAAGGAACTGAGATGACTTAACAGATACTACAGTATAGTAACTGCAATAGTAGATGGCTTTGGAAAGCCACATGACTAGATGCTTCTTACCTGGCCTGTGTGTTCTTCAATTGGTTCAGCAAAATTTGGTGTCTAGGGCCTCCCTGGTAGCTCAGGCGGTTGAGCGCAGTGCTGTGAAGCTGTCCACAGCCTCTGCAGTGCCAGTTTGATCCCCGCTGGCCATGGAGATACCCTCATGGCTTGGCAGACTTCTCTTGTCTCCCCCGCTGCTCCCCTCAGCTGTGTATTTTGGTCACTCCGTCTATTCTGTTCCCCACTCTTGTCTCTGGTGAATCCTCTCACCCTCCCATACAACTGGCCTGTACCCCAGTTCTTGTATGGACAAATGGATATTAAAAAAACAGGGATCTGCACTGGGCAGGTATTGGACAGTGATGGATAGGGGTCATGTGATAGGCAAGCGAGGTGTGACCTTGCCTGTAAGCACCGTCTCTGCAGAGTGAGGGGAAACACCAGTGCTGCGGAGCAAAGAAAGAGGGCTTAGTGGGGAACAGCAGTCATGGGCCTGAGTGTGGGCGCTTGTTGCTCTAGGGGCTGGGAAGGGGGACTTTCTTGGCCACCACATTACTGACAAAGCACAGAGCTCAGAGTAAGTTGTATGAGGTCAGACTAAGGTTAAGCAGTGGATTGGTCATCAAAGGTTTTATACCAGGTTTAAGGAGGTTGGGCTTCTTCATCCCAGGGCTTATAGGCAATCTTTAACCAGAAGAAAGACAAAACCAGATTTGTATGCACAAGTTGTGAGCAAATCTTTTGCAGATATCAAAGAAAGGTGATAGGTTTCAATTCTTCAAACAGCTTTGAAATCATCATATATCATTCACCACATTCTTTTTTTTTTAGTTATAAAAGTATATTTTCTGTAAGTATCAGTTGCCAATTTTGAAATTTACATATTTATGCAGTAATCAAGCTTAAAAAATGTTTTTAGATAGGGATATATTGTGACTTTATTTTAATTTTATTTTTATATTCCCCATACAATTACAAACTCCTTAATTTGACCCCAATCCCTCCCCTTCCTGCCCCCCATACCCCATAGAGTGTCTCTGGTTCATAGTTGTTTGTTGATTTTGATTTTCACTTTCTTATAGTTATTCTTTTTCCTGGTCCCTTATTTAAGTTTTCTAGATTCCTGCTATGAGTGAGACCATCCAGTATTTTTCTTTTTCTTTTTGGCTTATTTCGCTGAGCATGATCCCTTCCAGTGCCATCCATGTTGCTGCAAATTGCATGTGTTTATCTTTTTTGAATGCTGAGTAATATTCCATGGTGTATATGTACCACATCTTCTTGATCCAGTCATCTATTTTTGGGCATTTGGGTTGTTTCCAAAGCTTAGCTATTGTAAACAGTGCTGCTATAAACATAGTGGTGCAGGTGCTCTTTGGAATTGATATTTCTGTGTCTTTTGGGTAAATACCTAGGAGTGGAATTGCTAGATCATATGGAAGCTCTATGTTTAGTAGGTCAAGAAATCTCCACACAGCTCTACTTAGTGGTTGGACCAATTTGCACTCCCACCAACAGTGCAGGAGAGTTCCTTTTTCTCCACAACCTCGCCAACATTTGTTGTTGCTAGTTTTTTAAATATGTGCCATTCCCACTGGTGTAAGATGGTATCTCATGGTAGTTTTGATGTGCAGTTCCCAGATTACAAGTGATGTTGAACATTTTTTCATATGCCTGTTGGCCATTTGCATTTCCTCTTCAGAGAAGTTTCTTTTTAGCTCTTCTGCCCATTTTTTGACTGGATTATTTTCTTTGTTGTTGTTGAGTCTCATCGGCTCTTTGTAGATTTTTGTGATCAGTCCTTTATCATTAGTGTTGTGTGCAAAAATGTTCTCCCAGTTGGTGGGGTTTCTCTTTGCTTTTGTTATTGTCTCTTTTGCTGTGCAGAAGCTCTTTAATTTGATGTAGTCCCAGCTGTTTATCTATGCCTTCACTATCACTGCTTTGGGTGATGTGTCTGTAAAGATGTCTTTGATGTGCATATCATGTAGTAGTTTTTCGCCTGTATTTCTTTCTATGTATTTTATAGTTTCAGGTCTTATGTCTAGTTCTTTAATCCATTTTGAGTTGGTTTTTATGTATGGTATGAGGTAGTAGTCAAGCTTCTTTCTTTTGCATGTAGTGGCCCAGTTTTCCCAGCACCATTTATTGAACAAACTTTCTTTGCTCCAATGCATAGTCTTTGCTCCTTTGTCAAAGATTAGTTGACCATAAATCTGTGGGTTTATTTCTGGATTTTCTATTCGATTCCATTGGTCTGTGTGTCTGTTCTTGTTCCAATATCATGCAGTTTTGATGATTATGGCTTTGTAGTATAGTTTGAAGTCTGGAGTGTGATACCTCCATTCCCTTATTTTCTTTTCAGGAGAGCTTTGGCTATTCGGGGTTTTGGGTGATTCCATATGAATTTCATCAATAATTGTTCTATTTCTTTGAAGAATGGCATTGAAATTTTGATTGGAATAGCATTGAATCTGTATATTGCTTTTGGTAGGATGGCCATTTTAATAATGTTTATTCTTCCAATCCATGAGCAGGGGATGTCCTTCCATTTCTTTGTGTCTTCTTCTATTTATTTTAACAGTGCTTTATAGTTTTCTTTGTAAAGGTCCTTTACCTCTTTTGTTAGATTTATTCCCAAGTATTTGATTTTTTTTTTGTTTTGATAATAAAAGGGATGGTTTTTTGATTTCTTCTTCTTCAGATTTATTGTTTGTGTATAGGAAGGCTACTGACTTTTGTGTGTTGATTTTGTATTCTGCCACTTTACTGAACTGATTGATGAGTTGAATTATTTTTTCTGTGGAGTTTTTGGGGTTCTCTATGTATATTATCATGTCATCTGCAAATAGTGATAGTTTGACTTCTTCTTTTCCTATTTGGATTCCTTGTATGTCTTTTTCTTGTCTCATTGCTCTGGCTAGGACTTCCAGTATTATATTGAAAAGCAGTGGTGAGAGTGGACATCCTTGTCTTGTTCCAGATCTTAATGGAATTGCTTTCAGCTTTTCACCATTGAGAATGATACTGGCTGTTGGCTTGTCATAGATGGCCTTTATGATGTTGAGGTATATGTTCCTTGTATGCCAAGAATTTCAAGGGCTTTTATCATGAATGGGTGTTGCACTTTGTCGAAAGCTTTCTCAGCATCTATTGATATTATCATATTTTTTTTTGTTGTTGTTGTTGTTGATGTGTTGGATAACGTTGATTGATTTTCTGATGTTGAACCATCCTTGTGTCCCTGGAATGAATCCTACTTGGTCATGGTGAATTATCTTATGGATACAGAGTTGGATTCTGATAGCTAAAATTTTTTTTTTTTAAAGATTTATTTATTTATCTATCTATTTATTTATTTATTTATTTGTACAAGCACTGGGTACAGTCAGAAGCGCGGGAGAGTGAGAGAATTCACCAGAGCCAGAGCAGGGAGCAGAGCAGGCAGAAGGACCGAAGTACACTGCTGAGGGGAGCAGCGGGCAGCAGGAGAGGTCTGCGCGCCATGTGGGACCCTCCTCCGGTGGCCGGGGAGCAGCTGGGGATCGAACCAGCGCTGCAGAGGCTGCGGGCAGCTTCGCAACCCAGCGCTCAACCGCTGCGCCACCAGGGAGGCCCCTGATAGCTAAAATTTTATTGATGATTTTTGCATCAGTGTTCATTAGGGAGATTGGCCTGTAGATTTCTTTTTTTGTGTTGTCCTTGTTCGGTTTTGGTATTAGTGTAATGTTGTCTTCATAGAATTTGTTTGGTATTGTCCCTTCCTTCTCAATTTTTTGGAAGAGTTGGTGAAGGATAGGCACTAATTCGTTTCTGAATGTTTGGTAGAATTCATTTGTAAATCCATCAAGTCCTGGACTTTTGTTTTTGGGGAGGTTTTTGATTACCATTTCAATTTCACTACTTGTAATTGGTCTGTTTAGGTGTTCTATTTCTTCTTTATCTAGCTTTGGGTGATTGTAGAGTTGTAGGAATTTGTCCATCTCCTCTAGATTGTTGAACTTGTTTCCATATAACTGTTCATAGTAGTTACTGATTATTCTTTTGATTTCTGCTGTGTCTGTTGTGCTTTCTCTTCTTTCATTGATGATCCTGTTTATTTGTGCTTTCTCCCTTTTTTCCTTTGTGAGCCTGGCTAGGGGTTTGTCTATTTTGTTTATTTTTTCAAAGAACCAGCTCTTAGTTTCATTGATCTTTTGGATTGTTTTTTTAGTTTCAATTTCATTTATTTCTGCTTTGGTTTTTATTATTTCTTTTCATCTACTGGTTTTGGGGTTTTTTTTGTTGTTCTTTTTCTAGATCTTTGAGCTTCAATATTAGGTTATTTCTTTGAGTTCTTTCTTATTTCTTGATGTGAGCCTCTATTGCTATATATTTTCCTCTTATTACTGCTTTTGCTGCATTCCATACATTTAGGAAATTGGTGTCCTTCTTGTCATTCAATTCAAAGAATTTTTTAATTTCTTCTTTGATCTCCTCATTAGTCCAGTGGTCTTCCAGAAGTGTGGTTTTCAATCTCCACGAGGTAGGAGAGTTCCTTGTCTTCTTTTTATGGTTTATTTCTAGTTTGATGCCTTCATGTTCAGAAAAGATGGTTGGTATGATTTCACCACATTCCTTGGCTAGTACTTTTTGCAGTGTATTTCTTTTACAAAACCTTCTAAAGGCAAGTACCTGGACTCCCTTGTTTTGGGCAACACCTGGGGCACCCATGGCTTTCTCTGTGTTCTTGGGAAGGCAAGCTTCCCGGGCTGCCTCCTCAGCCTCACCACTGTCTGCGTGGTCATTCCTACCCACAACCAGGCTTGTCTCTAGCATCCCCACTTCCAAACACAAAATTGGGACCATGTCCTTCTCTTAAGAAAGGAGTCTCCCTCCTTGTGTCTATGTTGCCCAGACTACTTCCTCTCTGGGGCCCTGTACTTTATTCACCATATTTATATCACTTCCTAGATTAGAAATTTATTCAGATAAAGATAACATGGTGTTTGAACATGTGTGTGAAGGTGTGTGAGTGCACATGTGTACAGGTGTGTGCAGGTATGCACGTGTATGTCTGCACATGTGCAGATGAAGGTGGGGGAGTCATTCTGTACTTCCTATGCTGTGTATACTCACTAACCAGAGGTGCTCTGGATGCCTTTTAGAGTAAGAGCTGAAAGGCATGAGAGCTCAACACCCACCCCTGAACACAGTGTAATATTTCTGCTGCAAAATTACTTTCTTAGAATTTATATAAAATGCACACTGTTCTTCCTACTCAAATAAATTCAATAATTAAAAACTTGGATTATTCATAATAATAGTTTAAAAAAATTGTTGAGGTTTTTATTGTTGCTGGTTTTTAGCAGCAGTGACTGGGTCTCCCCTGGACGGGGGTACCAAACTAATCATGGTGGGGTCTGAGACCTACTCTCCACCCCTGCTCATGCATAGAGACAGCCCTACATGACAGTGATGTATTTTATCTTGTTAAAAAATTATTTAGGCAAGAAGAAAGTCAATGGGTAGAAGAATGCATTTTATTACTTCACTGAAGACACTGGAAACACAGTTCTTAACAAAAGCATCTTTTTCCAGATGCCACCTTTACTGCTTCCTAACTGTCAAGACACAGGCAAATTCCTGAGAAGGAAGAAGAATGTCTCCCCTGAGATGGGAGTGGCACCTGTGGGCATGACCCAGGGCTTCCTCTCCTTGTGCTGTCCTCTCAGTCAAGGGTGTGTTTGGAGGGCCACACAGAGCACAACCTGCACATACATGTGGGAGTGTGAAGGTCTGTGAACCCACACCACAACACCCAGTGCAGTCTCAGTCTTGCTTTCCAAAACAGAGAGCAGGGTCTCCCTGGTGGCGCAAGGAGTTAAGATGCAACCTATGAAGCTGTCCGCGGCCACTGCAGTATGAGTTCAATCCCCCAGCTGGCCAGGGAGCTACCCACATGGCACAGCAGACCTCTCCTGACTTGCCTGCTCCTCCCCTCAGCAGTGTACTTTGGTCAGTCTGCCTGTTCTGTTCCCCACTCTGTCTCTGTGAATCCTCTCACCCCCCACACCTCTGGCCTGTACCCCAGCTCTTTTATGCATAAATAAATCTTTAAAACAAAACAAAAAACAAATACAAAAACACAGTTGTGTGTTCTCATCTGTCTCTACCCCTTCTTCATTCTCTTTTGTTATTTCTGCTGCACCCTCTGGTTCCAGCCCCTCTAGATCACCTCACTGCAGCCCATTTCCTTTGAAGATTCCAAGAAAAATCAGAAGGAAAAAGCTAGGAGATGTTAAGTGGCCTCAACTATCCTAGGAGGACAAATAAGGCTCTCCAAGCTGCATGGATGGGAAGTTTAAAGAAGCAATACCAACATGCCTTCATGCCTGAAAAGAGGGGGTGCTCCTGTCTTCCCTTTATTCCTGCCCATTACAGCCTATCCCTGTGGGTTCTCTCAGTCATTGAACAGTCTGCTAGCCAAAACCAAAACGAAAACATGAGAATTATCCAATTTATACAGATCCAAATGAGGACAATGATGCTACTGTGTATCTGAATGGCAGCCTCTGACAGAGATCCCCTTTGGGCTCAGCCTTGCCCTGCTCTTCTTGTAGGGGCATGATAGGTCTTGAGAGGGCTGGCCACCAGGTGGCCCAGAGCATTGCTGGCTGTAGCGCCTTCTGCTGCACCACCTGCCACAGCGGCCTTGGCTAAGCAGCTACTTCAGTCCTTCATTCCCTCCCCACTTGTGCTTTGCTGTGAAGAGTAAACAAGTCAATATATGCAAGAATGGCTGGAGTGTGCAAGGCATGGGGAGTGAGTGTGTGTTACAGTGAGGAAGAAGGTCTCTGCAGCCTCCAAGTCACCTGCCCTCACAGAGCCTCCTGGATGGGTGCCCCGCAGAGAGCCCACCACACCCCTTCCCTTTAGCCCTTGGGCTGCCTCTTCTACAGGTGTCATGGGCCCTGTTTGCAGAGAAGGCCACCAGGGTTCCTTGGGGTTGGTGGGGTTGTGGTACCCATGCTCTCACATTCTCAAAAGGGGCCACACTCAGAACCACACTCTGAAAGCCATTTTTGCTTCTGATTCCACTTGGCCTCTTAACTTCCCTTTTGCTGACTTGGCTACTTCCATTTTCCTCAGCCTTTGGACTTGACATCTTTGTTTCAGATCTCAGCCTCCTCCAACTGCAGTTCTGGTGCTTGGCCCCAACTCTCCTTCCTTGGCCAGCCCCCTCTTAGTTGGAACAGCACCCCTTCCCCAGCACACAGGGAAGGGGGAAGCACTCTGCACTCACCATGACCTTCGGGAATCAGACACCCAGGAACCCAAGGTCACATTTAGAATGTGGTGGAAGTGATAACTGCCTCTGGGCTTCCTGACTCAGGAGTTGCTCCTATTCACAGATAAGGCCTGTGTCTGTATTCACTGACCTTAGAGGTCAGCTTTATCTGGGAGCTCTGCCTGAAAGGAAGGGAAGGTAAACTTCCCCTGGTAGTTGGCGCCTGTGCTTGCACCCAGGGAACTGACCAGACAATGACCATGAGCATGAGTTGCTCTGTTCTGGTCCTCTGCACTTTGGGGGGCAGTGCCTGGGGAACCCAGCCTATTTTGAGATTCCCACACTGGGTCTGTCTGTGCTCATTTGTAATTCCTTTCAATGAAAGAGTTGTTCAATGTTATTTAAAAAATTAAAAAGAAAAAGAAAAAAGAAAAAAGCTATCAGAACAAGGAGAGAAAAGTGCCTGGAAGGCTTGGCTCATAGAGTGGAAACTTGAGATTAAAAGGGAGGAAACAAGCAATGAAATCTGCCTTGGCTCCAGATTCAGGAAGGGGTGACTTGATCCACTTCTCAGTTTTTGTATCTGCAAAATGGAGATGCTAATTTCCAGATTTAACTTCACACAGATGTGTCGGGAAGCTGGATAAGCTTGCCTTTCCACAGAGTACTGATGTGCTGACAGGTGCTATGTCAATAGCTGGAAGACATAAATAGCAAGAGCAGAATCTTCAGGATGCCTTGGGTGTCCCAGGATGATGCTGTGTTGACTCAAAAATAAATTCTGCTTGAATAGATGAGTATTTCAAATGCCTCCAATCAGCAGTGAAGGCCACCTTTCCACCATGCCTGGGCATGTATTTCACATTAAAAAGCCATTTCAGTTGATATTTCATTATTCATTCCCACTTGAGTGTGTCTGGCCCAGTGACTGCACACAGCCATCCAGCTAGCCAGGGACCAGCGTCATCCACACAAGGGAGGGAGCTGAAGCCAAAACAAATTAAGGAACATCCTGAGGTTGCACTGCTGGAAAAGGACATCCTGACAGCAGGCTCCTCTTTGGAAGGATTAAACTACTTGTGCCCTCTCATAGAATAGGAGAGATCTATCCATCCTGGGTTGTCTCATCCTATACTTTATTTCCTTCTGCTCCCAAATGCACATCCTTCCGAGATCCTAAGATATTCTGTGGCATGCTCGGTAAGTGTGTGCGTGGAGGATCACGGCAGGGAGGTCGTGAACCTGCCTAACAGCTCCCGGGTACAGTGAGTGCAATTTTTCCTTGGTGCCTCCTATGGGCTTCATGCTTTGCCAGGTTCCCATTTCTGTGTCCACAGCAGCCCCCCATTTTTGTACATGAAGTCCTGTAGCCTGGGTCTGTAGTCATCTAATCAGCTGTCATTCTCTTTGCATTCTGTTTCTATCTGCACAGTTACTGGATCACTATTTAGTCTTCTCTTAAAGCTAAATATGCTAATTCTGTCAACCTTCCCTTCAAATTCTTTTTTCAATCATCATCAGTCTCACTTTGGATGGCCTCCCAGTTTCCATTGTGCCCTGATGTGGCCTCGGGCTATGTGGTAAGGGGGCATTGGAAGCATGTGACTTCTTGTGGAGTTCTACTAATCACAGGGCAGGAGGGACCAGTGCCTTAGATTTTGGTGGTTTCTGTCTTGACACCTTCTGATTCCTTCACCTGATGAGTACCCACCAAAAATCTCTGTGTGCTTCCCCCGAAATCTAGCAAGTGTGCTTCTTCAGAGGACTTATGCCACCAGAGCTGCTTATCCTTTACCCTCAGAGAGCTGGAGGTATCTGGGTGATGTTCTCCCTGGTGTTGGTAACCAGTGACAGCCAGGTAGGGGTACAAGTGTCCAGCTCCTTGTTTTGAGGCAGGATAAACTCGGAGGCATCAGCTGCCTTCCAGAGCCCAATGGGCAGTCAGCCAGGAGCTCTCCTCTGCAGGTCTTCTCTGGCTTGACTTCCTCGCCTTTCCATCCTCTGTCCTCCTCCCTTGCTCCCTGACTGGCTCCCCTGGGGCTTCTTCAGTCACTTGCCTATGGGTCCTCATCTGGGACTCTGATTCTAGGATAATCTGTCTAAGGTACTTGGGTTCCAAGACATACTCAATTCTGGATGCCCTTGTCCATATGGCCTTGAGCGCTTGGTTCACTCATTCCTAGGCTTGGATCTCTTACTTGAACTAGTCTCCATTAATTCTAATTTCCCAAGATTCTATAGCTAAGATCCATGAAATAAAGCAGCTTTTTTTTTTAACCTCCAAATATTTATTTATTTTTCATATCATTGTTCATTTTTAAACAATGTTTGCTTCCCCCACCCCTTCAGGTGTAGTCCCCATAGAGTTTCCTTCACCAAGGCACCCGTGCACCATCACCTCAGTCCCCTGTGCTCCTCCCTCCGTCCTTCTGATCCCTCTCCCTCCTCCTCACTGCAGGATGTCTCTGATTTATAATTGTCCATTTTTGCTTTGTTGTGCTTTGTACTGTTATTATGTTTTTACAGTGATGTCTTATTTGGTTCCCCTATATTCCTGCTATAAGTGAAACCATCCGATATTTTTCTTTTTCCTTCTGGCTTATTTCACTGAGCATAATTCCATCTAGCTCCGAATGGCATGAGTTTATGAAAGAAAGCAGCTTTAAGGAGTCATCCAATCAACCCACACAGGAGGAGATCGGTGTGAAAATATAGCTCTGCCTTTGCATGTGCTGTGTGTGCGTGTGCGTGCGTGTCTGTGTAAACATGTATGTGTCTGTGAAAGAGAGAGAAGAGACTGACTCAGGGTTCATTACTTAGTCTCTCTAGGCCTAGGGTCTAAACTATAAAAAGGGGGTCAATAACAGATCTCCTCATTCTGTTGGCAGGATTATATGGTGTCATCCATATTGTATGTTTTCATGTCATGCTTGCATTCAATATGCATTAACTCTTGGTATGCATTTGACTCTCTACCCTTTACAGTCTTGCAGTCGTAGTTCTGAAGGCATCTGAGAATGTTTCTAGGAGAATTCTACCCAGATCTTGGATAGAGGAGCTCACCTGTTGCCTGGGGCTGGGAGCTGGTGGAGACATCCACACATTAGGAGCCCACTGTCCTTGACATTCTACAAAGTTACCCTGGCAGCAGGGAGATACACTCTGTTCCCCAGTCGAAGGAACAGACACCCCAACTCTTGGACTGTGGGGTGAGCACAGCATCTGGCACCCACATTTGCAAAGGGGCAAAAAAATGTTGTTTTGGCTCATTGGGATAAGAGAGACCTTTGTCTCTGGCATCAATGATAAAAACAAAAGTGAAGTAATTTGCTCTTTCTTCTCTTTGGCAAGCACAGCAAGCAGTGTTTTATAATTAGAGCATTTGCCAAGGAAGGAATGTCAGAAATTTATGGCACCCGTGCCTGATTATTGGATGCCCAGATATAAAAGAAAAAAGGACAAAACACTTAGGGAAATTAGAAACTATTTAGAAAATAAATCCGCAGGGAATCTGTTGAATTTCAATTGGTCTAGACAACTGCTCTTTCTCTACATTTCCCTGTCTCCTTTCTTTGCCTGCAGTCAGGTCACACTGTTTTGAGCTGGCTGAGACCTTGACTACTACCAATCAGCAAAACCCCTGCAGCCACGAAACCATACCTGCAGTAGGTGCATTCCGAATCCGCAGAACACATCCAGCCTTCAGATCAGTAGGCAGGCCAGAGACTTCTCTTACTCAAGTACTTAATGAGTGCAAGGTGCTTTTTAGAGGCAATAGAGGATAGAAGGATGATTGCAAAATGGCCTCTACCTAGCCAGGGCTTGTGATCTCGGATTGGGGAAGAGACAAAACCAAAGATAGTTAAAGCAAACATGGGAAGTGTTATGAAGGAACAGCGAAGGAAGAGGACTGGTAGTAAAAGAAAGGGAAATGGTGTCTGGTGTTAAGGGTTGGGCTCTAGCCAGCCCCTCCCCCATACCACTGGTGGGCACAATCTCTGGGCCAGTCACCTGGCTTCTGGACCACTGAAGGACTCTCAACAACTTATTTATTAAACGATTGGTCCCCTTGGTCTTAAAAACTTTAGAACTATGGATGCTAGCAGCTACTGCATTTTATTTCATTTTCATGTAGCTTTGTGATCCATTTAAATATTTTCATGATATAAATGTTCTTCCTGGAAGGAAGATTCTATTTTATTGCATCATGAATTTAGAAAGTAAGCATCTGAGTCAAGATCACTGGATTGGTGCCCACACTCAATGAGGTGGTCGGTTAGCTGTTGTTGTATCTCCATTAGCAGAAAGTATTTGCCAAAATTTCTCCAGTCAGCCTCTGAGCTATGATATTTCCTGCTGATCTTTCTGGATGTAGTACAGGTGATGCCTATTTCCTCAATCCCTACACACATTCTTCCTGGTGTATTACTACTCCAAACAAGTGAACTATGTATTCTCCTAGCAGCCCTCATCATCTACATATTTAGCAAAATCAATATATTTTTATGGTTGTCTCTAATCAGGTTCCTGATTTAAATTTCTAATTGGATGCAGCATCATTATGTTGCATTATTTAGAATAAATCATTTGATTCACTAATACATTCATATTCTTAATATGTCTCACTTGTTGCAAAAATATTAGATTGATTCATTAAGCTGTGCTTAATAGATTGAGTTATATCATTAATCATGCAATGGTTTAATATTAAAATAAGAATTAGTAGCTAACTCAGAGGGGCAGAAAGCTTTCAGTTTCCCATTTCCCCATAGCTGCATTTGCTTTCTTTTCATTCTTTCTTTCCTCATTAACATATACATTTTCACTAACCTTTTTTGAATAGACTTCTTTTTGAATGGATGCAAACTGGTCTTTAAGTCTTTCTTCTGGTTAATACTGAGAACTGAAACCAATATGATTTCCTGTCCCTGTGTTAAACAGTATGAAAACTGGGGTGGGGAGAAACAAGCAAAAAAAAAAAAATCAAGTAAACACAAGGACAACTTGGCCATCAGGCACATGACACACTGCTCTGAAAGGTAAGACTCAAAGAAGTCCTGCCTAAGACTCCTCATGCCCCTGCCTCTGCTGGTTCCCAGTTCAAGGCATTGTTTTTAAATAATTTCTTTTTTTGTAAAGACTTTTTTTTTTCATTTATTTATGCATACAAGAACTGGGGTATAGGCCAGAGGTGTGGGGGGTGAGGGATTCACCAGAGACAGAGTGGGGAGCAAAACAGGCAGATTGACTGAAATACACTGTTGAGGGGGGCAGTGGGTGAGACAGGAGAGGTCTGCTGCGCCATGTGTGTTAGCTCCCTGACAGGGCATCAGACTCAAGTTGCAGTGGCTGGTCATAGCTTAATAGTGCTGAGACTTTAACCCCTGAGCCATCAGGGAGGCCCTCAAGGCATTTTTGTCATGTATACTGTCCAATTCCAACCCATTCCTGCCTTTTCAAGACTTGCCTAAAAGTCACTAAAACAAATAACAACTCTCCGTTGACTTTGTCTTTTGGAGGTCCATCCAGGTGGGTTTCTTGCTGCTTTAAGTCCTTTTCTGGAGTTACCAGAAAAGTAACGATAAAAATATATTGAGGGCCTCCCCAGTGGTGCAGGCAGTTGAGCGCTGCACTGTGAAGCTGTCCGCAGCCTCCGCAGCGTGGGTTCGATCCCGGCCAGCAAGCGAGAATCCCATATGGCGCAGCAGACCTCTCTCTCCTGTCTCACCTGCTGCTCCCCTTCGCAGTGTGTTTCGTCAGTCTGCCTGTTCTGTTTCCCACTTTGTCTCTGGTGAATCCTCTCACCTTCCCGTGCATCTGGGCTCTACCCTAGCACTTGTATAAATAAATATATATATATATATATATATATTGATTTTGCTAAATATGTAGATGATGGGGGCTGTTAGGAGAATACACAGTTCACTTGTTTAGAGTAGTAATGCACCAGGAAGAATGTGGGTAGTAGTGATTGAGGAAATAGGCATCACCTGTACTACATTCAGAAAGCTCAGCAGAAAAGTTTTTGAGAAGTCAGGAGGTGACAATATCAGGATCACTATAACTTTTCCCCATGACTGAAGCCTGTGTTCAAGGTGATTCTTAGTCCTGGATGCACATTTGGCTCACATGAATAGTTTTCACAGCTGTCAGGTTCCATATTCAGAACAATTAAATAAGAAATTTTGAATATGGGGTTGTGGGTCCATATGTTTGAAAGCTCCTATTTGATTCTTTTGTGCCTTTGGGGTTGAGAACCACTGATACAGAAAGTCAACATTTGTCACTCAATTACCTAATCATTCCCTTAACAAATATTTATTGATTGCCTTATACAAACCAGGTCCTTTCTGAACAGTGGAAATAAAATATAAACAAAACTGACTTAGTCCCTGTGCTCAAGAAACTTATATTCTACTGGAAAAACCTCATGATTAAGATAGCATTCAGGAAGAGAATAAGATGGGTGAAGTACTAGGGGCAACCTGGGGAGAGTCTCCCACTCAATGCTGAATGAACAGAGACTCTAAGAGGGGGTGACATGAGAGCTTTTTACTTTCAACAGAAGGAGCAGTCATGTGAGAATCTGGGGGGAAACTCAATAGCCACAGGAAGAACATGTGCAAAGACCTTACATCAGGCATGAGGATGAATGATTTGAAAAACAGAAAGCAGGTGTGTGCAACTGGACTGCACTGGGCAAAGAAAGAATGGCCCAGAATGTTGTTGGAACATGAGCAGCAGCCCTAGCAGTGCCTCATAGGCCATCAGAGGATTTTGCATATCATTAAGTCCAGTGGGGGTTCTCAGAGAAGGGCTTTCAGGGCAGTCCCCTGGTCTGATTTTTCCAACCTGGCCTCCTGGGCTGCTGCTCAGTGCATCATTGTAGGGAGCAGCAGAGGAAGCAGGGACAGCAACCAATAGACAACTGCGAAGCCTGAGAGTGGGATGATGGTGATGCTGACCACCACAGGGGCAGTGAAGGAGGTGAAGCACCATGAAAACTTGCTGAACGATGAAAGGAGTGCATGAGGGAAGGCGAGAATCCAGAGTGACTTCTTGGTTTGCAACTGATTCTGTTGATGGTTGTGATCAGCTGTGAAGGGGAACTGGGGACTGCAGCTCAAGACTGAGTTCCAGCTCCTGGGTGGGTGTCCAGTAGTTGTGTATGTGAGACTACAGGCAGCCTGGTGTGTAGAACTAGGGATTGAAATTGAAATGGAATGGAATGGTCTCAGCATTTAGATCCACTGACTGTGGTGCTGATGACGTCATCTAGGTTAAGAATGAAGATGGCGAATCCGGAGCCTGAGTGTTGGGACATATGGAGAGAACCATCAAGGAAGTAGAAGTTGAGTGGTAAGAGGGGAAAACTAGGGGTAATGTCAGCTTAACAACCAAAAGGGTTTCCACAATGAGGAAGTGGTGAATGACCTACAGCTGAAAGGTGTCCTGGGTCAGGCCCAACTCCTCAGGTGACTGTTACATGTCACACCACATGCAACAATAGAGAGTGCACGACGCTTCTATGGCACATGCAGCCAGAGAAACTCACACAGGTCACCACGGGCCACAGGAGGGTGGGGTGAAGGCAAGGCATAGTGGAGCACCAGCGGGGTGGGGTGAGCAGAGGATGGCCTCTATCTGAAACCAGGGCATCTCCCAAGTGAGCCAAAACCATGCCCTATATAAAAGCAATTATTCCCACCTAGATCTGCCCTTGGAAAGTGGGTTATATGTTGGACTCTTTTCAAGACAAATCTGGAGTGAGGCTGGCAGAAGATCTGGAACAGCAGGCAGAGCAGAGGGGTGGAGAGAATTAAGGACTGAGCACATTAACAAGGATCGATGTATGTGGGGAGACAGTGTCCAGGGTGTGGTGTCAGAGAGGGTGCGTGTGTGTGTTTGCATGTGTGTGTGTGTGTGAGAGAGAGAGAGAGAGAGAAAGAGAATGTGCGTGTGAATATATGTGTGTCTATCTGTGAGTGTGTGAGTGTGTGAGTCGAGTGAGTGTGATGGTGTATGTGTGTACATGACAGTGGGTATTTTCTAAGGTTGCAGCAAGAAGATCTTGGGCCTCCTAGCACAGGCTCAGTCCTTGGGCTGTTCGGTCCACCATCTTCACCAAAAACTGACATGAGGCAAATATTGTGTTTAGACACAAACAGAAGTTCTGGGAATGGAGGGACATGAATGCACTGTTCATTTTCTCCACACACATGCAGGATTCAAAACAGTCTTGAAAATTCAGAAGTAGGCCCCAAATTGAGATGAATACATTTAAAGGATATCCCTGGCTGCTCCATTTCGAAAGGATCACTAATAAACAAGACTGTGCAACAGAGGGTAGTCGAAAATAGGAAGGATGCATAGATATGCACTATGACTTGGGAAGTGTTTAGACCCCCAAAATCAAACAACAATAGGACAATGGTGCTCCCTGTTACTGAGCTCAAGGACTAGGCCTGTTCCATGTGCCTGCAGCAAATTATCAGTGCCAGAGAGCAGGGGAGAACTCAGCAACAGCAGGGTCAGAACTCCAGAGGGCAAGGATTCACCTGGTTCTGGCCAAGCCAGGCCAGAGGGGGCACCCTGAGGAGTGCCTGGCGGAGTGAACTTGAAGCCTTCGACCCAAGTGATTTATTGGTCTCTAAACACAGTAAGAAATTTGGCGTTCTGTAAATGGGCACATGAAAACTCCCTTCCACTGGAGGCAGGCTGTGTGACTCTGGACATGTTGCCTATCCTTTCTGAGTCTCCTTATCTGTAGAATATGGCTAATGATTTCCAATACCTGGAAGAGAGATTGCAGGGCAGTTGAAAAGTGGAACACATTTAGTGAAGGGAAGAAGGAAAACCTCACTAGCTATCAGGTATACTTGCTGGTTTATGGAAAGTAGAGATGACAGGATCCTCGCCACACACAAGAGAAAACAAACAAAAGGGGCTGAACAGGCTCAAGTCAAGCATCTCCCTTTCCACTTAGGGCTTTCTCCTTATGTTCTAAACTGTCTGATGAGCAAGACCCAGTTTTCTGGCTTCTGGACCATTTGACAAATACCCAAAGGGGCCAGGAGGATAGCACATTTCAGTTTTTTGTTGGTAAAAGCTGACCTAGAGAATGTGGTTTGGAGTTGAGACAAAAAAAGACAAAATTTTGCCCATAAAAGGGAACTTCTCTGCCCAATCAGGGAAAAGCAGCCTGCTCCTCAGTCCTACTTTTATCAGAAGCAATGAACATCCATCCACCTGCTCTTCCAAAGGGAAACATCAGATAACACGTGTACATCATTTCAAGTAATTTCCAGTCAACATAATTCCTTAATTGTCATATGAGGGAGAGGTAAAAATAAGGTATGACATTCTCATGATCATTTGAATATATAAATTCTTGAATATAACCACTCAGGGAAATTAAAGACTAGTGAAATGGGAAAAGTAATTATAGGTCAGAATTATTTGTATTTACTGGGTGAATGAGGGGCCCCACCTCCATTAAAGTGAGAGTGACAGGTTGTAAGAGGTCCAGGCTGTCACTGTAGAAGCAGTGGGGGGAGTGTGCACACCAAGAATGTTCTGGGTCTGTGCAAGTGCAGTTAGCATCACTGAGATTCTCATGCAACGGGCAGTGTCCACATGGCTCCCTGTGATGTTATCTGGGATGGGGAGCATAAGCCTCAGAACACTTCAACTAATGGTGTTGTACGTTTAATTCCCATTTAAATTGCCACAAACCAAAATAAAAATAAATGTTTCTTTTTTAAAAATTAATGGAGAGGCATATAAAGTCTGGAATATCTCCTAGGAAATGTCATCTGAGAAATTCGAAAACTTATTATTTAATCAGAGCCACTCCATTGCTAGGAATGCAAAAACTACATTTGATAAGAAGATGAGATGACTAAGAAACACTAAATGTCATGATTAAACTAGAAGGTTAAGAAAGTCCAAAGGCCTAAATGTGTGCTCTATAAGCACATTATGCTTCTAGATGTGTGCTTCACAAGCACTTTAACAGGCAGAGAAATATACTAGATTCTAAGGTTCTAAAATACATGGGGGATATGACACATAAACACAGGGAATAAATGAAAAAAACTGCATAAATTGAATTTCATCAAAACTAAATGTCTTTATTCATCAAAGGCTACAGTGAATTGTGTGTAAAGGCAACTAACCCATGGAACTGGAGAAAATATTTGCAAAAACTGTGTCTCATTGGAAGCTAATAGCCAGAATATATAAAGAGCTCTGAAAACTTAAAAATAAAATAATTAGCCTGGTTTTAAAATGGAAAAAGAAAGACATTTCTCCAAAGAAGATAAACAAATGGCCAATAAGCACATGCACTCACATCTCTAATACCATTAAGGAAATTCGAATCAGAACCACAATGAGATTCCATTTTATATCCATTAGCGTGGCTGTATCAACAACCTAAACAGCAGAAAATAACAAGTGTGGGAAAGGGTGTGGAGAAATTGAAATTAGAACTCCTGTGTATTGCTGATAGGAACATAAATTGGTACAACTGTTAAGGAGATGGTATGGTGATTTCTCAAAAATTGAAGACAGAATTACCATATAATTCAATGATTCACTTCCATGTAAAGTAATTGAACGCTGCAACTCCAATGGATATTTGCATCCCCATAATCATAGCAACATTATTCACAATAGCTAAAAGGTGGAAGTAATTCAAGTGCCCACCAAAGGATGAATGTATAAACAAAATGTGGTGTGATATACCATGGAATATTATTCAGTCATTAAAGAAAATTCTGATGCATGCTACAGCATGGGGTATCTTGAAGACATGCTAGTTGGAAAAAGTCACAATAAGATATACATTGTATGATTCCTCCTCTATGAGATACCTAAGGATTAACAGATTAACAGATACATCAGAATGGTGAGGAGAGGCACTGGGAGGAAGGGGAAATGGGTACAGAATTTAATTTGAGATGTTGAAAAGTTCTGGAGATGGATGTTGTAATGGTTGTACATCAATTTGAATGTACTTACTGTGGGCCTCCCTGGTGGTGCAAGGGGTTAAGCACAGCATTATGAAGTGATCTGCAGCCATTGCAGCATGAGTTCAATCTCGGCTGGCCAGGGAGCTACATACATGGTGTAGCAGACCTTTCCTGTCTCACCCACTGCTCCCCTCAGCAGTGTATTTCAGTCAGTCTGCCTGTTCTGTTCCTCACTCTGTCTCTGGTGAATCCTCTCACCCCCCACACCTCTAGCCTATACCCCAGTTCTTGTATGCATAAATAAATAAATCTTGAAAAAAATAATTTGAATGTACTTAATGCTGTTGAACTTAAAATTATTAAAATTGTTGAACTCAGATTGTTAAAATGGGGCCTCCCTGGTGGCGCAAGGGGTTAAGACTCAATCTATGAAGCTATAGGCAGCCACTGCAGCACAAGTTTGAACCCCGGCCAGGGAGCTACCCACATGGTGCAGCAGACCTCTCCTGACTCACCTGCTGCTCCCCTCAGCAGTGTATTTCAGTCAATCTGCCTGTTCTGTTCCCCACTCTCTGGTGAATCCTCTCACCCCCTGCCCCTCTGGCCTGTACCCCAGTTTTTTGCATACATAAATAAATAAATATTTATAAAATTTTTGTTAAAATGGTAAATTTTATCTTATACATATTTAGCCACTATAGAAAAAGGAAGGTGAGGGACATAAACTTTTCTGCCTTAGGGCTACCACCAGAGGCATTGGTCAGCAGGCAATAGGGAAGGAGTGCACTGACACAGTGCCAGGGAGACTGGATTCTCCAGCCTCCCTTGTTCTCAGGATGTAGTCTGGGCACCCAATGTTGCTGCTTGTTGAGCTAAAATGTAGAGTCAGGCAGGGAGCCTCTCACCAGGACAAGTATCTTGGTATGAGGATATCTGCTGAAAACAGCATATGGACATTATGGCCAGATTAGCATCACTAGCTTGACCACCTTGATGGGAAGTTAAGTGTAAACAGGGACTGGAGTAGGATGTTTTGATCAGCAGCAATAATGGCACTCCCCAGGCAACAACCCCTATTAACTCCCCACTACCTTGTGCCAGACATTTGTGCCTCTCCAATCCACATGCCCACCACACACATTCCTCAGTACATTCCTCCACAGACTTGCCCACCTTCCCTGAATCTGAGACCAAATAAATGTGAGACTGGCCGGGGGGAAGGTTCAGCATCTCCATAGGTGTGCATCTCCTCTAGGTCTAGCTCTCTCGCTACTTGGACTTTGAGTTGTCTTTCCTCCATCCCACACCACTCCCAATGCCACCATCCCATGAGGCAACAAGGGAGCCTTTCTCCAAGCTAGAATGTCAGGACAGTGAATATTTCTGAGGGAAAGAGAGATGTTAATAAGCTAATATTTGACTTAAAAAGAGCCAAACTGGTAGATTTAACATTAGATATGAAAATGAGAGCTTCCCTGAGACGACTACTTCAATGAGAGAGATAGGAGATTAGCAGATTGGCGTGGGAGCTGCCCACATTGTAGAGGAGCCAGACAAAGGGCAACCCACCTCTACTTCAGACCTAGTTGAGGTCACCTTGACCTATGCAGATCCTGCTAGAAATCTGTATTTATCCTTATGTGTTGGAGACTCACTTTTCTCAGAGTATTCACTGATTTCCTGCAAGGTCATTCCTGCCGTGAGGGTAAAATTTTACCAAAAAGGATAAATGGCATGATTCAATATGCTTTATCTTTAATCCTTCTAGATAGAGTGAAATTAAAAATAAAAAGATAATCATTAAATGTAACAGCAATTTGCCTTTCGAGATTTGCAGCTTTTAGAAACTCACATGGGGAAATGCATGGCCAAAAAACAATCATTATTCCCAGAGCTTAATCATTTTAAAACAATTTTGTCAAATTTCTCACTGAAATTTCTTTTTCATTGCAACTGAAAATCTTAACGTGACTGACTGGTGTGACTTCATGGACAGTTCATATTTACTTTCAACAAGTGTTTCCACTTCCTCCTTGCATCTGAAGCTTGCTGATGCATATTATATTTCTTTGCTGGGTATAGTATAAAAGTGTTTGAAGCTACATGGCCAGGTGTGGATCTCTATGTACCACTCCCGCTTCAAGGGACCTGAGGACTGTAAGGGATGGGAGATGACCAGTTGTTGGGAGGCTGAGTTGAGACAAGGGTTCCCTAGCAGCTGCAGGTCACTCTTCCTCCAGATGTGACTGTGACTTGTGGTCTATTACTCTTATTATTGGAGGTCATAAGGACTGCAAAGTCCAGCATGTGGTTGTTCTAGCCAAATTTATTATTGTTACAGGAAATGAGTTTATAAGGGGTCATTCAGAATAATGCCAACCCCAGCACCAAAGCAGGGGGTGTAGGTATCTCTTGTTCAAGTCTCAGAAGATGACTTGGCCCTTAGTGAAACAAAAACATCCTTTGAGGGACCCCTCTGACACCCACTTCACCATCTTCTTGATGTCATTTTATTTGACATATTTATCTAAATAAGCAGGTCAGTTTAATGGTAGACATACTGGGTTTGGGGGCAGAGAAGGCTGGACCAGTGAACATGCCATTCAGCTCAGGGGTGGCCTCACCCACTTTCCATGCCAGCAGACACCAGGATAGTTTGCTGGTGGTTTTATATGCACCTTGCAGTTAGTCAGAGTCTTCTGGGTGGCAGGATGGTGTAGATCATAGCCACAAGCTCCAGGGGATGGAGAACATGAAGTTTGTGGTACAGGAGGCATTACTGAATCTGAAGAGAGTTATACCCTCATTGGTTGATTCCCATCACAAACATGGACCATCAGAAGAAGGGACCAAGATGATGAACTTCTGATGTTACCATTCAAGTTTGCCCTGTCTTCTCTAAGGTGGTAATGGATAAAGTGGATTAAATGGACTCTGCAGTACATCCATCTCCCATTACATGTTGGCAAGATCCTGCTCATTGGCTATGGAAATGAATTTTGTATTGAGCATTGGCTTCCCATTTCTGACTTTGAAGCTTATCTTGAATTTGCCATGGGTGGTATTATACTATCTATACTGGCACATGTACTCCACGTAGTTAAGATCAACAGGAATCATTGATAATAGCACTCTATACTCTGTCAATGTTGGAAGAAGCCCTAGTTTCCTGGTGCCCAATATGAGCCCCACAAACTGGTAATCTCTCTAGCTCCAAATCCCCCTCCTGTCTACCATATTCCACCGATCTAAAAACAAATGGATGGGACAAATGGATGATTCTCTGACAGCTGGCAACTGCTATTTCAACTTAGTAACATAAATACTGCCTCTCTTTGGTGCCCACCTTCAGACAAGGAACACAGATCCTATCTGCATTTTTGGGAGGGAGTGGGAGAGGGCAGGGGACAATAACAATAAGAATGAAACACAAGTTAGAATCTCCATAATTGGGTCTCGCCTAATGCTTATCATATTGAGGGGTTAGACCTTGACGAAAAGGTTGAGATTAATTGGAGGGAAAAGTTAATAACAAGAAATACTATAACTGATTAATCTATGCAAGCCCATTAGTCAAGGTTGACCATTAAGAAACTGTATGGTCACCAAGGCTCAGACCCTAGACCCAAAATATGAGAATAACTATAAGAACCCTGAAGGTGTCTTTACCAGCAGCGACCCTGTCAGGACCTGTCCGGGCCTCCCAGGGGCTGTTTTTACTTCTTATCTGTCCATGCATAAATCTTCTCAAGCCTGCTGCTGCTGGAAGGAGCTAACCTGTTTCTTTAATCTTTGCAGTTTTCCTCCCAGGAGCTGGCCTGTGTCTTTAAAATTCTTTCAGCTTGCTTACTATTGTGTGTGTTGCAATTCTTTGTTACACTGGCCTCAGTTCCCAGCTTATCACATAGCATGTCAATATCTCATGAGTGGACAGAACTATTAGTAATGACCTCACTTCATGCAGCTGCTGGAAATCCTGCTTCCGTTTCTGTTAGACTAGGCTAAGTATAGCCTAGTCCAGAGGGTATCCCTGATTTTCATCATGGGATCCACTGTGGCTGCTGAAATGTTGGCTGCCCAATGAGGATGTGGTTTGCCATGGCCAGTAGGTTAGAGAACTGGGAAACTTGAGAGCCCTTTGCTATCTGCCTGGCTCTAGCATGATCTGGATGAGGGCTGCTGAGGGCAGGGCCAGTTCTCAGAACCTGGCTTAATCAATGCTGGTCAAATGAATAAATGCAGTAATATCGATGATAATATTGCCAGGGTCCCTCTTTAATTGAGCCTTAAGCTTTCATGATGCAGATGTACCACGCTTCTGCTTCTGCAATAGCTACCATTACTTCTCAACCAGATGTAAGAACCAGCTGTTGCTACTTCCTCTTCTGGATGAGGTTCTGATTTCCATTTTACCTGGAGTTCTGGACTCCAGGACTTTTCTTGTTTCCTTGAGGGACTCTTTTTTTTTTTTCTTTTTCTTCAAATAGAGGCATGTTTTATTTATTTGTTTGTTTGTTTGTTTTGTCTACACATGCACTGGGTACAGTCAGAAGCGCGGGAGGGTGAGAGAACCCACCAGAGCCAGAGCAGGGAGCAGAGCAGGCAGAAGGACCAAAGTACACTGCTGAGGGGAGCAGCGGGCGGCAGGAGAGGTCTGCGCGCCATGTGGGACCCTCATCCGGTGGCCGGGGAGCAGCCGGGGATCGAACCGGTGCCGCAGAGGCTGTGGGCAGCTTCGCAACCCAGCGCTCAACCGCTGCGCCACCGGGGAGGCCCACCTCCTCGAGGGACTCTTAATCCACGGTAAACCATGGGTCCAGATTGCCCCAGCATGCTGTTCCTGGGTTCCTCCCAGTGGGAACTTCTTGGTGAATGCTGCCTTACATTGCCCACCTGGAAAAGTTCTGCATGTGCATAAGTTAATTTCAGTCATTTTCAGATGACTCATTTTCAGATGAGGTCTGGAGAGGAAAATCCTCTGTGGTGCTTCCCCCTAAGGCTGGCTACACACCAGGATCCCCTGAGGAGCATGCAGAAGGAAGATGTACGTTTCTTCACCCCAGAGCACCCAAATCAGAATCCAGGGTGAGGAGTCCAGGAATCTGCATCCAAAGTCGGAGAGCTGGTATTGGCTGAGCTGGCCTTGGGCTAGGGTGCCTTTGGAAACTCTGGTGGATGGCAAGGACATGCCTGGTGATGGAGAAAAAGCATGACTTGACTTTCAGTCACATTACAGGCATTGGTTTTGTTGGCTGGCAGAATTCTAGGAAGACCCCAAGAGTCTTGGTCCCTGGTGGCATCTTCTCCCAGTCACTCTACACATTGCACCAGGGGATGCTGCAAGAAGTCTGACAGACGTGATTAAGGTCTCAGAGCAGGGGACATTGAAAGGAGAGAATTATCCAGCAGGTCTGGCCTAACCACAAGGGTCCAGCCAGCTCTGTGTGGTGGGAGATAGGAAGTCAGTGTGGGAGAGGAGAGGAGAGACCAGAGGATGAGCGTGGCCCCTGGGGCCAGATAGAAAACAGGCCCTCGACCCTCTGGTCAAGACCCTGAGTGAGCCTGGAGCACATGACCCTCCAGGTGAGAACTGGGTAGGCCTGGCCAGCACCAGGATTTCAGCCCTGTGTTGTGAGGCCTGAACAGAGAATCCACTGCTCTGTGCCCAGGCTCTGGTCACACATACGGAGTTTTAACCATCCAGTCTGAGAATTTGTGAAGTTACAAAAGCAAACCTGTGCCACTCATGGGTCTATCCCACAGGCACAAATCAGTCATCCTGCCTGAGAACTGGAACACAAAGGGGAAAAGAGACCAGTAACAAGTGCACCCAAGACTCTGCAGAAGCTAAAATGACAGGTGACTGCTGTGTGCATGAGAAGCTGGTTGTGTTCATAGAAAACTGGACCAGGAGGACACTATCCACACTCCAAGGTCACCAGGAGATTTGGGGAGACAAATTAGCACTCGGTCATCCCATTCAGTGCTCCCAGGGATTCCCAGACAGACGTGCCCTTTGACGCCAGTCAGAAACAGATGGCGCTTTCCAGGAAGCTCTGTTACTTCCAGGTCCAACTCTCTAGGAAAACTGCTCCAGTGAGCAAGCCCAGCTATGTTCCCCTAAGTGAAGGAGGCAGCTGCCCTGTCAGTTAGCAGCTCAAGAAGCCCACAAAAATGCGCCTGGATAATAACACTAGGAGCAGCCAGTGTTCTCTTGTGTTTACATCACATCAACAAGCACAACCAGTTTCCCAAAGCAGCCTTCACACATGCGATTCATGAGAAGTTACTACTGGAAGTCGCACTTGTCGTTGAGGAGCTGAGGCCTAGACAGGTGCAATCACACAGTCGAGATTGCACAGCCGCTGTGACAGCGAAAAAGGCTCAAGCCTGCCTCGCCACACTGCATCATATCCTGATGCTCTTGTCTCGTCAGCACTTCCTGAGCAGATCTCCCATAGCCTGGGTCCTTGCCTGGCTGGGAACTTCCCTTTGCTGTTGTTCCTGCTAACAAGTACCCTCAGCCCAGACAGATGATGTCTCCATTAATGTGACATGAGCACACAGTGTGTGGGAAGAGAGGGGGCATGGACACCGCCCTTGCGCTCACCGCTTCAGATGCTAACAGATGGAAAAGGCCACCATCCTCCCACACTTTGCTCAGTACCACCCAGCACTCTGCGGCGGCCCTGTTCTGGAAACAGCCGCCCTTGTGGGCAATGCGCAGACTCTCTGCCTCTGGCGTCTGACTGCAGCCTCCTCTGAGAGCTACGTGTGCTGCGGGCCCCTGCCCACTGCACTCATAAAGGCTGCTAGGGACTTGCCAAGCTGCCAACGGGGAAAGAAGGGGCTGGCAGGACACAGCACTGATGCACAGATGAGACTCTTTGACCCAAACTACAAGTGCAGGTGGCAGGTGACCAGTGAGAGGCCATTTGTGATGCCGCAACAAGAATAAGACATTGTAGAACTTAGTTCTTTTCCAGACAGTCTCCTTTGAAGAATAGTAGTGAGGCTTCAGATTACTTATAATCAGGTATCTTTGCTACCTGGATGGGGATTTTCAACTATTTCATCCTTGCCTTCTAAATAAATGCAATTTAGATAAATTTTAAACTTTCATAGAAAGCAAATTTTAATGACCTCAAGTTATTAACTCTGAACTTGCCAGGCAACACATGGGCCCTGTTCTCACTCTTCTACATGGGGAAGAGGTAGGATAGTGGTTCTTCTAGGCAAGGAGACTTGTGTTCCTGGTAGGGATACTCTCCCTCCTGGGGTAGCACTTCCATGAGTAGGAACGCTGGGCTGAGATGGGGGTTCACATCCAGCTCATCTCTGGGAGCTCACAAAGCATCCGTGAAAAGGAAAACTTGAGTCCTCCCTGGGAAGTGTGGGGGCAGAAAGATGTTTGAACAATCCTCAGAGAAGAGCCCCACGGTACCCTGTTAACAGCAAAGGAGACTTTCCTGTTGGGGAAACAGGACATCTTCTTTCTTGCGTTACTCTTTCTGTTCATTAGCCGGCTCTTTGGAAGGACTGTGAACTGATACCCCACAAACCTTGAGGTGAATGCAGTGCTCTCTGTGTAACTAACCCTGACCAACCTTGTCAACTTAGTCCCGTGACACATGCAGCAGCTGTTATGACAATAATCAGGGTGACCACCAAAAGGGGATTCCCTGAAAACATACAAGCTATTGTTTATTGATATTGTATTATAGTATTTGATAAAACAATAGTATCAGTTTCAGACTTTATGTCCATGCCACATTCTCCCTCCTGATTAGGAGAATAGAGATAAAAGATATATCTTAATTACAGGTGACATGGCACTCAAGAACAATGTGGAGAGAGGGTGACCTCTGTAGATGTCTTATGAGACTAAGTTCAGAACATTCTTCCTTGGCAACAAGCCAACGTGGCTGGGCTTTCCTCTAGAGTTGGGGATCACAGTTTCCTACCTGGGCTGGGATAGGGGAAAATGGGCGTGGTACCTTCTTGTCTCCAATACCCATTCACACCAACATGTGGGACAAGCTACCCTTGCCAGTTAGAAAAAACACCAGCATTATCTCCCTGATAATTTCCACATCTATGCATGACCTTGACCCCAGTTAATCCTGTCTGCCAAATTCCATAGTACAACTGATGGGCAGCACAGCTCTGCACCATGACACTTGGAGAAATCACTTTCTGAACTGCGGCAATGGATTGTATCTTCTAAAGACACTGCACCAAAAATCCATTGTGCCACTGTTTGTTTACAAAGTGATGCTCAGATGCTCTTGGGTCCAGGGTGAGGCAATGACTAAAGATGTATAAGAAATGTAGAAGGCCTCCCTGGTGGCGCAGGAGGTTGAGCGCAGCACTGCAAAGCTGACCGCAGCCTCTGCAGTGCGGAGTCGATCCCAACTGGCCAGGGAGATGTCCACATGAGGCCTAGACAGGTGCAGTGAGGAAGTCAAGAAGCCCCACAACATGGTATAGAAAAAGATGACCCATCGAGCCCTGTGCAAACTGTAGCTTAATGAGCAACCTAAGGGGAGTCATTTTGGGAAGCTAGTCAGTTTTGAGGTGGCACACTTGTCAGCAATAGGACACCCGCCCTTGATGAGGTAGAGCAAAATCTGTGCTGCAAAGGCATTTACCTTCTTAAATTATTGGATGATGGTGTCAGGCATGGAGATGTCCAATTACTGTCTGCTGAATAAGTGAATCAGCTATTTATAAATGTTATCTCTCACCATCACACTGAGACTGATTGGTAATACACCCTGTCTCTCAGCCCTTCTACCACGTGCTATGGTGCCTCCAGCACAGACAGGATTGAGGTAGTGTAGACTCTAAGTACGTTGGTCTATAGCATAAAGAATAACCACCAACTATTACCAAACACATTGTATTTAACAACACAAAAAATTAAAAGACACCTCTATGCTGCTTTTTAAAGACCCACTTTGCAGATTTAGGAGAAAAGGGAGGAACTGGAAGTTCCCAATTGTTTATACTATTGAAATGCAATTATTTGAAAGTTTTAATATCTACAGACTTTTGGAGACAAAGGAAATTAACTCTCTCAGGAGACAAGGGCCAAAGATCAAAGGAAGCAAGGATATTCTGGTAACAGTGATCGTGATCGTAAGACTGAGTTAGGGTCCCTTCCAGCCAAGCCAATTAGAAAATACTTTGTTTATAGTCCAAGTCCAGGATCAGGATTCTTTTTTTTCAAGGTGCCTCACTACTGGGGAACCTCTTCTTTTTCTGTGTTCTTAGTTCCCAGTAGGCCCTGAATCTCAGCTCAAGACTGTTGCTCTTACTGCATCTGTAAAGAAAGTTGGATAAGATTTTTTTCTTAAATTTGTGCTATCTAGGATCTGAGAGTAATTTAACTGTTTAACCTCAGTTACAACATGACTCAGAATATTTCTCTCTACGAACTGACTCCGAAGCAATATTTATTTTCCTGTCTGTGGTCGATATTTATTTATAAGTTCTAGCCTACTCACATCATGCTCAACTTGGGGTTGCTGAAGAACATCTCGGTTTTTTTAAGTTTTTTTTTTTAAGATTTATTTATTTATACAAGAACTGAGGTACAGGCCAGATGAGCGGGAGAGTGAGAGGATTCACCAGAAACAGAGCGGGGAGCAGAACTGACAGATGGACCGAAGACACTGCTGAGGGGAGCAGAGGGTGTGACAGGAGAGGTCTGCTGCGATATGTGGGAATCCCCCTGGCCAGCCGGGATCGAAGCTGCGTTACAGAGGCTGCGGACAGCTTCACAGTGCAGCACTCAACCGCCTGTGCCACCAGGGAGACCCTATTTATTTATTTTTAAAAGATGTATTTATTTATGCATACAAGATTTGAAGCAGTCCAAGATAGACTAAAAGTTATACAAAATAAAGAATATTTTTGAAGACAAAACATTAAAAAATGACCAAATGAATAATCTGCAATGGTGATTTTTCAAGGTGTGGACTATATATCTTATTTTAGAATATCAAAATGCTAACTTGACAAAATTGAGGAGTTTTGTGTTCACATCAAGGACTGACCCTTCTTTAAGATTGTTCCAAATCAGTAGCCTCAACTCCAAATGGAGAAGAGATTTAGGAATTGGCATCTGCCTGTTTGCAAAACCAAGTGAACCCTATGGCACTTTAAGTCAATTCTTATTTTATAGCACAGAAAAAAAAAATGCTTTGGTTCAAATGTTGAATGGGGTTACAAAAAATGGGGTTACAAAAATACATATATAATATGTTTGCATATAATGCCTTTAAAAATAAGTTAAGAATCTAAGGAAAAGATGGAGATGAGTCAACATTTAGTAGTTGTGGTTTTGGGGTAGAAAGACTCGGTGACTATTTTATTTATTTATTTATTTTTTCAAAAGATTTATTTATTTATACAAGCACTGGGGTACAGTCAGAAGTGCAGGAGGGTGAGAGAATTCACCAGAGCCAGAGAGGGGAACAGAATAGGCAGACTGGCCTCCCCGGTGGCGGTGGCGCAGCGGTTGAGCGCTGGGTTGCGAAGCTGCCCGCAGCCTCTGCAGCGCCGGTTCTATCCCTGGCTGCTCCCCGGCCACCAGAGGAGTGTGCCGCATGGCGCGCAGACCTCTCCTGCCGCCCGCTGCTCCCCTCAGCAGTGTATTTCGTCCGTCTGACTGTTCTGCTTCCCGCTCTGGCTCTGGTGAATGCTCTCACCCTGCCGCGCCTCTGACTGTACCAGTGCTTGTATAAATAAATAAATAAATCTTTAAAAAATAATAAAAAATAAAAAAATAAAAAAAACTTAAAAAAAAAAATAGGCAGACTGATGAAATACACTATGAGGGGAGCAACGGGTGAGACAGGAGAGGTCTGCTGTGCCATGTGGGACCCTCCCCGGCAGATGGGGATAGAACCTGCATTGCAGAGGCTGCGGGCAGCTTAGCAGCCTAGTGCTCAACCGCTGCGCCACCGTGGAGGCCCTGGTGACTATTTTAAAACATATTTTCCAAATTGCTGTTGTTTCATAATATGGGAATAAGTCAGATTTCTATTCCATTATCTCAGGTTCTTTATACTTTTGTGGGGAACAGATGTACCCCACAGGAATTTTACTTTTGGTCTAGCTTGGACTGCTTCAAATCTTCGGATTCGAAGGGTGTAATGAGGTCACTCAGTTGCCCTGGGGAGGCTGTGCCTTGTGGCCTCAAGGCTGTTTTTGTACTTTTTATGAAATGAATTCACTTCTGCAGTGAGTGCTACTTCCAAGATCTGAAATCCCCTCCAATTCTGAGGCTGGCACATAACCAGTAATTCTTTTATATACCTTGTAAAAGACCTTTAGCCAAAACCAATAAAATCCTCAGAGAAGACACCTATGTCCAAAGGAAAGGGGAACCATATGCTCTAGCAGCACAGGAGAGGACTGACAAAAAACACATGTGAGGCTTGAGCGAGGACAGCCCAGAGGTGGCAGCTTCCAACCCTGCCAAAGGGAGGCAAGGACTCTTGACTTGGGACCCCATCATTTGGTGACGAGTTCTGCTATGCCAGGGGGATGGTGAGAGAAGTACACTGGAGGGGGCACCAAACACCATCGAAGAGGCTTCCTAAACTGGCTCCCCATACACTTTTGAGTAGACTTTTCAATGTGGGTGACACAGAAAGAACAGACAATGCAGGCCCACCCCCACCCACCCAGAAGGAGGATTAGCAGATTCCTATCCCAGGGCCTGTTTCCATCTCTACGGTGACGCCAGGACAGGTCAGTCAATGTGTGTTGGTTCATCTTCCAACAGATACTGACAAATCCCTTCTCATTAGCTCATCCTTAGAGAGACTTTTATCTCTGTAAACCCACATACTCTTCCTTGGCATTCTCAGCAGCTAAAAGGGGTCATGTGACTCTGCTGGCCAGTGAAAGAAACAGTGAAGGTCAGTGGCAGACATGGGGTAGGGACACTGTCCCCTAATAAAATAGAGGCAAGAGGGGGGAGCCTTTTCTTGCTGCCACTCCCCCTTACCCCACCCTGACACCTGACCCTATTTCCGGTTTTTGACATGTTGTTTGGAGCTGACCATGAGGCAAGAGGATGTTTGAATGAAAACTCAAACTCTGAGGATGACACAACAGAATGATGAAAAGAAAAGGGATTGCTCATAGATCATACAACCCTTGGGAGACTAAGCACCCCTCACCCCCAGATGGCACACAAAGTGAGCTGAATCAACGAGTTATCACTTAAACAACTTTCAGTCAATATTTCCCTTGCAGCCCAACATGTTCTATTAGATATGATGTTCCTTAACTAAAGCTCCCTTCTTGAGAATATATTGTAAGAGTTTGGATCTTTCTTTTAATATGCATGAAATTTAAAACGTGGAAATTCAGCTTATTATCTTATGTGGACAAGCCCTTATTGAAAAAGATTTGGATGAAGTTAAAAGTATAATAACTACCAAAGAAGTATAATGAAGTGTGGACTTGTAATTAGTAATGATATTTCTTTACATGTGCAAGCATTTCATGACACCCACGCGAGAGCAGGCAGGCAGGCAGTGGTGATGGCAAAAACCTTCCACAGTGCCGGGAGCCCATTCCTTAAAGGGCCAGAAGTAAATATCTTAGGCTTTGTGAGTTAGGTGGGCTCTAAGGAGAATGCTCAGCTTTCTTGTTGTGTAAAATCAACCACAGATGATGCATAAACAAATGAGTTGGGCTGTGTTCCAGTGATATTTTATTTACAAAAACAGGTGGCAGGTTGGAAACTTGTTTTACAAAAACAGTTTGGCCCAGGGGTTGGAGTGTGCTGACTCCAGAGATAGACTGCAGGGGGAAAAAAGGCGACATTTGTCAGGTGTTAGGCACCACTGAAAGTTTCACATATATTTATCTACGTGAGTCCTGACATGTATTTTTTTGGTTATCCAAAAAAATAGATAACCAAACTTCAGCGATTGAAATAAATTGCCCAATATTACATGCTTAGCAAGTAACAGAGCTCTAAGATGAACCCCAAGATCTAAACATTACATTGTTTTCTGCTTATTTTGGAGAAATCATGTTTTCCCACCCCCAGACTGATGTAATTTAACCAAAAACATATTTAGAGAAGAAACCTGAAAACATTTTCTTCATGATACTTTAAGATGCACTCTGATGTCTACCCGCCTCCCACATACCTGGGAAACAATTACATTTCCTGAAGAGAGAGAAATGCTTGAAGGCAGGTGTAGCAAGGGAACCAGGGGTCTGGCATCTGGGTTAAGCACCTGTGATGTGCACTTAAGAATGGTTTAAAATGTGGTGGAGATGGTCTGTACCAGTCCCTGAGTGGCATCAAAGGAAGCATGCATGTGCGCACACACACAGCAAAAGAGTAATCATCTGTTCAGTCATAACCGTGTAGATGAACGTTTGGTTTATTTCCAATTTCCAACTTCTTATAAACCAAGCTGCAATGACATCCTCACACGTCGATCTTGCTCCTCCTGCAGGAGTAGCTGAGACCCAATAATTCTGCACATCCTGCGCTGAGTTTACTGCTAATGAGGGTTCTGATTTCTCCTTCCTTTGGTGGTGGGGTGGGTAGAGCCCAGGCTCTCACATTTTACTTTGTTTCCTTTTAGAAGATTCAGATTTCTAGTTAGAGATTTTCACATCAATGTCTCAAGTTAATATACTTTAAGTTTTATTTTCCCCTGCCCTTAAAGTCCTTTCAAAGCTCCCTGCAGAATACAAATGAGAAAACAAGGGAGTTTTGGCCAATTCACCAGTGAGAATTGGTCAGCATAGGGTGGAAGGCAGGAAGGCCAGGTGGGGCAGATGCACACAGCTTTGCAGGAATGGCAGAATTAAACAACTGATGTCTGACTTACTGTATCTGGGATCTCAGCTTCTCTTGCTTCAATTCAGTTCCTCTGACTCTTGTGTATTGTGTCATGTGGATGCACATGTGTGCACGGGTGTTCATGTGTGTACCCCTGTCTGTGTGTGCACATGCCTGTGGGCCGGCACACATTTACTTATTTTTTTTTAAAGATTTATTTATTTATTTATACAAGCACTGGGTACAGTCAGAAGCGTGGGAGGGTGAGAGAATTCACCAGAGCTAGAGCAGGGAACAGAACAGGCAGAGTGATGAAATACACTGCTGAAGGGAGCAGTGTGGGCGGCAGGAGAGGTCTGCACGCCATGTGGGACCATCGCTGGTGGCCTGGGATTGAAACGGCACTGCAGAGGCTTTGGGCAGCTTCGCAACCCAGCGCTCAACCGCTGCGCCACCAGGGGAAGCCCACATTTACTTATCTTGTAGAGTAGAAAGAAAAGAAAAAAATGCAGTTCACGCATTCAAATCATAGTGTATGTTATATGCAAAATAGTCTATTTTGTTTCATTTTCATAAATTTACATGCCAGGCAGGGAAGAAAAAAATATGTAATGTTATCAATATTTGAGAGATTTGCTAATCTGATGGGTGAAATATCATTATTACCTTATAATTTCCTAGATGATTCCCTTCTTTTCTTTTCCCATATAGTTACTAATAACTTGAATTACTTTTTCTGGGAATTACCTGATATTATCCTGTGTGTGTGTGTGTGTGTGTGTGTGTGTGTGTGTGTGTGTGTGTGTGTGTGTGTATATATATATATTTTATCTGGCTATTGCTATTTTCTTGCATATTGTAGTGCCTGTGTTATATGATAAATGCACTATCATTTTGCAATTACATGTATTGGAAATCATTTTGCCAATGATCAATGCCAGGCAGTTTTTGATTTGAGTTTTATTTCCTTTTGTCCCACAGAACATTGTTATATTTTTGTAGTTGAATTTATCCATTTTTTTGTTTGTTCCCTTGCTTCTGGATTTATTTGTTGCTTCGAGGACTTCCTCCACTTCGGAAGCATGTCCATGTTCTATAAAGCCTCTTGTGTTCTTTACCTGGCTTCTCAACACACACATCTTACTTTGCATGTGTGTTTGTGTCTGTACCTATCTAGCCAAGTGATTTGTTGTGGTTGGCTCATTAATTAACCAAGAGTGTATGTGTGACTGTAGAATGAGGTGGGAATCTTATTTTTTCTATATCAAATTTGTATAAATTTTCTACTTGGTCCTAGCCAATTACCAAAACCTTTGTTACTTCAATCAACACAAAGTTATCCTATTACAATTCTGCAGACTGGAAATCCAACAATGGCCTCATTAGATTGAAATCTGATGTTGGCAGGGCAATATTTCTTCTGAAGATTCTAGGGGAGACTATGCCTTCTTGCATTTTTCAACTTCTACTCACAACTGTTACAGGTTACCTCATGGTCCCTTTCTCCAAATTCAAAGCCAACAACAGCTCATTTCTTTACCCTCCCTCAATCTGACTACAGCCAGGATTGCTCAGCTTTTAAAGTTTATGAGATTAATGGGAACCTACTCAGCAAGTCTGGCTAATCTCTGTTTCAAGGTCCATGCCTGCAGAGTTCCCTCTGTCATGGAAGGTGATAGATTCTAGAGAGTGGGATCGGGCATTTTAGAGGCTATTATTCTGCTAACTACAAAATAGAATGGAACTTTCCAAGGTTTAAGGTATTAAATAATCAATCTTTTTTCCTACTGTTTAAAAACTCATGTACATCAGCTGTGGATCTATTCCTGAACTATCTATTCTCTCCCACTTGACTGTTTGTTTAACCCAGTGTCAATACCACACAGATTGAATTACTTTATGGTCTGCTTTCCTATCTGGTAGTGCATGTATTTCATTAGTATTGATATTTGAAAAGAATTATTACAATTCTTTTTATATTTTCACTTCCATATTAACTAGTAGAGACCTTATCAAAATTCAGTAAAATTTATCACATGGTTATGATGGGGATTGTTTACACTTAATGATGAATTTTGGGGTGTTTGCATTTTATACTATTGATATCTCATTTATAGAAACTGCATGGGTGCATCCTGCATCTATTCCTGCTTTTTATGTCATCCTAATGGTCCATGTAGATAAGTGTGGGTATGGGTCTTCTTAGCCTACAGCCTATGGATCTCTCAATTTGTTTATTCCCAGGTATCTTATTAAATTGTTGTTTCTTTGATGCAATCTAACTTTGCCAGCAAACAGAACAGTGTTGGTCATTGCCAGCAAACAGAACAGTGTTTTTTTTTTTTTTTTTTTTTTGTTAAATGCTAGGTTGTTATCACGCTGCCTTGTTCAATTCCTTTATTAGTTCCAGTACTCAGTCAGTTGATTTTATTGGAGTTTTTAAGTAGACAAATATTTGGAGTTCGAATTTCAAGAGCACAAATTAAGGTTATTAATCATTTTCTTCCTATTAAAGAGTTTTGCCTTAAGGGCTTTTCACAGTCAGGAAAAAAAAGACAGAATTAAATAATTTCTTTAAAAGAATGTGTATTTGCTCCATTTCCAATTTATTCAGGAAAAAATATAAAATAAGGAAGGGAAGAGGGGTTTCTAGTCTGCTCTCAGTTATGGCTCAGATTCTGTGGTCCTCTTGTTAGGAATCTGAAATGTTTATACCAGTTTAGGTGGGATGTTGCGCCAGGAGAGTGTCCTGGATGCTTCATGGGCTGAGGATTTTCTTTTTCATTTTCTATGTACATTTTGTATTCCCCTCACATGATCTGGATATAATTGGTAAAAGCACAGATGTTACTGCTTTCCTGTATATTACAGTATAATATCAATAATCTGTACAATCTGAGTTCCTAGTCTTTTCACACCTGGTGTCCTCCTGGGTCTTAGGACTATGTAAACTACAATTCTATTCTGTAGCAGAGGAAACAGGGATCAGAATTGTTACCTTTGCTTTCATCAAATCTGTGGAGGAAAATTTAGAAAAAAGTCTTAAGAAGAAGGGGAAGATTAGCTTTCCTAAATGCTAGTTGGATATACGAGGAGAGGTCATCATTCTCAACTAGATAGAGTGTCTATCGTTTTGAAAAACAGCTTCTTTTCCTTTCATGCTCTTCTTTCTACAAGAATATTTTATGTTCATGTTTGTATGACTTTGGGTTTATTGCTGTCCATTCTGTTCTTTCATACATTCATGCAAACACATACACAGATGTATATGTGTATAAATTCTTAGCAGTATTTTAATCATCCCCTTCCTTTTTCTTATTCTCAGAATGCTTTTTTCTTTTTCTTTTTTTAAATATCTATTCATTCATGCATACAAGAACTGAGGTATAAGCCAGAGGTGCAGGGGATGTGGGGAGCAGAACAGACAGATCTACCAAAATACACTGCTGAGGGGAGAAGCTGGCCAGGCAGAGAGGTCTGCTGTGCCATGCGGGTTGCTCCCTGGTGGGTCGGGGATCAAACTTGTGCTGCTGCAGTGGCTGGCAACAGCTTGACAGTGCTGTCTTTTCCCTCCCACCAGGGAGGCCCCAGAATGTTTCCTTTTTTACATAGCAGCCTGTTCTCTTTGTGTGAGGCAATGTTTATATTGTTCTCTATATTGATCACCAATGAGCAGTGTTTTTAGGATTATCTACTCCAATATTTAACATAGTTACTGTGAGTCCACTAGATTGAGCTTGATACCTCTCTTTGATGTGTGTCCTATGTTCCGTTAATTCCTTTATGACCACATGATATATACCATTATATTTATATAAATATTTGATATCTTTTAACTGTAAATTTATATTATATTTATATAAGCCTGATCTTATGCTTATTTTACTAGCTGGTTCATTTTACTAATATTTCCAATTCCTCTCATTTTCCTCTCCTAGAAACTTCCTTTGATATAATCAAATTATTTGTATTTCATCAATTTTTTCTACTATAAATTTTATTTTTTAGCGGTTTTAAGAATTTGAGTATACATTTTCAGTTGCCATAATCTCTGTGTAATTAACATTGAATCATTTCATATAAAGTGTTCAAATATTATAACAGAATAACCCTGTTATCACAAATAATTTGTGTCATTTAACATATAATATCTTGTAAGTTTGTTATAATAATGAGCATCATTAAAGAAATGCTATTATATTTCTTTAAATGTTCAATTATCTTTTAGGAAAGTAATAAGAAAAATAATTTTCCATAGTTATCCACTTATTTAATGTTTCCAATGCTTTCTTTCATTTTATTTGGATTCATTTCTCACAATGGTATCTTTTCCCTTCAACTTGAAATATACCTTTGCTTTTCATTATTAGGAAGGTTTGTTGGTGACTTTTTTCAGATTTTATTCATTGGCATTTTTTTATTTCTCACTCATATTTACAGATATGCTCTAGGATATGCTGAGATTCCTTTATTAATAAATTGATATTTTTCTTCATTTTTGAGAAAAAAAATTTTTAAAGATTTATTTAAATTTTTTTAAAGATTTATTTAAATCTTTATTCCGGGTACAGTCAGAAGCGTGGGAGGGTAAGAGACTTCACCAGAGCCAGAGTGGGGAGCAGAGCAGGCAGAAGGACCGAAGTACACTGCTGAGGGGAGCAGCGGGTGGCAGGAGAGGTCTGCGCGCCACGTGGGACCCTCATCCGGTGGCCGGGGAGCAGCCGGGGATCGGAACCGGCGCTGCAGAGGCTGCGGGCAGCTTCGCAACCCAGCGCTCAACCACTGCGCCACTGGGGAGGCCCATTTTTGAGAAATTTTTGATTATTATATCTTTAAGATTTTTTTAAGCCTCATTCTCATTTTTGTTTCTTTTTCTGGGAGAAGTTACAGTTACCCAAATAACATTGTTATAGTTCATTTATGCTCTGTTTTTATTTTTCAAACCTTTTCTCTATTCTCCAGAATGCATAAATTGTATTGACCTGTAATTGAGGTTCCTGACTCATTTCTTCTGCAATCTATAATCTGCTTATATATCATAATTTATATGTTGTAATAAGTAGTTGTAGAATTTCCATTTGGCTGTTTTTTTTTTTTTATTGTTTCCATTTCCACTGGAATCTGCATCTTTCTAGTCATGACTCTTCAATCTTTCCTTTATATATATATATATATATATATTATTTGAAAATTTATTTATTTATGCATACAAGGTCTGGGGTGTAGGCCAGAGGTGCGGAAGGTGAGAGGATTCACCAGAGACAGAGTGGGGAGCAGAACAGGCGGGATCTACTGAAATACACTACTGAGAGGAGCAGTGGACGACACCAGAGAGGTTTGTTGCTCCATGTGGGTTAGTTCCTGGCCAGGAATCAAACAGTGGTGATATTTCAGTGGTTGCTAATAGCTTCATAGTGCTGAGACTTAACCCCTTGTGCTACCAGGGAGGTCTTACCTTGATAATTTATAAATACAAGAATATTTCATAGTGAATCTTATCTATAGACTGAATTATTTAATGTACCATTTTCTTTACTTCACATTATATAATCATTGTATCAATTGTATGATGTTTCCCAGAAAATATGTTTTTCTTTAAATTACCAAGAAATAATTTTTTAAGTTAGCAAAATCCCCAGGAACTCTGTACCTGATAAATCATAACAAATTAACAAATATTTAAAATGAAAGATATATTTAAAATACTTGCCTTAATGTCTTTCAAAGGAAGAGTACACATTGTCATTTGCTTTACATTTTGTTTGTAAAACCAGGCAACTTGTATTTAAAATCGGATGGACACACTGGCACCTACATTTTTAACATGTGTTTGTTCTTTTCATCTTTGTTCTTGAAACCATCCCACTATGTGACAATTTTCCTGGGACATAGAAAGCCCTGCATCTGGAAATCTGTGGCGTATGATCCATTACTTCTGATACCGGAGTTTCAGGTTTTCAGGTCTAGTCTTCCAGTCAGAATTGACCCCAGGCTGCAGTGGCAGTGCTGAGTCCCAGCCACTAGACCACCACAGATTGGTGTCACAGAAGCCACAGCAGGAACTTCGGTGACACTCAGGCAAGCAAGTGAAAAGAGGCAAATTTGTTTAGAGAAATAAATATAAGAAAAATTTCATTGAGGAAAAAAGAAACAGAAATAAAGTAGTACTCCCAGGCTGGTGAAACCAGGCCAGGGAGGGGCAAGGAAGCAAAAGTGGAGTTATGTCTCAGGGAATACACATCTTCTTTCTGTAATTATTCTAAAGCCCCATCAGTCTCTCTGTGATTGGGTAGTTCTTGGTGATCTCACTCACTCTGCCTTAATGTCTTTGTGCCCAGAATTAAGCCTTGTGTTCCAGCCCCTATCTTAGAGTACTTTATCTTTTTATTTATTATTTATTTATTTATTTCTAAAGATTTATTTATTTATTTATACAAGCACTGGGTACAGTCAGAAGCCTGGGAGGGTGAGAGAATTTGCAGAGCCAGAGTGGGGAACAGAACAGGCAGACTGAGGAAATACACTGCTGAGGGGAGCAGAAGGTGCAGCAGGAGAGGTCTGCACACTGTGTGGGATCCTGCCTGTGGCCTGGGATAGAACTGGCACTGTAGAGTCTGAGGGCAGCTTCGCAGCCCAGCGCTCAACCTCTGCGCCACCAGGGGAGGCCCCGTTACAGTACTTTATCATTTTTGTTCTTGTTCCAGAATGTCCTGTTGTCCCTAGTCCTGGGGTGTTTGATCAGCCCCCTTTGAAATTTATTGCCCTTTTCTCTGGAGTCTTCCTTATTCCTCCAAGTCTTTTCCTATTCTGTCCTGAGCCTAGAAGCTATTCGCTTGCCCTATAACTCAATTCCATTCCTAGGAATCTACCTAAAGGACATAAAAAAAACTAATTTGAAAGGAAACCTGCATTCCTATATTTATTGCAGCACTATTTACAATAGCCAAGATACGGAGACAACCCAAATGCCCCCAAATAGAAAAATGGATCAAAAAGATGTGGTATATTTAAACAATGGAAGGGAATATGCTAACCGAAATAAGTCAGAAGGAAAAGATAAATTCAAGAGGGTCTCACTTATATGGGGAATACTGAGAAAACAAACAAAAGGTCAAGAAAAAGTCAAAATTAGCAAACTGACCATAGAACTGAGGCACACAGCAAAGAAGGGGAAGGGAAGGGGAATGAACACAAGGGAATATGATGGTGATATGGTGGTAGGAGAACTATGGGGATTACAGTGATGTAAGAAAATTATTTAAAAAATAGAATAAATTTCATCTTTTATGATGGAGGACAAGAACAGAAAAAAAAAAAAAAAACTGAAAAGGAGGTGTGCCCCAAGACCAGAAACCTGGCTCACACAAGGAGGAGGGGGTAGAAGAGATTAGCATAGCCATTGGCACATCTATGGAAACCAAGATCCTTAGGCACAGAAGGCACAGTTGGGGAAACTGGTATCCTTAGGGGCAGACTAGTATCCTTAGGCATAGACGCCTAGATTACAAAGCATAACCTCTAAGCAGTTATCTGCAGGAGCATCCAAAGGTAAAGATACGGAGATTGAGCCTATTGTAGAATCTCCAGTCCCTTTCAAATTCTACATAGTTATCCAAAATTAGCAACCAACTGAAGACTCACAAGGAGTGAGCCCTCCCAAACAGAAGTCTATATCAGTTCAGTGTCTGCACAGGCTGGGGCAGCACTCCCTCTGCCCACCTGTGACTATGCAGGTGCCTCTTTTCACCATCTTTCTCCCCCTGCAGGGCAGCATCTTCCTTCCTGCCAGTCTACAATGGGCTCAATCTCCATATCTTTATGTCAAGGCCATCTGCCTGCAACCAGGCAGGCCTTTCTTGCAAACCTGTCCCTTCTGGGGCAGCTCTTCCTGCCCACTTGTGTCTATGCAAGTGTACTTTACTTTTCTGTCCCTTTTCCTAATAAGCCTGCCCTTTAAATATAACTACCGTATCTGCCTCATGGAGAAATTCACTGCGTGCTCCTGAAAGGGAAGTTCTGGTGAAACATTTCCCAGAGTGAATCCAAGGACCCTGCACTAACTCAAACCACATCCTTTTACTCTTCTTCATTTAGAAGTCACAGAAAAGCTCAAAAAAATCTAATTATTTTGCAAGCTTATTAGTTGAACTCAAAGGCAAAGAAAGGGGCAGAACTTCAGAATATAACTTTAATAAGTCATATTCAACATACACAGGAAAACACATGACAATGAAAATTAAAATAACTTGTTTCAATGATTATATTTTCTGTTCTTTGAAGTTCATTAAAGTAATATACACTGTAGAGAAAGACAGCAAACTATTCTCCAAAGAAGGAATGAAGGGTAAGGTAATTTGGAGTTTTCTCTACAAAACACAGTATAAAGAAAACTTGAAGGTGAAAAGTAGTCCCAGGTAAACAGTGACACAATGGAATGTTTGTTTATACTTGTCATATCAGGTTCAACAACAGCAACAACAAACAGAAAATCCCACCTGCCTTATCACCAATGTGTGAGAAAGAGCAATGTCTGACAGGCAAACAGTGCCCTCCTTTTTATGTCAAAGGGAAATCTTGATGGTTAGAAATATCATGGATTGAAGATGAATCACTTCAAGAATGACTCCCACAGAATATAGAATTCAGTCTATATATTACAGTCATGTCACAAATAAAGAGGTTTTATTAATATTCCCTCCATCATCCGATACCTAGAGAGGCCCACAGCCACATTCAGTAGTCATTCTGCTGTCATGCATACAAGTTGACATAAAATCAAGGACAAATATTTATCAAGGATATTTTTATCATGGAATTAAAAACTGTTAGATTAGAATAACTTTTAAGGAAAATTTTCTACCTGTGCCAAGATATCAAGTACAACTAAAAGAGGATTTCTCATTGGAAAATGAAGCATTTTAATTTGAGATCCAAGTCTCTGATTTTTAAAGGGAATAACACCCATAAGAACCAGCACAGGGCCTCCCCGGTGAGGCAGCGGTTGAGCGCTGGGCTGCGAAGCTACCTGCAGCGTCTGTAGCACTGGTTCGATCCCCGGCCGCTGTTGAGGATCCCCATGGCGCGGAGACCTCTCCTGCCATGCTTGCTGCTCCCCTCAGCAGTGTACTTCGTCGGTCTGCCTGTTCTGTTCCCTGCTCTGGCTCTGGTGAATTCTCTCACCCTCCTGTGCTTCTGACTGTACCCAGTGCTTGTATAAATAAATAAATAAATCTTTAAAAAAAAAAAAAAAAAAGAACCAGCACAGTGTCTGGAATAAATGAAATGCTCAGTAAAAGTCTATTGGACAAAATATTGATTGAGATACAAAGAACTTAATTTCCATGCCTTTCCTTTTCTGAACACAGAGGGAGCTCTTTGTCTCTGTTCCCCTCCCTTGATTTGGGGTGATCACAAGCAGAAGCAATGTGAGCCCTTCCAGAACTCAGTCCAGCAAACTATCCAGTGCTATCCTCTAGCTCTCCCCTTCTGTGGTGTCTTTGGTGCTCATATGCTGTGAATCATGTGGCTACAAGATTGAGGGCAACTCCTCAGCTCGTGTGAGACTCTGACTTGTCTAAACCATCAATACACAGGGCTTACCAGTTACAGTGATACTAGCCTAATCTGCCTACTATGACTATGGTGTAAGTTGTTTTGAGAGTTAAAAGAGACAATGCATTTCAAAGCCATTTGGAAACTGTACAGCATAACTAAAATATCAAGTAGTAAAATCAATATACTACTATTAATTCGTATTCCCTTGGTGTGTATGCCCTCTAACTTGAAAATCTAACTTACCACACCATATAAGGAAGCTGTGGGAACGTGTCTTCAGGATAAAGAAAAAATTTTCATTTCCAACTAACCTCACAGGCATCACAACAAACAGTCCCAGAAGTATGAGCAGAGGTCAGTCTGTAGATTTCAGGCTTTTGGATGGAGACACAACTTCTTTCTTAAGCAGGATGATGTGGCAGCCCCATTCTTGGATTCCAGAAGAAATGGAGGCACAAGAGCCTTTCATTTCAGAGAAATCAGTAGCCATCTCTCCAGCTAATTCTCTGGAGATGGAAAGCTGGACACAGGCTGGTTAAAGGACATCAGTGATTCCAATATATACACCCAAGTGCCCGGGAAGATTGTTCGGCAACAGGAAATTAGATTTCACCCTTGTTTACAAAGTCAGTTGTCACTAAAGTCAAAGGAGACCTTGGGGTGGTCTTAACCACTTTCTTGCCCTAAATCTAGGCAAGGAAGCCCTAAATCTCTTTCCTCTCAATGGCAAAAACTCCTACTCCCCCTACAGTTATTTCCTATGGGATCTAGCCTAATAATTCAGTGATTGGGCATTGCATTGCCATGCAGTTTTGCGGCCCATCCCCAGTCCTGGGTTTTGTTCTGTCTTCAGGGCACTGGCTCCTGCCATTACGGCCCCATGGCATAGACTGGAATGGTGTTGACTGTCCTCAGAGGAAGCCCTCCATTGATGGAAGCTGTTGTCTTTAGCTGCATGTAGTGTGGCTGGCAGCAGCCATAGAAGCTGAGTCTCTCCTGAGATGTTCCCATCCTCTGGCTCTGGTGCCATTTGTTAGCTGCTGGGAGCCTTTCTGAGAAAGAAGAGTCAGAGTGGGAGACTTCAAAATCTGAAACTATGAAGGTGTGTGGGTTCTACTGGCAAGTTTGCTACCCTCCCTACCCACCATTTGGCATGAGGCCCAAAGGGGCCAGTGTAGCTGTATGAACCTCAATGAAAGTGCCTTCTTTGGCTACCTTTCAACGCCCTTCCTACCTGCCTCCTCCAAGCGATGGGCTTTATTGGGCCAAAAATGTGCCTGAGGTATGAGCAAGACACTTCCTGATCCAGAAATTCCAGGGAGTCTGAGGTCAATGGTTCTGTAGCCGGCATCATTATCCAGTTGCAACTGAGGAGAAATCAAAGGGAGTCAGGCTGAGCTACCCCGGATCTTTCAGTGTCTGAGTTAGGGCTGGCTCTGTCTAAGAATTCATTGGCAGAATTGGAGGAGTGACCTGTGTCCTAGTTCATATGCCAGTCCTGCTGTAGCCTCCACTGCTCAGAGTTCTTCATGGTCTATGTGGTGGGTCGTTCCTGAGCCAAACACCAGGATCTGCCCCCACTGCCAGTGTCCTATCCCACAGGAGGCACCAGACCATCACCATCCTCTGAATGGGCCACTCTCCTTCCTGCCTCCAGGCTTTGCATGCATCATTGCCTTCCCTTCACTCTCATGCCCTCCACTGTGTAAACTGTTGGGCTTGTCTCAGATCAAATCTTACAAGAACGATTCTTCACTCCCACCTCGCCTCCCCTGAGCAAGGTCAAGAGGTGGTCTTCTGTGGTTTGCACACTTTTCAGCATGGCACTTCTCTCAGAGTCTGTCGCCTCTCCTCCCGGTTAATGTGTACTCCCCTGCTGGACTCCATGAGGGCAAGGTTATATTTGTGTCTGTACTCTCGTCTAGCACCTAACAAAGTCATGGCCCATAGAGGAAGTTTAATAAACCCATGTTAAATTTTACAAAAGAGAAAGACATCCACCTCTCAGATCCAAAGGATGAAGTGTAAAGTGAGAGTGCAGCAGCTTTGCTTTCGCTTCCTTTCAGAGTGAACTCAACAACCTGCACTGTACCAGCGGCAGTCCTCCCCGGGAGTTGTCATGGCATTGAAGAGCTTCAAAGGGAGGGGGGTAGGAGTCTAGGCTTTCCACCTGGATTACAGCCTTCAATGCTCTAAAGAAGCAGATGGATTTAGGTCTAGGTACCTCTGCCAGAGCTCCCACCAGTATGAGGGAACAATTTCCTAAGAGCATTGGGACCATGGTTTGGGGGTCCATCCAAAATGACTGCTTCATCCTCAGACCAAACGTAGATTCCATCAGTGAATGGAACCACTTTCAGAGTATTTGGGGACAGTCTGTGATGGCAGAAGTCAGGAGAATAGAGGACAAAGCTGGCAGGATCAAAGGAAGAAACTTTCATCTGAATCTGTTTTATTTAAAGATTTATTTATGCATTCAAGAACTGGGGTGCAAGGCAGAAGTGTGGGGGGTGAGAGGACTCACCAGAGATAGAGTAGGAAGCAAAACAGGCAGATCTACTGAAGTACACTGCTGAGGGGAGTAGCAGGCCAGGCAGGAGAGGTCTGCTGCGCCATGTGGGTAGCTCCCTGGCTGCCTGGGGGAACTGAACTGGTGCTTCAGTGGCTGGTGATAGCTTGATAGCATTACCTTTAACTCCTGAGCCAGCAGGGAGGCCCTTTTCATCTGAATTGTAGAATGGATACTTTTTTTAGGAGTCCAAAGAAAATCAAGTAACACCACCGATAAAATTTGATTAAATGAAAACCTCAGAATTCTGTCTTCCTAAAAGGTGTCCTTCCAATTCTAATTTAAATATCAAAACTCTGAGCCTCCGTGGTGGCACAGCGTGTTGAGTGCAGCACTGTGAAGCTATCCACAGCCTCTGCAGCGGGGGTTCGATTTCCGGCCGGCCAGGGAGAAACCCACATGGCGCGGCAGACCTCTCCTGTCTCGCCCGCTGCTCCCCTCAGCAATGTCTTCAGTCCGTCTGCCTGTTCTGCTCCCCACTCTGTCTCTGGTTAATCCTCTCACCCTCCCACACCTCTGGCCTATACTCCAGTTCTTGTATAAATAAAAATAAATCATTAAAAAAAATTAAAATGGGCCTCCCCTGGTGGCACAGGTGGTTGAGCACAGTGCTGTGAAGCTCTCCTCAGCCTCTGCAGCGCTGATTCGATCCCAGCCAGCCAGCAAGGGTTCCACATGGCATGGCCGCCTGCTGTCCTGTCAGGCCTGCTGTTCCCCTCAGCAGAATATTTTTTCAGTCTGCCTGTTCTGTTCCCCACTCTGTCTCTGGTGAATCCTCTCACCCTCCCACATATCTGGCCTGTACCCAGTTCTTGTGTAAATAAATAATAAATCTTTAAAAAAATAAAAATAAAAATAAAAACTCTGCTAGAGCAGAGATGTTTCTGTTTAGCATGTAAAAGTATCACCAAGAGAACTTTTAGTTTTCAGGCCACATCTTTAAAGACAGTTGTGGGAGGGCCAAGGTAAATGAGATAATTATGATAAATAGAAACTGCAAGAACACTCTTCTCGTGAACTGGGCACATCAATCAGTGCAGTATTGCTGGAGAAACCTCAGCACGAGTGTTCTGGGCCTGAAGATAAATACCTGGGCTCGAAAGGCTGAGATAGAAAATCAAAGCATGAAGTCATTAGAACTCTGGTTTCTGGTCATTTTCAGAGTGTGCTTAAGATGCCAAGATTTTATGGGTGTAAAAAACCCCATAGCTCTCACACAGGCCTTCCAAGTCTGCATTTGCAGTCTTGTTTACTAATGCTGACCTTCTCTGTAAATGTTGCCTCCAGAGTGTGGCTATAGTTTCAACTACACCATTGGCACCCTTGAATGATTTTGATGAGGACTCAACTGTTCTGAGAGTTAGTAAGTAGCAATGTTGTTTTAATATTTCTGTTAATATAAGAAGGGTTATAAACAATGCATACTTTAAAATATGGCCTATTTAATGTATAACCAGCCTTTAAAAGACCTATTGGTGAAAACTGGGAGGCAATATAGTAATGTGTTAATCTGGATTCAAGCCCCAGATCAGACACTTTGCAGCTGTGTGAACTGGAGGAAATGACTGCATCTGCCATGATAATGTGTACCTTATGGATGTGCATGCATTTTACTGTAGTGAAGAAGTGAGGTCATACACTAAGTGTTTAAGAATTGTCTGAGGTCACGTTTCCTAGAAATAGGACCAGAGCCATGATTTATTGAAGGAAGACTCTCAAGAGAAACATGTAATAAGGCGAGAAGACAAGCAGGAAGGGGAGAAACTGAGGAAATGTGGTTATAAGAAGTCCAGACTTAGCTTGGTCCATGGGGCATTCTATACTATGAGAGTAAGACTGTTGTCCACTCAGAAGCAAGAGTCTGACTCCCACATCTTCAACAGAGGCTGTGTTCATGGGCCTTTCCTGGAAATTCTCCCACCATCTTGGGAGGAAGAATTTGTATGAGTCAAGGGCAATCCCACAGAGAGGCTCATGTCCTATCCTTGGAAACCACTAGAACATGGGCGTACAAGCCCTGCAACGATCACAAGCAGTATTTGCCTACAATCAGTGATGCAAAGCAATTATTTAATGACTGTTAACATGAGAATGACAGTAACAGCAGCAGCAAAAGCATTTTGGGATGCAGAAATGGTCTTGGATCCTAGGTTAATCATATGAGCAAAAACAAGTGCAAATTTTTCCAAGAACATCTCAGTCTAAGTTCTCCGTTGTGTTAACTGTACATAAATACAATGGATATACTTTGCATTTATATCATATTTTATTGTTTATGAAGTGCTTTCATAATTTATTTATTATTAAAGCAAAGCACAGCGTATCATTTTTTTTCCCCCTGAGAAATCTGAACCCAAGGAGGACCATTCTCTTGATCAAGTCTTTGAAGCTTCATGAACAACTCTACTAGACCTCCTAAACTCTGCCTGGCCTGGCTATTTTGAATAAGTTGTTGACACATTTTCAAAGATAACAAGCCTTTTCTGGTCTTGCTTCCCCAACTGAAAACACAAGTAGCATGAAAAGAATCCAGGGCTCCTCCTAGATGAAATTTCCCTTGTAGGCCTTATGTGGAATCTGCTATGAGATTCCCAGTGCCTAGGGTCCAGAGTGCTCCCCAATCCTACATCAGTCTTGACACGGGCCTGCAATAAATCCTGAGGAAATCAGGTACTTCTAAGAAATAGAAGCAGTTCGAACTGGTCTTTTATTCTGAGTAGTCCCCCAAATTCAGCTAGGGCTATAAAATTACTTTTATTGTTTCTCATGCATGTAGGGTCACGGAAGCTACTTTCTCTCAGCGCATTCTCAATTATGGACTCACCAATAATAAGGCTTCACCAAGGCTAGAAACCCACTATTTAGAGTGTAGTCCCCAGATCCGCATCCTGGCTAACATCTGGGGGCTTGTCAGGAAAGCAGAATCTCAGCTCCACCTAGACTTGTCTGTCATCATGTGTTTGAACCAGAACTTGCATGTTACCAAGATCCCTACTTGGGTCACGTGCACATCTTGCCATTTTAACTTCTTAATTCATATATTTGGGTACTTGACACCTGATTTCTTCAAATCAAATGTGTGAGGCAATTGTAGGGCAAGTGAAAGCATGTACCCAGGTATAAGCCCATCCTTTCTTCCTGTGGCGGTCTCCGCAGAGTCTCAGCAGGAGCCTTTGTTTGGGTTTCTATATGTCTTGTCTATGTTTCTAGAATTCTTGGAGCACCTCACAGCTTCTGTCTAATCATTAAGGTCAAGAGCAGCACCTGCAGGCTGGACACAGAGTTAGGGGTCATGAAAATCCTCTTGTTCAGAACTGGTCATCAGTGCTATAAGGGACAATGGTGGACTTGTTTGTCCTCCCAAAGTCAGCTTTGCCTGGAATGGGGTTGGACTTTAGTTGAAAACAAAACAAAACAAGCCAGGCCCTCCCCCTGGTTCCTTTGCAAGCAGGGTCCCCACAGGGAGCCCTCTCCATAAAGCTGCTTCTGAGAGCAGTTGTGCTGTGTCTCATATAGTCACTCTCAGATGTGACTGGTACTTTGCCACAAGCCTTACAGGTCGCTTTTCATTTGATTCTCTCAATACTTCATGAGGTCAATCCTATTATCACCTCCATTTACTGATGAGGGCGATGCAGTGTGGAGGGGATGGTCACCTGCCGAGTTCTCAGCTGTCACACACTGGGGCCAGACGTCAAACTGAGGGCTACTCCACAATCCAGCCACTTAGCCGTTTTCTACATGAGTTGTTTTAGAACTAGATACAGTCACAGATTTTGAATTTTATTTTATTTTAAATAGGTATTTTGGGAAATGACTGGAAAAATTCCAAACACTTGCATTGGCTGGAAATGGACAATGAAGGAGCCTCAGAGCCAAGCCCCTGTCATGATGCCTGGGAATAAAACAAACAGCAGTTCAGTGAGGTGGGGCTTCCTCTGGGCTGAGAGGTGGGCAACCTTTACAGTGACCACAGGGGTGGGCTTAGCATCCAGTGTGAGTGGGAATGTGCAGAACTACCCCACACTCCCAAGGAGCCTGTGGATTTGAGTAAATACCAGACATTTTGGGAACTGTGCACCACAGGGAACAACACTGGTGGGGGCTCATCCTGGTGCTTTGGGGTCACTCGGAAGCCCTCACTCCAGCCACAGATGGGCCCACTCTCCCACTAATAGCTCGGCCACAGACAGTGGTCACTAGCAGAGGCAGAAGGAACTTCCAAAAATGTCTTGTCCAATCCTTGCATTTTAAATATATATATTTTTTTTAAGATTTATTTCTTTATACAAGAACCGGGATACAGGCCAGATGAGCGGGAGGGTGAGAGGATTCACCAGAGACAGAGTGGGGAACAGAACAGGCAGACTGACGAAATAAAACTGCTGAGGGGAGCAGCGGACAAGACAGGAGAGGTCTGCTGCACCATGTGGGTATCTCCCCGGCCGGCCAGGATTGAAGCCACACTGCAGAGGCTGCAGAGAGCTTCACAGTGTGGTGCTAAACTGCCTGCGCCACCAGGGAGGCCCCAATCCTTGCATTTTAAAGAATTGAGCAAGGGAGAAGAAGTTAGGATTCACACCTAAGATTCTGGGCTTCCCAGCCCTTTCCCAGTGGTAAAACTGGACTTGAGCTCAGTTCTTGTGACTCCTAACCCCATGCGCCTCCCAAGACACCAGATCATGTTTCAATGAAACAGTTGTAAGTGGTAAATTCTAAGCTTAGATTCGACCCTTGACTCTGGTGTTGGTAAGAAGTGCCCTAGAAAGTAAGCAAGTTAACTGTAATTTTCCCTAGAATATAACATTGATATCCTTCTGGGGGAGAAGGGGGAAGTGGTGCATAGGAGGCAGAGGACCCCAAATTTGTGATCCTTATGTGTGTCTTGGTTGGTGGTTCTCAATCTTACCTCCACATTAAAATCACCTGAGAGGTTTTCAAAACCCCAATGTCACAGTCCTTCCCAAACCTAAAAAACAGACTCTGGTGATAAAATCCACATAAAAGGAGTTTTGAAATCTCTCCAGCTGGGTCCCCTGGCCCTCTAGGGTGGAATCATCAACACTGGTAGAATTTCCCTTTACATCCACTTCCATGCAGTGGAGTCATACCCATGGTCAGCTGTGGACCTTCCACTAAGTGACCATTGTATTCTGATTTTACATTTCTTGCTCAGGGAAGCAAGGTCATAATGCTGTCATCCCAGCTAGACTGGAAGTTATGTTTGGGCGAAAACACCAGAAGATGATGGAATAGTATTGTTGACAGATCACAGCCCGCACACACAGGACAAGATCCATACCCCAGGGCAATTCACTGCCAGAGGCAATGGGCAGTGGGCAGGGTTCAGTGTAGCTTGTCTGTCCTGCCGCCCTGGCTACCTCCCATCTAGATAGAGACATGCACTCAGACCTGCCTCCAGTTCCTCCAAAGCTGACCTGGTAGCTGGAGACTTGGTCAGGGGCTTTGGTGTCTCTAACTGCTGTTTATTTCTCTAATTCTGAATATATTTTTACCTTTGCCCATCACTTCTGACTTAAAGGTCACTTTTGGTCAAAGGCATAAATTTCAACAGAAAGAGTTTGGGTTCTTATGCATGCATACATTCCCTAAAATAGATAGCTAATGTTTCAATTTAAAAAATTAGACAACAGCCAAGTAGAGCTGCCAAAAATCATGAATAATCTAGTTTCCAGACTAGCATGAAAATCCCATATTGCATAGTAAAGTTTCCTAAATTAATTTTTTGATACTAAATATTATTTTCAACCCAGGAGAGGACAGCTTAGGGCAGAAATCTTTTCTGTACCTGTCACGTATAAGTGTGAGGGAGGCTCTTGTTTCTTTGCACAGAACTGTAAGCACATTTTCTGGGTGTGATGCTGAATGTCAGTAGCTGAACTACAGAGTAGACTTCGTTGCTGTCTAGGGGGCCAGATGCTTTCTGAATAAATATATACATGATGAGTAAAGGCTTGGGAGAAGGCATGCCAGCTTTCTTTATATGTTCTAGGGTAATTTGGTTCATTCAGTGGGACGTGTGAGCATGGATACATTTTCTTCACCATATGGCTTCAGTAACTGCGGTGGTGTTTTCTACTCCAGGCTGTGTATGTGATTCGGTGTGAGTGTGTGCATGTTAGCGTTGGCAGTATGCAGGTGAGAACCTGAAGTAGACATGTTGATACTCGACCCTGTCCCACATGGAGTCCTCCTCCAATTCACCTGGAGCTTCATGGGCCAGTATGTGTGTGCTGACAGCATCGCATCTCAAGACTCTTGTGAGTCTCTATCCCTCCTGAAGTCCCTTTGGAACACATTGCCCTTTGCTCGGCTAAGTGCAGGACCTCCTGGTAGTGCCAAGGATTTAATAACCCTAGAGGCAACACTCAACCAATGAGGGAAGAGAGTCATTGGATGAATGCTCCAGGTTCCCTTTGCCCCAAAAGAAATTTCTGAGGGTTTTATACAATAGGAGGGAGATCCGCTTGCCCTTATGGTAACTCTTACTAACTCCGTGTACTGGCTTCCAAATCTTGGAAAGCTGTGTGGAGGTTCCTCAAACTACTTAAACAAACAAAAAAAATTGGATCTTCCATACGACCCAGAAATTCCACTCCTAGGAATCCAAAGGACACAAAAACATTAATTCAAAAAAATCTACCCAAAGAACACAAAAACATTAATACCTGCACCCCTATGTGTATTGCAGCACTATTTACAATAGAGAAGATATGGAAACAACCCAAATGCCCAAAAATAGGTGACTGGATCAAGAAGATGTGGTATATACGCACAATGGAATACTATTCAGCAATCAAAAAGATAAACCCATGCCATCCACAGCAACTTGGATGGAGCTGGAAGGGATCAGGCTCAGTGAAACAAGCCAGAAATAAAAAGAAAAACATTGGATAAATATTGGATGGCTTCACTAATAAAAGGAAAGTAGAGGAACCAAATAAGGGATCAGGAAAAAATAATTATAATAAATTAAAAAACAAAATTAACAGGAAACTATTAATCAAAGACACTGCAGAGGAGAGGGAGAGGGATCAAACAGGGGAGGGAAGAGCAGAAGGGACTATGGTGATGGTACATGGGTGAATTGGTGATGGGAATTTAATGGGGACTACACCTGAGAAGAGAAAGCATGCATTGTACAAAAAGGAAGGATGATGTAAAATATATATAAATATATGTATATCGTAATAAAAATTGAAAAATAAGAAAAAGATGGAAAAATAAAGGTATAATCTTGGCAAAATTAAAATCATATATTTATTTAACTAAAAAAAACCCTTCATTCTCTCTTATTCTTCTCCCTTAGGCTGCCTGGGATCATCTTCCAAATAAACAACATAATTTAAATTGTTCTGCCAGAGTCTGCTTTTGAGTGGAACATAAACTAAGGCAAGGCAAGGTCTGGAATTGGAAAGTATGTAAAGTCTTGTTAGTCTATGGGCTGGTTGTAAAGCTCAAAGCAAAAATTCTGAGGAAAATTGATAATCCAGTTGATATTTAATCCAGTTGAATGATTCTAGTTTTCTCTTACAAAGAGGGAGGAAGAAGAAAATAAGAATTACTCTCTCCTTGAGGTTAAAGGATAAATAGGGGACTCTCAGCTTTCATGAAAGACTCAGTCTAGCTGGACTGTACAGGCAAAAGGTGCAAAATTATATGGTTTACAAAGAACTAGTTTAACAATATCCTTCAAATTCATTCACTGTCTAACATGAAATATAAGTAAAGGAGCTGGACAATGCCCATTTGTTTTCTTTTAAAGCTAGATGTTTGTAGATTAAACATGGTGAAAATTATTGGCGATATATTTCAAAGACTGCAGCTCTCTGTTCTAGGATGCATTTAATTCCATGAATTCTCCAAGAATATCCTACTCAGGAGTTTGCTTGCTCTTACACAGTTGTTGGATATAGGACATGGGAGTTTCTTCTAACATTCCTGTTAGGGGAGTTCATTAATTCACCATAGTACAGCATTTTTAACAAATCTCCCAGCATTATGAAATGAAATAAGGAAATATGATGATCTTTCTAAGACAAAAACAAATCAAAAATAAACTGAACTCAGGCAAAGAACAAAAATGAAATAAGGATGAAAAGAGAAGTTGAAATTTAGGAGAAGCTGCAATCTTTAAAATTACCATAGCTGATAAACTTCAAAATAATGAACTCTCATGTCTGGCTTTGTCCAAAAGGAGGCACCATGTGCGCACATGTGGAAGGGCACTCATCAGTGCATGCTCTTGCAAAGGGTGAGGTCCTCAGGCATTCTCTCTGCAAACAGATGACTGCCTGCTTTTGGAATGCAAAAAATATCCCACCTTCTGTTTTTCCAGGAATCCCAGGACTTAATCTATTTTTAAAGAAAATTGATTATTAAATTCATGGTTAAATGTGATTTATGATATAATTTTACAAATATTTTACTTATTAATGCATGTATTTAATGTATTACCAATACTAGTGCAAAAATCTTTACTAACTAAAATGATCAAAATGTTATTTATGAATTTTTGGATAAATAATATGCATAAATACAGAAAGTGCATAGATGATAAATATATCTCTGGATGAATCTCTACACTGTGTAACCTGAACCGAAATCAAAATAACAACATGAGCAACACCTTGGAAGCCCCTCACCCCATTACTTCCCTGCTTCCCAGAAATGGGCCACCACCTGACTTGAATGGCATAAGTTAGTTCTTACATAAATAGAGTCATACAATAAATACCGAGGAATCTTAAAATATGTGCTTGTTTTGATTTAATTTGTTCAACCTTTAATATTTTTTGGTTTAGAAAAATCCTACTGATATTCACCAGGGGTTGTCTGACTTTCACCTCCATGATTTGGAATGACAAGGGTGGCACAAAGAAAAATCTGCAGCTTTCTTAATTGTGTAATCAGTTATATCAAAAAGTCCTCCTCTTATAAGAGCTGGGGGTGGACTTGAGACTCATGTCTTTCAAGGAAAAGTTCAGTCTTCTTTCCATTAAAATGAAAAGCAAACTATTTGATAAAATGAGAGTTTTGAGAATAAATGAGAAACTGTCCAACTGTTATATGGAGAGGACACAGTGGGTTATATATCTCTTTGCAAGCACCTCTGGATTTACTATTTACAACAGGGACAGTCTATTTTACTGTGAAATCATTTTGTTTTTGTTTTTTACAGCCTATAACTATTATACAAGTTTAGATTCATGGCAGAGAAGTAAGCTTCAGAGAATACTTCCTGACCAAAACAGGCAGGGTACACCTTAAATGAAGACTCAAATCAAGTTGGATGAAGAGATTAAGCCAGGTACACCAGTAAGTTGATAACAGGAAGAAGCACAGGGGTAGGCATGGGTTAACAGGCTAGAGAGCTGGGGGCTGAGGGGTACTCTGCCCATGGATGTCACAAATCCTGGTGAATAGCAAAGATCTGTCTTAGTTCAAGATAGATGCTCTTGTCCCATCACAGATTCCTGATCCACCTTCAAATATTGTAAAGTTCCCAGCCTTTCTCTCTGACCTCTCTGACCTCTCTGACACGCAAACTCTGATCAGCTAAAAGAAGAGGAGATGAAGGAAGAATGGAAACCCTGTCATTACATTTTATTATTATAGTGAAATCCAATGCAATAAACAGTAACTCAGTTCAACTACTGAACAGAGATAATATGTAAAATAATTAAATCAAACTTGTAAGTGTGATGAATTAATAATCAATGTGCTTAATAAACCTTTTGCTGCTTCTTGCATTAAACTTCACGTGTCCCATAAAATGAATGGATGATTTTTTTTTTTTTTTACCACAGAGGCTTGGTTATTGAATTATATTCATAATATATTTTTCATATGTCAATTGGCATATCTGGCTAAGGAATAGAAAGAAAATTCACAAAAATAGGAAGAGGCAGCTGAACTAAGAAAAAGGCATTCACTAAAGAGATTTTGTAATGACCTGGAGAATCCTCTTACTTGCCCTAAGGCTGACTTATCTTTCTGCACAAGCACTCCTGGAAAGAGTTGCTGGTTTGATAAAAGAATGAAAAGAAAAAATTCTTTTGAACCATCACTTATTCATCTCTCGCTGTCCCTGAAAGTTTAATCTACCAAAAGTCAATTCACAATTGAAAATTTAATTATTTTTGTGATGCTCTTCTTTGGAAATTTAGTTGATGCTTACTGAATTTAATTAACAAAGATTCTAAGTTTCTTGCCCGCTTGTCCATTCTTACGGCACATTGTTTTGAAAAGGTTTTGTCATGCTGTCACCTTGCAGTAAATAGAGATTCAATTATCTAGTTGAAGATCCCTAAGAAGAGGACAGACAGTAAGGAGAAAGCATACTTAAGGATAAATATTTTCAGGGATGAGTAAGGTTTGAGACCTTGGGTCAAAAAAGGCCTACTGTGCTCTATACAGGGCATGAAATAAGATAAAGTTACAGTGCAGAGAATTTTAGAACACTATCAATAAGAACTAGGAATGGAGAGATATCTGTAAAGCTCTGGGTGGTAAAGTTGATAGAGAGACAAATGAGAATTTTATTGCTATCAGGACACTTCTCATTGACAAGGAAAGAGTGTAGAAATATACTAAAATGATCTACAAGGTGGAAAATAAGAAAACTATGGACCTGCAATTGTATACATAGATAATTATTAATTTAATATAACAATTAAATATTTTTAAATAAAAATTCATTGGATGATGGTGTATGATTCTTTTAATGTATTGTTGAATTTGGTTTGCTGATACTTTGTTAAGGTATGTTCATCAGAGATTTTGGTCTATAGTTTTATTCTTTGTAATGTCTTCATCTGCATCTGGAATCAGAGGCATGCTATCTTTACAGAATGTGTTAGGAAGTTTCCCCTCCTTTCCAATTTTACAAATGTGTTTTAGAAGGATAAATATTAGGGTTTTTTTTTTTTTGATTGTTTGTTAGAATCTACTAGTGAAATCATTTGGTCCTGGATTTTTTATTTTGGAGAGGCTTTTTATTATTGTTTCAGTTGTGTTACTCATGATAAGTCTGTTCATGTTTGCTTTTTTCTTTTTGATTCTGTCCTGGAATGTTGTATATTTCTAAAAATTTTCCCATTGCTTTTAGGTTGTCCAATTTGTTGTCATATAGCTGTTCATAGTTCTTTTGAGTTTTTACTTTTCTGTAATATCTGTTATAACTTTTTCTCTTTTATTCCTGATTTTCAACCTCAATCATGTGTTTGGGGACTGGATTCCAATGACAAGGGAGACAAATACAAAAATAAATAAATGGGGCTACATCAAACTAAAATGCTTCTGCACAGGAAATACAACTTGCATTAAAAAAAAAAGGCTGGGAGAAGATTTTGAACATTATATGTCTCAGAAAGGGTAAATATCCAAAATATACAAATAACTCATAAGACAATAATAAAAAAAAAAAAAAAACTAAAAAGTGGGCAGAAGATCAAAATAGATACTTCCTCAAAGAGGACACACAGATGGCCAACATATACATGAAACATGTTCATCATTTGTTATTATTAGAGAAATGCAAATCAAAATAGTATTAAAATATCACCACATACCTGTTAGAATGGCTATTATCCAAATGACAAGAAAGAGTAAGTGTTGGGAAAGATGTGTAACGAAAGGAACCTTTATACACTGTTGTTGGAATTGTAAATTGGTGCACTCATTATAGGAAGCAGTATGGAGAGTCCTTAAACAAATTTAAAATATAAAGTCTAGATGATTTAGTTATTGATTTCTGGATATTTACCCCTAATTTACAAAAACACTGTTTCAAAGAGATATATGTGTCCCAATGTTTATTGTAGCACAGTCTATAATAGCCAAGAGGTGGAAGCTACCTTAGTGTTCATCAACTGAAGAATGAATAAAGAAGATGTGGAATACTATTCAAGTATAAAAAGATGGATTTCTGCCATTTGCAACAATGGAATTAAACTTAGTGAAACATGCCAAACAAAAAGATAAAAATTTGATTTCATTCATATGTGTATATAAGAAACAAACAAATAGATGAAATAAATAAAACAAAAACATAGTTTTGAATTATAAGACTAATCAGCTCAACACTTAAAGGACAAAAGGCCACAAGAAATATTAAGAAACAGAAATCACAAATTTGGTACAATTGAAGTTATTTTTTATAAAATAATAAAAGAATCCAAACAATAATTCTGTGATTAAAATCAGCAAGCAAAACACAGAGAAGAGTTTTCTGAATGTGACAGAGGATACTTATGAAAAACCTCCAGCTAACATTATGATTAGTAGTAAAAGACTGGGGGCCTCCCTAGTGGTGCAAGGTGTTAAAGACCAGCACTATGAAGCTATCCACAGCCACTGCATAACCAGTTCTATCCCTGGCCGGGGAGGTGACCCACATGGCACAGCAGACCTCTCCTGACTCCTCTGCTGCTCCTCTCAGCAATGTGTTTCAGTGAATCCACCTGTTCTGCTCCCCACTCTGTCTCTGGTGAATCCTCTCACACCTCACACCTCTGGTCTGTTCCCCAGTTTTTGTTTGCATAAATAAATTCATCTTTAAAAACATTTTTTTTAAAAAAGTAAAAGACTGAATGCTTTCCCCTCTGAGTTGTTTTTACTCATCATACTTGTGACACCAAATATATAAATTTTTTCCCATACTAATCAAATCTCCCACAATCTTTACACCTATTGTTCTGACACTCACTACCAAGAATTGGTACAGATTCCCAGTTAAACAAAGGTTCATTTCCTCAAAACTGCCCATTCTTCATTCAGACATGCAGACAACTATTATATATCAGATTCTATAATTTGCTAGAGAAGCTCACAGAATTTGGAAGTCACTTTTATTACTGTATATATTAAGGATATAAGTGAACAGCCAGGTGAAAGGGTATCCAAAGTAAAGACTGAACCAAAGGGATCCTGTCCCTGTGGTGTGCCACCCTCCTGACATGTGGCCCATGCACCAAGCTGGAAGCTCTCTGAAACCCTGCAGTTTTAGGATTTTTATGGAGATTTCATTACACAAGCATAGTTGACTAAATCATTCATTGGTGATTGAACTCAATTTCCAGTCTCTCTTCTCTACCCAGAGATCAGGTGGGGCTGAAAGTTTCAAAGCTCTAATCATGCCCTGGTCTTTCTGGTTACCAGAACACATGCTGAAGATATCTAGGGTCTTGACAAGAGTCACTGCATTAGAATAAGAGATGTTCCTATTATTCTTATCACTCAGGAAATTCCAAAATATATTGAAGTTCTGTTAGGAACCAAGGACAAAGATCAAATATGTCTTTCTTACTGGGTCACATTCCCTAAGATCATGAATAAGGCAGCGATGTCCAATCTTGCTACTTTTTCTTTTATAACATTGTACTGGAGACCCTAGACAGTTCCATCAGGGAAGAAAAGGCTTAAAAGACACACAGTGAAAAAGAAATGAAAGTTATTTTATTCACAGATAGTATCATTACAAAATCCTCTATATAACAAATCCTAAGGAACTTACACACATTTAACTATTAGAATTGATAACTGAGTTTAGAAAATTTGTAGAATATAAGATCAGTATGTAAAACACAGTTGTATTTTTATATATTAGCCATGAACAGACCTAAATGAAGCTAATTAAATAATTCCATTCACAATAGCATAAAAAATAAAAAATATTGGAACAGGAATAGGAATATATTTGATATAAGTACAAGACATATATTATTGTAATTATAAAATATTGTTAAAATATATAAAATTTCCTAAATAAGTGGAGATAACACTCCATGTCCATGGAATAACTCAATATTGTTCAAATTGCAACTATGACAAGATTGCAGGGAAACAAGTAAAAAAATTCTAGCAGGATTTTGAGTAAGTGGATTCTTAAAAGTCCATGGAAATGTAAAGGGTGCAGAATTGCCAATTTCTTAGAAGATGAATAAAATCAGAGGACTTAAATTACTCAATACCAAAACCACCTATACAGCTGAAGTCATCAAGACAGTGTGAAACTGGCATAAAGATAAACATATTGATTACAGGAAAATATTTGAAACCCAGAAATAAATTCTTGCATTCATGGTTAATTGACTTTGACTAATATACCAAGGCATTTCAGAGGGGGAAAGGATAGTGTTTCCAACTAATGATATTGGAAATATTGACAATTTACATTATAAAGATAAATTTAGATCCTTTCATCTCACATATTTAAAACTTAACACAAAATGGATTATAGAATAAAAAGGAGTTAAAGTTCTAAAACTTTTAAGAGAAAATATGACCTTTTAGCAAAAGTTCTTAGTTCTGAAACCAAGAGACTGATTCATAAAGAAAAAATTGAAGAATTGGACTTCTGCAAATTTAAAAACTATGTCCTTTCTAAATACACCATTAAGAAAATAGAAAGACAAACCAGTCTGCCTTAAGAAGACAGGAGACCTAATAAAAATGGGAAATTACATAATTTTTCATTTTTGTACAATGTATGCATTTTCATCTTGATTATAGTCCCCATAAAATTCCTACCACCCATTCACACGTGAACTATCATCATGGGCCCTTGTGCTTTTCCCACCCTTGTTTTGATCCTACTCCCTTCTCGCCCACTGTAGTATGTCTCTGATTTATAGTTGCCTGTTGATTTTTGATTTTTACTTGCTATAATTAGTTTTTTTCCCCTGATCCCTTATTTGGATCCTCTACATTCCTCCTATAAGTGAGACCATCCAGTATTTTTTTTTTCTTTTTGGCTTATTTCACTGAGCATGATCCCTTCCAACTCCACCCATGTTGCTGCAAATGGCATGAGTTTATCTTTTTGATTGCTGAGTAATATTCCATTGTGTATATGTACCACATCTTCTTGATCCAGTCATCTATTTTTTGGCATTTGGGTTGTTTCCATAGCTTACCTATCTATATCTATATCTATATCTATATCTATGATTAAAATAAAATAAATTACATTACATTAAATTAAAAAATGAAATGTGCATAATCTTACGTAAAATTGAGATTTCATTTGACTATACACACAGATGAAAAGTAGAAATAAGAACAGTTTTATTCCGGGGCCTCCCTGGTGGTGTAAGGGGTTAAACATCACACTATGAAGTAATCTGCAGCCTCTGCAGCACGAGTTCGATCCTCAGCCAGAGAGCTACCCACATGGAGAGGCAGACCTCTCCTGTCTCACCCACTGCTCCCCTCAGCAGCGTACTTTGGTCAATCTGCCTGCTCTGTTCCTCACTCTGTCTCTGGTGCATCCTCTCACCCCCCTCATCTCTGGCCTGTACCCTAGCTTTTATATGCATAAATAAATAAATCTTAAAAAAAAAAGAACAGTTTTATTCCATAGCAATTAATTTTGAAGAAAAAATAAAGGAGTCTCACTCTTCTCAACTTTATAAAGTTGGAATTCAAACAGCGGTAAATGAGTTACAAATAAAACATTATTGGCAATTTAGAAAATGGGCAAGGTATTTGAACAGACACTTGACTAAAGACTATGCAAACAGAAAATGGCCAATAAGCACATTAACAGGCATTCAGCATCATTTGTCACATGAGAAATGCATATTAAAACCACAATTATTTATTTATTTAAGGATTTATTTATTTTTGCATACAAGAGCTGGGGTGAAGGCAGATGTATGGGGGGCAAGGGTGAGAGGATTCACCAGAGACAGAGTGGGGAGCAGAAAAGGCAGATCTACTGAAATACACTGCTGAGGGGAACAGCAGGCAAGACAGAAAAGGTCTGCTGCACAATGTGAGTCACCTCCCTGGCCGCAGGGTACAGAACTCATGCTGCAGTGGTTAGCGATAGCACTGTCTTTAACCTCTGTGCCACCAGGGAGGCCCCCATAATTTTTAAAAAAAATTTCTTTCATCAATTAATTTTTAATGAAGTGCCATTGTTTTACATACTTGTTAGTTTTTTGACAATATGGTGAAAAACATTTAAAAAACACAATTAGATGGCTGTAGTCAGAAACTGACAGTAACAAATGGGTGAGGCATGACTAGAAACCCCACAAATTTCTGAAGGGAATATAAAAATGCTCGGCCACCTTGGAAAACACCTTAACAGTTTCTTACCAAGTTCTAGATAATTTTTTCACGAGACTCAGCAATTACATTATTAAATAACTACTACAGAGAAGTGACAAGGTATATCTGCACAAAGATGTGCATGTAAATGTTTATAACAGCATTATTCATAGTTGAAAAATTGAAACTAATGCAAATGTCCATTAATTGGAATAGACAAACAAAAATGTTGGTTATCCATACAATGAAGTATTATCTAACAATAAAAAAATACTGATTTATGCTACAACATGAAAGAACCTCAAACACTGCTAAGAGAAATAAAGAAAACTAAAATGTCTAGATATGATTTCATGTATATTCAATGTGCAGAAAAAGCAGGTTAATGGTTGAGTTATGTTGGGGGATAGTAATAGGATTGCCTGAAAATAATCCTGTTGGATTGTTTCCATAGCCTAGCTATTATTGTAAATAGTGCTGCTCAAAACAAGGGGGGTGGTGGGAATTGTATAGTGACTATAACCAAGATGAAAATGCAATACATTGTGCAAAAATGAAAAATGATGTAAAAGATATATAAAATTAAAAAAATTGAAAAAAAAGAGAAAACATCCCAAGCTCAGAATCATCAGAAAATGACAGCAACAATAAAGTGTCATGAGATCAATAAAAAGCAAAATGATTAATGAAGATTTATATTGATAATTGATTCTGAGAATTAGGTGCCCTTGTCCATTGCTAGTGGAGCTGTGCTTATCTTTGTATATACACACACATACACACACACACACATTATTTAAAGAGGGCTTGTTTCAGAGGGAGCATGATTGATGAAAGGAACAACAGTCTTCCTGGGGATCTCTTCCCTGTCACAGTGCTCCAACAGAGGGTGAGCACTGACATCTGCCAGCCTCCAGGCCTTGGTCCTGATCCCAAAGAAAACTTGCTGGGACCCTGCGCCTGTGACAGAGCACAAATGTGCAGACTGTTGGCTCAGTTGTGTTTATACTTTTAGGACAGATGTTAAAACAGGACTATTCCTGTACCAGAATTGACTGAGGGGCCAAGTAGATGGTTCAAAATATAAAATTGCTAGTTAATTGGTTCACTGAATTCAAATTATTAAAGTTTTCCCCTGTATGAGTAACATTACTCATGCAAGAAGTGTACTGCCCACCCTGGCTAGCTGAAGAGTTTGTCTAGAGAGCTTTTGTATAAATGCATTTGTCATTTATATGGCTTTACTTGTTACACATGCCATACTTTTTTACAAATTTATTTATTTATATATATTTTACATCTTTGCTCCTTTTTAAACAATGTTTGCTTTTTTTAGGCATAGTCCCCTGTAGAATTTCCTCCACCAATTCACCAGTGCACCATTACCACTGTCCCCAGTGCACTTCCCCCCTTTCTTCCTATCCCTCTCCCGCCTCCCTTCCCTGTAGGATGTCTCTGTTTTATAATTGTCCATTTGTTTTTGTTTGGTTTTGATGTGTTTTGTATTGTTATTATTTTTAAAAGACACTTCTCCAAAGAGGAAATGCAAATGGCATATGAAAAAATGTTCAACATCACTTATAATAAGGGAAATGCAAATCCAAACCACACTGAGATACCACCTTATACCAGTAAGAATGGCACATATCAAAAAAAAACAGCAACAACAAATGTTAGTGAGCATGTGGTGAAAATGAACTCTCCTACACTGCTGGTGGGAGTGCAAACTGGTCCAACCACTATGGAAAGCTGTCTGGAGGCTCCTCAGTCTACTAAAAATGGAGCTACCATGTGACCTGGCAATTCCACTCCTAGGGATCTACCCAAAGGACACAAAATACACTGATTCAAAAGAATACCTCTACCCCTATGTTCATTGCAGCACTATAATAGGTAAAACCTAAAAACAACCCAAATACCCCAAAATAGATGACTGGATCAAGAAGATGTGGTATTATACACAATGGAATACTATTCAGCAATCAAAAATATAAGCTAATGCCATTTGCAACTACATGGATGCTCAGTGAAATAAGTCAGAAGGAAAAATAAAAATATCAGGTGGTTTTACTTATAGGCGGAATATAGGGGAACCAAATAAAACATCAGGGGGAAACATGCTATTTTGTAAAAATAGAACAGTTAAAAACAATCTAATAGAAAATAAAAGACAATACAAGAAAAAAATATCGCATTCACAGAATAACAAAATTATAAAATGACAGTACTAAAGCTAGAAATACTATGTATACATTTTCCATATAGATTTACTAATCTTTTTGTAGAACAGTGTTTTTACCCTGTACATGGATAAAAGATTCAATATTTTCACAAGGTCAGTTCTGCCAAAATTAGTTTTTAGATTTATTGCAATTCCAATTAAAATCTCCACAGTAATTATTATGAACTTGACAAGGTAAAATTCACATGGAAAAAAATTACAAGAATATTCAGAATAATTTTCAAATAATACATATTGAATATGGACTTAATTTACTAACTTACATAATGAATATGAACTTGATCTATTAAATGACATAGTGAGTGTGAATGTGACATACTAACTTTAATGACGAGTGTGAGCTTGACCTACTAAACTACTTACTGAGTGTAGACTTGGACCAAATAGCCTACGCGATGAATGTGAGCTTGACCCAATAACTTTGAAGATGAATGTGGACTTGCACCTTCATAATTAAGATGGACTTAATGACAAAACTACATAATGATTGAGGACTTAACTACTGAAACTGCACAATGAGTATGTACATTAAAACAATGTTGGGATAATTGGCTTCCATTTCACTAGAGCTGTACTGAACATTCCTTATAAAAACAAATTCAAGACCTTTTCTTTGGCTTCTCTATATTCTGCATATAAGTGAAACCATCAAACATTTATCTTTTTCATTCTGGCTTATTTCAGCTAGCACAACCCCTTCCATCTCCAGCTCCATCTGTGTTGCTGCAAATGGCATGAGTTTGCCCTTTTTGAGTTCCGAGTAATATTCCATTGTGTAAATAAGAAAAAACTAGCAAACTGACCATAGATCCAAAGCATACAGCAAGGAAGGGAAAAGGAAGTCAAAACGGGGGGTGGGGTGGGGAGAGGAAACAACACAAGGGAATATGGTGATGGTTCATGGGTGCTATAGTGGTTGGAGAACTATGGGGAATACACCTGAGGGGAGAAACCAATTATTGTACAAAAATGATGTAAGAAAATAAAAATACAAAAAATACAAAAACCCCAACAAATTCAAAGTGTACTAAACAGTTGAATGCAAAGAAAAAATATTCAACAGACCAACCAAAAAACAAAAACCAAAAAACAGTAAAGACAAAATAAGAGAACATTTATATCATTGGGGATAGAATTAAAGCTTTCCTTAAATGTGCACAAAACAATGTCATAAAAGGGAATTAATACATTTGCTACATCAAAATTAATGTTTTCTGTAAACCTAGCAGCAACATAAAAATCTTGTGACATATATCATACAAAACATTAATATCCAGAATGTAGAAAGAAATCCTATAAATTGACATGAAAACACAATTCAATAGACTAATACACTGAAAGACAATTCAGAGAAAAGAAAATGGGAAACAAACAAATCTGTCAGCCAAGAGTATCCACATAGATTGATGTGTAGTTATTCTAAGAAGGAACAAACAGCAGTTTTTTTTTTTTTTTTTTAAAGTGTGGTAGATTTTTATACACAGATGTGGACACTATCTTTAAGATATTTAAATGGAAACAAGGAACATATTACATTGGTTATGATACCAATAACCAGTAAATAAATGCCATGCAAGTGAACAAATACCCAAATTCCCAGAATAATATGTATAAATGCATGGCAGAATGTCTAAAAGAACAGTAAACAAATTGGTTATGATAATGCTTTCCTACTTTTTCTTTTTGTAATCTGACAAATTTACAGAGAAGCCAAACAAAGGGTCAGATAAAGAAAAACGAACAACAGACCCCAGAAATCTGACTATAGGACTGAGGCTATGAGACAGGGAGGGAGAACAAAGTGTGGAGGGAGCATAGTGGACTATGGGGAGGGACTGTGGGTGCTTTGGTGTATGTGGTGTGTGGTAACAACACCTGCAGGGGGAAATCCTATACCTCTAAAATACAAACATGTATTTTATAATATGCAAAAGTGTAAACCAATATTACTGCAATTAAATATATATATATATATATATATGTATGCATACATAAATTAACTGTTTCAAATTCCAGAATATGATGGGGTGTGTGGCTATCAGCCACTGCTTCTATTTCCCCACCTGTTTCAGGTGGGAATGACACTTTGTCCTCATCAGGACAGTATTGTGAGAAGCTATTTGAAGAAACTTTTCTCAAGAGGCAACTCCTAAGATCATCACACTAGCCGTATCTGAGGGTGTTTCATTGCTTGCGAGGAGTGAGAAATAAACGCTTCACCTTCCCAGCTCCTAAGCTCCTGCTGCAATGCTGACCTTATCACTAACCCCAAGGGCTCCTTGTTCTCATTTTCAGCCCATCTTGTTTGCTAAAGTACAAGGATTTTTCACAGGACTTTCTCCTCAAAGGCAACTAGGTATGTTCTCAGCAGGAACAGGCTTCCTGTGGTGAGAACAGCTTTCCTCAAATGAGTCACTCTTTCCATTATTCCTGGACCCATGAAAATATAAACATAATTCAGTACAACCCCCCTGCTCACAACAAATAAAAGACCTCTTCAGATAGTGAAAATAAAGTCATCTCCAGACTTTGGACTACACTAGTAAAAAATAATAATCATGCACTTTGGCCCAAATTGAATGAAGATATTTTTCTAAACAATGAGGCATTTGTTTTATGAATGCAGAATGAATGCAGAAAACTTGATCTTTCTTTCCAGTCATTTCCCAACAACTAAAGCAAAGTAGTAGAAACAGCCTCAAATCTAGGCACTACCCTTTTTTCTCTTAGAGCACTACAGGACTTACCATGTACCCTTGCCTTTGAGGCTAAAATGTTTCTAAGAGGTGGGAAAATTTGGGGGAAGAAAGGGCAATTTAGAATCCTATAGAGGTTTGCTCCAAATCACAAACCTTGAAAGCGACAAATCAGGAACTGGAACCCTGGCCTGTGACTCCATTCCCTCCCAGGATCCCTTGATGATGTATCCCATTCATGATGCGCATGAACTGTAGCATCAGAGCTTGCCAGGCAGCATGAAGTGAGAGCCCTCCTGCATTGGGGAGCTGACACCTCCTGTGGCTGGTGCTGCGGTGCCTTCCTGTGGCATCCCCACTATCATCTCTCAGTGTCCCTGAAATCACGTGGGCATCTCTTGCACCCAGCAGGGTCCACCTCAGATACCAGCCTCTCTTTCTCTGGTACCCCCCAAATTTGTTCTGAGTGCTACAGGGCTTCATAGCCCCAAGGACCCCTCCCAATAATGAGGGCTAAGAGGCAGTGAATAAAGGCTTTGCTTCCCCACTGTTCTTTGGGGGTGCATGCTCCTTAGAGAGCCCTGGTGGAAGTTGGCCCATCACAGTGGCTACACTTTAAAGCATCCTTTGCTCTGGCTTTTATCCTTTCTCTCTCTTACTTCTGTGATTGTGATCATCCTCCAGATAAATTATCTTCACCAAGTCTTGTCTCAAGTTAGGCTTTTGGGGACTAAAATAATAGAAAGAGTGTTTTTATTTTTCTTGTCTGTCCCCCTGGAGTAGAGTGGATATATGGTGAATGATTTAATTGGCAGCAACTGATGCAAAAATCCTCAATAAAATTTTAGCTATCAGAATCCAACAATGTATCCATAAGATAATTCACCACGACCAAGTTGGATTCATTCCAGGGGCACAAGGATGGTTTAACATCCGAAAATCAATCAACGTTATCCAACACATCAACAAAAAGAAATATAAAAACCATATGATAATATCAATAGATGCTGAGAAAGCTTTCGACAAAGTGCAACACCCATTCATGATAAAAGCCCTTGAAGTTCTTGGGATACAAGGAACATACCTCAACATCATAAAGGCCATCTATGACAAGCCAACAGCCAGTATCATTCTCAATGGTGAAAAGCTGAAAGCAATTCCATTAAGATCTGGAACAAGACAAGGATGTCCACTCTCACCATTGCTTTTCAATATAATACTGGAAGTCCTAGCCAGGGCAATAAGACAAGAGAAAGACATCCAAGGAATCCAAATAGGAAAAGAAGAAGTCAAACTATCACTATTTGCAGACGATATGATATTATACATAGAGAACCCCAAAAACTCCACAGAAAAGCTAATTCAACTCATCAATCAGTTCAGTAAAGTGGCAGGATACAAAATCAACACGCAAAAGTCAGTAGCCTTCCTATACACAAACAATAAATCTGAAGAAGAAGAAATCGAAAGACCATCCCTTTTGTTATTGAAACAAAAAAAATCAAATATTTGGGAATAAATCTAACAAAAGAGGTAAAGGACCTATACAAAGAAAACTATAAAACACTGTTAAAAGAAATAGAAGAAGACACAAAGAAATGGAGAGACATCCCCTGCTCATGGATTGGAAGAATAAACATTATTAAAATGGCCATCCTTCCAAAAGCAATATACAGATTCAATGCTATTCCAATCAAAATTTCAATGTCATTCTTCAAAGAAATAGAAAAATTATTGATGAAATTCATATGGAATCACAAAAAAACCCGAATAGCCAAAGCTCTCCTGAAAAAAAAGAAGGGAATGGAGGCATCAGACTCCCAGACTTCAAACTATACTACAAAGCCATAATCATCAAAACTGCATGGTATTGGAACAAGAACAGACATACAGACCAATGGAATCGAATAGAAAATCCAGAAATAAACCACAGATTTATGGTCAACTAATCTTTGACAAAGGAGCAAAGACTATGCATTGGAGCAAAGAAAGTTTGTTCAATAAATGGTGCTGGGAAAACTGGGTCGCTACATGCAAAAGAATGAAGCTTGACCACCACCTCACACCATACACAAAAATCAACTCAAAATGGATTAAAGAACTAGACATAAGACCTGAAACCATAAAATATATAGAAGAAATATAGGCGAAACACTACGTGATTTGCACATCAAAGATCTTTACAGACACATCACCCAAAGCAGTGATAGTGAAGGCAAAGATAAACAGCTGGGACTATATCAAATTAAAGAGCTTTTGCACAGCAAAAGAGACAATAACAAAAACAAAGAGAAACCCCACCAACTGGGAGAACATTTTTGCACCCAACACTAATGATAAAGGACTGATCACAAAAACCTGCAAAGAGCTGATGAGACTCAACAACAACAAAGAAAATAATCCAGTCAAAAAATGGGCAGAAGAGCTTAAAGAAACTTCTCTGAAGAGGAAATGCAAATGGCCAACAGGCATATGAAAAAATGTTCAACATCACTTGTCATCAGGGAAATGCAAATCAAAACTACCATGAGATACCATCTTACACCAGTGAGAATGGCACATATTAAAAAAACTAGCAACAACAAATGTTGGCGAGGGTGTGGAGAAAAAGGAACTCTTCTGCACTGTTGGTGGGAGTGCAAACTGGTCCAACCACTGTGGAAAGCTGTGTGGAGATTTCTGGACCTACTAAACATAGAGCTTCCATATGACCCAGCAATTCCACTCCTAGGTATTTACCCAAAGGACACAGAAACATCAATTCCAAAGAACACCTGCACCCCTATGTTTATAGCAGCACTGTTTACAATAGCTAAGCTTTGGAAACAACCCAAATGCCCAAAAATAGATGACTGGATCAAGAAGATGTGGTACATATATACCATGGAATATTACTCAGCATTCAAAAAAGATAAACACATGCAATTTGCTGCAACATGGATGGCGCTGGAAGGGATCATGCTCAGCGAAATAAGCCAAAAAGAAAAAGAAAAATACCGGATGGTCTCACTCATAGCAGGAATCTAGAAAACTTAAATAAGGGACCAGGAAAATGAAAAACTATAAGAAAGTGAAAATCAAAATCAACAAAAAACTATGAACCAGAGATACTTTTAGGGGGGCGGGGGCGGGAGGGGAGGGATTGGGGTCAGAATGGGGGCGGCAATTGTATGGGGAATATAACAATAAAATTTATAAAAAAAAAAAAAAATAATTGGCAGCAACTGTACTTTTCTTGAATCCCTGTGTTCTTAAGTAGTAGGCAAAGTCAGAAAGGCAAAATTAAGCAATAAAAATAAAACAAATGAAAGATAATCCCCCATTTCCCACTCTGTGTGGACTGGATTCATAAGCGTAGGAAAGAATGAGCCAGATATTAATATTTTTGTTTCAGTTCTTCTGGTTAAATATCTACCCACACCTATACTTATGTCCAAATGAACTGCATTAAATTTGATGTCTAAATTTGTGTTTTCTTTTCCACAGATGGGGGATGACACTGAGCTGCTGAGTCACCAATATAAAAATTATTTCTTCCCCATCGTTAGATCCATTGCACCTTCTTTTCTTCTTGGGGATTCAGTGCTAGGCTCTATGTATGCGGGATCCTGTCCAGGACATAGGGAGTATGGTGACCAAGGAAGGAGTTGTGTCTTTGTGCGTCAAGAATCCTTTACTAGGGTTGGGGAGTTTGCAATCCCTGCATAAGGTAATGCTATGTTCCAGCTCTCTAACATTTACAGAGAAAGCAGCTACAATGAAAAATCACAACCAAAAACTCTCAAAGCAAAAATTATCCTCAGGAACCAGGAGAGATGACTATTACTTCAAGTTCTGTCATTATTATTGCTGTTACTGCAACTACTACTCTAAGTAATCACTGAGAAATTACTGGAAATCAGGTTCTATACTAATGCTTTACACAATTTTTTCTCATTTTACTCTCAGAAAATTCCTGCCAGGTGGACACTATTGTAATGCAATTTCTGCTCTGGAATTGACTGGGACCCAAGAAACATACATTATATGCCCAATAACCTAAAGAGAATATTAGGAACTGCCTTGGTGAATGCAGAGGTTGGAAAGACAGGATCTAGCTGACTCTGCCAGGGCCAACTGGCACCAGCCTCCCACTCCCTGGACCCTGTGTTCAGAGGGGAGTGAGATGTGAGGCCAGGTTCCTCATGCAATATGGTGTACTGGAACTGCTGGGGCTACCTGCCACCATCATCCAGGTCACATCATCAAAGGCAGCTCTTTAAATGAGCCCTCTATAGAAATGAGGACCTTTCTTGAGTGAAGAAGGAAACACTGGGGGCCTCCCTGGTGGCGCAGCGGTTGAGCACTGGGTTGCGAAGCTGTCCGCGGCCTCTGCGGCACCGGTTTGATCCCCAGCTGCTCCCCAGCCACCGGAGGAGGGTCCCACATGGCACGCGGACCTCTCCTGCCACCTGCTGCTCCCCTCAGCAGTGTACTTTGGTCCTTCTGCCTGCTCTGCTCCCCGCTCTGGCTCTGGTGAATTCTCTCACCCTCCCACGCTTCTGACTGTACCCAGTGCATGTATAAACAAAACAAACAAACAAACAAATAAATAAATAAAACATGACTCTATTAAAAAAAAAAAGAAGGAAACACTGGGCATAAAGCAGGGGCAGCTTGGACACAGTCTGTTACCATCAGTTAAGATGTTGTGGATGAGGTGAGGGGCCACCCTGGGGGAGATTCAGACTGAACCTGGATGGTGACACCCAGTCAGGGATGTGAGCAGCAGAAGGAGGCTGTGGGAGCAGCAAACCCGAATACAGCATAAGGCCTTGCCACATCTTGCCTTAGGCCTCTCGCTGAAATAACGTCCTCTCTGTTAACCAACATTACTGGCACATGAGTGAGCCTTTCATTACACCTTTCAACTAGTGTATTTTAAATTCACATCTCTATTATAATCAAATGTGTAATTAAGTTTGAAAAGGAAGGTTAAAGAGAAAGAAAAAACCAACCGTTTGTGCTGTCTTTATATTCTCTAAAACTTGCTTCTTCCCCCTTCCTCACCAGCTCCACCACTCCTGCTCCTCCCCTCCCCTCCCTGGCCTTCCGCTCCCTTCCTCCCTTCCCTTCCACATCTTGCCCTGCCCATTTGCCAGGATGATTTGGGATCTGACATTGCTAGTTGAGGTCAGGATCTTGTTTGACCCAGGGTTGGATGTGGAATGGTGGAAGTTCTTCCTTAGCGCCCCCCAGCCTGAGTACCCCCCAGTCTGAGACAGGTTTGATGTCTGGCATGTGTCCTTAGTCTAAGGAGAAAGGGAACCTTTGTTTCCTGTGCCCTCATCCCTTGTCTATCCTCCAGATCTCATTGCAGGTGTGACTTGCTGCTGTATACTCAGGAAAGAACTGGGACATTTGAGTGTCTCTTTGCCATGTGCCACCATACTCATAACAACAGAAGCATCAGGGACATGAAAGAATTGCAAAAGACTGTGATATACAGGATTCTTGACATCCAATCCACAAGTAAATCTTGTGTTCTGTTCCTGGCTGTCTCTCTACAGTTCCCATACTGCCACAGATGTTGTACTGGGAATTTGCTATATAAATGCGTAGATGTCAGACCACCCTGTGATCTAGGGAATCACCACTAAAACCTGAGTTTGATCCCCGGCCAGGGAGCTAACCCACATGGAGCAGCAGACCTCTCCTGACTCGCCTGCTATTCCCTTCAGCAGTGTGTTTCCGTAAATCCTACTGTTCTGCTCCCTACTCTCTCTGGTGAATCCTCTCACCCTCCCACACCCTGCACCTCTGCTGTACACTCTAGCTCCTCTACACATGCATACACACGATTTATCTAGATATCAACAGGCAACTTCAGGAAGGACAAAGGATACCTTCCTACCCCAAGTCTGCCTCTGTGTCAGGCTCTCTGTGACTGATCCAAAAGCCCTTTAGGTGACCTTTATGTGTCATCTATCCCTGTCCCAGCAGCCACAGGCACAGGTTGTCACACTGCTTGCAAGGGTTTGTACAGCCCAGGACCAGGAGTTACCACTCATCACAGGGAAATCAGAGGTGAAGGTTTCAGCTCCCCCTTCTTCACTGGCCAGTGCTGTCACATCGAGCATCATTATTAAGGAGGAGTCTCAGACAGTGTTACAGCGTGTTACAGTGAGACCTGGGCATCAGGATGGCTAGACTGTTTCTAGGCCTTGCTGAACAACCCTGAGCAGGCTGCAGTCTCTCAAGGAAAGGCCTGTGTATTATTTAAAACACAAAGCAAAATAAACAACTCATCAAGCAGGATAATGCCTGAATGTTCAACTGTCTTCCACTCTGATGCACCCAAAGTCCCTGAAAATAAAAAGGAGGGAATAGCAGAGCATGCTTAGTGTTGGTGCCAGGCACAGACAGGACTTTTTAGCACCAGCATCAGAAAATTTCTTTTATTTGTTGAAGAAATAAATTAATATATGAAAATACAGCAAGAGAAGATGAAGGAATACTTGCTTAAGTTAAATATGATCAAAGAGTAAATATGAACTCATTTGCTGTCCAGTGGGAAACGCTCATGTGTCCAGATTTTTATCTTTGAGCTCAACTGAGCATGCAGAGTAGACTTAGTAGAGAAATTTTCAAAATTCTGGTCCATAGTCAGAACTTATGAAAGAAACAGATATTTTCAATTACCTAAAAATGTCATCTAATATAGTAAAAGTAAAGGATTTTAGTGAAAATTTAGGTTTGATCTTTGACTTGTCCTATCCATTTAAAATTGATATTTATGCAGTGGTAAAATAATGCAAATGATATTATCCTGCATAGATGCAATAATTGTTTTTATGCATTATATACAAATATAATTTATTTTTTTAAATCATGACAAATCTTTATTTTTATTTAGAATAAAATTGATGCTCTCTTGGGATGCAAGTACCCATTCAATCAAATGTGTTGAGAAACTTTAAATAAATTGAAACTTATTTCACCTGAGAAATATGGAATACTCAGGACTGAGAGGAACAAAGAGATTGGTCAATGAAAGACTCGGAATTTCAATCCTACCCAAAGACTTGGGTCTTTAGCTGGTGGATGTTGGAAGCCATTATAGAGACCTGGTTTAGAGGGCCTCCCCGGTGGCACAGCGGTTGAGCGCTGGGTTGCGAAGCTGCCCCGCATCCTCTGCGGCGCCGGTTCAATCCCCGGCTGCTCCCCGGCCACCAGAGGAGGGTCCCGCATGGCGCACAGACCTCTCCTGCCGCCCGCTACTCCCCTCAGCAGTGTATTTCATCAGTCTGCCTGTTCTGTTCCCCGCTCTGGCTCTGGTGAATTCTCTCACCCTCCTGTGCTTCTGACTGTACCCAGTGCTTGTATAAATAAATAAATCTTAAATAAAAAAAAAATAGAGACCTGGTGTAACTTCATAAAGTTTGGACATCATGCTTTGACTAGAGCAGAAAGTTCTGTTGTAAAAAGACAAAGATAGCACAAGAGAGAAGGTGAGCAGTGTATCAGTCAGAATCCCAGTAGGAAAGATCTTATTGGTAAAACCTGACTGGAAGCAAAGGACAAAAGATGATAAAAATTGTCCTCCTGGGTACGTACAGATGAGGAAGGTAAAGATTATATCTGAAGTTCAAGTAGATGACTTCTAGACAGAAGGCTACATACGTGGTTTTGGCAAGAGCTGTAGGGGGGGCTTTCACCAGGACAGTAGTCGTCAAAATGAGATATTTAGAAGGCTTAATCATCAAGAGAGTAAGGCAGGGGCAAGGAAAGGAAGTATTGGGTAACACTCAGGTTCCCATCTAACACCGTGGATGATGATGATACCATTTATTGAGATCAGAAACACCTACTAATGCTAGACACATGCTAAACATTCTTTACACTACTCCCAGAAGGGAAAATGAAGCAGATATTTTCTCCATTTAACTTATGGGGATCATGCGATTTAGATAAATTAACTTGCCAGGGTCAGATTAATCAACATTAAAATCCAGTTATTATATAATCCCAAAATAATACTTTTAATCACTTTAATATTCTGTCTCCCTGGTCATGCTAGCAGAGAAAAGTTTGGGTAATGCTTTAGTTAGGGAAATAAAAGCAAGGCTCCGTGGATGCCCCAAGTTGAGTGAGACATTTGGAACTTCTGAAGACGTGACTAAGAGTGAATGCAAAACCAAGAGAAGGCTCAGAGGATTGTGCCTCCAACACTGGGGCTGGTACCTGCTGGTTGTAGAAGTCTCTGCATAAACCACTCACCTGGATTCCCAGGATCCCTTTGTAAAACTCTGAAATTCCATGCATTGAGGACTTTCACTTATCATTGCAGTTAATCCAGGAGATTTTGAGAGTTTATTCCTACTTCTGTGACCATTTCATTGCTCAGAGAATCAAGTCCAACTGAGTCGAACTTAAGCCCCTTCTGGGTCTACTCCCAACTTGCCTCCCAGCATGAGTTTCCCTTTATCCCATTACACCCATCATGGCCACCACCCCTGCCCTGCCCTTGAGCAACCTCCCACCTCCAGTCTTACTCACCCAACTACTTCCCTCTGGAAGGCCTCTAGTGCCCTTCACAGTTTTACATTCTATTGACAGAGCCTCTCCTTAGTGTCCGGAGCTGAGGTATTTTCCTTCTGTTTCACTGAAATGTCCCTTTGGGACCATTGGTGTGTTGGCAAATATCTCACCACCAGCTCTCCAGATGGGGGGTGGGGGGGTGGAATGCCTGTTTTATAGCATCTGGTAATTTCTACGGTATAAAAACTCTCACATCGCCTGTCACACTACCAACAATTGAACAATGTGTTCACAGAATTCCTGAAAATTTGCTGGCTCTCATCAAGCAGATGACATTTGTGTTGGGTCCAGCAACCTTGCATGGGGCTTTCCAAAGCTCCTCAGGAGGTTCCAGGGGGCAGCCATAGCTAGAGCCCCTGCCGTCTAAAAGGCCCAGCTGCATCTGAACATTTCTGAAAGTTTAATACATTTGTAACCCCACGACACACTCCCAGATATTCTAATTTAACCGGTCTCTGGGGCCTGTGTCTGGCTGTGTGCATGTCCCACTGCTGCCCAGCTGCAGTTCTGCTCTGTGCTGGGCAGACAGCCAATGCCATGCAAATTCCATTTACCTCAGTTATGAGTTCCTCCCCCTACCCCCTGTTGCCGTAGTTATGCACAGGTGCCCACTTCCCTGTCAGGTTAGAAACAACAAAATCATGTTGCTCTGAGTGTTTCAAAGATGAAGTATTGTAAGAGCTTATTTTAAGTGAGTCATCATGTTGCAAGTACAAAGCACTCAGTTTACAAAGCACTCAGTTCCCATTTGCTGAATACATGAAGCAGCAAAGCTGCTGTCTGATCATCCAGTGTTCCAGACCCCCACACAGCTTCATGGGAGCCCAGGAGATTGGGTCGTATCACCCTAGCTATTGATAGATCATCAAATTGCTAGACAGTATCTCCACAAAAGTTTCTGTGTTGCCAGAAATATGTTCCCCCTAATATCGGTACACCCTGGCCATGGCGATCTGGGGACAGTCTCTCCCTGATTCAACTCAAGTTCTGACATTCATGTCAGTTGAGGTCTAGAAGGGCTAGAATTGGAGCAAAAGTGAGGCAGTAGTATCCATTTTCCTGGGAACCTAACATGACTGAATTGGAAAATTGTCGAAGACATTTGCAATTGATTTTGCAGATCTATAATTGCGCAGTTTTTACTCTGAGCTATAATAATTTATCCTCTAGTCTTTTTTTTTAAACATACATTTATTTATTTATTTATTTATTTATTTATTTATTTATTTATTTATTTATTTATTTGTACAAGCACTGGGTACAGTCAGAAGCGCGGGAGGGTGAGAGAATTCACCAGAGCCAGAGCGGGGAACAGAACAGGCAGACTGATGAAATACACTGCTGAGGGGAGCAGCGGGCGGCAGGAGAGGTCTATGTGGGACCCTCCTCTGGTGGCCGGGGAGCAGCCGGGGATTGAACTGGTGCTGCAGAGGCTGCGGGCAGCTTCGCAACCCAGCGCTCAACCGCTGCGCCACCGGGGAGGCCCTGTCCTCTAGTCTATTAATTTTATTTATTTATAGCTTTTCCCTCCACCACAATGTGGGTATTTTCCCCCTTTCTGCAGTTTCACAACTCCTTGTATTAGATAAAACCCTTGGTAGAGAGAGTGATATTTCAGTCAACCTGGTCAGATCTACAGCACTTTTTCCCAGGTATAATTCTCAGAGAATAGAGAGATAGGGGATTGCTATGAAATCCAATGAGTTTAGAAGAAAGAAAAAATGAAAGAGAGAGAGAGAGAAAGAGAGAGAAAGAGAGAAAGAGAGAAAGAGAGAAAGAGAGAAAGAGAGAAAGAGAGAAAGAGAGAAAGAAAGAAAGAAAGAAAGAAAGAAAGAAAGAAAGAAAGAAAGAAAGAAAGAAAGAAAGAAAGAAAGAAAGAAAGAAAGAAAGAAAGAAAGAAAGAAAGAAAGAAAGAAAGAAAGAAAGAAAGAAAGAAGAGAGAGAAAGAAGAGAGAGAAAGAAGAGAAAGATGGAAAAATCGCCCCTCCCCCCGGGGGTTCTACAAGAAAGGGGGTGTTTGGTTAACTCTTGAATCTCAGAATAGCTTTCAACCCTTGTGCACACAGAGGAGCTCATAAAGGATTGATACTGCTACTTCAAAGCCTTTGTCAATCAACACTGTGATTTGAGAATGTGCACCATCAAACACCCATAGGTAGCCAAGACTCTTCGAAACCAAGAAACCAAGATTTTCTTATTGGCTTTGAGATCAAAAGGCTACACCTAACATTTGGAGAATTCTATTAAGTGACAAATTGAATGTTCCATTTCCAAAGACATCAGTGAATTGCTAATGAAAGAACATTCACTCATCGTGACAACCACATGCCAATAAAAGGTACTGAGTTGGTTACCATAAGAGATGTGCCCTGTGTCGTATTGAGGAATCTATGTGTGTGTGTGTGTGTATGTGTGTGTATGTATGTGTGTTAGTGTGAGAGGGGTTTTCCTACCTCTTAGCATGCAAAACTGGTTTGAAAAAGAAATACTTTGATGGAAGAGTAGAGAAGGAGGCGTCAAGGATGGCCCTGCCATATGTACAACATCAGTAAAAAATATGAGCTGTGGTTGTGGGACAATGTTTGTAGGAAAGTGACTGATGAAAAATTGTGAGGTAGGAAAAAATCCGTGAGTGCCCAGCCCCCTTGTGTGCTGAGCCCTATCTCCTCGATCAGTTCAAAATAATAAGTTTTGCAGTATCCTCACCCCCCTCCAATACAAGCCTTGCTGTCTTGTGAAATTTGACTGTTCAAAATTTTCAGACTTCTTTTGATAACATTTTAGTGGCACCAATAATTCGAGGAAGATGAGAACTCAGGTCAACTCTGCCATAGCATTTCACAATGAAATCAAGTTGCAGATCATATTCTCCCACACAAGCAATCCATTCCCTCCAAGGCATCATGCAGCAGAGTCAGCTCACAGTCTCTTAGATCCAGGTGGGTCCACTAAAAAGTTAATGTTTGAATCTGGGTGGGTTTGTTCCCAGCTTAAGCGCTGGGCTCTAGATTCTTAAATTCTGTTTGTGACAATCAGAAGTCTCTGAGAAGTCTTTTTAACCTTTCCCTCATGTTTGAACAACACTCACTTCATCAAACAAAATATGATATCTCACCTCATTTGTGTTTCTTAATGAACTTTCCTGTGCACTTTGGCTGTAGATAAGAAAGCCTGAAAATTTACTCTTTTTTCTTGGGTCTTTCAAATGAAAACTGGGACATTAATAAAAATAGTGCATAGATTAAGGGGCTGTGCTTATAGGCCCTACACCACCAGTGTGCAAATTAAAACACACACATACACACACATATACCATACCCATGGGTTCTAGAATAAGTTCCATATGCTACAACTCTTCTGGTGAACCACTTGTATCATCATACAAACAAGTTCTAGGGTTTTCCACTCCAAAGAGTGTCCCCTAGTCCTCTTTGTCATCTTCCCTTGAAACCACTGAAATCCATCCTTTAGTATCATGGCTTCTCTGAAAATACTCTTACGACCTTGACAATTTAAATGTTGCTGAATATTCTGGACACTTTTTGAGTGCTCAGACCCTCTGGTGCACTCATGTCTCCCCACTCAGAGTCCATGAAGACACATCACCTAGTTTACTCAGTCTTGTTGGCATGCCTTCCTAGTGCCCTCTGGAGACTCCCCTTCCATCATGATAAGGCTGGAGTTCCTTATAGGGAGAGTTTGTTTCTCTTCCAGCCACAATGTCATTAAACACCATTCCACCCTAATAATTTCCAATTGTATCTCCTGCTTTAATGGTTCATGTGACATCTCCCATTAGCTATCTCCTAAACTGTAAGTAGAACTCCTGAGTGTTGTCTTCTCCATCTTCCCCAGCTCAGTAAACAGCACAGCCATCCACCCAAATGTAAAGTCAGGATTCTGAAGTTGTATTTGGCTCTTCACTTTTTCCTGAAGTCTCTTTAATCTGGCCACCTCTGAGTTCTCTCACTTTTATCTCTGAAATGCCTCTGTTTCTATTGTCACAAATATGGTCCAAACTACCGCTATCTTGCCTTCACTGTTTTTGTTTTTCTTTTAAAGATTTATTTATTTATTTATACAAGCACTGGGTACAGTCAGAAGCTTGGGAGGGTGAGAGAATTCACCAGAGCCAGAGCGGAGAACAGAGCAGGCAGAATGACATAATACACTGCTGAGGGGAGGAGCGAGCATGGCAGAGAGGTCTGCAAGCCAGGTGGGACCCTCGCCGGAGGCCAGGGATGGAACCCTCTTGCCTTCTCTGTTTAAGTTTCCTCAACCTACTAAAGATAGAGCTTCCATATGATACAGCAATTCCACTCCTAGGTATTTACCCAAAGGACACAGAAACATTAATTCCAAAGAGCACCTGTACCCCTATGCTTATAGCAGCACTATTTACAATAGCTAAGCTTTGGAGACAACACAAATGCCCAAAAATAGATTTCTGGATCAAAAAGATGTGGTACATATACACAATGGAATATTACTCAGAGATCAAAAAAGATAAGCACATGCAATTTGCAGCAACATGGATGGCGCTGGAAGGGATCATGCTCAGCGAAATAAGCCAGAAAGAAGAAGAAAAATACTGGATGGTCTCACTCATAGCAGGAATCTAGAAAACCTAAATAAGGGACCAGGAAAAAGAATAACTATAAGAAAGAAAAAAATCAAAATCAACAAACAAAATCAACAATCAAATCAACTATGGGGGTGGCGGGGAAAAGGAGGGTTTAGTGTCAAAATAAGGGGGTTGCAATTGTATGGGGAATATAAAAATAAAATTTAAAAAAAATACCTAGCATTGCATCCTGTGGGTTTATATCACCACTCTTATCTTAATCTGTAATGTTTTATTTACTATTCAGTGTTTATTGGCCTTTGTCATCTCTCTCAGATCATATAGAATGCTATCAACCTTGTAATGTTTTGCCATCACCCAACCTCACTGTGTCTTGTTTATCTAATAGCAAAATGCAGATTTGGGCTAGCTGCTATTCAAATTTCCTTCTAGTTCTGCATGTATTGAAATAAGTCAAGAGACTTTAGAAGGTCAGCTCTAGATGATATGCCTTTCAAAGTTTTGGTTCATTTTTGGACAATATTTTGGATATTGTGGTTGTTACTGCATATTTGTATGATCCATATCCTCATCCAATTCCGCATTGGCCACAGGCCTTTAAAGTCTCAGGATAAAATAAAGATAACAGTTTCCCCAGGCATTTGGGAGATCTGGCTATATTTCACTTCATTTCCAAAATGATGTGACAGTACTTAAGAATTCTGATTCAAGACTGACTCACCAAAGCATCTTTACATGAACATCAATATCACTAAATCATTTCCTGTCTTTATCCTCACCTTATTCTATCCTGAGTACAAAAGTCATCTGATAATATGGGAGATCCCATATCTAGTCATACTCTATGGTCTTTATCTTCTCTAATAGTCAACATGAGTTATTCATAAGTTTGATATGTAGATATTGAGAATCTCATTTTATCTATATTTTATATGTCAGAACCCTTGGCTTCACCCATTAGTGGTAAGGAAAAAAGCAAGCCAATTCTAAATAATTTAGCTAAGGCAATGTAAGAACTTGAAGATGACAAGGTGGTCACTACAAAGTTGTGGCTACCCAGTGGCAAACAATTCCAACTGATTCAAGTCAAGATTTTGTTATTACATACCGTTTGGATCTGGGCAAAGGGATTGATCCCACAGAAGCTTAAAATTCAGGACATAACAGAGATACTCTGGAAACTTTCCCTTTTATCTATTAGTTGCAACACAAATCAAATAATGCATGTAAAATACTAAGCATAGTGCCTGGGATGAAGATACTATTAATAATAATGATTAAGGAATTTGAAGCTTGTTGACTAGTAGATTTACAAGTGCCCTGCTCAGCTTTTCTAAATATGATGTATCTGAGTCCCTGGACATCAGGTCTCTACAAGGCCATCCTTGTCAATACTTGACAAAGCGAACAGATGAGTAGAGTCCCAAGAAAAGGGGGATGGGAAGGGATGACCCATGCATGGGATGGAGACAGGTATCCTGGTGGATGTACCTGGAGAAGTGGAATACCTGGGAATAGTTGGAATGGAGAAAAGAGAACAGATAAATGCCAGCTTCAGATACTGCTGTATTTATGACTGTCCCCGGGACAGTGATGAAACTTTCTATATGTTTTAGACAAAAGAGTCAATGAGTAAAACCAGCACAAAATGGAAGACTTTGGAATGACTTGTGTGACAGCTATAAAGAGATAGAAAGCTATGTTGGCCTTATCTTAATGCAAAATTTAAGATACTAATATAGATTAAAATGAAATGTGTTCAGTAAAGACAGGGAAGGGTTGGTCAGCCGAAAATATGTAAGAATTGGACTGAGTCACAGAAGCAAATGTTGAGAAGCAGTCTTTAAACTGCCAAGACCTGGATAAGAGGACTCTATTGCTGCTTTTTGAATGAGTTAAATAACACTTGCTTCTGATTCCATAACTCCAAGCAAACTTCATATGTTAATTTTGCTCCCTTTCACTTATGGGAATGGATGAGACCAGGGTGAGCTATCGGTCATCCTAAGGAATACCGCTCTCATTAAGATTTTCTAATAGTATCCTTATTTATATATTTGTAATTTGTGAGCATGTCAAATGTGGTTCTATCCTTGAGGGGCAAGATAACACTGTGAGAATTGATAAGGTCAGATTTCTGAGGCTACAAATGTTTGAGCACCAGGCACTGTGAAAAGCCATTTGACAGATTTTTTGGCAGCCTCCAGACTGGTGAAGGCAGATTAGCCCACTTTCATCAAATTATAGGTCAAGAAGGCCTCTTGGGCCTCCCCGATGGTGCAGTGGGTTGAGCGCTGTGCTGTGGGCTGTGTAGCTGTCTGCAGCCTCTGCAGCGTGTGTATGATTCCCGATCGGCCAGGGAGAAACCCACATGGCATGGCAGACCTCTCCTGCCTCGTCCACTGCTCCTCTCAGCAGTGTCTTCCGTCCATCTTCCTGTCCTGCTCCCTGCTCTCTCTGGTGAATTCTCTCACCCCCAACCCCCGCGCCTCTGACTTGTACCCCAGTTCTTGTATAAATAAATAAATCTTAAAAAAAAAAAAAGAAAGGCCTCTCACAGATGCTCAAACCATGCTGTGGAACCATTATTAAAGATCTGCAATGAAAGATTCTCACTGTGCTGTCCTACATTGTGCAGATTCTTCCCTTCTGTATATTAACTAGATTATCACAATTACTCTTTCTTGCTAAAACCCCATGCTAATTCTGAGCCATCTGTAAGAAAACAGCAAAGTAACCTTGCTTAAGAAGAATAAATAAAAAAAAACCTCTCAATCTATAAATCATATTGAAATCTGGCAGGGTAGAGCATACCCAAACCAAAAATGAAGACATAAATTATTCCCTTGGAGTCAGCATGTATCTATTACTGTCCACCAGTGTCCTATGCTGTCAGATATAAATTTTTCTAAATGCAACAAAGCCACTACATCTTTCAGGGGCTCAATATCTGGGTCTACACTGTGGCACTTTAGTGTGGGGGGGATGGGAGGGGAACGGAAATCTGCCTAGCCCCAGCCCTTAGGGTCGAAGGAACCCAGAGCCAGGATGTGGTTTACTCATCAGGATGGAGTGGATACAGGTCCTGTCCATGGTGGTGGTGGAATGGGTGGCCAATGTGGAGAGGGGTGAGATCAGCTATAAAGATGGGTCCAATTATTTTTAAGACAAATGCTTATGTAGGTGTCTGAAATGTTTTCGAAAGAAAGTGCCTAAGAGTATTGTGATCCTTTCTTCTCCAAAATGTTTGTCTTGGTGAATCATACACTCAAAATTCCAGATTTGGGAATGCAGACAATCAGTTCCAGCGAAAGCTAGAATTCGGGACAGAAATCTGCAATGGAGCCCCCACTTCTTTTTTTCTAAGAACAAGTTCTACCTGGTTGTTGTGGTTCCTGGTTTTTGTTTTGTTTTTATCCATTTTTGTTTTTTCCATCCCCCATCTATTATATCCCCTTTGACCTTTTATCTCCTTCCTCCCTTCTTCTTAGACCCAGAAACCTCATTTCAATTATTAATATCTATTAGGTATTTTCCATGTCCTAGCTATGGTAAATAGCACTGCAATAAACACTGTAGAGTATAGAGGTGTTTTGAACGATGGTTTCACATTATTTAGAGTTGTTGTAACCCTGTTTTATGAGGCTTTGTAATCTTCTGTGGTGCTTAACTTCAAGGCCTTTCTCCTCCTGAAAGTATACTTTTATCTTTTCAAGCATGTACAGGCTCTGAATTCCAGGGACGAAGGTGGCAGGGGCAGAGAGTCAAGCCTGACTTCTTGAGCATGTCCACAGCCTGGGTGGGGGAGTTCTCAAGGCTTGTGAAGGAGGTAGAGGGAAACACATTTGTAATGGAACCTTGGATGCAACATGGAAGAGAGAGGAATTCCCAAAACCAGAGAGAGAGAGAGTGAGAGAGAGAGAGAGCGAGCGAGAGAGAGAGAGAGAGAGAGAGAGAGAGAGAGAGAGAGAGAGATCATGCTAGGCTGAGAGGAGAGGGAGGGTAGAGAAGGAGGCAGGAGATACCTCCCCACTCAGAGCAGTAGAAAAGCAGAGCAGAGACATCATAGCATGCTGGGAAGAGGCTGTCTGACACCAGAGAGATGCCTTTGTGAGGGTAAACCCTGGAGACCCTAGAGGAAGATTTCTTTTCCTTTCTGTGGTAACAGACATGAATGGATAACAAAGACTGACACAGGAGAATCTTAAGAACAGGTAGATAACCCATGCCCCAGAACTCTCACAACATATGGGCCTTTCTAACCATTCATAACCCAAAGCCCTAGAAACATGGTCTATTCCTGTTGTTGGTACATCTCTTGTCCAACCAGTGGGATGGTATTCAAAGTCCAAATTAAGTTGGGAGTTGCAGATTGATAGCGATTGATAGCTGCACTCACCTAACTCCTCTAGGAGCCTGACAGAATTTTAAGGAAGAAGGGAACACCTATTTCTAATTTATATTTTGAGCAGGTGGGAAGGATTGAAATTAATGCAAAGAGTGCCTAACTTGAGTAGATTCTGGAGCCTAAAGCTGGACCCTGGGGTGGAGTTCACCAATAGAAAGTTATGGGGAAAAAAAGAAAAAAGAAAAAAAAAAAAGAAAGTTACAGGTCATATAACCAGGGACTTAGAGTGGTTTAGGGAACAGTAGTGATGATTGACCCCAGAAAGTTCAAATGAAGAGACATTCATGATAGAATCATTTAGACATGTGAAGCACCATGGGGCCAAACCAGAGGCAGCATGAGGCTTTAGATGGTAAGGCCATATGGGCAGGAGGGTGACTTAGGGTGACCGAAGCCTGACAAGACATAAGCTATGGAGGAGCTCGTCTGGTAGAGGTTGTCATTGCAGCTGACATAGTTGCTACCAGACAAGTTGCTTGAATAGGGTGGTATTTGAGAAGAAAACCACTACCTGTGACAGCATTTTGGTCCACATGTATTAGCTTCCACGGACATGAAACAGGAAAGTTGGGAAATGAATCTGGAATAGAAAACAAAGAATGAGGATGTTAGGGTCTAGGGAGACAGTCTAAACCAAAATTTACACTCCCCGTGGAAGGGGATCCATGTCTTGGAATCAAATTCCTACAGGGGGAAAGCAAATAGATATGAAATGTGTCCTGAGAATTTTCTGGACTTCAGAGATTTCAATAATCTTAGATTGGGCTTGTGAGATCTCATTGTTTTTGCAGTGAGTCAGTGTATTTCCAGGGAAGTTGAAATTTGGTTTCTCTTCAGGATTCATTCAGAGTAGATGCATTAAAATCTGCTGAACAAGCAACTCACATGACATGGAACTAACGACTTGCAGTCCTGTCTTTGTCCTCCTCTACTGAACAGGAGTTTGTCTCCAGCACCCTATAGCTCCGCTTTCTCTCCTGGTTAGTGGGAATAGTGCGATTCCTCTCCAGAATGTCTATAACATGGTTGAAGTCTAGACCAAAAGTTGTATTAGCCAAATGATTTAGTAACCTCCAAGGCATGCCAGTCAAAACAAGCAGTTAACTTTTGACTTTTGTTACCCTTTAAATATCAAGTTTTCTCAAAACAAACAAAAAAAATGTGAGTTTTAGCACAAGGAGGAGGAATAGAATGAAAGCAGTATATTCCTAAAACACAATTTCTAGGTCCTGGCTCTGCCCCTCCCTTTCATCATCAGAAGCTGAGGGTTCAAGGAAACAAGCCCACCTGGAACCCCTCCCCATCACAAAATGCATTCCAAGGTCCTGGGACAGGAATTCTCAGGCCAAATGACCCTAAGTTGGCTTCTGCAAATTGTGCCAGTACCTCAGGGTGACAAGAGCCCATCAGGATTTTTTAAAGATTTATTTATTTATGCATACAAGAGCTGAGATACAGGCCAGAGGTGCAGGAGGGTGAGAGGATTCGCCAGAGACAGAACGGAGAACAGAACAGGCAGGTTTACTGAAATATACTGCCGAGGGGGGCAGTGGGCAAGACAGGAGATGTCTTCTGTGCCATGTGGGTTAGCTCCATGGCCGGGGATTGAAGCATGTTGTGTTGGCTGGGAATCACTTGATAGCACTGTGTCTTTGACCCTGTGCCACCAGGGAGGACCAAGAGTACATCAGTTTTAACAAGAGCTCAATAATGTGGATAGGGAGCTTGGAAACATGATGAATCCATGTGGAACTGAGTTCTGGATTTTTCCAGAGTTGACCTCCCTGTCCCCACTATTCTTATAGTTCTTTTTTTTTAATATTTTATTTTACATAATTCTTACATCATTTTTCATCTTTGCACAATGTATGCATTTTCATTTTAGTTATATCCCCCATACAATTCCCACCTGCCCCCTTTATTTTGACCCTAATCCCTCCTGCCCTTCCCACCCCACCCCCCATCCTCCACCCCCCTGTACTGTGTCTCTGGTTTATAGTTGCTTGTTGATTTTGGTTTATTACTTTGTGTTGCTTAGTCTTTTTCCTGGTCTCTTATTTAGGTTTTCTAGATTCCTGCTGTGAGTGAGACTATCCGGTATTTTTCTTTTTCTTTCTGTCTTATTTCGCTGAGCATGATCCCTTCTAGCTCCATCCATGTTGCTGCAAGCTGTATGTGTTTATCTTTTTTGATTGCTGGGTAATACTCCATTGTGTATATCTACCACATCTTCTTGATCCAGTCATCTTCCATACTATCCAGCAATTCCACTCCTAGGTATTTATCCAAATGACACAGAAACAGTAATTCCAAAGGGCACCTGCACGCCTATGTTTATATATAGCAGCACTTTTTATAGTAGCTAAGCTGTGGAAACAACCCAAATGCCCAAAAATATTTTTATAGTTCTTCTGCTCACCAAGACAAGAATAGAGCAGTGGGTGGAGCAGGGGCCTTGAAGAATTTGTCTATTGGCATTGTAGCAAAGGGTTAAATGACTGGCTTCCTCCCAGAAGAAAGCCAGGGTGCTTGCCTAAGAGGACAGCACATTGTAGGATTGAAACCAGGAATGGGTGCTTGTGTGAATTCTTTTTTAATAGAGAGTAGAAACTTACAAGAAGGTAGGAATACGGCTAGATGAGAGATAAGAGCTTCCATTTTGATGCTAGGGAGATCATTTACAGTGACCCTCATGTCTGCAGGAGAACGATTTCAACAGTTCATGGCAAGGTTCAGCTTCCTTAAGATATTAAGGAGGGGTCCACTTCCTATTGCATCCATAGGCCTGTGAGAATTTTGTGCATCTTTCTCTCAGCAGCCTCCCTCTCTGGTTTGCTTATTGTGAGACATATGCTGTCAGTTCCACTCACCCAGGCATGTCTTTTCTCCATGGAAAAGAGGGTTCCGGTCCAAACTTGGTCTGGTGACATTGAACACCTCATGGAGGGCCAGGTCTAGCCTGTCTGTGCCTGTCCCCTTGGTAGCATGCCCACGCTGCTCTCAGGGAAACAGAGGAGTAGAGGGTAGATTCAAAGACACAAGCAGAGAGGTCATGAGTAGTCAGGATGACATGCTGGCAGCATACAACTGGCACAAGGACAATGGGGGTCCTTCCAGGCTTTCTTAACACCACTCAGATCACATCCCAGCCACTGTAAGACTCAAAGTTTCACTTCAGTAAAATGAGAATGTGAGCAATTGCAGCAACAGAAGTGACCATGTACACAAATGTTGAGTGTCTGAGCCCTGTGTTACACTGTGCTGGCTTCTGGTATGTGGCACCAGAGGGCAACACAGTCTGGGTTCCTGCCTTGTGGCACTTCGCACACTGAACATTTATTTCCTAAGGTTTCACATCAGGCTAAAAAAGTGATGACATGTAGGGCAGTATATGGTTGGGGTTAGGGTTACCCAAAGACAGGCCAGGTGTGTACCTCAGGTCAAAAGTTCTAGAAGGGTCCATCTTGGGAGTTGGCTTATGACCTACAAACAGTCATAAATGGGGCCAGTGCTTCTCAGTGTCCATTCCCAGTATGATTTTGTTCCTCTGTATTGTGTTCTTCTTTGCCTATTTAGCTCCTAAAAGTTTCATTAAAGGGAAGTTATCATTCTGCTGGAAACCAGAACTTCAGATATTTTTATAACCTGTTGGTCTGTTACTTGTTGATTTTAATAACTACTCAAATTTAGGCCTTCAAATACCAATGTCTTTGTTATATATCATGACATTATGGGTCAGGAATTCAGGAAGAATTTGGGCAGGTGATTTTTCAATTCACATGGTGGCCTCTGGTTCAGTTGATGGTTTAGTTGATGGGTGGCTGGATGGTGAGAGATGGCTCCATTCAACTGCTTGGTGTTTTGGTGGGAACAGCTTGATGGTGGAGATGTGAATGGTGTCTCTCCATCTCCATATCATCTCTGGGTCTCTTCCAACAGGGTCATCCAACAGGGTGGTTGGTATTCTTACTCCAAAATTAACTATTCCAAGGAATTCAGGTGGAATCTTCAGGTGTTCTTATGATCTAGCGCCAGAAATCCCAGGACATCATTTCTACCACATACTATTGGTCCATCACCTTCCAGGGTTAGCCCAGTTTTCATGGGGAGGGGAAGATACAATCTCTCAAAAGTAGAATGGAGTGCTCAAAAGTAGAATGAGGGGGGATGACTCAATAGTCAATCCTGGAGACAAGATAACATTCCAGAGTTCTAAAATGTGGAGTTTAAAACAAGACAGGTCTGTTCTAAATTCCAGGTCTTACCTTGGGGACCTAAGGTAAGTCAAGCAAAGTCCTGTAACACTGTACATCACTGGTAAACTGAGAGAGATGATGCGACACCCTTCAAAGGGTTGCTGACAGGGTTTCATGACCTTTTCAGTATTTACTGTCTAAGGTATATGGCCAGTGGGTTGGTATGTCAGAGGGAGAAGAGAAAGGGTTTATTTTCTGTGCTGCAGAGTGAGCCAGCTATGTCAGGGAGTTCTAGTACGGATGTGAGGTTCAACCTTTACTGCTTTCTTTATGAGTGTCTTAATCACTCTGTGCCTCAGTGTTCTCATCTGTAAAAAATAAGTGATGGCTTCATAAGAATATGGTGAGGATTAAATGAGATGAAGTCCAAGTACTTTCTGCATTGTTAGAATACCATGACTACTCAATAGATATTCGTAGCTGTTATTAATCACATGAATCATCTCTAGAGCACACAAAATAATATAAGGCAGATATTTTCTCCTTTATTTTGTGTATGAAGTAAATTAGATTCATGAGAAAATAAAGCTTGTTTTTTTTTTTTGTTTTTTTAACTAGTAAGCTCACAATGATAGTCAATTATATAGTTAAACTGAGGTCAGATAACAAGAGGAAATGAGAAAGAAGTGTGATTTGGAGGGAAAAAAATAGACCAAGAATATGTCAGTGGAAGAATGACAGAACGTTTGGAAAGAGATGAGAAGGGACCATGAATAATTTGGGGGGAATGTTGGTGGGATAGAACAGGTAATAATGAGAGGTGGACAGAGAGAGAAGCTTATAAAACTTGGAGGTCCATGAGAGGAAAAAAAAAAATTATAAATCTGAAAGTGAGATCACAAGATAGAGAAAAAAGGACAGGAAGGTTGTAGAAGAGTATTAGAAAATGGGATGACAAATGGTTAAGAGAAACACACACAAAAATTGGGAGATATATTCAAATACAGTATTTCTATAAAACACATACATTTGGCATAGACTTCTTAAGGAAGTGTACCCAGTTGTAACTCACATATATTAAGTTAAAGTTTATTTATTTACAAATGTTACAGTTTGTAGATAAATATAATTTCTTTAACCAACTCAAGCAGTAAAGACCTAGACTCTTCAGGAAATAATTAGGACAATAATAAAAATTTAAAAAAGGTCATGCACTAAAATTGACTCAGAATTAAAATAATAATGTGGGATCACATGGCGCCACAGTTGGGATGTGACTTCAATCTCATCTATTTATCTGCCTGTCTACGCAGCAGCTGGCAGCGGGGCATTCTTCAGACTCCAAAAGATAGATATCCTTTTTGCAGGGTCAGAGAGTTCTCAACTCAAACACACACATACACACGCACACACACGCAGGTATCACACACATATTCAACATGTGTCTTATGTCCAAATTATGGGTTGAAAACTACTAACATACTTTTGATCAAAAAATAGCCTTTTGTTCTGCAAAAATTTTTGCTAAAACCAAGCTAGGGACAGGGAGAAAATATCTGAAAACCATATATCTGACAAAGGTCTCATCTTGAGAAAATATGAACAGTTTTAAATCTTCACAATAAAACAATAGTTCACTAGGAAAATAGATAAAATCAAAACACAGGGACATTTCTCTGATGAGTGCATGAAAGTTGTCAAACAAGTACATGAAAATATATTTACCATTATTAGCTATTAAGAAGAGGTATATTAAAACTATGGTAAGTTATCACTGCGTTCTTATTAGAATAACTAAAATTAAAAAGACAAGCTAACAATGCTAAATTCTAATGTGGAAGTAGAAAAACTGGATATTTCACATAGTACTGGTAGGAATGTAAAATGGTACAGACACTCTGGAAAAAATTTTGACAGTTTCTTAAAAATAAACAAAAAAAAACATATATATGCCATGTAACTTACCAACTATATATTCTTGAACATTTGTCATAGAGACATTAGATACATTTAACATATTGAATCAATTTCCAGAGATTTATACTCATAGTTGTGTGTGTGTATTAACACAATTTAATAACTTTTGTTAACATTTACCACTGTCTAAGACATGTCTTTCCACTCTAGTTATTTTCTCTTTTGTAATTAGTAAATATCTTCTGCAGTAATACTTTGCAACCATGCAGTTATCCAGCTGATAACCATACTTATGCCCATTTTACTTAAATTGTTTTTTATACTTAAAATAATCATAATATCTACTTTTCCACTTTGTGATTAGAAATATTGTTACAAGTCTAAGTTGACATAATTCTAGAAAAAAAAAAAGTTAACCAACCAGGCATTTTGATAGTCTATGTGACTTTATGGTGGTGAATGCTTTGCAAATAAAAACATATAGCTCACAGCTACCATCACTTCATTGTAGGGAACCTCCCAGTAGGAATGTATTAAATTTACCTAATTTTTCTTCTCTAATTCAACCTTTAGTAAAGAAGGGAAATCTTAATGCCTGCTATGATTTAACTCTTCACAGATAATCTTCAAAATGGCCAACTCACTTTCTTTCAACTCACTTTTCTTTAAAATCCCAGATTTTAAAATAACAAAAAGACTTTTTTTGTTCTATAGACCCTGTTTTCCAAGCATGCAAAGAGTCTGCATGTATCTTATTACCCTTTAACTGATAACCCACAACTTCTCTGACCATGGTTTTTATCCATTTGTATTCAGTTCTAACATGGGCATGGGAAAAGACTAATCTTTGGAAGCATTTGGGCATTTTTTAACGCTGATTGGAAAATAAGTTATAAATTTTATTTGTACCTTAGACAAATTAAAGTATCTTAAGATGCCTCTCTCTGTTTCACATTTATCAGTTATCCTAAGAGTCAAATCTTCTCTTCTAGAATGGGAGAAACAGGTATAAAACAATTGATAATGATAAATAAATAAATATAATTGAACTTAACACAGCAGTGAAATGATAGATTTTTAAATGAGACAATAAAATAAGTCTTCATCTATTCAATCTGTAAAAGACACACCTAGAACATGATTACATGAATGAGTTGAAAGAAAAATAATGAAAAAGTCATGTCAAGCAATTATTAACCAAAAGAAAGCTGGGTTGGCTATGTCACTATCAGAGAGAATATACCTTAATACACGTGCATTATTAGCAATAGAGAGTGTCACTGTACAATGGCAAAAGATTCAGTTATCTAGGGCCTCCCTGGTAGCGCAAAGGTTAAGCACAGCACTATGAAGCTATCTGCAGCCTCTGCAGCATGTGTTTGATCCCTGGCCTGCCAGGGCATTAACCCACATGGCACAGCAGACCTCTCCCATCTCACCCACTGTTCCCCTCAACAGTATTTCAGTTAGTCTGCCTGTTCTGTTCCCTGCTCTGTCTCTGGTGAATCCTCTCATACCCTGCACCTCTGGTCTATACCCCAGTTCTTATATGCATAAATAAATAAAAAGAGACTCAATTGTCTAGAAGATTTATTGATTTTAAATATGTATATACCTCAAAAAGATACAACATATAAAGGGACATTAGTAGAACATCAAGGTAAATCTAGTATTATTGTGAAATTTCAATGCATTTCTTTATATTGCTCATCAATCAAGCAGACAATCAAATTAATTAAAATCAAAGGCTTGACTAACAGAGCTAGTAACATTGACCTATCAACCCTAGGTTAAATTTCACTTATTTCAATGTTTTTGTTTTCTTATGATGTGGATTTATTTCTTATTATAACTACTATTACAAAAAGTCAAGATAAAATATTAGCAAATAGAACCCAACTGTTTATGAAATAGAAATAAAATTGAGGTTACTCCAGTCATGGAATAACTAATATTAGAAAACTTATACAAAGTAATTCAGAATATTAGCAGAAAATTAGTATAAGAAAAAATAATTATAAGAAAAATAATTGAGGGCCTCCCTCGTGGCACAGCAGTTGAGCGCTGGGTTGCGAAGCTGCCCGCAGCCTCTGCAGCACTGGTTCGATCCCCAGCTGCTCCCCGGCCACCAGAGGAGGGTCCCACATGGTGCGCAGACCTCTCCTGCCACCCGCTGCTCCCCTCAGCAGTGTACTTTGGTCCTTCTGCCTGCTCTGCTCCCCGCTCTGGCTCTGGTGAATTCTCTCACCCTCCCGCGCTTTTGACTGTACCCAGTGCTTGTATAAATAAATCTAAAAAAAAAAAGAAAAATAATTGATGGAGAATATTGGGAAAATGTAATAATAAAAACTCTTTTTGAAGTAGGAATAAAAGATAAACTTTTAAACTGATGATCAGTTTCTCTTAAAAATGAAAATAGGGGGCCTCCCCTGGTGGAGCAGGCGGTTGAGCCCAGCGCTATGAAGCTGTCCACAGCCTCTGCAGAGCCGGTTCGATCCTGGCCCACCAGCGAGGGTCCCACATGGTGAAGCAGACCTCTCCTGTCTCGCCCACTGTTCCCCTCAGCAGTGTATTTCAGTTGTCAGTCTGCCTGTTCTGTTCCCCACTCTGTCTCTGGTGAATCGTCTCACCCTCCCATGCATCTGGCCCGTACCCCAGTTCTTGTATAAATAAAATAAATAAATCTTTAAAAAAAATAAAGAAAATAGGACCTCCCTTGTGGTGCAAGAGGTTAATTAAGCACAGCACTATGAAGCTATCCGCAGCCTCTGCAGCACATGTTCAATCCCTGGCAGGGCATGGAGCTACCCACATGGTACAGCAGACCTCTCCAGACTCACCTGCTGCTCCCCAAAGCAGTGCATTTCAGTCAGTCTGCCTGTTCTGATCCCCACTCTGTCTCTGGTGAACCCTCTCACCCCCCCACCCCTGGCCTGTACCCCAGTTCTTGTATGCATAAATAAACAAATCTTTAAAGAAATAGAGTGAAATTTATCATGCTAAATGGAGGAATATAAAAAATAATCACTTGAATATCAGAACCAAAATATGAATACGTGTATGTAAGAATTATAACATGGCACTGCTGACAAAAGCAAAGGTCTTTCAACTAGTTAATTGCTATGACGTGAGTGGATAAATTGACTGGTGTATTCAGACATTGGAACGCCAATATAAATGAGCTACAGTGACATGCAAAAATAAAGATAAATTATGATAGGGTACATTGAATAAAACAGTGTAAGTCAGAGATATAAAATGTATTTATTCATCTTTTTAAAATATACATGGGTAAATACAAGCAAAAGATGCCTACTTCCAAAATGGAGACATGAATACCATGAAATTGTTCTACAATGAAAACATCATGGGTTATTGAAGGAACAACCACTTACTATCTCTGGAAATTGTTCCAAGGGCATACAGCAAGTAAAGAAATATTTATACAAGAATATTACATTAAAACTAGATAAAAAAGAGCAGTGAAAAATCTGACACTTGAGATAGCATTTGTGCTGTTATCTCTCACTGCACCGAATGACAGACTTCTCTAAATATCAGTTTAATCAACTGCAAGCAGTTTTAGGGGTTAGTCCTTCCTACTATAGAGTTGCTGCAAATTATCAATGAGGTAACATTGAGCTTTTGATATAGTCAAACTGTGTAAGATATATAAAAATGGCAACAGGAATGGTGCCTACAAAGAATAACAAATTAATGCCCATGACAGCTCCTGGCACAAAGGAAGCACCAATAAAATGATCAGTATTTGTTTTTCTGAATCTTTCTTCATATATTGTAAGACTATGTTGATATATATATAGTAAGTATATCTACATGGTTAAAGTTTAGAAGAAATATTGAATATCACCTAAATCTGATGTGGCAGATGTTTCAAATGTGTCTGTATCCATGATAGGCACTAATAATTAATTGTAAGGGGGCCTCCCAGGTGTCCTAGGGGTTAAGATTCCCACCCTGGGAGCTAACCCTCTATGGCACAGCAGGCCCCTCCTGTCTCACCTGCTGCTCCCCTCAGCAGTGTATTTCAGGAGATCTGCCTGTTCTGTGTCCCTGTCTCTGGTGAATCCTCTCACCACCTATACCTTTGAATTCTGTCTCTGGTGAATCCTCTCACCACCTATACCTTTGGCCTATACCCCAGTTCTTCAACACATAAATAAATAAATATTAAAAAATAATCAGGGACCTCCATGGTGGTGCAAGTGGTTAAGATGCAACCTATGAAGCTATCCACAGCCCCTGCAGCATGACTTCAATCCCCAGCCAGGGAGCTACCCACATGGCGCAGCAGACCTCTCCTGACTCACACACTGCTCCTCTCAGCAGTGTATTTCAGTCAATCTGCCTGCTCTGCTCTCCACTCTGTCTCTGGTGAATCCTTTCACCCCCCACACCTCTGGCCTGTACCCCAGTTCTTGTATGCATAAATAAATAAATCTTTAAAAAAATAATCAACTGTAATACTTTCCCCTAAAAAGATGAAAGGCCATAACCCCTGTCAACATGGAATTTTAAGCAGCTTCTGTTAATCCATCGAGTTGCAATTATTAACCTGTAGAATCTGCTGTTGTCTCCAGATAGGTAACAGAATTGAGAAGAACTCAACTGAATTCTCATATGCCCTGGTGTTACATGTATAAGATGTGTAAGAGAATCATTACACATGAAATCCGTTCGCAATCATTGCCATGGGTTATATATCACCCTTTGTCCTTTGTGTTGTCTCAAAAGAGGTGGCACCTGTTCATGGAAATTTCCTGGGGAAGCTGTTCATCTAGCCTGCCCTGGAGTGACTTGCAGTGCAAATCTCAATTGTTAATCTTGACACTAAAGCCAAATGAAAGAGTTTCATGGCTTTTAACATACCCAATCTTTCTATAAATCAAGTAATTGCTATTTCCTCATACTGTTATTCAATGAGTAAAGGGATGGGACTTTTATTTGTTAGCATGAGTTCACTTGGAAAGACTCTATTGCTCATCTCTGGCACCACTTTAAACAACTTAATGTGGTATCATTGACATATAATAAATTGCACAATAATTAAGGTATGCAAGCTGATCAGCTTTGGACTATGTATAACCCCATGACACCATCTCCAGGATAATGCAGATGTCTGTCACTCCCATGCCCCTTTGTAATCTCCACTTTCTGCCCTGCCCATAGCCTCATCCTCAGGCAACCACTCATCTGCTTTCTGTCCAAATGATTAGCTTGCATTTTACAGAGTTTTAAATAGATGAATCATAAAATATGAAATTTTATAGAGGAGGAGTCTGACTTCTTTTATTCAACATAATTATTTTGAGATATATCCATCCCTGGTGTCTATCAATAATTGCGTAGTGTTTCTTGGTACAATTGCAATATGGGGGAATGAGAGTGTTCTCTTACACATCTTACACATATAACACCAGGGCATGTGAGAATTAAATTGAGTTCTTCTCAATTCTGCTACCTATCTGGAGTCAACAGCAGATTCTACAGGTTAAGGGTTCAGTCTCCCAATACCATACTCTACTTCAGATGCCAGCTTAAAACCAAGGTTATTGCCTATGTTTCTTACTCACCAGCTACAAACCCAAAGTCCCTACAACCTCCTTCTTAGCTTCAGGTGCCAGCTGCAATCCCAGTTTGTTTCCTGTGCTACGTTGTGACTGGTTATATATCTACAGATCTACCCAAGACAACATCGTCAGGATTTATTAATTTAAGAACAACTCAGAGAACTCAGAAGCCATACTTACTACTTACCACTGGAAAACAGCCAGGTGGAAGACATGCTTAGGGCAAGGTATGGGAAAAATGCATGGAATTTCCATGTCTTCTCCATGTGGACCATGTCCCCAAATCTCCATGTCTTAACCTACCCAAAAGCTCTCCATGTCTCTCCCTTTGGGACTTTTATACAGGTTTTACTACTTAAGCATGACAGATTAACACACAGGCCATTTGTAACTGAGCCTAGTCTTTAACACCTCTCCTTCCCTAGAGGTCTGGTTATGGTACTGGACCTCTTTCCAATGTCAGTTTCCCTGGTAACCAACTTTCATCCTCAGGTGTTTTCCAAAAACCACCTTCATTAACATAAAAAGGGACACCTTTAACACTTTCTTTTAAAAGATTTATTATTTATTTATACAAGCACTGGGTACAGTCAGAAGCGCGGGAGGGTTAGAGAATTCACCAGAGTAAGAGTGGGGAACAGAACAGGCAGACTGAGGAAGAAATACACTGCTGAGGGGAGCAGTGGGCACGGCAGGAGAGGTCTGTCGCGCCATGTGGGACCCTCACCTGCTGCCGGGGATTGAACCGGTGTTAGAAGTTCACAGCCCAGTGCTCAACTGCTGCGCCACCAGGGGAGGTCCTTTAACACTTTCTACACTTGGGAAAATTCAAGGTTGTTGGGAGCCAGGAACTGTGGATGAAGAGTAAATTTGGTTATATAAATATATATTATAATATCACAATAACACATTCCTTTTTTTTACCTCTAGGTAGTTTTCATTTGTGTAAACATACCACAATTTCAGTTGTAACATTTTATTGGATGTATTTCAACTATGTACATATCCCTGGGTGGATGTTTTAGATAACTATCCTTTCAGAGCCAAATGTGCTCAAAGTTGGAACTGGCCTTATTTAGTGCAATATGGTTCATGGAGAACAGTTGGCAATGCTCTCCTAGTTACCTTTGTGAAAAATGTTTATTCTAATTTTTATTAGTTTAAAATGCAGATGATGATTATTATTTTTTTAAGATTTATTTATACAAGAACCGGGGTACAGGCCAGATGTGCAGGAGGTTGACAGGATTCACCAGAGACAGAGTAGGGAACAGAACTGGCAGACTGACTGAAATACACTGCTGAGGGGAGCAGCCGTCGAGACAGGTGAGCTCTGCCGCGCCATGTGGGATTCTTGCAGGCCGGCTGGGATGGAACCCGCGCTGCAGAGGCTGTGGACAGCTTCACAGTGCAGCGCTGAACTTCCTGCGCCACCAGGGAGGTTGCAGATAATTATTTTCCAAAAAACTAAAAATGTGATGTACCTGGAAATATGACAACTATCTTTACTAATATGGAGAGAGCATAAATCTAGAGGGGTGTAACTTGGCACTAGCGATGTGGGGTATACTCATGGGCTTCTGTGACCTGTTACATATTAATCATAGTACTTGTGTTTAAATACAAATGATCAAGGAGGATCTGTGAAAATATAATTAATGCAAGTATTACACCAGCTGAAATTATATTTTCACTGTGTTTTCAGCTAATTACAGACTACCCTTATTAAGTGATTATAGCAATTTACTGAAAGCCAGGTTTCCAGCAGCACCAACAGAGTACTGGGAAGTAGAGCGAAGCATCTTTGTTTTTCTAACTCTCAGAGTGATTTTGTATCTTTTTGGTTTTCTCGCCAGTTAAGATTTATTACTTTATGTTTCTTTGTGAAAATAAGGACATATATCACCTCTGCAAATTCTTCAAAAACTCCAACTGCCTTTGCCTACAACATTCGATTGCTTTGTAATTACTAGGGTGGAGAATGCCAGTGGAAGAACTAAATGCAGACAGGTCCCGGACAATGACTTGGAGAGGATGACAACACATCCAGAACAACAGCCCCTGGGCATCAGCCACCCCAACTCATCTGGGATTGCAACCACCAGGACACTGTTTTCAGAGTGAAATAAAATTAAATAAAATCCTGTGTCTATTGGTTACCAGTGACAAACTGGCTACTGTATGTCACCAATTCAAAAAACCTTTAATATTAGTTACTCAGAGAATGACATCACCAAGATGCTAAAAAAAAAAGGCTGTTCCTTATTTATCTCCTGCTCATAAAAAGAACAATTAACAACTATTCAAGAAGACACACCACTGAGAGAATTTTTAAACATGACAATGGGACTGAACCATCCTAGCAGCAAAACAGACTGCATTAGAAAAAATGCAGTGAAGCACCAAATAGAAAAGGTTACGATAAAGAACAAAGAGCTTTCTCTATTTATTTTTATTATTTTTACACATTTATTTTATTCATGCATACAAGAACTGGGGTGTAGGCTAAAAGTGGGGATTGGGGGGTGAGAGGATTCACAAGAGACAGAGTGGGGAGTGGAACATGTGAATTGACTGAAATACACTGCTGAAGGGAACAGTGGGTGAGGCAGGAGAGGTCTGCTGCGCCATGTGGGTCACCTCCCTGGCCAGGGATTGAACTCATGCTTCAGTAGCTGCTGATAGCTTGATAGAGCGGACTTTAACCACTGCACCAGCAGGGAGACCCCTGTCTCTATTTTAAAACTTCTTCTCCCACTGTGCCTACATAAGTCATCTGAGGTGTAGTCTGAATACAACTTCAGGCATTCGGCAGAGCACAACCCATGGCTCCCCCCATTTGCAGAGTAAAAATGGTGGCCTCCCATTATTAGTGAATAATGTGCATACTCAAGTCTAATTTAGGTCCCTAAACAACTAAAAGTAAAATCCTGGGGCTTGGTCTGTCACCCTGCCAGGGCAGAAAAGTTAATTCATAGCCCTATCTACCACTAAATGTGGTGCCTAGCCCTGATCATCTAGTAAACCTGATCAGAACTGCAGAGTCCAACCTATAGCCTTGCATGAATAGGGAGCCAAACCAGCAATCCTATCTAACTGCCTCTGTGCCAATGGCACACCTCACCTATCCCCATCCTTAGAGTTGGAACAGTTGCCTATCCCCAAAATAAACCATAATAGAAGGACAAACCTGCTTAAGGATATTACCAGCAGATGCATTCAAGACCCAAATTACTTCATGTAAGTCTCAATTACTTCATGTTTGGGTTGGTGGTATTGATGACTTCTTTAAAGAAATGGAGATCTATAAACTACCAGATTAAAAAAAAAAATACAGAATAATTTTCCTGAAGAAGTTTAGTGAAAACAAGAACATAGGCCGCTTCAAATTGGGGAAACAATGAAGGAACAAAATGAAAACAGCAATCATCACTTTTTTTTTTTTTTCAAAAAGGAAACAAATCTTAAGATGTGAAAGAGGATCAAAATATAAGAAAGAAGTGACAAAATTAAACCAAAAAAAAAATCCTATAAACATGGGTGCAAAATTAAGGACACTGGAGGGGAAGTGGGGCAGGTGGGGTGTGAATGAAGTGCAGCGGGGGCACAATGGTCTATGCTAAAAGCCTCTGGGTGCTTTGGTTGTTGGTCTGGATTGGTGACATACATCTGAGAAGATATGAATCTATTCCTCAAAATCATATACAGTGTTGTAAATCAATTTTACCTCAGGAAAAAAATAGTAAAGTTTAAAGAGTACAATGTTTGAACTGAAAAATTCAATAGAGATTTTCAAAAGTATACTCAGTCTTGTAGAGAAAAGAATCAGTGACCTGGATGATAGGACATTTGAAATTACAGAATCTGAGGAGCAAAATGAAAAATGCATTAAAAAGATTGGAGAAATTGGTGGGAATTATGAGACACCATGAAAACAAACAATATTTGCATTATAAAAATTCCAGAAGGAGCAAAGAAAGAAAAAGGGACAGAAAATGTATTTAAAGCAATACTGACTAAAACTGGTTTCTCCTCAGATTTTATAAATCTTTCCCCTTTTAAAGCAACAGTGACTGAAAATTTTTGTACCTGGGGAGAGAAATGGACATTCAGATACAAGAAGCACAAAGGAGCTCAAATCAGATGAACCCAAATAGAATCTAAATGGAGTCTGGGAGTGTGATGCCTCCATTCCCTTCTTTTTTTTTCAGGAGAGCTTTGGCTATTTGGGGTTTTTTGTGATTCCATATGAATTTCATCAATAATTTTTCTATTTCTTTGAAGAATGACATTGAAATTTTGATTGGAATAGCATTGAATCTGTATATTGCTTTTGGTAGGATGGCCATTTTAATAATGTTTATTCTCCCAATCCATGAGCAGGGGATGTCTTTCCATTTCTTTGTGTCTTCTTCTATTTCTTTTAACAGTGTTTGCTCAGTGAAATAAGCCAAAAAGAAAAAGAAAAATACCGGATGGTCTCACTCATAGCAGGGATCTAGAAAACTTAAATAAGGGACCAGGAAAATGAATAACTATAAGAAAGTGAAAATCAAAATCAACAAAAACTATGAACCAGAGACACTTTTTGGGGGGTGGGGGGCGGGGGGGAGGGATTGGGGTCAGAATGGGGGGATTGCAATTGTATGGGGAATATAAAGATAAAATTTATTAATTAAAAAAAAAAGAATCTAAATGGAGGTACAACCTGACACATTATAATTGAATTGTCAAAAATCAAAGGAAAAAAAAATTTAAAGCAAAAAGATTTTAAAAAGAGAAGTTACATATGAGACAATCTCCATAATACTTTTGCTGGCTTTCTCAACAGAAACTTTCAGGCCGGGAAAGAATGTGACATTTTTATATATTGAGAGAAAATAACTTTCAAACAAGAATTCAATATTCAAAAAAGTTGTCCTTCAGAAACAAAGATGGAATAAAGATTTTTGAGGACAGAAACTGAGAAAGTTCATTACCATCTGACCTATCTTCCAAGAAAATCTAAAGAGAGTAGAAGTAAGGAAACACTAAGGAAAAAAAAACCCTAAAGGAAGTAGAAATAAAAGAATGCTAAAATATAAAAGGTAGCACACATGTTACTAGTAATGCTAAATATATAGATGTAGTAAGATTCAGCAGGTATAATGGTTACATGTAACTCACAACTCTGGTTTATACTAAAGATCACAATAAAGAATTCAAAGCATAATACGAAAATACATCAGAACACACAATAGCAGGATAAGTAATAAGGAAAAATGGATCTACAAAACAATTATCAAAATAGCAATTTTTCATATATCAAGTTACTTTAACATAAATGGATTAAATTATCAATTAAAAAGCAGAATAAATTAATAAATTAACAAAGCAATATCAAACAATAAAATGTCCAAAAGAGACTCTTAGCCTTAAATACACATATACTGAGAGTGAAGATATATAAAAAGACTTTTCAAGGAAATAGTAATTTAGAAAGCAGGGATTCCTATATTTATATTGGGCATAATAGACTTTTAAAATTGATAAACAGATATATTATATAATGATAAAGGGACTAGTCCATCAAGATGACATAACAACTTAAATATTTTTAAGCCCCCAAGTCATAGCCCCTCGATATGGTAGTAAAAAAGTAAACAGAGGTAAAAGGAAAAAATAACAATCATGCAATGTTAATTAGTAATTTTGATACTCCCCTCAACATTGCATAGATCACCCAGACAGGGAACTAATATGGAAACAGTGGACTTTAAAAACATATATCAAATGGACTTAACAGACATATACAAAACTTTCTATCAAACAACCACAAAACACATATTGCTAAGTACATTCTGTAGGCAATAATAGGTGTTAGGACACAAAATGAGTGTTAGCCAATTCAAGAATATTGAAATTATGTCAAGTATCTTCCTTAACCACAATAGTATGAAACAAGAAATCTATTTGAGGAAAACATTAAAATTCACAAGCACATGGGAATTAAACAGCACTCTCCTGAACAATCAATGGATCCAAGAAAAAATTAGAGGGGAAATAAAGTTTCATGAGACAAGTGGAAATAGAAAAACACGTACTCAATATGGAATACCACAAAATAAACAATCTATACATTAAGTAACTAGGAAAATAAGAGCAAACTGATTCCAAAGTTAATAGAAGAAAGGAAATACTAAAGACTATAGCAGAAATAAATGAGATAGAGAATAGAAAGACAATGAAAAGACTAAACTACTTTCTTTAGAAGAAAAACAAAATTGGAGGGGCCTCCCTGGTGGCACAGCGGTTGAGCGCTGGTTGCAAAGCTGCCCGCAGCCTCTGTAGCTCCGGTTCGATACCCGGCCACTGGGTGAGGGTCCCACATGGCGTGCAGACTTCTCCTGCCGCCTGCTGCTCCTCTCAGCAGTGTACTTCGTCAGTCTGCCTGCTCTGCTCTCTGCTCTGACTCTGGTGAATTCTCTCACCCTCCCGCGCTTCTGACTGTACCCAGTGCTTGTATAAATAAATACATAAATCTTTGAAAAAAAATTAAAAAAAAAGAAAAGAAAAACAAAATTGGAAAGCCCTTATCTAGAGTAACTAAGTAAAGAAGAGGAAGGAATAAAATCAACAAAATTATAAATGAAAATTATAAATGAGGGCCTCCCTGATGGTGCAGTGGGTTAAGACGCAACCTATGAAGCTATTTGCAGCCACTACAGCAAGAGTTCAATCCCCAGCCAGGGAGCTACCCACATGGTGCAGCAGACCTCTCCTGTCTCGTCCGCTGTCCCCCTCAGCAGTGTACTTCGGTCAATCTGCCTGTTCTGTTCCCCACTCTGTCTCTGGTGAATCCTCCTCCCCCTACACCTCTGGCCTGTACCCCAGTTCTTGTATACTTAAATAAATCTTTAAAAAAATTGTAAATGTATCTGATACCACAGAAATTCAAGGAATTAGTGGCTTCTAGGAAAAAACATATACCAACAAACTGCACAACTGGAAGAAATGGAACAATTCTTAGAATAACCCAGATTAAATCGGGAAGAAATGGAATATCCACATAGTCTGACAACTAGTAAGGAGATTGGATCAGTAATAAATATACCCCCCCAAAAATTCCTGGGACCAGTTGACTTCACTGGTGAATTTTTATCAAACATTTAAAGAAACATTAACAACAATATTTTGTAAATAATTCCACAAGCTCAAAGAAGAGTGAATACTCTTTTGATGAGGCCAGCATTATCCTGATATCAAAATTAAAAGAGAATATTTTAGAAAAGAAAGCTACCGGTCTATATCCCTAAAGAATATAGATGAAAAAAGTCTCACTATAATACTAACAAAATAAAATCAGTAGCATATCAAAAGGATCATTAACCATGATTAAATGGGATTTATCCTGGAGTATAGGGATGGTTCAAAATATACAAATCTATCAGTGCATTGAATTACATTAATAGAATGAAAGGAAATAATCATATGATAATAAGGATCAAAAGTACAAACTTTCAATTATAAGACATATCGGTTGGGACCTCCCTGGTGGTGAAGGTGGTTGAGCACGGCACTGTGAAGCTGTCTGCAGACTTTGCAGCACGGGTTCGATCCCAGCCAGCCGGCGAGAATCTCACGTAAAGAAACAGACTTCTCCTGTCTCGCCCGCTGCTCCCCTCAGCAGTGTATTTCATCAGACTGCCTGTTCTGTTCCCCACTCTGACTCTGGTGAATCGTCTCACCCTCCCGCGCATCTGGTCTATACCCTGGTTCTTGTATAAATAAATGAATCTTTCAAAAAAAAAAAGACATATAGGTTGTAGGTGTGTAAAGTACATCATCATGCCTGTAGCTAGCACTGCTGCATGATGTAATGGGAAGCTTTAAGAGAGTAAATTCTAAGAGTTCTCATCTCAAGCAGAAAATTGTTTTCCTTCTTTTCTTTTCATTGTGTCTATATGAGAAGATGGAGGTTACCTGAAGATGGATGAATCTATTGTAATCATTTCAAAATATGTATATATCAAAGCATCATTCTATATGCCTTAAATTTATATAGTGAAGCACGCCAATTATTTTTTAATAAAGGTGGGAGAAAAATTGCTAAGAAAAAACAAAATATGCTGAATTATACACCTCTTATTTGATAGAAGTCTTCCAAAACTTGATAATAATAAAAGGTATGACATTGTTAATTATGAGCTGTAAAGGTAAAATAAGTATTTAGAAAATTAATGATATAATGAATTTTAATCAACCACATTAGAAAAATGGTTGGTGTCTTTCTATTTTCAATGTAGAGTATTATGAAATCACTGTCAGGGAAAGAGTGAACAGTCAGCAGACACCTAAAGAAATTACATTATCAAGGTTTCCAGACAGTTCATAGCAATATTATGCTGTTTTCCTGAAAGTTGTGATGTTAGTGGAATCCTTTGCTTTTAAGACATGTGACTTGTTTAATTTCTTTTCTCATTCTAAACAAATATTTTCTTTAAGAGGATACCTGAATTAGAGAAATTTCAGATTTCACAAAATCTGGGCCCGATATTGATTTTTGAATCTTATTTTGCAACAGGTAATGATACCAAAAACTAAGTCAAACTCAGTATTACCAACTATCTCCTTGCAACATCAATTCATAAGGGTATCTTTTAATATGAATGTGAGTAAGAACTCATTACTAAGAAAAGGACAATTCTTAACATATAATTCATAAAAATGAATATTGTCCTCATTTTGTTGGGGACCTTCAGCACAGATAATGTCTCCGTTCCAGGCAAATTCCACTGTGTGCATAAGTTGTGGTTGCCCATGAGGCAGAATATGGACATAATACCCCACACCTGGGGCCACCAATCCAAGTGTCTTGCTGACTGAAGACCCTGGACCCAGCAGAAGAGCGATGCACATGGCCTCAGCACAACCTTTCCTTGGGACTGGCTTCACATCCCTTGGTTAGGTTGATACAAGTTTCAGACCATAGTATTTGCATAAAGATAGTGGTTCCTGCATTTTGACTCACAGAACAACAGTCACTTCCTCTAGTAAGATGCTTTTGTAATCAAAGGAAGCCTCTGAGAATGTGGGAACTGCACTTGATTTTCCCCCCAAGGGTACTGATGGCAGGGGCAGAAGCCTAGGGATTTCTGGTAATGGTGCTCTCTTCACCACTGAGGTGATCCTTGGAACCTAAATGAGGCACTGGACTCCAGCCTTGATGTCAAAGTCACTTACACCTGTAAGTTTCTTATCTGGCAACACCTATTCTAGCATCTGAGGCCACTCTCCAGAGCCTGTTTCAACTAAAGACACTGTATCTCTCATTCCAATCTCTGCAAATCAATCACCAATGTGCAGGGATTATCCAGACTCCAAGACTCAGAGTCTGCCCACACCAGGCTGAATGACAGAAGAGGACCCCACCAAATTTCCTTGTCTGGGGTGATTTGGGGCTAGTCTTATGTCCTGACAGTCACATTTATTAGTTAAAATTGAAAACAATAGTAGAAATAATTTACATAGCTGTTACTTATTGAATCATAAACACTTACTTTAGCAGTTCTCAAAGTAGTCTGAGAATTGTGGGGGATCCTGGTACCATCCAGATGTCTAGATGTGTCCTCCCTCTCCATCCACACATCTGGGAAAGGTTGGGCCTCGTGTCTAGACTCAACAAAAAAAACTACACAAAAGTCAAGTAAAAAGTACAAATAAGATTCCAGCTGTGTGCTACTAAACTAGACATTAATAAAGAGATTTGCAAAATTGTGAAACAACGCCACTTCTCACTTCTTTATATTTTTGTTTCGGAAAACAGCTATTTTTCACAAGAGGATGATATTTCTGTTAACATGTTATAGGCTTAGTATTATTGCTTTAAGATAGATTAATACATATCTAATTATTTCTCAATTTATTTGTGAATGTTATGAATACATAGATATAATTTGCATAAACAAAACCTCATAAGGGTCCTCAATAATTTTTTTAAAGATTTATTTATTTATGCATACAAGAACTGGGGCACAGGCCAGAGGCACAGAGTGAGAGCATTCACCAGAGACAGATGGGAAACAGAACAGGCAGAACGACCAAAGTACATTGCTGAGGGGAGCAGGGGGTGAGTCAGGAGAGATAAGCTGCGCCATGTGGGTTGCTCCCTGGCTGGTTGGGAATTGAACTTGCACAACAGTGGCTGTGGACAGCCTCAGAGGCTGTATCCCAACCGTTGCACCACCAGGGAGGCCCAGGGTCCCGAATAATTTTTAAGAGAAAAGTGGGGTTCCCAGTCCAACTGTCTGCCTGCTGCTCCGTCCAGAGTTCTCTGTCCATCCCTTGGAATGTTTCTGGAGTCAGCACAGGGCTGGCAGGTAGTGACACTCATGAAATATCAGGAATTATGGCAGATGACTGGATTTTACATTTTCAACATCAGCAGTGAGGCGGCTTTGGTTATAGTGAGTAGAAGAGGAAGCAGAGGCACAGAGAAATGAACTAATACCCAACATAGTTTGTGGTAAGTGATGGAACTGAGATTCTAACTTGACTTGTCTTCACAATGGTGAAATAGAACTACTAATTCTGTAGTTGGAGAAATCTCCATCCACACATTTTTTGACCTAGACATATTTAATTATCTACATTACTTATTGTGTGGCACAATGTTTCAACACACAGACCTATGTACTCAGTAAATAACATGCAGATGAACTCCAATTAAAAAAAAAAAAACTGAGTTCTTAATATGTTCTGGGAATCTGAGCATATCATTGTGGTATTTTTGTATCATATTTCATGTGGTTATTTCAATGATCAGGGTTAGACCACAAAGGACTATGAACTGAAGTGAAGGCAGACTAGGCTTCAGCTCTAACAAGTGAAATGTGACATAGAAAAGTTACTTAAGGGCCTTCCCTGCTGGTGCAGGCAATTGAGCACAGCGCTGTGAAACTGTCTGCAGCCTCCGCAGCACCTGTTCGATTCCTGCCTGGCGGCGAGGGTCCCACATGGTGCACAGACCTCTCCTGCCATGCCCACTGCTCTCTTCAGCAGTGTATTACATTGGTCTGCCTGTTCTGCTCCCCACTCTGACTCTGGTGAATCCTCTCACCCTCCCGCGCATCTGGCCTGTACCCTTAAGAAAAGTTACTTAGTGGGGAATATAAAAATAAAATGTATTATTTAAAAAAAAAACAAAAAAACAGGGGAGTGGAAGGAAGACAATACCAGACTGTGGTGATGGGTCACCGGTGCTGTAGTGGTGGGAAAACTATGGGGACTATACCTGGGGGAGAAACCAAGCACTGTGCAAAAATTAACAATGATGTATGAAAAAAAAAAGAAAAATAAAGAAAAAAATTACAAATAAAAAAAAAAAAAGAAAAGTTACTTAAGGAGATGAAGCTCTACTGAAGAGAATAACAGAATAATGAAGTCAACCGTGGGTGAGGACATCAAGTTGTTGCCTCAAGCATGTATAGGGATAGACAGTTATCAAGTGAAATATCTGTATTTCACCCCTAAGGACATAGCAGTTGTTCAGTAAAATAAGGTGCTCTGGTTGGTTTATCACTAGGGGAAATTTTAAGGGTGGTTGAGCCCAGGGAAATTGATAGGAAGTTTCTCAGTTTCAGTAGTAACAACAGTAATTATATTCAGTTTTTCTCTCTTGGGTCCTTTTATAAAAGAACTATAGGGAGAAGAGACGTGAAGCTGGTGAGACCACAGACCTTATGGTGCTGGTACTTGGATGGAGGTTAAGCTTCCTCCTTCCAAAAACACATTCAATGTCAAAGGAAGGAAACTGACTCAAACAGTGTAAGAGTGTGGTGATGTGGGGCTAGAGCTCACTTATGAGAGCCCATTAATCTGAGAATGGGATTACTCAAATTGGGCCCACCTGCAGCGAAGGCCTGAGGTTTGTTTTTAGGGTAAGAGGTCATAACTCTTCTTTAAGGAAATGACCCAAGTGAGGTCACATGGAACTTCAGGCAGAGCAGGGATTTCTATGTACTACCAGCACTACAAATGTGCTACAAATGCACACACACACACACACACACACACAGCATTTTGGAACAAAGCAGTCACTGTGAGATGGCTGGAAGGAATAGCACTCTTCCTGGGGTATCACTTTCCATTACAGCTTTCTGAAATAGGGTGAGCTCCTGAAATCTGCCACCTTTCCCCTAGCCTGGTTCTGGCCAAAAGCAAACCTACTGGGACCATTTCTAGAGCCTCAGGTATGGGAAGAACCGGCTTGCAGACTGATAGCACTGCTATGTGTAGGCTCTTGTGGCAGATGCTAAACAGAATTCTTGCCCCTCTCCATGTTGACCATTACATCAAATGATCCTATCAGATACAAAATTCATGGGAGACAAAAAGACATGTTTTGGGAACTTGCAGAGGAAACATAGGGAGGCAGAGCCACTTTTCTTGGACACATCAATAGGAGCGAGGATTCAGAGGGAACTGGTCTGTTGGGCCAGTGGGTTCCAAGGGAGCTCTATGGATATATTTCTTTGGAGACATTCACAGCCACCTGTGTGTCCTCTTCCTCCAGGAAACCAGTGCAGAGCTGAACAGTATCTGCTTCTACCTGGAGATACCCAGGCCTGCCTGGTAAATCTAGCACAGCTAGTCATGGATTTTGAGATTGCCTACTAGCCTTCCTCATTGCCTATCCCTGAGAGGAAGGGACCCTTTCTCCTTGGTTGGCTATTCCAAATGCCCACAGTTGCCAGGCATTCCCTTTGGATTCTGGATGAGGGGATACCTTGGGTTCAGATTGAAACCTCTCAGTGGGGCATTCAATGCTATAGGCCCACTCCCTTCTCATAGAGTCTCACCCTGTTGACAGGAAGCGCATGGGTGTGTTGGTCTAACAATTGAGGGTGACACTGCAGGGCAGCTGGCTGGCTCCTGATTCTGCCACCATAAACTTGGATGTAAAAAATAACTGCCTGCCAGGCTCAGCCAGCTTGAAATCCCAGATTTTTGATGGTACATCAAATGGAGAGTTTTGATTGCTACCTTGGACTTGACATTCTACTTTCTGAAACAAGTTTTGTTTGTAACTAAGGGAACCCTGTAACTCTATAATACAAAGGGTCAGCTGAAAGTCCTGGGCTCTAAGAGTAAGAGACTATTCCCCCTACTGAAAAACTATGAAATTCAGTGAAAAGGAAGAAGAATGGTTTTAGTTAGAGTTCATTCATGGCTTATAGCTTGTTCAAAATCCTGTTTATACTTTAATTTCTAAAATAACCATTCTAAGCATTGCTTGGAGAAGCTGGGCTTCTTGCCTTAATTTAATTTACTGTTTATCCTTCCAACATTATAGATGACTGCTTTTAACTTTGAAGTGTATTCTCTGTTTTAATTTTAATGTTAATTTTTTTGAGATATAATGGACATAAATTGTATATGTTTGTTACATTGATACATCTGAATATTACAATATTCTTACCACTCTAGCTTTAGCTGTTCCTCAAGAAATTAAAAAGAAAACTACCATGTGATTCAGCATTCCCACTTCTGGGTATAGATCCAAAAAAATGAGAAAAGTATCTCAAAGATACAGTTGCTTGTAAAAGCTCTTGCTCTGTATAGCTCTCCTTCCTATCAGCTAGATCGGATGCTAGATTGGATGAATTGTTGAATTTATGTGAATTCACATTGGGCATGTGATGTCAAATTCATATGAAAAAACCCTTGAATATGTATTTGTGTTATTAAAAAGAAGACTCCATAGAGTACTTTTATTCTCATCTGTAGTATGGTGGGTGTGTAGTTCAGTCCCTCAGAGTGTGATGCCCACAATGGGCCTTACATGTCATGCTATCCTGCATCCACTCAGCTTCTGATTCATGTTTCTTCCAGGGTTTCCGAGTGGTTGTTTGGTGCTGGCAAAGCACCTTCATGCCTCTCCATGTGGTTCTGACTCATTAAAGTCCTGAATGGTTTCAGAAAAGCTTTTATATTGAAAAGATATGGCTAAGCTCCCTATCTCAGTGTCACAATCTGTACCTCAATTTATTGCAGCAGGGCAGCAAAGTTAAGGCACACTTGTATCATAGCTTTTTAGCAAGTGCAAAATAATACATTTTAGCCAAGGAGGTAAATAGAAGACTTAGCACAAAAGCTAAGTTGGCATGTGTCAAGGCTGTATAGTAGAAATACTTGCCACTTCTGGGTAAAGGATTTGGTAGTAAAGGATTTTATGAACAAGAAGCAAAAACAGCCAATAATAGACAAAAATATTAATGAATCATACTACATTAAAATTAAATCATAGTTCTTCCAAAGATCCAATAAACAAAAGCAAAATCTGATGCTCAGGAAATTTACATTCTAAATAACAGGAGATAAACATACATATACAAACAAATATAGGAATCATCTAAAGACTGAAAAAAAGTGTTATCAAAATGTATGCCAGGATAGTGACACAGGAAGTGGCTGGGTGGATAAAAAGGTGTAACAGATCCTCTCTTGTTAAAATTTCCCCAGTCACTTTTTTCTGCTTGAATTAATCTGGGATTTTAAATTTACTCTGAATGTTACATTGAATCAGGAAATGACCTAAACTGATCTTATTTGATCATTTCTTCATTGTAGCTTGGAGAAGCTGCTGCATAAATGTCCTTTTGGATTGTTCTTTTTTTACTTCCTCTCCCTGAATCAACTTCCTTCTTGGTTTGCATAGTCCATAGATGAAAAGGAAGAAAGAATCTGCTTCTCAGTCACTATCTACACTCCCTCTCTGCACAAAGGCAATCAGTATTCTTACTTCTTTAAGTATATATCAGAGTTTGTAAACTTGCTACAAATAACATCATTTGATGCATATTCTTTTAATCTGGCTTCATTATGTTTCTCAGGTTGATCTAGTTGTTGCATCTATCAGTAGTATATTCTTTCTCCTTGCTGTGTAAGCACTTCAAAGTATAAATAAACATACTTCTAATCCACCTGACATTCCTGTGAGTTTTCCCCAGTTTCTTGCTTTGTACATGTCATAATGCTTAGAAAATAAGTCATTGTATCTTAGATTAATAAATACTGTGTGTATATATTTATCTATTTATGTAGATATGTATAAACTGAGATTAATAATACGTCAACAGTTTGCCAAAATGTTCCCCAGTTCACATGCACAAACAATGTGAGCATTCTTGTACACCTTCTCACAAATACTTGTTGCTAGGACTCTTGCTTTGTTTTGCTTTGCTTTCGCCATTTTGGTTTGTGTCTAATGACACAAAGTTCAAGTCTTCATTTCCCTGAGAATTAATGATATTAAGCCCCTGTTTATAAGATAGTAGCACTCTGGACAATCTCTTATACTAAGTGCTTATTAAAGCCTTTCACCCATTTTTCTACTGGGCTGTCTTTTCATTGTTTTGTAGAAGTTAACATTGTGCTTCATCAGCATATTCTCCCACTCTGTAGTTTGCCTCTGCACTCATTAAATGAAGTTCTTTGATGAACAAACTGCTACCATAATACTCTAATTTGACACTTTTCCCCTTTTATTCCTTCCATGCATTTTTGTTTACATTTCAGAAATTCTTTCCTCACTCTAGAATGACACAATTATTGCCCATTATCTTCCACATTATCTTCCAGAAGCTTTTTGTTTTTCAGTTGTTTTTTGAAGAGATGGAATGTCACCTTCTTTTCTTTCAATAAATACATGCACTTATTCTTTTTTTTAATTATTTATTTATTTATACAAGCACTGGGTACAGTCAGAAGCACAGGAGGGTGAGAGAATTCACCAGAGCCAGAGCGGGGAGCAGAGCAGGCAGAAGGGCCAAAGTACACTGCTGAGGGGAGCAGCGCGTGGCAGGAGAGATCTGCACGCCATGTGGGACCCTCCTCCGGTGGCCTGGGAGCAGCCGGGGATCGAACCGGTGCTGCAGAGGCTGCGTGCAGCTTCGCAAGCCAGCGCTCAACCACTACGCCACCGGGGAGGCCCCATGCACTTATTCTTGAGAGAAGAAGGCAGAAGAATGAAAAGAAATGTTTGTGCTCTATATGACACACATACCTAGAAACCAACAGCCAAGATGGAAGCTCAGCTGAAGCTTTGCATCAACTACTGTTCAGGCACATTTTGAAGACCAAAGTGGAAATATGGTAAGAAGTAGAGTGTTGTTAGTATTTTATAAAAAGAGCAGTGGAGGAAGTTCCTTTAGAAATAGAAAAAACAGTCAGCATATCACTAAGATAATCTCTAGGCAACCAAAAAAATCATGTCAACTTAAAGCATGTCTTCCATTAAAAAAGCTGAGAGATTTGCTTATCAAAATTGAACAGAGCCTGGCATCTGTGGAAAAAAGTAATACACACACCACACCCATTGGTCTATTATCAGAGATTATACTAAGTTTATTACACAAAATAGGAGGTAGAGTGTCACCTTATGAGACAGCAGCATTGGGAGTGGAACGGGATGGAGGAGAGACAACTCAAAGTCCAAGTAGTTGAGAGAGAGAGGGGGGTACCTATGGAGATGCAGCAGCCTCTTCCCCAAGCCAATCTCACATTTATCGGGGGTCTGATTCAGGGAAGCACATGGGCAAGCACATGGGGAAATGAGTGCAGCGGGTATGTGCAGTGGGGAGTCATAATAGTCTGACACAAGGTAGGGGTCACTGAATAGGGGCTACTGCTTGGGGGGCTCCATTGTTGCTGCTGATCAAAACATCCTATCTCTAGTCCCTATTTAGACTTAATTTCCTGTCAACATGGTCTAGCTGGTTATGGTAATCTGGCCATAATGTCTGCCTGCTCTTTTCAGCAGATATGCTCATACCAAGACTTTTGTCCTGGTGAGAGGCCCCCTGCCTGACTCTACATTTGAGCTTGAGCAGCAGATACTCTGTGTCATGAAGACTACATCTCGAGAACAAAGGGGCCTGGGGAATCCACAGGAGACACGACAAAACAACTAGTTTTCTTGTTTCAGTATTTCTTCCCACACTCTACATTCAACATTCTGTCTCTAAAGGTTTGGGTTTCTCGGGAGTAGATCCTGGGAAAAGGGTTGGTTGCAAACAGATAACTAGGTGGGGGGAATACCAAAAAGCTCAAAAAATGAATCAGTATGAAGCAGGTATTTCGGTTACGTTCTGTGAGGGGCACTGGAGCTGGAGCAAGTTCATCAGTCATTGGCGGAAGGCTGCTAGAGGACATCATTGATTCCCCAGTACTTTTTGCTTGCTCTGCGCAGAGCTGATATTGGCTTCCAGAGAAAGTTGTCTGCCACTAGAAGCCTGGCTGTCATGCTCTAGTGCCCCTGGGGAGGGATGGTTGTTTCCATAGCATTTGCTGAGGAGGACTCTGTGGGGATCTGGGTGAAGCTCCTGAAAACTCTGTCAATCAAACATCGAATCCTTTATTTTTATTATTATTTGTTTATATCTTTAACATCATTGTGTAGTCCCATATAATTGTCACCACTGGGCCTCCCTCGTGGCTCAAGGGGTTAAGTCTCAGCACCATGAAGCAATTCACAGACACTGCAGCATGAGTTCAATCCCGGGCCAGGAGCCAACCCACATGGCACAGCGACCTCTCCTGTATGACCCGGTGCTCCCTTTCCACTACAAAAGCAAGCCCCTCTCCTTGCCTAGCATGTGTTCTAGTTTGCATACCCTGAATTGTAGTCCTGCTAATCCCAAATAAAATTGTTTTGCTGGTAAAATAACTGCCTATTTTATTGTTAAGTCTTATAATTCCCTCACTGAACTTCTATACAAAACAAACAACAAAAATCTACCATTCCTGAACCAACTGGATTAATGTGAGAGACACATCTGAGTGAAGAACACACAAAAGACTACACATTAAATAATTTATATTAAATTCAACAATCTATGTAGATAAAAATCAGAGTTACTTTAGGAGGAGGGAAATGAATGGCAAAGATTTTATCTTTTGATTTAATTCATGTATTTAGCAAGCTATGAATCAAGAAATAATGTAAACCAAAGCACTAGTTTTAATGTAACAAGGCCATGAAATTTCTACCAAGTAACAAGGCCATGAAATTCCAACCTCTAGTGTCCACTGAACGTCACCATGATTAAAGAAACAGAAGTGCATTGATCTGGGTGTTAGGGAGCTCGAGTCCAGCCCTAAATCTCTCATAGGCCCTCTCTTGCTAGACAAGACCAGAGCCACTTATTTCCCTAGGAATTGGCTGTGAAACTTATAAAGTAAGAGAAATGGGCCGCCCCGGTGGATGAGGGGTGAAGTCTCAGCACTACCACTATGATGGCCCATCACAATAGCCTGAGTTTATTCCCCAGCCAGGGAGCTAACCCATATATGGTGCAGCAGACCTCTCCTATCTCACCTGCTGCTCCCCTCAGCAGTGTATTTCAGTAGATCTGCCTGTTCTGCTCACCACTCTGTCTCTGGTGAATCCTGTCACCCCTGCACATCTGGCCTACACCCCAGTTCTTTTATGCAAAAATAAATAAATAAAAATCTTAAAATAAAGGAATAATAAATTGAATAAATAAATAAATAAAAATACACCAGTAAATTCTCATGGCTCTGTTCTCATGGCTCTGTTCATGGCCAGGTTCCAAAACAGCTATTAATCTCCTCCTCCTCCCCACTGCACATGAATTTCCTTCCATCAACAGTAACAGCTCATCCCACCCCTGAGTTAACACTGGCTCTGTGCTAGCTCTGACCAACAGAACCTGCTGGAGGTGATGCTGTGTCTACTCTAGACATCAGCCCTAAGTCTGGCAGTGGCCACTTTCCTCTCTGTAAGGAAACCAACCACCATGCTGCCAGGGCACCCTGGCTAGAAGATGACTGAAAGATGACACACCTTGAGGGAAGAATGAGATTCATGAAGAACCAGAAAGATGGCAGACATGTGAGTGACGTCTTCTTGGGTTTTCCAGTCCTGCTTCCAACTGAATGCTGCCAAGCAAGTGTTCCCATGTGGTGTGCCAGGAAAGGAGCATCACCTAGCCACGCCTGACCTGAATTCCTCACCCCTGGAATCCTAATAAATTATGTATGGTTGCAGTTTTAAACCTCTGAGTTCTGTAGTGGATTGTGATGCAGCCACAGGGAACATAAGCATGGGAATTTATGCAGGTTCATAGTATGTGTCCATTGTTCTTCATGACACGTAACTTGTTTCTTCTAGCACTTTGGTTTGAGCCCTACCCTGCTCATTCTTGGTGCACTCTTAACTAGACCTGCTCCTTTCCCAGCATTGTCCCTCTGCTCTCCATGGCTAATTCACTCCTAATTCTGCCTCATGGGCAGGGGGAATAGTTTGTGCTCAGTGGGTTGTTGGCCACTCTCCACAGATTTTCTCTTTGCTAAAACTCTGTTATCTTAGGTTTTCAGTTGCCACTCCTTCAATGATCCTTCAGCTGATTTGGAGGATAGACCTAGTTCCTCTTCCAGTTACCCTCCACTTGCCCTAAGTGGAGGGTGCTGAGTGAACTTAAATCCATGGCCACAAGCTAAGTTCTCATTTTATTACTCCGCTGCTGCTCTAGTACCAGGCCTGATTAATTAGTGCATCCTCATACACAGCCTTAGCTGATACTGACTAGATTCTTATTGAATTAAAAAGTAAATGCAATGAAGACACAGAAGAGATCCTTGCATATAGCTTGTTGGTATATAAATATGCAAAGCATTAAAAATAAACTTTTTTCTTAACTACACCAAATAAGCCCTGTTTCTGTTGCCTGTTTCTTTATGTAAAGCTATGTTTATGCTGTTCCTTTTCTTTAAATATTTTTCTTTACATGGAATATTTGCATATATAAAAAACATCTCAGGCTTAATGTTAGATCTAAAAGAAGCTGTATCCAAATTTTCCTCATGGAGGTTATTTATATCCTATAAACTTACCTGAACATTTTGTCTACTCAGTCGCAAAATTGCCAGGTATATTTTTCTATATTCAGGAAATCTATTCATTAATCCATTTGATCATTCATTCAATGCATACTTATTAAGTGCCAGGCTTTCCCACTTGAGGTTACTTTTCAGTGCACACAGATTTTAAAGTAGAAACCTCTGTCATAACTTCAAAAATACTAACCAGATTGCTTATGGAATACATAAATTCTTCATATTCAAAAACTCAAGGATAACCTCTGTTCCCAATCATGGTTCAGTCCCTTCATTCCATTGTTCTGTGAGCACAGAATGTCCTGCACTTCCCCTTCATCTCCTACCCCTACCCCCTACATTGCCTACCTATATTTCCTTCATTCTCTGCCTGTCTCCTGAAAAATCTCTCTCCTTTGACGACTAGCTGTAATGCCATCTCCTGTTTGAAGCCATTTTCAATACTTGTCAGAACAAAATACCACATTGGGCACATTCCTCCAGGGAAACTCATTAATGCATTTTATTCTCTTGTTCAGAGGCATCACATCCTGCCTTGTGGTCCCTTCTCCAAGAATCTCTCAGTATATGCTACTTGAATTTTAGATCTGTAGGGAGAGAAATAAGGGTTTCATTTTGTATGTTCTCCTTCACCATCTTTTCTTCACTAAATCCAAGATGTAGAATTTCAAAGAAGTTAAAACTAGAAAAGATATGGCAATTCACTATACACCCACTGGAAGGGCAAAAATGCGAATGATGATCGACATTGAAAATTGGCAGGAATGTGGAGCAACTGGGACTCTTTTACATTGCTGATGAAAATGTAAAATGGTGCAGCTGCTTTGAAAAATAGATCTACTCTTTCTGATAAAATTAAACTTATACCTACCGTAAGACTCAGCCCTTCTATTTCTTGGTATTTATGAAAGGGAGAGGAGAGCATATGTCCACACAAAGACTGCACAAATGTTCGTAGCAGCTTTATCAATATTAGTCCCAACCTGGAGACAACTCAAAATTCCATCCACTGGTGAATGAGCAAACACTGTGCATCCCATCAATGGAAACTTGCTGAGTAGTAAATAGGGACAAGCTATTGATATGTACAATGGCACAAAGTCACATGATTCCATGTACAGGAGATTCTGGAAAAATGCAAAAGAATCCATAGAGAATAAAGCAGATCTCTTGTTTCCTGGGTCTGGGGGTAAGGATGGCACTGGCTGCAAAGTGGTATAACAGCATTTTGGGGTGATTAAAATGTCCCTGATTTGGTTGTATGGTGGATACATATAATCACTAGCTTAAATTTATTGTTATAAACTTAAAATAAGTGTTTTTTATAGTATGTAAGTGATATCACAATAAAATGGATTAAAAAGAGGTCTTATAAAGGCTTTTGTAGAATCTCAGACAAACTATATGAAACTTAATGGAGCTCTGGAACACCTAGGAATTGGGGGGAAATGGGGGGCTAAATTTGTTGTCATGCCTATTCCAACTCTTCATTAAATCGTTGTCGTAGTACCCATAAAGTGGTGAAGAGCTTCAGTATCTATTTCACATCAAACCTGGATAAGTAAGTAGCAGATTCAACATTCACACCCAGAGTATGCTTGAACACAAATCTCTCACTTTAGTTACAACCACTGTCCTGGAAAAGATGGCACAGTGAGATCTGCAGAGGGAGGGCATCTGTCATTGGGCATCTTCACAAATGTTGTGTAAAGATAGCTAAGAAACAATGGAATCAACATTATAAAAAGGACACTTAACAGGAAGCTGGGAGACAATGAGGGGACCAGAACTTACATGTGTCTACCATGCCTGATCACTTGGTAACCTGGATTTACAATCCCATGTATCGCCCTTCCTTAAACCGGCATCCTGATAGTAGGGATATGGAGAGTCTGGAGAAACAGCACTGGTCATTCATAGAAAGCAACAAACACTATTGGACCCAAGTTTCAGAAAAACAATCTATCACTATATCAACATGCCATCACTACATCAACTCACTACATCAACAGCCCTTCCTTTTGCCTGTTTCCCCTCCTTTTTTTCTTTAAAGATTAATTTTATTTATTATGCATACAAGAGATGGGGTGTAGGCCAGAGGTGTGGGGGTGGGGGTGAAAGGAATCATCAGAGACAGGGTGGGGAACAGAATAGGCAGACTGACTGAAATACACTGCTGAGGCTAGCAGCAGGAGAGACAGGAGATGTCTGCTGCACCATGTGAGATAGCTCCCCGGCTGGAGATTGAACTTATGCTGCAGTGGCTGGCCATAGTGTGATAGTGCTGAGAATTTAACCCCTACACCACAGGAGAAGCTTGTTTTTTCCCCTTTTAAAGGATTTCATTAGTTCACGTGTAAGCAGTAGCTCTGTCTATATAAACTGTGTATCCTCAGCCTTTGCCACATACACTTTGAAGCATTTATGTGACTTGCTTGTGTGACTCCTGGATCATAACTTTCCTATATACCCCAAGTGAAAACTTTGCTCTCACTTTCAACTAAAACTCTGTCTCACTTTTGGATTATGGTTGGTGCTAATTGAAAACTTTGTCCTGTAGCTATATAGTTAAATAGAAAGTAACGTGCATGAACCACCCTTATGTGAAAAACTAGACTTGTTCCCAAATTAGCAGTTCTCTGTGCTTATAACTGGCATTCAGGTACTCATAAAGCTATAGAAAAAAAAGACCTTTTCTTCAACAAATGAAACCACTGTAAGATAATATTGTGAAATGGACATAATAGACATTAAATAAATGGAATGAATGAATGACCAAAGAAGATGGTGAGAATAGGAAAATAAGTATGGGCAGTAGCTCAGTTAATTAATGGAAGTGTAGAGGAGAAAAGACACCTGTCTGCTGGACAATTCAGAGAAGGTCTGTGAGTCAGTACTGCATGGGGACCCCACTAATATGAGGAAACATCCCCCTTCTAGCACTGCAAAACAGCATTTACTGAAACACAAACTTTGTTTTGTGAAACAAACTCCCCTCAAGCAAAGTGGTATAACAGCATGGAATCAATCCCCTCAAGCATTTGAATCAATCCCCTCTTACCATTTGAATCAATCAAAGCTATCAAAAAAATGTTCAAAATATTTTTTTTTCCAGAAACGGAGACTAATGTTTATAGTTCAGGTTCAGACACACCATTCAATCCACTCAGGATGTGGTTGTCTGCCTTCATGAAGAAGAGATGCAAAGGCTGGGGGCTAGACTTTGTTCTGATGTAGAAAGACAGAATGGCACATCCTCCATTTCAATTTGTTTCTCAGGAATTTTATGCAAAAGTAGAAAATAAAAGTCAGTTTCCTATCCTAAGGAAATAGATTATTCCCTAAAGAACAGGAATGACAACAAAGCAATGCAAAGTGCACAGTCATAAAGCTGCAAGAGCAATTAAAAATCAGTCCTAGAGACAGAAAATGTAGCATGTTCCCATAATTCAAGAGCATCCTTTCTCTTTGTGCTTTACTTTTAGGATGTCTCACAGTCCATTTGATCTATGCATTCTGGGGAGAAGAGCTGTCTTTCTTTGTTTTCCCCGCTGAAAAGCTGTAAGCGGCCATTCCACTGGTAGGAGCCTGAGAATGAGGACATATGCCTGCACGGGCACCACTCTCATGGGTGAGGTGAATTTCTACTCTTACCGCTTTTCATCCAGACTCTTCCCTCCCCCCCTCCCTCTTTACTCGCTCTACTCTCCTTTTGTAGCAGAATATAGGAAATCACATTTCCAACAGAAGCTTCTTGAAAGACATTTCATTAAAGGCAAGATAGAAAATTAAATTTCGGTGAAAGTATTTTAAAACGGGATTATTTTCCTCTTGAAGAGCACCTTATGGACCTCAGATTGGGCAGCAGCCCCAGGGCCTGGATGGCAGGAGGGAGCCCCGACCCCAGTGAGAGCAGAACTATGCCTTCCTCCTACTTAGGTCAGAGTTGTGTGTTGAGTTGGGATTGGGGGGGTAAATTGCATTATAGTTCATGTTTTACTCCGCTAGATAGGAAAGGAGATTGCAAATGAAGATAAGCTAATCAAGAATGAATTGAGGTGGGGGAGGAATAATTAGGAACCTAAGTGCAGTCACTGTGGAATTTTAGATGGAAATGGCCATTGGGGGATTAAGGATTGTGATATCATTGTTGTTTCTCATCTGTTAAAATGATTCTGCTTTGTCTTTATATACCCAAGGAACAAATGATAAAAGGCAAGATAGATGTGATTTAAGTGGCAGGGGTATACAACAATTTATTGTGTATAGAATGTAAAATGAAGAACTGACTGGGAAAAGGCAAGGGCTTGCACCCACAGTTGGACCAGGTGTGCACAGTGGCTCAGGGGCCCAGTTGTCCCTGGTAAGCTCAGAGGAGCAGGTGTTGTCAGGGAGCTCAGGGAAATTGCACAGCCACAGTGGTTCAGAGGACCAGGTGCTCACAGTGGGTTTAGGGAAAGCAGATAGCAGATGTCCTGAGTGGAAGAGCAGGAGTCCACAGGGAGATGATGGGGACTAGGTGTATACAGGGCTCCAGAAATCTGTCAAACTCTTGGCGGAACTAGAGTCAAACAGAAGCCTAGGAAAGGTAAAGCCACTAAGATGTTATCTGAATGTGAGAGATTTGTCTGCCTCAGAGGAGGTTGAGAGGGCAATCTGGAAAAAAGAGCTCTGCCTTGAAGCTGCTACATGTATGTGAAAAGTCACATAGTCAAGTACTGGACAAGGGGCACAATTGGATAGAACTGACCTAAACAGGGACTGACACCACTCAAATTGTAACCACACAGAATATTGATAGATTTCATAAGATCTTGAATATTTACAAAATACTTTTGATAAAATTTCCTGATTGCTTGCTTTATCTCTGGAGGGCGAACTAAGTGTTTCTTCCATCTAGAGTCTAAGGGTCACTTGTTACCTTTGAAAGGCTGCCCAGATTGGGACAATTGGGTTGAGCATTCAACTGAGAAGTGACCCCCAAATTCAGCCTGTGTCATAGAAAGACAACAACAGGAGCTGAAGAGTCCCTCTCCCAGAGTGCAGTCTGCTCTGAGATGCTTCAAGAAGGAAGACCCCATACAGAAACCATGCATCTAAAGTTGCCAATCAACATATTCTCTCCTTTCTGAGTGGCTATACTCTAAGGAAAGTCTGAAACCTATTTGATTAAGATTGATTAAAATTTGGGCCTCCCCGGTGGCGCAAGTGGTTGAGCACTGGGCTGTGAGGCTGCCTGCAGCATCTGCAGCACCAGTTAGATCCCTGGCCGCAGGTGAAGGTCCCACATGGAGTGCAGACCTCCCCTCCACGCCCGCTGCTCCCCTGAGCAGTGTATCTCGTCAGCCTTTCTGTTCTGTTCCCCACTCTGGCTCTGATGAATTCTCTCACCCTCCCGCGCTTCTGACTGTACCCAGTGCTCGTATAAACAAATAAATCTTGAAGAGCAGTGGTGAGAGTGGACATCCTTGTCTTGTTCCAGATCTTAATGGAATTGCTTTCAGCTTTTCACCATTGAGAATGATACTGCCTGTTGGCTTGTCATAGATGGCCTTTATGATGTTGAGGTATGTTCCTTGTATCCCAAGAATTTCAAGGGCTTTTATCATGAATGCATGTTGCACTTTGTCAAAAGCTTTCTCAGCATCTATTGATTTTATCATATGGTTTTTATATTTCGTTTTGTTGATGTGTTGGATAACGTTGATTGATTTTCGGATGTTGAACCATCCTTGTGTCCCTGGAATGAATCCTACTTGGTCGTGGTGAATTATCTTATGGATACATTGTTGGATTCTGATAGCTAAAATTTTATTGAGGATTTTTGCATCAGTGTTCATTAGGGAGATTGGCCTGTAGTTTTCCTTTTTTGTTGTCCTTGTTTGGTTTTGGTATTAGTGTAATGTTGGCTTCATAGAACGTGTTTGGTATTGTCCCTTCCTTCTCAATTTTTTGGAAGAGTTTGTGAAGGATAGGCACTAATTCGTCTCTGAATGTTTGGTAGAATTCATTTGTAAATCCATCAGGTCCTGGACTTTTGTTTTTGGGGAGGTTTTTGATTACCATTTCAATTTCACTGCTTGTAATTGGTCTGTTTAGGTGTTCTATTTCTTCTTTATCTAGCTTTGGGTGATTGTAGAGTTGTAGGAATTTGTCCATCTCCTCTAGATTTTTGAACTTGTTTCCATATAACTGTTCATAGTAGTTACTGATTATTCTTAAAAAAAATTGATCAAAATTTGATTAAAACTGTGGTATAATTGATATTTTTTGTATCAGTTTCAAGTGTTCAGCATAAGGATTAGATATTTGTATATATTGCAATATGATCATTACATAAATCTACTTAACATGCATTACCATAGATACAATAATTTTTTCTAGCAACTTTCAAATGTGCACTACAGTGCTGTTAACTATAGTCATCATTCTGTGTGTCTTTGATCAGCTATTGAGCCCAACATGTGAGCTCTCTTGTGGACATCAGAGACCCAAGAAGGTAGACATAAAAGTTGCCCTTCACTCAGATTCAGTTCCATGGAGAGGGATCCATGTTTCACACAATATCAGCTGAGACTGACTCTCAAAGTCACTCTTCTGGACCCTTATTCTTGGTGAAACAGTGTGAAGGTCTTATTTGCCCAGGCTGAACTCACTTCAGTCAATGATGGAACTTCTGAAGAACTGGGCATATTGCAAACACTGTTAAGCCAAACTTTGAAGCTAGTCTCTTTAAATAAGCTGTGTAAATTAGATTGATACTTTTGCTATTTTGGATATAACTCCCCTCCTCTTGGAATTACAACTTCCAGGTCTTATAGGTAATCTTAGTGAAACTTAGTGCTCTTGTTTGGTTGAGAAATCTCTTTTATATCTTCCTATCTTTCCTGGATCAGCTCAGTAATGCTACAGGAGGAAACTTTTTCCCTGATTCATTTTACAAGTCTGTCTTTGCCAGGTGTCCAGATAACATCCTATTTTAGCGAATAGCAAAAACTATCATCAATTGGGGCTTATGGTATCTGTGGGTCTGGTTATTGCAATCATATTTTAGGGAAATGGGCCCTAAATTCTTACATTTGTTCACTGTACATAGCCTCACAATAATGCTTTGTTAGTCTGGGTGAGTTCTCCAGAGAAACAGAATCAATAGAATATCTATGTATCTATCTACCTACCTACCTACCTACCTACAATCTATCAACAGAGTGTCCTAATAAACTATTATATCAGACATGTAATAACATATAAGCCCTGTCTTCCTAAGTCACATTAAAAAACAGTTGTAAGATCAATGTGTAGATTACTGAAAGGAATAGGTAGACCATATCACACTAGAGTATTTTTTGTGAGTAGGGAATAATAAAAAAAAACATTTTAAATAAAAAAGATGAAAACCTGATGGATTTGACATTAAACTTAATGGTTTCTTTTTAAAAATAAAATGCTTGAAATAAAGTTACCCTATCATGACAGAATAATAGAAGACATTTACAAAACCAAAAATACCAGAGGAGATACGGCCTTTTTTTTTTTTTTTTTTTTTTTAAGACAGAGGCATAAACTTGCCTTTCCTTGTATAATTCATGAAAAGGTTTTTGAAAAGCAGCAAAATTGGCAAGGAAAGTAAAATTCTTTAAGCTGAGTGACTGCTTGAGGTTAAAGCTCAAAATTCACTGTTTTTTCAGCCAGAGAAGATTTTGTTGATTTTTTTTATCTTTATTTTTTTATTTTATTTTATTTTTAAGATTTATTTATTTATTTATACAAGTACTGGGTACAGTCAGAAGCGCGGGAGGGTGAGAGAATTCACCAGAGCCAGAGCAGGGAGCAGAACAGGCAGAAGGACTGAAGTACACTGCTGAGGGGAGCAGCGGGCGGCAGGAGAGGTCTGTGCGCCATGCGGGACCCTCCTCTGGTGGCTGGGGAGCAGCAGGCGATCAAACCGGTGCTGCAGAGGCTGGGGCAGCTTTGCAACCCAGTGCTCAACCGCTGCGCCACTGGGGAGGCCCTATTGTTGATTATTGAAGCATTTCTGAATCCTATTTGATTCCACAAGCAGTGGAGGTAGAGCTACACAAAAGGTTCCATAATTGTGTGAAGCCATCTGCCTCTGCAGTTGGTAGAGGAGAGAGATTTCACACTGCGATCCAGCTGCCTGCACATGATCTTTTGGGAGAAAGCAATTAAAAAAAACAACAAAAATCTTTGGTTATATGAAAAACTACAACTAATTTGGGAGTTAGTCCTACTTCTTTCCATATCAAAATATCTTATCAATAGGTGATACAGAAAAAAAGTACACATTAATCAAAATAAGTAATCACACAAAAAAACTAGAACAGCAGCCATAAAAAATACCAAATCATGAGATTTGGTAAAAAGAACAAATCATGAGAAAAGCTTGGGAAAAAGCAACTAAAATGAGGGGAATTTACAGAAAAGGAGTTCAATGGAGCAGAGAAAAAAGTTTTAAGCAATTATATATCTATCAAGCAAACAAAGCAAAAACCTTGATGATGCCTTCAACTCCATAAAGCACAAACAAAAAGCATAAATATAAAATACAAGGGCAAGCATGGTAGACAATGGGGGTAACAAAATGTGAACCGGTGGGGCACAGCAAAGAAGCAGAAAGTACAATTTTAAGCAATCACTGAAATGAAGGTGAAATTGGATCGAGCACCAGGGAGAAAAGATACTGCTATCTAATATATTGCAAGGAAGGTAGAACAAATATTGTAATAAATAATTAAATAGTTTAAATATGGTAATAAAATGAGATGTGGAATATAGACAAAGGAGTGCCAACATAAATATAATTGGAGCTTGAGGAAAAGGAATCCAAAATAGTGAAGGAGCAAGATTACTTAGACACATTATTTAAGAACATCTTCTTGAAACAAAGTGAGATTATTTTCATATTGAAAAGACTCACAATATACCAGTGAGAATAGACTCAGGGCAGTTAAACTGAGACTTATCTTAGTAAGCTTACTGTACCTCCAAAATTAATATATCTTTTGGGGAGGAAGGTAAGCCCAGCAAGCCACTAAGGAAAGAGAAAATCCAGATTAGCCTCAGCGCTCTCCACAGCAGCATCAACACTAGAAAAAAGGAAAGTATCACCTACAGAATCCTCACACAGAAAAAGAATGATCCTCACATTGATGCCCAGCATGTTGTTCAGCACAGAAAGAGCAACTGTGCAGCAGTGAAACTGCAGCAACCCTGGAGTCATTCTTCCCCTGAACTGTTCTAGAGGGACTCTCTAAATAAAAACCTTTAACTGACCAGGGAAATAACTAATCAAGGAAAGGACTGTGAAAATTACATTAATTTAGTCATGGAAATAAAATTATAACAAAAACAACAACTGGAGTGACACATCAGAATGAAGACTGCAGAAGACCAGCTCCAGCAAAATGTTGTCAGGGGTTCCTGAAAGGATGAGACGACATCAGCGAAACTGAGGGCTGAGGGGAGGAGGAGTGAGGCAGACACAGACACTCAATCTGGTGCAAGCATCTCCTGCTGAGGGTCTCAGCGGGTCTTTATGCATTAAGGCAAGCAGTGGGATTACATCATCATATGCATAGAAGCAAAACAGAAACAATCAGTACATTCCTTTCCCTATGTGTTTGGCGCCTACGTGTTTTGAGAAAAGAGGTGACCTTTAAAGTTAATAGATGATAAAAACTTATACTCATAATTTCAGCCTAAACAATTACCTAAGACAGCTAATAGTCCTTGGTACACACCTATCTGCCAAGGTACTGTATCAAGACACTCCTCTGTCCCGACCCGCGGGATTCGCAGGCACGAAAAGAGAAGGGCTGAGGATTGAAATGAGGGGCTTGAGACAACTTGACGCTAGCGTTTGCTTCTTTATTTTTCCTTTACCTTTCTTTTACTTTTCCCTGTCTTTCTACCTTCCCTGACCTTCTTCTCTCTGCTCCTCTGGCGGTAACCTCTCGCAATAACCTCTCTCACAATGACCTCCTGACCTTCTCATGGTTCTCTTCTTATATCCAGGTAGCTCCTCCCATCGTACCTCCCAGTCTCATTTGATTAATATGAAACACCTGTGGTTTCTCAGCAGGCAAAATGGTAAAGCAAAACTTAATTAATGGCACGTGTGTTGCGCAACACGGCGCATGCTCCAGGCGGCTCCGGACACTCTATCTATATGGCCTGCATCTAGACACCAGTAGACCAGTTGCTTCCTGGTTATCAGTTATCAGAACTTTTTCTACCTAGAAACTCCTAGTGTAATCAACTTCATGAATCATTAAAAGGGTTCTTTACAGAACTTCCATGAAATGAAATGTGTGGCCAGTTCTGGGTTGCTTATCAGGCGTGCTCTTGTACAACAACTATTTCCCATTGTCAAGTGGGCCAAATTGTTCAGTGTTTAATTTTTAAGCAAGTAATTCTCCATGCCATGTACTTGCAATATTCTTATATGTATAATTTATTGCTCAATGTATTTTCCAAGAAGTTTTTTCTTGTTATGACCAAGAACAAAAAACAAAGGGATGTTTATTCTTCAGCCCCACAGTATGAGGCACAAGGAATCTTTAGCCCCAAGGTGTGAGGTTCTTTAAAAGTCTTCGGCCCCATGGTGCGAGGCCCTTTTCTTCAGCCCCATGGTGTGAGGCCCTTTTCTTAGCTGCTTGCCAGCTTCTTATCTGGCTGGGGCAGCAAGACCCCCTGCAGCAGAAGATGTCACAAAAATCTGACACCTAAAATAATTACACAACTAGCAAAAAATTAAAGGAAGGAAAAAAGGTGGGAGGTAATGTTTGTGCTTTTATCCTCATGTTTCATTGTGTGTGGGAAATATAAGGATATTCAAAACTGATAAATATACTAATCTGTATATGAGTTTTTGACAATAGAGATTGTTATAAATTAAAATCAGAGAGAAGATCAAAAGAAGATCAAAGTGGAAGAAGGAATATATTTCATGTTATTAAAGCTAATTGTTGGCAATTAACAAGAACTATTCAAAAAATAGATAATTAATGGTATTATATAAAGTCATGCTTAAGAAGGTAAGTCAGTGAAATTAAAATGCAATTCTTTCTTATAAATAAAGAAAATTATACAATGGAAAAATCTACATGGAAATAATTTTAAACAGAAAACAAAAAATGAGAGAGAGTAAGCTAAACATATCTTGCATTTCGATACATGAAAATAGGTTGAAATAATATATCAAAATGAAAGCATAGCTTTATTCTATCACAAGAGACATAGATAAAATTAGTGATTAAAATATGTACATAGAAGTACGAAATGGAGTTTTAAGCTAGCATATGTAAACAAAGAGAGCAAGTAACTTATCTTAACATGAGCTAAAACTTAATTCATGCAAAAAGTCATTGATGAAGACAAAGAAAGACACTTTAAAATGCTAAGGGACAAGGTACATAATTTTATATTCTTGGAATAATATAGTAACTATAAAAGTAAAATGAAAACTACTAGATATTTAATGAGAACTAGATACTTGCAAGCATCTTTAATTTGCATTTACTACATAAGACAAAGAACATTTAATATAATATTTAATATGGAATACTTAATATATTAAAATAAATACTCTTTACAGAAGGAATACATTTTTTCATATGCCTGTAAGATGCTCACAAAATATGAAAATATATTAGATCAAAAAGAAAGCTTAAATCAATTCTAAAATTCAGAAGTTCTGTTATTATCTAATGTAATGAAACTGGAATTTAATAGCACAACAAGAAAACAAAAAGTCCTCACAAAAAATAATAACAATACCAATTGCATGTATCAACATTGGGGATACTTTTTACACAGGTTTCAGAGAAAAATACACACAATTAATTTTAAGGAAGAAAGAAAGCACAAACATAAACATGAAATGAAAGGGAAAATAATCCAGTGGTAGTATAAAAGTTATGACTCCTCTGTGCTTAGCTTCTCAATTTATTTGAATGCTGGAAGGAAATGGCAATTTTCTAACAAAGTATGATTTACCAAAACTGACTCCAATAAGAGATAGCAAATTTAAACAAAAGAGAACTATATAAGATATTTAGAATTTTGGTAAGGCTACCCCATAAAATGAATAGTGAAGAATAAAGTGAAGAGTCCTGCTAAATTTTTGAGGAACTGATAATTCCAAAAATTTATAGTCTATTTCAGGCCAAAGAAAAACAAAAAAAAAAAATATTTCTTCAAAGTTATTGAAAGTGTTTTGAAGAAACAAGTATAATATCAATATCAAAATGTGACAATGATGAATTGTAAACTATACATTAATCTTACTTAAACATGGCAATTTCAAAAGCCTAAAATAGGTAAGAATAAATAAAACAATGATTATAGAGTGGTTTATTTCAGTAAAGCAAAGATGTTTAATATCAGGAAAAGCTACTTTATTATTTCAAAAGATGTCATGAAGACACATCAAAAAATTCAAATTTTGTTCTTTTTAATACCATTAAAATACTGCATTAACCCATTATTTCCAGATATATGTTAAGTATATACATATATGTGATATATATATACACATCTCTACACATAACATCTATGCTAAAGTAAGCAATATATATGACTCTATATTGTGCTTCATATGGAAAATCTAGAAGCTTTCCCATTAAAGTTGTAGAGTTGTAAGAGCTTATTTATTTTTAATGTAATTTATTATTGATGTTGTATTACTCTAAAATACTCAGAAAAGTGAGTACAAATGTACAAATGTGGAATGGAAATGTACTACATTTAATTTTATAATTTAATTTACATGGGCAAGTGTATAAATTCTTGTGTGGTCTTTGAAATCCAAAAGATCATCCAGAATGTTTTAGTAGTAATAAGAATGTACTATTCAAGTATTTGGGAATAATTAATATACAAGGATAAAAAAGTAATAGGTAATATATAAAAATTAATACAATGACCATATATATTCCTATATAGCATACATATACTATATATGAAGAAAAATTTTAGATTTATATAAAATATTCCTTTAATAATATCATAATACAAAGTAAGATATCTAGTAAAACAATGAAATGATCTAGTTTAACAAATATTTGACATACTTCTAAGGGATCAAAAGACCATTTGAACTGACTGGAAATGTAACCATTGTTCTTAGACAAGAATAGTCAACATCAAAAATATTGAAATTCTCTTTAATTTACAAAATGGAGTGAAAGCCCAGTATTAGTATCATAGTTATTTTAAGTAGTCAAAGTTGATATGAAAATAACAAGTTTTAAAGTAAAAGAGTAATAAGAGGCTAAGTAAGCAGATGTACAATATGATAAAGCTGCAATAATGAAAACAGTGGAAGATAGATAGGCAGGTAAAGGGAATAAAAATAAATACAGAAATAGACTGAAATATATAAGTTACATGTGATTGAAGGGCATCTTAAAGCAGCAGGCAAAAAAGATAAATTATTTAATGAATGGCAACAGAAAAATAAAATATGTTGTATCCATATGTCATAATTCCAAATAAACTCCAAGTATATCAATTATTTAAATGTGAGAGTTAAATGACTAAAAAAAATTAAGAGTAGAATGGAGGAGTTGGGAATGAGAGAAGAAGGGGGGGGAGAGAGAGAGAGAGAGAGAGAGAGAGAGAGAATGAGAATGAGAATGAGAATGGAGGCTTTTATAACCATGAAACAAAGACCAGAAGGAAAATGGCAATGAATACATTTAACAACACACAATTAAAACTTTGGCCCTGTACACATATACACCATATGAAATCAAAAGTCACGTAATTATTTGGGAGCAATTGAGATATACCATCAATATCATAGAAATAGCTTGTTGCGCTAGCATAGCAAGTGTTCTTCGCAGACAAACAACAACAAACCAGCATTGGGTAGGAAAAGAGGCCCAGCAGCTCAGAGACAGAAGGGCACGTGGGTGCTGTGTCAGGAAAGGACGCGCTCTCACAGATGGAGGTGCCAGGGAGCCAATGTTTCACCGAATGGCTCCGTAGTTTCTAGAGTGATGCCACCTACCTTGTCAATGATGCATGAAAACAGATGGCCCCATGCAGCTCTGATGGGAGTTTTCACTGGTACAGATGCTATGAAAAATGATTTGGAAATAAATTTCAAAATTAAAGATTCAGGCATCCTTTGATTCAGCAACTCCACCTCTAGAACAGAGACAAAATATTGGAAACAAATTAGATGTATCTCAGAAGTAGATTGGTTAAATAAATTATGGCACATACTATCAAGGGAATGCTGCTAATCTCAAAAAAGAATGAGGAAATTATGTATTCATATGAAATAATTTTCAGGATATACTGCTAAGCCAATGAAACAAGGTATAGAAAAATGCTTTAGTAATCAACCTATCATTTGTATATAAGCAGAGAGCAGAGAATATAGTGTATGTGTGAATGCTTATCTTATTATCTTATCTTATTTCTTTCACAGCCATAAAATATAAGAAAGGTAAATCAGAAATGAGATGACTCAGGACAAAGAATGAGTGAGATTTTAAAAGATCTGTTTTAGTCCCAGTCATGAGTGCATTACCAATTGACTATGTATATATATATATATATATATATATATATATATATAGAATTAAGATACAAAAAAAAAAACAATAAAAGTAATTAATACCTAGAAGATACAAGGAAATCTGCAACTCAGTAAGATGGTGATAGAGAAACCAACAGAAAGATAGATTAAATCTATCAAACAATTTCTTTCATATGTGTTGACTGAAGGCCTTGATGGACACGAAAAAAGATAAACATTTCCATAATTAGAGAAACACTGAGAAAAATGAAGGATGAGGTGCAGGGGTCCTCCCTCTGAGTGAGTGGGGCAGATACACCAGAACCTGGGACACTGCAGAGCTAGCCCAAGTCCTCAAAACACTGAACTCCTTGTCTCCCTGACTTTTATGCCAACTTCCCAAGAGTTTGGTTGGATCCTTTGTTTTGGTTTCTAATTTGCTTCTTTTTGAAATCAAATTTTAGGGCCTCCTTTGTGGCACAGGGGTTAAAGTCTCAGTACTATGAAGTTATCTGCAGCCACTGCAGCACAAGTTCGATCCCCGGCCAGGGAGGTGACCCACATGGTGCAGCAGATCTCTCCTGTCTCACCTGATGCTCCCCTCAGCAGTGTATCCCAGTGGATCCGCCTGTTTTGCTCCCCACTCTGTGTCTCTGATGAATCCTCACATCGCCCCCCCCACCTCTGGCCTATATTCCGGTTCATGTATGCATAAATAAATAAATAAATCTTTTAAAAAGTAAAATAAAATTAATTGATTTATTATTTACATTTATAGAACTGCATAATTTGGGGAGTACAAATTTACACCTCAGCACATGTTTCACTCACCCTCCACAAAGCTTCAGTCCAGTGACCAACATGTAGTAGTATGGAGTGTGAGACTCAGTTTTGCTTAATAAATTTTTAATCCAGTTGTCCTCAAATGTAACATATTAACATGACCTGGAAACATTTCTTTTTTTTTTTTATTTTTAATCTGAAAATGAGGTGAAATTATTCACAGTTTTGAGGAGAGGATGAATTTCAGGCAAGTGTGGAAACTACTGGCATAATCTCCAGGGGGCAAAAAAGTCTCTCCTGTTTCCTGTTCATAGCACAGGCATCAAGTAAAGTGAAAGGCTCCCATTATGGGATGTTTGTTCTTCAACTGGATGTGTGATAAGCCCTTTTCTCTCTGGTCTCCTCATGACAAATAGTAGCAGAGCTTGCCAGTTCAACTCCTAAAACTGATCCCACCCAATAGAAAAATGAATACAGTCACATAGATAGATTACATAAATAGAAAATCACAGTAATAGGATATTTCCACAGGACTGGGGAATAGTTTTGCTGTTATGGTTGCTGTTGCATTGGGGTTTTTGATTTTATTTTGATTTTTACTGGTCTTTTCCTTTATGAGGAAGTTGAATGTCAGCTCTGTTTTATCTCTTACCTTGAAGAAGGGGAGTATAACTTCTTTCTTTTTTTAAAAAAAGATTTATTTATTTATGCATACAAGAACTGGGGTTCAGGCCAGAGATGCGGTGGGTGACAGGAACAGCCAGACAGAGTGGGGAACAGAACAGCCAGATTGAGTGAAATACACTGCTGAGGGGAGCAGCAGGCGAGACAGGAGAGGTCTGCTGTACCATATGGTTGCTCCCTGGCTGGCTGGGGATTGAACTTGTGCTGCAGAGGCTGTGGATTGCTTCACAGTGTGGTGCTTAACCCTTGTGCCACCAGGGAGTTTCCAGGGAGTATAATTTCTGAGAATGGCAAGAACGTCCAATGTCCACAAAAATGTGACCTGCCCTGAATAGATTTTCATTATGAATGGACCATCCATCTCTTCTGTGTTGTCTCTTCTGACTGAGAAAGTGGGGTAAGAGCCAAAGGAAGCAACTCTTTGTTACTTGAGGTAACAGCAAATTCATGTAGAACTATTGGGGGCTAGGACAGATGAGGCTGTTATTTAACCAGTTGTTCTTCCTTCATCTCCTGGGGTCTAGGCTGAGCTCCATTCTTGGTCCTTGTGAACTGACAAGTGAGTGATGTGTCTGCCAGTCAGGATGGATAATCACCAAATGACAGGGATTGGCAACATGGTCTGATTGATGTGAACATTGGGGCTGGCTCCTTGGAATGACAATTTTGGAAAGATTTCACTCTGGCTTCAACTTGAAGATTTTCTTGGCTCATCTCAAGTGATGTGTTCTCATCTTAAATTTTTTTTCACCCCAAAGTTTTACCTCTTCTTGAGTCAGAATTTCAGGGCACTCAGACATTTTTTAGTCCAGACTAGATTAATTGTGGTTCTTTATTGTTCAATAAAACAAAACTAATTTTCTACATTTGTTAGGATATACAGTGGGCAGGAGAGATTGCACTGGAGACTAGAGGATCCCTAGACACATTCCAGTTAACTTTCACTTCGTGATGTTTTTATACAAATAATTAGTAGGGACTCTGATATAGGAATCAAGTATTTTATACCTTTCTGTATTTCCACATTGTTTATTTCATACACTCATATTAAGCAGATGGTTGACTTTAGCAGGGTATGGGGTTCAAAACAGATTGCTTTTTAAAAAATTATCTATGCATATATATTTTACGTCATTGCTCATTTTTTTACATTGTTTTCTTTCTTTTCTTAGGTGTAGCCCCCATAGAATTCCCACAACCAATTTACCTGTGCTCCATTACCGTGGTCCCTTGTGCTCTTCCCCCTCATTTTGATCCTTCTCCCTCCCCCTCCCTGTAGAATGTCTCTGATTTATAGTTGTCTGCTTATTTTTGTTTTGTTTTGTTGTGCTTTTTCATTGTTACTATTTTTTTCCCTGATCCCTTATTTGGTTTCCCTTATATTCCTACTATAAGTAAAACCATCTGATATTTTTCTTTTTCCTTCTGACATATTTCACTGAGCATAATCCCTTCTGGCTCCATCCATGTTGCTGCGAGTGGCATTAGCTTTATCTTTTGCTGCACAGACACTTTTTTTCAGTTGATGTAATCCCAGTTGTTTAACTTTCCTTCACTTTCTTTGCTTTGGGTGATGAGTGTTTAAAGATATTACTGAGATATATGTCTTGTAATGCTTTATCTATGTTTTCTTCTATATATTTTATGTTTTCAGGTCTTATTTTCAGTTCTTTTATCCATTTTGAGTTGATGGTGTGAGGTAGTGGTCTAGTTTCTTTCACATATGGTGGTCCAGTTTTCCCAGCACCATTTATTGAACAAACTGTCATTTTTCCATTGCATATTCTTTGTACTTTGTCAAAGATTAATTGTCCATATATGCATTGTTTTATTTCTGGGCTTTCTATTCAGTTCCATTGGTCTGTGTGTCTGGTTTTGTTTCAGTACCATACTGTTTTAATTATTATAGCTTCATCATACAGCTTGAAGTCTGGGAATGTGATACCTCCATTCTCCTTTGTTTTGGTCAGCAGAGCTGTGGCTATTAGTGGATTTTGTGGCTCCACATGAATTTTATCAATATTTGTTTTATTTCTTTGAAGAATGTCATTGAGATTTTTATTGGAATAGCATTGAATCTGTAAATTACTTTTGGTGGGGTGGCCATTTTGATAATGTTAATTCTTCCAACCTTGAGCAGGGGATGCCTACTTCTCTATTTTTGTCATATGCATGGTTTTATTTATTAAATTATCTTATTTAATTCACTTTTCATTCTTTTACTCTTTAAAAATTAAGCTATAATTTTTATGCAGCAAAACTCATTTTATCAAAATAATTGGAAAACATGTGCAATTTTATATCACCCACCTCAATTTAATACAGAACTGTCTCTTCACTTGGTAAAATATCCTGGTACATTTATAGCTATCCTGTCCCTAAACCCTAACCCCTGGTAACTACTATTACTTTCCCTATACAGTTTTTCTATGTAATACTTATATATTATACTGTATGTCATATAAATGGAATTATGAGTGTAATGTTTTGAGACCTTTTTTTTCCACTTAGAATAATAAATTTGGGATTCATACATGTTGACATCAATCAGAAGTTCATTCATTTTTATTGCTGAGTGGTGTGCCGTGTAAAGTAAATAAATTCACCAGTTGAAAGACCCACAAATTGTTTCCAATTTTTTGGCAACTATGATTAAAGCAACTACCATCACTTATGCACAGGTTCTATTTGAACACATGTTTTTAATTATTTTGGGTGAACAATGCAAAGAAGTTTTCAGAGATGGTATGGGACATGTGTGTTGAACTATATGAGTTCACAAAGTGATTATAACGTTTTGAATTTCCAAAAGCAATGCATCTAGGATTCCAGTAACTCTGTTAAAGGGTTTTGTTCATTTATTTGGTTTTGATATTTTGCCATTCTAATCAGATTGTAGTGGTCATTATAATTTTGACTTGCATTTACTAATTATTAATGATATCAAACATCTTTTCATGTGCTTTTGTTCTGACCAAATGTATATCTTCTATGATGAAGCGTCTATTTAGTTTGTTATTTTCTAATTGGATTTTTTCTTTTCATCTTTTCTACCCTTTTAATGAAACATAATTTACATATAGAACTGTAAAAGTTTAAGCTACAGAGCATGATGACTTGACTTACATATATTGTGAATTGATCACCACAATATAGTTGGTTTCAACTGTCATCTCATTTAGATACAAGAAAAAGTATTTTTTAGCTTGTGATGAGAATTTTTAGAATCTACACTCTTAACAACTTTTAAATTTACAGTGCAGCAGTGTTTGCTATAATCATCATGTGATACATTATATGCCTTGTACTTATTTAACTTTTAGCTGTAAGTTTGTATCTGTAGACAACTTTCATCCAATAAAAACATGGAATACTTCATGAATTTGCATGTCATCCATCCACAGAGCCATGGTAATCTCTCTTTTGTTCCAATTTTTAGTGTATGTGCTGCTGAAATGAACGCATTTCTCTTTTCCTTTCTTTTTCTTTTCTCTTTGAATTCTGAGTTCTTGAAATATTCTGGAAAAGCAACAGTTCCTTTCTCAAATATTTGTTTTGAAGATATTTCTTCTCAGTTGTAGCTTGTCTTTCAGTTTCTTAATTCATTTTTATAAAGTAGAAGCTTTAATATTTTCCAATTTTCTAAAGGTAATATTGGTTTAAAACATTGCATGTGATTTAGAAATATATCAATAGATTCACTCACTTCAGGTGTATGTTAACACACCACACCCATCACCAAGAGACCAACATTACTCCAATAAATCCCATTGTGTCTTCTCATCATTTTCCTCTCTTCCTCCTTCTCCCCTTTGGCAGTCTCAATTCTACAGTAAGATTTCTAGGCTTTGTCATTGGTTTGATTTTATCTGACACTTTGTGTTATTTTTTCCCTACATTCCTCATATCACTGTCATCATCTGATATTTGCCCTTCTCTTTCTGACTTAATTTGCTTAGGATAATTCCCTCCAGTTCCATTCATGTAGTAAATGACAAGAGTTTATCTTTTTTTATTGCTGGGTATTCCATTGTATATGTATACCACATCTTCCTAAGCCACTTTTCTTTGAGCACTTAGCTTGTTTCTATAGCTTGGTTATTGTAAAATATACTGCAATAATCATAGGAATGCAGATATACCTTTGAACCAAAATTTTTGCATTCTTTTGGTATATAGCTAGAAGTGGAATTGTTGAATAATAAGGTCAATCTATTTTTAATATTTTAGAAATCTCCATACTCTTTTCCATAAGTGTTGGGCCAGTTTACATTTCCAATAATGTATGAGGTGAGGGTTCATTTTTCTCCACAACCTTGCTGATGCTTGTTTCTGTTTTTTCTTTCTTTTTTTTTTTTTAAATGGGACATTCTCAGAGATGTGAGGTGGCGTTTGATTGTGGTTTTGATTTGCATTTCCCTCATGATAAGTGACGATGAGCATTTTTTCATTTGTTTCTTGGCCATTTACATGTTTGCTATGGAAAAACACCTGTTTAGTCCTTCTGCCTGTTTTTTTGACTGGCTTATTTGCTTTCTTTTTGTTGAGTTGTATGAGTTCTTTGTGGATAGTGGATATCAGCTCCTTATTGGATGTATAGTGTGCAAATACTTTCTTCCATTCAGTAGAGTGTCTTCATTTCACTGATAGTTTCTCTTGCTGTGCAGAAGATTTTTATTGTGATGTAGTCCCAATTGTTTATATTCTTTTTTGTTTGTTTTTGTTTGTTATATTCTTTTTTGTTTGCTTTTTTTTGTTACATTCTTTTTTGTTTTTGTTTGTTACATTCTTTTTTGTTTCTTATATTCTTTTTTGTTTCTTGCTATTAGAGACAAGTCCACAAAAACATCCCTGAAGCCTATGTTGTGGAGTGTTTTGCCTGCCCTTTTCTATGTATTTTATGATTTCAGGCTCTTACATCCAAGCATTTTATCCAATTTGAGTTAGTTTGTCTGTATGATATGAGCTAGTAGTGTAGTTTCATTTTTTAATGTGACTGTCTAATTTTCCTAGCACCATTTATTGAAGAAATTTTCCTTTCTATGATGTATATCTTGATTCCTTTGCCACAGATTAATTGTCCATATAAATATGGGTTATTTCTGAGCTTTTAGTTCTATTCCATTGATCTATGTGTCTGTTTTTGTTATAGTACAATACTGTTTTGATTACTATAGCTTTGAGGCCAACATTACCATGATGCTAAAACCAGACAAGGAAATCACAAAAAAAGAAAAAAAAAAAACTACATACCAATTCCCTTGATGAACATAGGTGCCAAATTCCTCATCAAAATCTTAGCAAACTAGGGCTTCCCTGGTGGCACAAGGGGTTAAGATGCAACATATGAAGCTGTCCACAACTGCTGCAGCACGAGTTCAATCCCTGGCCAGGGAGCCACCCACATAACACAGCAGACCTCTCCTGACACCCCCGCTGCTCCCTTCAGCAGTGTATTTCAGTCAGTCTGCCTGTATCTGGTGAATCCTCTCTACCCCCACACCTCTGGCCTGCACTCCAGCTCTTGTACTTATAAATAAATAAATCTTTTTAAAAAATCTTAGCAGGGCCTCCCCTGGTGGCGCAGGCAGTTGAGCACAGCGCTGTGAATCTGTCTGCAGCCTCTTCAGCGCCAGTTTGATCCCAGCCAGCCGGCGAGGGTCCCACATGGTGAAGCAGACCTCTCCTGTCTTGCCCGCTGCTCCCTTCAACAGTATATTTCACCAGTCTGCCTGGTCTGTTCCCCACTCTGTCACTAGTGAATCCTTTCACCCTCCCACACATCTGGCCTGTACCCGGGTTCTTGAATAAATAAATAAATCTTTAAAAAAAATCTTAGCAAACTAAATTCAACAATGCATTAAAAGACTCATACACCATGACCAAGTGGGATATACACCAGGAACACAGGGATGGTTAACATCTGAAAATCAATCAATGTAATTCATCACATCAATAAAAGGAACATTATAAAAATGATATGATCACATCAACGTCATAAAAATGATATGATCATGTCAGTAGATGCTAAAAAAAGTACTTGACAAGATTCAATATCCTTTTATGAGAAAAAATACACAAAAATGCAGACAGGTATAACATACCTCAACATAATAAAGGCCAAAGGTGACAAGCACATAACTAACAACATTCTCAATGGTGAAAATCTGAATGCTTTTCTACTATCATCAGGTACAAAACAAGGATGTCCACTCTCAGAATTACTATTCAACACAGTATTGGAAGTCCTAGTTAAAACAATTATGCAAGGTCAGGACATACATAAAAGGAGCCCAAATTGGGAAGCAAGAATTATCATTATTTGCTGATGACATTCCTATACACATACGAATAAAAGACTCCTTAAAACAAACTAAAACCATAAATTAGTTCAGCAAAGCAGTAGGTTACAAAAGCAATATACAAATATCAATTGAGTTCCTATGTACAAATAACAAGCTAGATGAGAAAGAAATCAAAAACACAATTCAATTAATAGTCACATTAAAATTAATTAAATTTGTAGGTGTAAACAAAGGAGGTGAAAAATATAAGACACTGTTAAAAGAAATAGAAGAAAGCAGAAAGGAGTAAAAAGGTATTTCCTTTGGAAAAATTAACGTTGTTGATATGGTGATCTTAACAATAGCAATATACAGATTCAGTATAACTCCTATCAAAGTTTCAACAGCTTCTTGATCCAGTCATCTATTTTTGGGCATTTGGGTTGTTTCCATAGCTTAGCTATTGTAAGTAGTGCTGCTATAAACATAGGGGTGCAGATGCCTTTTGGAATTACTGTTTATGTGTCACTTGGGTAAATACCTAGGAGTGGAATTGCTGGATCATATGGAAGCTCTATGTTTAGTAGGTCAAGAACTCTCCGCACAGCTCTCCATAGTGGTTTGACCAGTTTGCACTCCCACCAGCAGTGCAGGAGAGTTCCTTTTTCTCTACAACCTCACCAACATTTGTTGTTGCTAGTTTTTTTAATATGTGCCATTGTCTCTGGTTAATTTGGTATCTCATTGTACTTTTGATTTGCATTTCCCTGACTACAAGTGATGTTGAACATTTTTTCATATGCCTGTTGGCCATTTGCATTTCTTCTTCAGAGAAGTTTCTTTTTAGCTCTTCTGCCCACTTTTTGACTGGATTAATATTACTCAGCAATCAAAAAAGATAAACACATGCAGTTTGCAGCAACATGGATGAAGCTAGAAGCGATCATGCTTAGCAAAATAAGTCAGAAAGATAAAGAAAAATACTGGATGGTCTCACTCATAGCAGGAATTTAGAAAACCCAAATAAGAGACCAGGAAAAAGACTATTCAATACAAAGTAAAAATCAAAATCAACAAGCAACAATAAACCAGAGGCACAATATGGGGGTGGAGGGGAGAGGAAAGGAAGGACTAGAGTCAAAATAAGGGTGGGGGGTGCAATTGTAAGGGGAATATAACCATAATGAAAATGCATACATTGTGCAAAGATGAAAAATGATGTAAGAATTATATAAAATAAAATATTTTAAAAAAAGTTTCAACAGCATACTTCAAGGAAATAGAATAAACATTACTGAAATGTATATGGAACCAGAAAAGACCCACAATAAGCAAGCAATCCTGACAAAGAAGAGATATGGTATCATACTGTGACACTTCAAATTATGAAGCAGAAGTTTTAAAGTTAATAAAATTTAATTATCATTTTCCTTCTATTTATTTCAGTTTTGGGGTCATATTGAAGAATTTTTGCCAAGTTTGAAGACACAGAGATTTTGTATGATATCTTCTACAAATGCTTTCATTTTTAGTTTTTATATTTTGATCTTTAATTCATTTGGAGTTAATTTTGTAAACTTCTGGAGTGCAAAGTATAAGTCAAGTTTCATTTATTTTTGCATTTGAATGCTCAATTGTTACAGCAAGTTTTGTTGGAAAGATTATCTTTCCTCAGTGAATTGTCTTTGCAGCCATGTCAACAATCACTTGTCCATACAAACATGGGTCTATTTCTGGACACTCTATTTTGTTCCATTGATCTTTGTGTCTAGTCTGTTCTTTTGTCAAAACCCGCTGTAGCTTTCTAATAAGTTTTGAAATCCTACACAAGACTCCCCCAGTTTTCTTCTTCCTTTCTAAAATTGTTTGGGTTGTTCTCATCCTTTTGCCTCTGATTATTTTTCAGTATCAGTTTGTCAATATCTAAAAATATCTTACAGGGATTTTCTTAGGATTGTATTGAATTTACAGATCAACTTGAACAAATTTAGCCACTTAAAAACACTGAAACTACCAATCCATGAATTGGTTTGTAGTTTTCAATTCATAGGTATTGTGCATATTTTGTTCACTTTATACTTAAATATGTTATATATTTTTTAAAGATTTATTTATTTATTTACACAAGCACTGGGTACATTCAGAAGCTCAGGAGGGTGAGATAATTCACCAGAGACAGAGCAGGGAACAGAATAGGCAGACTGACAAATACATTGCTGAGGGGAGCAGCGGGCAAGACAGGAGAGGTCTGCCGCACCATGTGGGACCCTCGCCAGCCAGCCAGTATGGAACAGGCACTGTAGAGACTTCAGACAGCTTCACAGCACTGTGCTCAACTGCTGCACCACCAGGGGAGGCCCAATATGTTATGTTTTTAACTACCGTTATAAATAGTATTTTTAACTTAAATTTCCAATTGTTTGTCAATCAAAGAAATAAGTTTGATTACTTATCATATATATATACACATATACATACATCCACACACACACACACACACACACACACACACACACGTATTTGGCTAAATTGACTCATTAGTTCCAGTAGCTTAAAACAGATTTTTTTTCCCAACAGATGGGCATGTAATCTGGATATTACAGGGATTTTTATTTTTCTTTACTGATACATAGATCTTTGATTTCTTTGGGGGGTATGGTTGATAGATGATTTGAGTGTCTCAGTCTAGGCTCTGAGTAGAATCCTTGCCTACAAGGAGACCCAGGTATTCTGCATTATTCCCTGCAGATTTAAGCTCCAAATGTTCTATATTGACTTGAGCCCCAGCCTTAATTGTGTAATCCTCACTCTGCATTCCCACCCCTGGAGCTCCCCAACAGTGTGCCCTCCATCCTGGCTGCCAACTCATACACCCCTTTGTCCAGTACAGTGCTGGGTCTCAGGAGACCTCAATGTTACTCTAGCCAGCACTGTAGGGGCTCAGTACAGAAGTTGCCTGTCCCTCTCATATCTTGTACTGCCCCAGTATCACTATACACAAGGTTCACTTAAAGTTTTCCCTGTCCCTTTTTACCAGACCATCACACCTAATGTGTGCTGTGCTTGTCCATTTTCCCCTCAGGGTATTTTGACTTTGCTTTACTGCAATTTAACTTTGAATATCTGGAGGAGGGGGCCATCTTGCTTACTCCTGCTTTAATCTCTTGATCAATAATATATATAGTTTAATATTCAAATATCGATACAATTTTGTGTTTTAAAGACAAAATTCATTTGTTCATGATATACTGCTCTATTTCTATGTTTATCAAACTGGATTTTCTATTATTCTTTTCTGAGAATTTTTGTCATCTGGTTTTATATTCGAGGCAATGCTGGCCTTGAAAAACGATTAGGTAAATATTTCCTCCTTTTTCCTTTTCTAGAAAATTTGGTGTCAACTTAATATAATGTTTTACTTAAAGACTTGACAGAATTTTCCAATAAAGTCATACGGGGCCTAGAGATTTCCTTGCTTAAGATTTTAATAACAAATTCAATTTCCTTTATGGAGATAGAAGTGTCCAGGTCATCTATTTCTTCTTGAGTAAGTTTTGGTAGTTTGTGTTTTTCAAGGAATTTGTCTAATTTATCTAATTATTTAATTTATGATATGATTAATAATATTCCCTTATTAGCATTTTAATGTCTTTGGAGCTTATTTCCTTCCAGATATTGGTGCTTTGTATATATTTTCCTGATCATTTTGACTAGAAGATGATCACTTTTTAGTGATTTTTTCATGCTATCTTCTCTATTTTTTGTTTGAAATTCCAATGATTTCTGCCCTTGATTTTTTCCCATTATTGTTATTTACTACTTACTTGGGCTTAATTTGTTCTTTTCCTGTTTTCTTAAGGTGGGAGTTTAGTGTATAGATATTTTTCTTCTTTTTTAAATATAATAAATGTCTTTCAATGTATTGCTTTAGCAGTATTCGTGGTTTGTAATAGTAATGTGTTTTCAATTTCATTCAATTCAAATTTTTTCCAATATCCTTGGTAGCTTCCTTTTTACACCTATTGAAATGTAAATTTTTACATATCCTATTATTTGGAAATTTTCCAATTTTCTTTCTTTTCTTTGGTGGGTTGTGGCCCCAACATTGGTTCAGTTTCTGAAATTTCTGTTCTGCTCTGCTTTGTCCTGCATATATACCGCTCAATGGTTAAAATGAGCAAACCTATATGAGATTTGTCAACTTATAGACTCATTCTCAATAATACATGCAAGTTCACAATTTGAATGTTTCATTGAGAAAGAACTAAAACTTCTCAAAAATTAAATAGCAGAGCCATGGGTTTCAAAGCTCAGCATGCAGAAGCATCCTCTGAAGAGACTGCTAGAAACCATATTGTTGGCCCTCAGATTCTGATTCAGTGAATCTGAGCTAAGACTAACTCCTTTGTATGGTTTGTTCCAAGTTCATGGATCATCCCTCAGGAGTAGTCATGTCAGGACATGGCCTTAGCCAATCATGTTCAATGTTACCCCTCTCCTCCCATCATGCAATTCAACCAGATCAAACCATCTGTCCTGAGACCTAGACTGCTTTTCCTGCCTTGTCTACTAAAGTAATCAGTTACAATTTATGTAGTCACTGCTCATCCCTTTGTTTTCTCAGAGAAATCACTCCTGCAATTATGCATCCTCCACTTCACTGGATCATTCCAGTCATAAGGGCAGAGAAAAGACATTCACTGGAGGCCATGAGGGGAAAATATGCTGCTGGTAGCCATGCAGGATGGTCTTTGTTGCCTTCTAACAACTCTTAGTCTTGGTTTTTATTTACATGTTAACTTTTGTGTTTTTGGCTTTCTACTATTAATTTCTCTCTATTTGGGCCAAACCTGCACCAAGTGTGCAATCTCTGGGAGATAGTATTTTATATTGATTGAATTTGCTAACTTTGAAGGGAAAGAATCTACATTTATTTTGATAGAAGTCATGATTTTTTTTTTTTTTTTATTTTCAGGACCATGTCAAACTATTCAATCATATTGTGTCTCTGTTTAAACACCATTAAAAGGTGGGACATAATAGTAACTATATTTTCAGGAATAAATGAGCTAATGCCACACAGAATGCTATCTCACTAATCAATCTGTGTTATGATCAATATCATGTTTTTCTTTTCCATTTCTGTCTATGCATTACAAATTGAGTGTGTGATTTGAGGACACACCAATATCATCAGCAGATAAAGGAAACCAAGAATACCACAAATATTGTAAATACCAGTTAATTTCTGGCAGTAAAACAGAATGATGGTCAGTGTTCAACAGATTTACTCCAAGTAAGGGTCTTTCAGAGCCCCTCGTTCCTACCCCACACCCTCTCTCCCTGAACTAAGTTGTGTCTACAGTTTGATCTCTGGAGATTACTGGCCCTGAGAAATGTTATGATACCATTGTAGGTACAGGAACTGTGGTTTTTACATTGGGGTTATTTCTGATTAAGAAGTACTGTTGTGTGGAGAGATTGGGGCCCCAAGCCCCACTTTAGCACTGGGAATGCAGCCTTGGACACAAGTTCCTACAATTATCCAGATGTGTGTTAGGAAGGCATCCGAGGTTCTCAGAATGAAATGTCATGTACCACGGAACCTCCCACTGATCCTAAGTACTTTAGTTGTAAATCTGCTCAAAAAACATTGCAGACTAAACAACAGATATTTGAGCAGTGTGGCTGGAGTCATTATGCACTTTGCACACTCACAAAGGAAGCATAAGGCCAACTCACCAGTTAGACTGGATTATGTTCAGTCTTCTCATGGAATTGCTTAATTATTGGAGTCAAATATTTACTAATAGAGATTACTAATAAGTTACTAATAAGTTACTAATAAGGATTCAGAAAAAAGAAACTTTTGTTTCAAACACAATACATGAATATTTTAAAAAATAAGTTATCCTTTTGATTTCTGCAAAACAAATTATAAGACAAATGTCAAGTCAACTATGTCTTGCTCGATCTAACCTCTTCTGCTTCCCTCAGTAGATTGACGACCTGATGTTCTTTAAAGACCATAAAGTTCCACACTTTAAAGATAAAACTTATATGCTCAGTTTTCAAATCAATCTTGGAGAATGAGGTGAAGGACATTATGTAAGGCCAATGTATCACAGCAGTGCTTCAATAGAATACAATGCAAGCTATACATGTAACTTTAAATTTTCTGGTGGTTTCATTGAAGGAAGCAAAAAACAAAAGGTGAAATTAATTTTAATAATACATTTTATTTAGCACAGATAATTCAAAATATTATTTCAACATCTAACCAGTATAGAAATCTTAACAAACTTGTGCATACTTTTGCCATATTAAGACTTTTAAATCCAATGTGCATTTTACATTTGTAGACTTCTATCTGTGGACTCTACACAGGTCAAGAGCCCAGTAATCACTGGTGGCTACTGTATGACCAGTGTAGTTTTACCAGAAAAAAGTAAGGAAATCTTTTTCCCCCTTTCCTGGTCACTTAGTTTGCTGTGTGCTGTTGATGGTCCCCTAGACCTGACCTTGCTGTGGTCTCTATGACTGTATATAACCCTGCATTCCTGCTATTCTCTTCTGCCTAGCTCCATCTACCACTCCCCTTTCACCTTTTGTCTCTCTAAACACCCTATTCTTCCTTCAAAGTCCTAATAAAATGGCAACAGCCTTAGGAAGACTTTTATGTCCTGGCTTCATCATTCTATTTGTAAGTTAACATGCTTCTATTGTTCACTTTCATAATATTTTCCCTACTGTCAGTGTCTTGAAGGCATGAGCTGTATATTCTTCATGCTTACATCCCCCAGGAATACAAATGCTAACACAACAAAGATGCTGAAAAATGACTCTAGATCTTAATTTTAAACTCAGGCCCAGGGGCTGCTCTTATCCCTTCCTATGCTATGTTTTGCAGTGAGAGGCTCAATTAGATGCTGGTTGTATCCACTGTAACATAAGCATGCTGGTAATTATTCATGGTATTAATGCATCTTTGCTTTCTTATTTATTATCCTTTCCTATCTGTGTTATATCTGCCTAGTAATCAATTAACTAGGAAACAGCATGAATTTGTCTGAAACTAAATGTAGCTTTCAGTGTATCTAAGCAGACTCAGTTGAAAAAGAAGAGATAAGGAGATTATCTTATTTCAAACATGGGATAGGGAAGTAACTAGATAGATGTGATAGATGTGATAGATGATAGAATTAATATATTATTAAGGTTCTGGTTATCATATTAAGTGGTAGGTTCACAGATTTTATCTTCTTACCTAAAATAACTAACAAGTAGTTCATTGGCTAAATAAATGTAAGATGTAAATAAAAATAACTTTCATCTAAGTTCCTTGCTCCAAAGCGCTCATGGTTTATGGCTTATCTGTTTTGCATACTTCCTCACATGGAAGACAACTTGTTGATGACTCACTTCCTGCTTTTCTGATTAGTCCTAACAATACCTATATTTTTCTTCCAAACTCACATATTTTTTTCTTCATTTTTCTTTTATCTGCAAACTACTCATTAATATTTCTATATTAGTTCACATTTCTTATACATGGTTTAGTCATTTTTAATTGTCTTAAATCTTTAAATTTTAATACCCACAACCCTTTGTATGGGCTAAACATTGCTGCACACCTACTCCAACACATGGTGGTTTAATTTATTTCTCTTATTCCAGAGATTTGTGAGTTTAGTGGGCTCAGCTGGGTGGTTCTTGCTTGTGGGTCCCTCATGCATTAATGGTTATAGTGAGATGGTGGCTAGGCTGCTGTTAGCTGAAAGCTGGACTGACTGGAAATCTAAGTGGATCAGAGGTGGTGCTGGCACTCATCTGGGATCTTAAGCTGGATTGTTCACCCAGGTACCCTCTGCAGCCTTTCCTTGTGGCTTGACTCCTCACAGCTTGGAGGATGGCTTCTAAGAAAAGGCTGCATAGCCTTAAATCCAGAAAGCTTCTTCTGCTGTTTTCTAAAGGTCAAATGAGTCACAAAGGCCAGCCATGTCAAAAGGGGAGGTGATAACCTATCTCTGGTTGGGAAGAGCAGTTAGAGATACCCGTGTATCTTGAATCTACCACACTCCTCCTTCAATGGAAATTTTAAGTTTAATTGTAAAAATGACATTAAAAATATTCTCAGAACAATCACTGTATATTCATCATCTTTAAAATTTAGCATGTTTCACTTCCTTGTCCTCACAAGACAGTTACATAACTGTTGACCAAGTAATTAAGTAAAATGGTATTCAACTGAACATGGAAACATCTGTATGTGGATGGTACATAGAGTGATGAAGTGGCTCAGAATATGACCACAGTGCATCTTGAAGTCAAACCATAAAGACTTGTTGAGTTATCTGTTCTTTTTATTTAGTCATAACTCTGTTTCTCTTCATACCTTTAGACAAATATCAACTTCATTTAGAGACTTTTTCATGGATTCTTTCTTATCACTAAATATACATGCTCCTGCCCTTCAAAATTATCAGTTCCTATTTGTTGTGGCAGATTATGTTTTCTAAAAGGGTTGCAAAGATACTGAATAAAGGCAGGGAGGGTTGATGCCTGATACCCCCAGACAAGACAGCAGTCAAAAGCTCAAAAGGCTAAAAGGCCAAAAACCAAAAACAAGGGCTATAGCAATGCAGTACCTATACACTAGGGGGCTATAACAATTCACAGGACAGTGCCTGCTAGTGTGTTCTCACCCACGCTCAAAATTACAAGATACCTCAGGTTCCAAGAACAACAACCATGGAGTTTATTTTACAAACAGGAGAAACAAAGACCTTACTGTAGCCACAAGTGGCGGCTATCTCACCCAGATAGTGTCCACTAGAACAAGCAGAGTGCCAGTCACCTGTCAACAGAGCTGGACCACAGTAGTTGCTGCTAGTGATCATTCAGGATAGCAGTGGATAGTAGTGATGGCCACTGCTAGGAGTTCTGGATAGCAATGGATAGTAGTGATGGCCACTGCTGGTCACCCAGACATGGTGTCAGAGATATCAACAAGTGTTAACAGCTCTTTTTGTGTTGTTGAACTATTACAACAACAAACATGTCTTTGAGACATCAGGACCTTTGGTGCTCCTTTCAGGCACTGTCAGAGACATGACCTGAAGCCCAGTGTCCGATAGAGGTCTTCATTTACTTTTTCTTCATTGGGGTCAGCCACTGAATGCTTCCTCTTTTCTTCTTTCTTCTGAAGGTTGGCTGCTGGTCCTTTTTCTTCTTTCTTTCTTCAGAGGTCAGGAATGGAATCTTCTTCTTCCTCCTTTGGAGTCTTGAACAATCTCTCAACTCCCTCTGGCCCTGGTTTATATCTTTTTTCAGGTCCTCCACCTTCAAGTCCTATTGGACCATTTTTCTTTCTTTTTTTTTAAATATTTTTTATTTATTTATACAAGAATTGGAGTACAGGACAGGTCAGAGGTGCAGGAGGGTGAAAGAATTCACCAGAGACAGAGTGGGGAGCAGAACAGGCAGACTGACTGAAGACACTGCTGAGGGGAGCAGTGGGCAAGGCAGGAGAGGTCTGCCACGCCATGTGGGTTTTTCCCTGGCTGGCCGGGAATCAAATCTGCACTGCAGAGGCCACAGACAGCCTCACAGTGTGGTGCTCAACCCGCTGTGCCACTGGGGAGGCCCTGGACCATTTTTCAATCCTATGACTGATGGGACCATTTAGCACTGATCAGCTCATAACTTGTACCAGATTAGTCCATTCTATGATCTAGAAGTATGTATAAAAGGGAGGTTGCTGGACTTTAAGGAGCTGGAGCTGGCCTGTGGTGGAGCAGCAAGGTGAGACCATCACTGCTGCTACAGGCTCCTGTTGCTCAGACATCCTCAGAGACTTTCCAGTATCAATATTTCTTTTTTCCACATGCTCTTTTTTCCTTTAAAAAATGCTTTTATTAGAAAAATTTTAGAGTTATAAAATTATAAAGATGGAACAGAGTTCCAATATACCAAGTTTTCTCCTTATTAACATGTTACTTTAGTATGATATATTTGTCACAACTAATGAACTAATTGTGATACACTATTATTTCAGTCAATTAGTGATAATTTTTTATCTGATGTTCTTTTCCTGCTCCAAGATCTTATCCAGCATATCACATTGTCTTCATGACTTCTTAGCCTCCTCTGGGCTATAACACTCACATGGTTTTGACAATTCTACCATTGACAAGTTGAAGCAGGGCCCCCCAAATTATTAGATGCAGCCCCATTGAGGGGCATCAGGTGCAGTTTGCCTCCAGCCCCACTGAGTTTCTTGGAGCCCTCCAGCCCAAGAGCCTGGCCTGACCTCAATACATGTCCAGTCTGGGCAGAGGCTGGGCTTTTCTCTTTTATATCAGGTTCCAGAATATACTTAAGAATAGGACATTTTATTGGAGCTTGACCAGCATCAATCAAACAGCTGTAATTGGAGCCATCCCATTTTGATTTAGTTATAAAGATCAGCTGGTGTTGTTTCCTCCCTCCCCACTTTGATAGTAATGCAAATATGGTGCAGTTTCCACCCTTTGGGGCAGTGATACAAATATCATAAACTTCCCAATCTGATTGGTGCTCCCGTGGGTGTCAGTCAAGTAAAAGGACCACTCGGGTTCAAAAGGTAGGCACACTGGAGAATATTTAAGTCAAGCTCCAATCAACTTGACATTTGTGTAACTTGGCAGGGGCCTTGACGAGGAGCTTGAAGAGGCAGTTGGAGACACAGTCAGATCCAGAAGACCTTTGTTGAGTTGTAACACTGAACCCTATCCTCTAACTCCACTACTTCACAGACCTGACCTCTGACTCTGCTTCTGACATTGACTGTGACATTACATGACACCATTCATCCTGTGTTAGATGTCCCTAACAGAGCTGGTTGTTATTGGCTTTCTGCCCAGCATCTTTGAAAGATATAACACTGGTCCCTGCCTCTGACATGTCTGGAGCCAACCCCTGGTGTTGTTACCTTTGGTATTCTCTGGTCCAGTGTCCAGTGCTGCCCAGCCCAGGCTTTGGATTCTTGTCACTGATTTGGATTGTTTTTGCTGACTGCTGTGGTGTCACCCATGCTGAGACCTTCCGGATCATCAACCTTTGAGAACTTCATGATGTTCGAACCATTGCTACTGCCTCTGTCCCTGTCTTCCTCCCAACTTCTCTCCCAACTCTCTCTCTTTTCTAAGTAAATTCTGTTGTAGTTGACTCTGAACCTGAGTGGTGTTGCAATTGGCATATAGGTGAGAACCCATAGACAGTGACATGTCCCCAACCTTGGCACTATACTTTGACATGCATCACACTGCCCTGCACTGTCTCAAGGTGAGATCGGTTCCCTCCCTTGTGACATAACTATAACATGAGGGATTCTATGTGACTTCTGATCGCATCATAAAAATTACACAACTATTGGGCTTCCCCGGTGGTGCAGCAGTTGAGCGCTGGGTTGTGAGGCTGCCCACAGCCTCTGCAGTGCCAGTTCAATCCCCGGACGACAGGTGAGGGTCCCACATGGCACGCAGACCTCTCCTGCCACCGGCTGCTCCCCTCAGCAGTGTACTTCGTCAGTCTGCCTGCTCTGCTCTCCACTCTGACTTTGGTGAATCCTCTCACCCTCCTGCATTTCTGACTGTGTGCAGTGCATGTATAAATAAATAAATAAATCTTTAAAAAAATTACACAACTGTTTGTTGTAACAAAATTACAACCTGTTTCTTTAGGATGTTTGCTCTCAAAACCCTGTTATATAGTGAGGAAGCCCAAATTGGGCCAGATGGAAAGGTCATAAGAAGTTCAAATGCAGTTTTGCTACAGTTGGTTCCAGTTAACATCCAATATCAATCACCAGATGTGGGGCTAAAGATGCTTCCAGATATTTATAGTCTCTAACCATTGAGTGACCCCAGACACCAAGTCTTCAGTTGAGTGTCTATGTGCAATGAGTCAACCCCATTGTGCCCATCTGACCCTTAACATATGGAATCCAGAGCAATGTGATGATTGTCTTATGATACAAGTCTGTATTGCTATGTAGCCATAGTAACTGGAACATTTAGAATTTTGCAAACTATTATAAATCCTGATGGCCATACTGTAAATGGGAGGCAGTAGCTGGGAGTAGAAGCTGATCCTTAGAGGCAGCTGGGTGTCTATATCAGTCAATTCCATAGGTCTGGCAGGTCTGTTTTCTCATTTAACATAACAATGAATTTATTCACTTGTTAATAAATTTTTATTGAGTACCCATCATAAGCCAGGCACTGCTGCAGACACTTGGAATACATCAGTAAAGAAATTAAGGATCCCCCCCCTTTATTGGCTTCCATTTTAACAGAAAACAGACACAAACAATAAACATACATACATCAATAGATAGTAGGTTTGAAGGTGCAAGATTGATTAATACAAGCACTCGCAGCAGGTAAGGGAGCAGGAAGACTGTGGCTTCTGAGTATAGAACAGGGAGGTCAAAAGATGCCTCTTTGGGATATTTGAGCAAAGATTCTAGGCAACTGCTGAGCCCAAAACATCTAGAAAGCAAAGTCTGAGGTAAAAATAAAGCAGGAAAACTTGGGTGTGGGACTCTAGGAGAGAGAAAGAAGAAAAAGGAGAATTAAGGACAAGAAATGAGAAAATGATGTGATGAGGTTGAGTGCTGAGGGGGCTCCCCTCCATAACAGGCCACAAGACAGTGGAGGATTGCTCGGCAGTTATTCACACAGGACAGACTGCACATTGGAAAGAAAGAAGGTACTGCCAGTTTTCAGTGTGCTGGTTTACCTCAGGAGAAGCTAGCTCCCTGGAGTTCACACATCGTATTATCCTTCTGACTGCTCGGGAGGCCAGACTAAGAGTACCTAGGATGCCTTTCGTCAAGTGCAAATGTGATTGGGGACTCAGTGCAGATTGGGTATGGGCTGAGCCTGTGGATCTGGGGCTTCAGCTGGGATTCTGCTGCTGCAGGGCCTGGCAGGGGCTCAGCAAAGGCAGTAGAATCAGCAGAGATGCCCAGATTCTGGTTCCTTGACAGAAAGAAGTAATCCAGGGAGTCTGAGTGGTGGGGGTGGGGGTGGGGGCAGGTAGTGTCTATCCCCAGAGATGAGGACATTGGTCATATAGAAATCTGGGGCAAGAATTCTCTGGATGGAGGAAACACCTGGATGAGCCCTGCAAACACAGAAGAGTTGTCTCACTTGAAAATGAGCAAGGATGTCAGTATGACTTGGATATGAAAACAGGAGGGAGAGGAGGGGAGAGAGTGTGAGAGGAATAGGGCCCAGCTGGGGCAGGGTGTGTGGGCTTAAGGACTTTGGCCTTTCCTCTGTACACAAGGTGTGACACTAGATAGAAGATAGAGGTTGGCATGGGTTGATGTATGGATTGAAAGGATGGGTCTAGATGTAGGATTGTGAATATTCAATGGGGTGTACTCTGAGCAAGGTGAGAGTAGAAGCCAGTTAGTAGGGAGAAGGGATTCTGGCTCAGATCAAGGTGGCATGTGGGGGTGCTCACAAGTGGATTCTCTTTGAAGACAGAGCACAGTGTGTTTCCTAATGATTTACTATTAAGGGCGAGAGAATGAAATTAGCCCAGGATGATGCCAAGCTTTGGGGCATAGCAGGATGGATGGAGCCACCATCTCTGTATGAGGGAGGTGGCATGTGGAGCTCAGAACTCCTATTTGGATACAGAGAATCGAATCATTCAAGCAGAGACATTGAACACATAATGAGATGTCTGCATAAGACATAGAAGTAGCTTTTCCCAATTCAGGGTTGAGACTTAGATAAAAAGAGGTTAAAAGTTTCAAGTCTAAACCAGTGGGCCTAGCATAGCACATGCCTGGCTGAAGACAGCAAAGCAGTCTTATCAAATTAGCCCAATATTTTGGAAATTAAGTTGAATCACTTTAATACAGCCAATGAAAATAAATACCCAGGGCCTCCCTGGTGGCGAAAGGGGTTAAGCACCAAGCTATGAAGCAATCCTCAGCCTCTGAGCATGGATTCTATCCCCGGCCCGCCAGGCAGCAACCTACATGGCGCAGCAGACCTCTCCTGACTCACCTGCTGCTCCCGTTAGCAGTGTATTTTGGTCAATCTGTCTGTTCTGTTCCCCAACCTATCTCTAGTGAGTCCTCTCACCATCCCCCTCCCCCGGCATCTCTGGCCTGTGCCCCAGCTCTAGTATGCATAAATAAATAAATCTTTAAAAAAAAAAAGAAAAGAAACACCTAGAGTACATCTTGTGCTGTCATCACAAGGGTTTGAAGCCTCTCACTGAAGCTAGAGAAGCCATTTGTTAGTCAGGACTGGACAGGTTACCATGGAGAAGTGGCATTGGCAGCAGACAGGTCTGAATTTATGCCCCATTTCCCAGTTTGATCTCTCTGATCTTAAGGAAGTTATCACCCCATTCAGGGCCTCATTTCCTCATTTCAATGTGGGAATAATTGTACTACTGAGCTCAAAGCACCACTTGAGGAAGCCCTGGGTAGCTGCATGAGAAGTTCAGAGCAGCGTCAGCTCAAAAGCAAGTTTTACTACATGTGAACATACACTAATGTGGGGGCTCATCGGGTACCCTCCATGATGAGGTCACTTCCTCCCTAATTTCACAAACTGGGGAGCTGTCTCCAATGACTTCTGGAATGCCTCTGGGGAGGCAGGTTTGTAATGTTTGTGGATTTTGTTGTTGGTGAAGCCACTTGATGGGTTGCAGTTGACAATGATAAATTAGCACAATCACTTCTGTGACATGACTGTCCACAGCACTCTGGAAAGTAGAAAGAAGGTGACAGGCAAGAAGATAAAACAGGGGAAGTTGTGTCATCTGGGATTTGATGCATATACATTTTGAACCCTCAGGTGCTCAACTGATGGATACAGGGGCTTTACAGCAGAAGGAGAGGTGGGCAGTGGAATGTATATTTTTGAGCACAGAACCCATGGTTCATAAATTACATGGCTGATAATTCACTCCCATGAGAATCTTCAGGGAAGGCATGGCTGTGCCTGTTTGATTGACTGGGGACCTAGACTGAGATCTTCAGAGGTACACATGTATAGGACCACGACTTAGTGAAAAGAGCTGGGATTCAATCATCAGGCACCTTGCTGAAAAATGGATAAGGTGAGCGTCACAGAGAGTAGAGGTCACCCTGGCAAAAGTGGGCAGGAGCTGTTCTCAGCCTGCATCCCAGTTCTAGCCATTGGGAGAGGTCTGCACTACTGCGGCTGAGGCTGCAGAGTGCCACCTGGGAATGAAAGACAAGCAGGAACTGGTGTCATTAGGGGGCAGAGGTCTACATGGCTGGAATAGGAGCCAAATTTTGATTCTCCCAATGCAGAAATAAAAGGACTCTTTTTCTGCATCTCCTTTCAGTTTTCACCAAAAGAAACAGTTGCTTTATTTTGTAAATGCATCCGTGTTCATTAAAGTTCTCTCTTCAGGGCCTGTTTTTTCCCATTAACCCTATTCTGTGTTTGGCGGCATCCAGCTGTTTCAAGATCAAGCTCATGGAAAGGGTGTGTCCTGCAGCCCTAGCCTGCAGCAGCCCTAATGAACCACAGCCTCTGTCCTTGTGGAGGCGAGTGACCCAGAACCTGCCGGTCATGGTCCTGCTGTGGAGGCACGCTAAGAACATTTCAGTCATCTTTTTTTTCTGTGCTCCTTGTGAGACAAACTAAACAGAAGGGACTGTTTTCTTTCAGCTAAGAATAAATGCTGATTAGAAAGAATCTCATCAGCTCCATAAAACCAAGACTCAACAGCAAAGTCAAACAGCTATTTGGTAGCATAATGTGCTACAAAACTAACTCAGAAGACTCTATGAGTCCACCTGGAAAGCACATATACCAAAGGTCTTTAATGGGGAAAGAAGAAAAAACAGTTATACAATTACTGAGAGCTTTCATTTAGGTGATGACTTATAAACGTTTCAAGTTAACTTTACAGGAAACTTCTAAGGTTTGGGACCTGTTTTCTTTTTTATCCTTTTAAGATATTTCACTTTAGTTCTTGAAAGTTCCATTCATCTTCAGTTCATGAAATCCTTTATTCTAGTCCCTCCTTTTTTAATTAATATACTTTTAACTTTAGTTTTATATTTACAAAAAGTTGCAAAGTTAATAGAAGATTCCCCTGTACCCTTCAACCAAGTTCTCCTACTATGCAAAACTTGGTATGTTACATTCATGGTATGTTACCAACATGATTCATTATTAGTAACAAAAGTCTGTATTTGTTCAGATTGCCTTATGTGCTGCCCCCTCTGCCACCAGGGTTCTATCAGAGTTAGCACATTTTATTAAGCAGTCATAGCTCCTTAGTGTCCTCTTGACTGTGACAGTTTCTCAGAATTGTTTTTGTTGACCTTGCCAGTTTTGAGAAGTACAGGTTAGCTATTTTGTAGAATTTCTTTCTATTGGAATTTGTCTTTTTTTTTTAATGATAAGACTTAGAGGTTATTTCACGTATTTGCAATCATAGTGTTTAGTTTTGTGCTGTGTTTTGGTCACAGTCTGAATTCCATTCTGGGAATCCCAGCCTCCTTGAATATAAAGCTCTTGATTAGGAAGATAAGATGAGTAACAAGAGTTCGGTTATCCACGAGATGAGTGTAGGTGCATGTTATTAGTAACAAGAATGCAAGAGCCCAGAAAATGCCCCTGCCAAGAAAGGCCACATCACCTTGACCTCTCAGAACCCACCTGACCACCTTTCAAAGCTCTTTGTGAAAATGTTTGTTTCCCTGAATGTCTTGGTCTTCTTTTCCTTTCCAGGATAAACAAGCCATGGTGTTCCAACAATGAGGCTGGTTTATTTTTAAATCTATGATTAGATACCTGCAAGTCCACTGCTGTGCTTCAGAAATCAATCCCACTGTGCTGACTTAGTGCTTCAAATGTGTTTGTCTTGTAGATCTTAAATTTTTCACATGCTTGTGTGTCCTATCATCTCCAACACAACTGGAGGGCATGTTCTTTCTTCTTAGTGTTTGCAGATCTGCAGGTCATGGAAAAAATGAATGTTCAAGGAAAAGATGGTGAAATATAAATAATAAATCAGAGAGGGAATGCCTGTGGTTCCAGCTGCAGGCCTTCCAGGGCTCCCTCTATACTTCATTTCACTGTTTGTAGGGTCAGTCGAGGTCCTTACAGATTAGAGGTAGCTGGTCTGTCCTAATGTGCATCCTGGGAAAGATGACATCCAGATAAAATGGCTAGTTTTCAGCTATATGTTTTGGATCAAGGTGGGAGTGCATTCTCTTCCCATAAGCAGAATTATGGCAACGGTAGTCCTTACTGTTGGTTAGAAATGTATTCATTTCTTAGAGCAAAGTTAAAGTTTTATGGTTTTGTTATGTGCTGCCTCACATTCCTAGTTTCCTTCACTATTAATTACCTCTGAATTCTTTTATTGTGGGCTGGCTACTTGAAAGGGATACTTGCATCTTTTTAACACTAGGTTATCATGCCAGTCACATTTCCATGTGCTTATCATAGCTCAAGAATATAGTCACTGTCAGCTGTGGGGCCCACTGTGCTTCTCACCGTGCTCATCATCTGACCTTATATAGAAAAAGTAATGATCAATAAATTCAAGAAGATAGAGAATTAAAAGCTAACTACTGAAATCTATTCCCCATCCAGGGGAAGAGTACCTTTATCCTGAGAACACTCACCTTCTGGACTTTTCTGCCATGGGGGCATCTTCCATTCACCACTCTATACATAGAAAACCAGAAAAATATATTTTCACATTTTCATAATTACCAGGAAAGTCAGTGACTCCTCTGTGCTTTCCCAATAGAAGCCTGGCCATCATTCTTGGTGTAGGTGCTTCTCAGGAAACACAAGTGAGGGAGAGGAGATAATAATAGCAAGGAAAGCAACAAAGGGTTCATTACTGAACTGAGGGCTTCTAGCAGCAAATTAGTCTTTGTTTCACTAAACACCTCCTGAGAAACCTGGTGGAATTCAAATAGGAGTAGTAGGATCCACATGGGCTCTTAGTCATCGTAGGTGGTGCCTGTCCTTGGGGATATTACCCCACCCTGTTCCAACCCCACACCATGCAGCCCTGCCCCATGCCCACGCTGGAGCAGTCAGGGAAACGTGGGACTTCTTCCCCTTCAGATCAGACCCTGAGGCTGAAAGCAAGGAGCTTCTTGGGCATCCTTGAGATATGACGTGACAGTGAGCGTGTAGCCAACCTGAAATGAGATGACCTGAGCAGCTATGGTTTGAGGGAAAAGCTTGCTTCACCAAATTTGCTCAATTTTCAGACAGACAGGCTTGAACACAAAAAGATGACTTAAGCTGCCACTGAAGTCTTGACTGGGAAGAGATCTAGGGCTAGATTTTCATTTCATATCTTAAGTGTGAGTCTGAAGCGCATCCTGTTCTGACGCGCATCCTGTTCTGACTTTGAGTTTTGCAAAATTGGATTGATGCACTTAATAGGATGCTTTGGCAGTAGTCCACAGGGGTTTCAAGTGCAAGGATTAGAGCATCTTCCAAGGGCCAGTTATTTGACTGATGAAGAATGTGTGTGGGCAGCAGTATGCTAATCTGTAGACCTGCATGCTCCAGCAAAGGAGTATAAAGTGGATTGGTGACATCAGATCTACTCACCCACCCTGGGAGGGTTCAAAAGACATATGTCACCACTGCTGTGAGAAATAAATTCGTGTGTGGAGTCTGGGTTCTGTGATCACTCTGTAGGCCAGACCTCACAGGGAACTTCAGTCACTAAACTGGTAAACTTAAATGCATGGAAGCAATTGTGACAGGGAATAAGGGGAATAAGCCTTGGGGCCAGGTGAGCACATGCTCTCTACAGCTTGAGACCCACACAAACAAGGGGATTATGGAGGTCCAAGAGATCAATGAAATTTTAGATCAAGTCCTTCTCACATTGGGCTCAGTAAATCTCTGTGTCCATCCCATGCTCCTCTTCCCAGTTCCAGAAAACCTAGAATAGACACACTCAGCAGCTGAAGAAACTTCCATTTGCTCTTTTAACTGTGAAGTTAGAGCTATTATTGTGGGAAAGTCCAAGTGAAAGTCAGTAGAACTGGCTCAACCTAGAAAATAGTAAACAAAAGCAAAACTACATTGCTGTAGGGCTGACAGATATAAATGTTTGAATATAACAGGGTGGTGACTGCCACCACACCCTCTTCAGCTCTCCAATGTGTCCTGTGCAGAAGACAGATGGATATTAGGAAGTGACTGAGGATTATCAGAAGCTTACCGGGTGTCAACTTCAATTGTTGCTGCTACACAGGATATGGCTTCATTATCTGAGCAGGTCATCACATTCTCTGATACCTAGTATACGGCTATTCATCTGAGAGATACTTTTCTTTTTTCTTATTAATAACAACCAGTATAAGTGGCTGCTTTCAGCTGGCATGTCCAGCAATACACCTGAACTCTCCTGCCTCAGGCTCTGTTAAACATCCAGACCTTTGTCATGGCTTAGTTTATAGGATCTTGATAATCCTTCCCTTTCAAAAGCTATTACACTGGTTCATTATGCTGATGACATTATGTTGATGGGAGCTAGTGAGCAAGAAGTAGTAGTTATTCTAGACTCTCAAGTAAGACATTTAAGTGACGGGGGTGGAAATAAGTACAATAAAAAAAAAAAAAAAAAACCAGAGCTCTCTATCTCAGTAAAATTTCTATGGGTAAAAAGATGTGGGTCATACAGGAATATTCTTTTAAGGTGAAGGATGAGTTATGTATATGGTCCTTCCTACAACCAAAAACAGGCACAACTCCCACTAGGTCACTTTGGATTTGGAGGCTGCATATTCCTTCCTTGGATGTGTTATCCTGCCTCGTTTATTGTGTGACCTAAAAAGCTTCTAGTTTTGAGTGAGGCCCTAGAACAAGAGGACACTGTGACAGGTCCAGACTTTGCAGAAACTGCTCTTCCCTTGGATCATACAATGCAGCAGATCGATGGTGCCTGAAGTGTGTGTGGTAGGTGGGGATGCTACTTGGAGATTTTGGCAGGGGCCCTATGTGTGGATTACAGTGCAGACCCTTAGAATTTTGGAGCATACCCTGCCATCCTCTGTGAATAACTACTTATCTTTGAAGAGATAGCTCTTGACCTGCTGCAGGGCATTTAGAGAAAGTGCACTTACCCATGCGCCACCATGGGACCGGAGCTGTCCATCAGGAACTGAGGTTATCTGACCCACCAAGTCATAACATTGGGTGCAGGCAGCAGCACCCCATCATCATTCCTGAACAGGTCCTAGAGCATAAATCCACTGCTGGAAGTGGCCCAGGTGCCCACAGTCCCCACCCCACTGCAAGCTCTTCTTGCTGCCACCTGCATCTACATAAGGCATTCCCTGGGATTAGTTGTTAGAGGAAGAAAAGACTTGACCTGCTTTATAGCTAGTTCCATAAGAAATAAAGGTACAATCCAAAGCTGCTGAGTATAGAACTATAATCCCTTTCCAGGGCATCCTTGATGGTAAAGGGAAGGTAAAGCACTGAAGGGAAATTTTTCAGTGGGAGAAATTTGAGCAGTGTTGCTGCTTGTTCACTTTGTTTGCAGCTGTTTTTCTCTCTTTCTCTGTCATCTTTATATCTCTATAACTCTACCTCTACTTCTCCCTCTATCTCTGTCTCAATTCTGGAGAACTCTGACTAATACAAGGAGGGCACTCAGTTAAGCCATTCTTGACCCCTTCCTCAGAGATGGAGGCATATCCTCACCACCCTCCTCTGGCTAACCCTGAGAAGCAGGAATAACTCAACAATGAAATCCCATGTTCTTGTCAACACGGCACACACTCTGCCAGCCCGTCGTGGACTTGAAGGCTGCACTGCTATGGCCCTGCCTGCTGAGCCCTGCTGATAGTCTGAGTTGGCAAGATGTCTGGCTACCCCTCCCTCCAGGAATCTCTGGGAGCTGCTTCTGCACTGGCCCCAGCTTGCCGCCTAGTCACCACATGCTATCTCTGCTCTGACAGTATAGAGATGCTGACCAGGGAACATAGAGCTATGAGCAAGGTGCATGGGCAGTGTTGGGTCCCCAGTTGGGGTCATGATGTTGAGGCCACTCGTAGCTTCTCACTCTGAGTATTACTTCCTGGCGCAGTCCCAGTTTCCAAAGGCCAGTTCCTGTTCTGCAGGCCTGAAGTCATCTCCGGGGTGCTGGCAATCATCTCCCTCTAAGGACCCACAACAGTGGTGGTGCTGGACAAATCCAGGGCCCCTCCCCTCGGTGAGGTGACTGCAGGCCTGTTCTACTCCAACTCAGGGGTCCAGCAGTGGTGACTGGTTTAATGACATTTTTTCATCCATCTGTTCCATCTCTCCTTTCCACCAAGTTTTTGCCTCCAGAATATGCTGTTAGCCGCTGAGTCTTCGTCTCTGGTTTGCTTCCTGGGAAACCTGCATGAAAGCAGGCAAGCAGTGACGAGAAAGGCAAATGAGATGAGCCATCATTGAACCCATCAGAAACAAGCCCAGAAAGCCAATGCCCACAAAGCAAGGTTACTGAGGCAGCTTGGCCCAGCACTGTGGGCCCTCCTGGCTAAAATAACACTCAGAACAATAATAATAGTGGAAGGTTACTACCTGCCAGGTCTTACTACTGTTCATGATGATGCAATAAGATATTTGCAATTGGGGGCATCAAACTTTAAATAGATTAAGTAACTAAGTATCAACTAGAAATCTGTACACGTGGATTGGAATTGAGATGTAAGTGACTTGAAGATTAAGTTTGAAGGGATCTAATGTCCCTTCTTTCTTCTTGAAGTTTCCCTGATACAAAGAACATAGATCTTCATGGCAGACAGACTGGGGCACAGTTAGACTGAATAAAGCCTATTGCACTATTTCACTGCCAACTCTTGGATGCATGTGGCTCTGGTCATGCGAGCTTACTCTTGACACAAAGTCCATAATGGATAATGGGTATTATGTGCAGAAAGTCCTGCCCAAAATAAATTAATTACAAAATAATTTATAATAGAAAACACTGGACAGAATCCAAATACTGTATATTTGCATATTGGATAAATAAGCAAGGCCAAATTCAGCGTGCAAAAGTAGGCAAGCAGTACAATGATATATAAAATTATTTAACGGCAAAGAGAAATAACATTATATGCTAAAAGAAAAAACAGGTTACAAAAATACTAATAATGATTTGTATAAGTATGTGTTGATAAAAATGGTGCAGGTATACATATAAAAAATGTCAGGGGACTTGGGTCATGGGATTTTCAGGGACTTTAATTTTCTTGTTTGGTCTTTTCTGCATTTTGTATTATGAATACATAAATATAATTTTCAAAATATTCTGTTTCCCAACAGGGAATCAAACATAAAAATCAAAGGTAATTACTGAGAGGTAGTTTACGGAGGGAGGAAGCACTGGAGGGAGGGATGTGTAAGGTCACATAGTGAAAGGAGCAGGATAGGAAGTAAAATAGCATTCATTACGCCTGGCCCTAGGCTTGATATTGTATAAAAATGGGGCAACTGCATCAAATTGTGTGTGAAAATGTTCCAGAGGAGCAAAGCCTTTGGAAGAGACCTCTGTTTGCCTTTCACTTCTAGAATGCAACAGCGATATGAAGGGCTTATTCTCTATTCAGGCCACCAATATTTGGAACAGGAAGACCAGCTTTCTGGCTGCCATGAGTTACAGAGCATAGAGAGGGAAGAGTTCATGTCACCAACACTCATCACTTTATGTTGAAGAAGCTGGAAACTGGACAAGAGGTGAATAGTCCAATGTCATTAAATTAATTATGACACCATCCATGCCCAGGACCCAGAGTCCTTCCACTCTGTTGTGCAGAGGAGAAAGAGTCACAGGTACTGAGGCACAGGGATGACGCTCTTCCAGATCACACATTTTTTGAGCAAATGCCCCATGTGCAACAATGGCACAGGCAGAGTGCTTTAAAACTGTTCCAGGGCCTCCCCTGGTGGCGCAGGCAGTTGAGCGCAGCGCTATGAAGCTGTCCACAGCCTCTGCAGCGCCTGTTCGATCCCGGCTGGTCGGCGAGGGTCTCATATGGCGTGGCAGAGCTCTCCTGTCGCTCCCGCTGCTCCCCTCAGCAGTGTATTTCGTCAGCCTGCTTGTTCTGTTCCCTACTCTTTCTCTGGTGAATACTCTCATCCTCCCACGCATCTGGCCTGTACCCCGGTTCTTGTGTAAATGAATAAACAAATCTTAAAAAAATAAATAAATAAATAAAAATGCTCCAAATATTCCTCTGCATCTCCTAGTGTCTTTTGCCAGTATATTGAGTCATCGACTCACTCTGACCAATGGGCTGTGAACAAGAGTGATGCCTGAAACTTCTGGACCAAATATTTAAGAGGTTCTATATGGCTTTCAGCTCTCTCCTGCCCAGAGACCCAGGACGATCTGTCTTTGTGTTGGTGCCACAATTTTGAGAAAGTTTGGATCACTGAATCACAGGATAGAGGACAGTCTCAACTGGTACTTCAGGCTTTGAGTAAGCAAGAACAAATCTTTTCCATGCTAAGGCCTTGACGTTTAAGAGTTGGTTGTTATTGCAGTGTGACTAAGAGTATCCAGACAAATGTAGCAATATTATCCTAAGAAATACAGGGAATGGGCATTCCTGGTGGCCTAGGGGTTAAATCTTAGCTCTATCACTGCGACAGTCTGGGTTCAATGCCCAGTCTGGGAGCTGGTCCACATAGGGAGCAGCAGACCTCTCCTGTCTTATTCGCTTCTCCCCTTAGCTGTGCATTTCAGTAAATCCACCTGTTCTGCTCCCCACTTCCTTCTCTAGTAGATCCTCTCACCTCCCACACTTCTGGCCTACACCCCAGTTCTTCTACACAGAAATAAATAAATAAAATCTTAAAAAAAATACAGAGTAATAAATAGGAAATACAAGTTAGGGCCTCCCTGGTGGCGCAAGGGGTTAAGCATCACACTTAAAGCAATTCACAGCCTCTGCAGCTCAAGTATGATCCCCAGCCAGGCAGGGCGAAACCCACATGGTGAAGCAGAACACTCCTGTCTCACCCGCTGCTCCCCTCAGCAGTGTATTTCAGTCAGTCTGCCTGTTCTCTTCCCCACTCTGTCTCTGGTGGATCCTCTCACCCCCCACCCCCGTATTTCTGGCCTGTACCCCAGCTCTTGTATGCATAAATAAATAAATCTTTTTTTTAAAAAAAAGGAACTACAGGTTATATTCCTGCCCTCAGGAAATTGACTACATGGGCTGTCACAAAGATTCCTAGTCTGTGGCTGCTAGAGGTGGAACACCAGCATTTACCAAGGAAAATACCAGACATAGCTCTACCCCACACTTACAGATTCATGCACTGTGGAGGTGGGGCCAGCAGTGCATGTTTCAATAAGACTTCCCAGTGATTCTGAGCCAATGAAGTTTGAGAGCCATTGATCTAAAAGATGACATATGCACAGCACATCCGTGATTTTTCCAGGAACCTGTATTTGTAATAAATATCTCAAGAGAGCAAGGACTTTCTGACTGAATTCACTGGCCCTTTAGTGATGTGTTCTTTGAATCTTTGAATAGAAGAATAGCATTCCACATTTGCAGCTGCCTCTTTCTCTCTCTCTCTCTGTCTTTCTCTCTCTCTCTCTCACAGATACACACACACACCCCTCATTCACTGATCTGCATCAAGTCATAGAGCAAAGAAACATTTCTAATCCTTCTTCTACAGGGCATATAGGAAAGATATTCTATATTTGAGGGTCTCCTGGGTTCTCTCCATTTTCAATGCTGTCTGTTCTGCAGAATAGAGCTTCCCCTTCTTAGGTGCAGAAGTGCCATTAGCTTCTCCTCCCAATTCTAGTGTATGGGCTTTTTCTCCACATCAGTGGATTCTCTGATACCAGGCAGGTCTTCTGGCACCGTCTCCCTGGAAATAACATCAGAATCCACAGGTTATGACCAGACCTACAAAACTGTCCCTACTTCAGATACCAATCACAATACCAGGTTGTTATCTGTGCTTCTGATTAGCCGTTCCTACTGGGATCTGAGTAATTTGTTAGAGAGGCTTACAACATTTAGGAAACCAGTTTAGTCACTAGCTTATTAGTTCATTACAAAGGCTAGTAAGCAACAGTAAAAAATGAAGAAATATACAGGGTGAAATTCCAAACACAGGCCCTTCTGTCCCTTTGAAGTTTGGGGCCCAACATGGGGCCCACGGGTGCATTCTAGTTCAATAAACTGGAAGCTCTTCATCCTTTTGGGTTTTTATGGTGGCTTTATTACATAGACATATTTGATTAAGTCATTGGTCATTAGTAAATGATTCAGTCTCCAACCTGGAATCAGGGAGCAAAACTGAACCTTCTAACCCTCAAATCAAAAGGCCTTCACTACCAGTTCCCATTCTAAGGTGCTTTTTATTTTATTTTTTTTTAATTTTTTTTAAAGATTATTTATATAAGAACCGGCGTATAGGCCAGATGTGCAGGAGGGTGAGAGGATTCACCAGAGACAGAGAGGGGAACAGAACAGGCAGACGGACTGAAAGCACAGCTGAAGGGAGCAGCGGGCGAGGCAGGAGAGGTCTGCCATGCCATGTGGGCATCCCCCTGGCCAGCAGGGATCGAACAGGCGCTGCAAAGGCTGTGCAAAGCTTCACAGCGCTGTGCTCAACTGCCTGTGCCACCAGGGAGCCCCCTAAGGTGCTTTTTATTTTATTTATTTATTTTTTTAAAGATTTTTTTTTTTAATAGAGGCATGCTTTATTTATTGTTTGTTTGTTTGTTTGTTCATACATGCACTGGGTACAGTCAGAAGTGCGGGAGGGTGAGAGAATTCACCAGAGCCAGAGCGGGGAGCAGAGCAGGCAGAAGGACCGAAGTACACTGCTGAGGGGAGCAGCGGGTGGCAGGAGAGGTCTGCGCACCATGTGGGACCTTCCTCAGGTGGCCGGGGAGCAGCCAGGGATCAAACCGGCGCCGCAAAGGCCGCAGGCAGCTTCGCAACCCAGCGCTCAACCGCTGCACCACCGGGGAGGCCCTTAAGGTGCTTTTTAAAAGTCACTTTATTAAAATAACAAAACATCTATGAGATTCCAAAGGTTTTAGGAGTTCTGTGCTAGAAATGAGAACACAGATCTAATATATATTTATTACAACCTCAATATCACAGTCATATTTTAGAAAGATCTGGAGGCTGACCATGCCTGGGTAGGCCCTTAATATACTCCACATATTGGGTATTTGGAGCCCAAGTTTAAAAATGACACCAAATGGGAAGATGCTCATGATGCATTATCAGATGAATCTCTAAAGTTCTGGACAAAGTAGTGAATGAGGGCTTCGTAGGTTTCCCAGGTTCATTGAACCCAATCCTTCTTTAAAGTTTTTATATTTTCCTTGAATCATTTGTTTATCATGTAATACAATAATGATAATTACTATCACATGTAGAAGAAACGGTCTGATGTCAGAAATGAGAGCCAAACTTCCCAACGCCGATTGTCTTATTGGGGATCAGGAATGCTGAGGCTGGAGGCGCAGACTTGTTATAACTCCCTCTAACTAAGTAAACTACTAGGAGAGGTCAATGTCTAATTTGGATCTTTGCCTTTGAAAAAGAAATGGGTATGGGGAAGAGCAGGGCTCAGGGAGGGAATTAAGAGGAGAACAGATCAAGTGATTAAAAGGAGAGAGTCTGACAATCACGAGGAAAGGTTAATGGAGCTGAGGCCACTTGTCCAGCAGAAAGTGTCCAGAAGGGGGATTATGGCTGTCTCCAAGTGGATGAGAGGTTATGATGAGGACGCTGCTATGATTTGCTTCCTCCCCAGAGGCATGGACAGGATGAAGTGGTCTGGCATTGTAATAATGGCAACAACAACAAAAAAATCTAAAAAATTAAGAACTTCCTGACAGTAAAAACACTTTAATTATCCAGCAGACTCTAAAGAGCAGGTTCCAAACTTGGGAGAGAAAAGAGTCATCTTGGTGTAGACAATGTTAGTATAGACTGTGATATAGACAATGTCAGTATAGACTGTGGTGTAGACAATGTCTGTATAGACTGTGGTGTAGACAATATTAGTATAGACTGTGGTGTAGACAATGTTAATGCTCTGGGATATCCTCTTGAAGGCAGATAGAGGGCCCCCAAACCTCCCAACAGCCATATCTTGTACCCCATCAGAGGGCCACACCATGCCACCAGTGAGATCCACGCTGCTTATGCCACAGAAAGTGAGAAGGCTTGAAAATGCATGCTCCCAATTCCTGACCCGTGACTCATGGGTCCAGAGACACACACTATGGGGGCTGGGGTGGTGCGGAGAAGGGGAGGAGGGATTAGGGTCAAAACAAAGGTAGTGGGAATTGTATGGGGAATATAACCAAGATGAAATGCATACATTGTGCAAAAATGAAAAATGATTTAAAATATATATATATTGCCGCTGATTGAGGCAACTCTGGAATGTCCCTTACAGTGCACCAGAGTCCTCTCTGGTTTGACAGAGGTCTTTCAATGCTAGAACTTCCTCCCCTCCTTGTCTCCTTTCCCCATCCACCACTGGATTTCCTGGGAACTCTTCCTAATCAGTCATGTTCACAAGAATCCTCACCCCAGCATCCTATTCAGGGGATCTCACTGAGACAGAGTATTGGTTTATTTTTGCTACATAACAGACTACCCCAAAACTTCATGACTCAGAACAACCACATGTGTGGAACTCAGGATTCTGCCCCTTGGTAATTTGTAGGGGGCACAGTGGAAATGTTGGTAGGGGTTGACAGCACAGGACTATGGTATTTTGTAGATCTTTCCACTGACAAGTGAAACCTATCTTCCCATGCCTTAGATCTGGGCTCATCGTGTGACATTATTTGTACAACAGAATTTGACAGAAGAACATTGTGCAACTTTTAAGCCTTGTGTATATTACTACTACATGATCATGTCAAGCTAGCTTGCTGGTTAAGAGATACCATATATAAAGACCCTAATTATGTCTTCCTTCCCAGTCGAGGGAGTCTGAAATTGTGACTCTAGCCAACTGGCAGGGTGACCAAAACTGCATAATTAGGACTATGGGGATCTACTGAGCCCAGCCCAGGCCAGAAGAACATACTGCCCAAATTGCCAACTTGCAGAATGAGTTAAATAGAGCACTGTTGTTTTGAGCTACTACATTTTTGGTGGCTTGTTATGCTGCAAAAACTGACCAAAACAGGGGTCTCCCTGGTGGCGCAAGGGGTTAAGCATCAGCACTATGAATCAATCCGTAGCCACTGCAGCACGAGTTCGATCCCCAGCCAGGGACTTGACCTAAATGGCGTAGCAGACCTCTTCTGACTCACCCGCTGTCCCCCCCTTAGCAGTGTATTTCAGTGATCCGAAATACCTGTTCTGCTCCCTCTCTGGTGAATCCTCTCACACCATCCTCTCGCACTTCTGACCTGTGCCCCAGTTCTTGTACGCATAAATAAATAAATCTTAAAAAAAAAAAATGACCAAAACAGACTGATACTTTCATCTGTGAACTCCCTGGTGATTGGAATCTAGATTACACACTCTCTTAAGTGCTATCAACTCCTCTGATCCAGCACAGAATTTTTTTCCATTGCTTCAGAAGTGTGCAGACAGATAATGGAAAAGATAAAAGTTTTCATGATATGCGGTCAGGCTCAGGTCATCCCACATCTAAAAAACTGCTCAGGGCTGGCCCTTTGCCACTGTTGGAGGTACAGGCCTCCCTTCGCCCCTGAGCTCACCAGGCTTCTCACTTGTATCCTCAGTGCTGCAGAGTATGCTTTTAGTCTAAAATCATGGGTCACGCATTTTTCTAATTTTTTTTTCTGACCAAGGCTTTCTTTTTAGAATTTTAGAAAAGTACTCTCCAGAAAAATCCATGCTCTTAAAATACATTGTCGACAGTATAATTTAAGGGTTTCTGAACCTCCTTGAAGCCTGTGCTGGACTCTGTAAATTTTCAGGTTAATAACGTCTGCCCTGGAGGAGTCAATGCAGTTAATTAAACAAGACAAAGCTTGGCCTTTAGAACTACTTTCCACATAGGTACCATGTCTATCAGTTTTCCAAAGGACACCTCTGTGAAGTGAGTTGGAAACTGGGCACCTTCACCAAGAACTGGGGATCAGTGGGATGGAGGTGACAGGAAAGATCCCATTTTGAATAAGTACCTAAGGGCAAGGTGGCAGCTTAAATCAGAACACCAGGGGGACCCCTGGGAACTGCCCCAGTGGACGTAGCCTGTGCCCTGCTTTCATCGCCTCCCCCAAATGCCTGTGTCTGCTTCTCTTTACCTGAAGGTCTCCCAGGATGGCTGCTGGAAGGCCCAGGGATCTGCACTCACAGAAACAGCCATCACTGATGGGAGTGAATGAATAAAAGTACAGACTCTACCCTCAGAAGGAAGCCCTAGAGGCACAGGCTTCCCTGGAGACTTCTGCAATGGGAAACTCCATGAGATCACACCTTTCTCTGGCCTCCAGGCCCCTGACTTCACTTGCCCCATTTTCTGGCTACACCTCTGAGACAAGCCATGGGTGCCCCAGGCCCTATCTAGGGCCTGCTTGTGGAGAATCCTCAGGAAGGAGTGTTTCCCTAGCACCTGCCTTCCATAGTGACTTCACAGTGACTGATATGGCAGGGCCCACGGCATAGGCTTCTAGGTGGGCTGTCTTATAGGAATGGTTCTTTGGGCAGAGCTGGGCTGGGAAGCATGGCTATGCTTTGGGCAGGAGTCAGCTTAGTTAAAGCCTTGCCCAGGGGTCCTGAGTCAGTGTGGGGCTAAGGAGTCTTGCTTACAGTTTCATCTGTGCTGGGCCAATGAAGGGTCTTATGGAAAAGGGTAGATTGGGGAGTGTCTTAATGTCCAGGGACTCAAAGAGACAGGAGCTGGATAGGAGGATGGACTCCAGTCACCCTTAAGGGGAGCAGGGACTTACTTGTGTTAGGACTGGATAAATAGAAAGGCAGAGGTTTAAATGATAGGCATGTTTGCCCACAGCAGTGATGGTGGGCAATGGCAGCAGCTGAGGATGTTTTCCTGGTGCTGTGGGGAAAGGGGTGTCAGTATGGGTCAGAGGTGGCAAAGACTCTCAACAGGGCTCTGGCTATGGACTAAACGGTGGGCTCTGAAGCCTCCTTTTGAGAGGTGGAGGGATGCTGAGCATGACCGCAGTGCCGGCCTTTGCTGGGGGAGGAGTTCAGGCAGAGAGGAGGGAAATCATTTCTCCCAGCAACAGATTACCTCCAAGTGCAAGCACCCCACGACAATGAGAAGCTTCCTCTTTTCTCCCATTACAATGATCCAAGGAGGGAGAAGGTACAAGGCACAGGAGGAAAAAGGAGAAAAATATCAGATGTTGTTATACTTACAGAGCAACAACAAGCAAACGAAGTTAAAACCAAAGATCTGAGGACAAAAAGACCCACGGTAATTGTGCTATTGTGGGGTGTGTTCCTGGTGAGAGAGTGAAACACCGCTGACATGTCTTGGCCAAGGGACCCCTCAGAGCAGTCTCCACCCCACCCCATTCTTGGTTCATGGTTGGAAAACTAAAAAGGAACTAGGGGAACTTCGAAATCCTTGTTCTATAAAAAAAGAAAAACAAAAATCCTTACAGATGGAGAGTAACATTTCTTATCTGTAATAATCAGTGTGGGATTTAAATCTTTCCCGATGGCACACAGTGACCTTCTGGGGAGAATGAGGACCGGATGCCAAGAGCAGACAGCAGGGTCCAGGGCTGCCCAGCAGACTTGTCCCTTTCAGGACTCGCGTTGCATCACCATTGTTTTCCAATCTAATAATACACTGTGTCCTAAGATCTGACATTTGCCTAAACTGAGCAATTAGAAAATGCCAGTTTGCATCTGATATGATTTATGTGGGGAGCAGGGTCCCTCAACATTCATTTAATATGCTCATGGATGTCTCAGGTGAATAAACAATCAGTCATGGCATTTTCCACTTGAGGCTCTGCCCATGTTGGTCACATTGGTCTCATTCCAGAGATTTGTTGTGTGGACTGTGCTGGCCTCACATGTTGCCTGTGGTATTTTCATAAACTCTAATGGTGAGTTGACTTTTAGCTCCTCCCTGCACCAAGCAAACCCCAACATCTGGTTGCCACACATTCAGTTCTGCCTCATGTCAACAATCAGAACTCGGTCCACAGCAGGAAGATCCATTCTAGTGTTCTGGGAACTGAAACACACACACACTCTCATATAGACACACATACTCACACATATTCTCTCTCTCACTAGCACAGACACTGATACACTCATTCACACACATTCCACATAATACACCTACATTCACAGTCTTTTTGTGCTCCTGCAGTCCATGGTCAGTGTGATGTGACACGATCCCTGAGGGCAGATTGAAGTCAGCAAGGGTGCCCCATTGCATGCAGGAGTTGTGAGTTGTTGATAAAATCTGCTTTAAAATTAGCCTGAACAGAGGTCAGTTTTGGGCCTGTCACTTTTTGTGACATCTTTAAGTCACACTGGATTTGCTGTAGAATGGGGAACATCATTGATGCCTATGCTAAAGTTCTTATAAGAATTAACATGTATTGTATGAAGAGAGTTTAGTACATAGCTTCATTTTTTTTTTCCTTAACTGATGGACATAATCTATGAGTGAGTCATGAAATTAGTGCACAGAGGCCAACATTTAAAATAAGAAAATATCAGAATGCATTGTATCAAGTGGTGCTAAGTATTTGGAGCATATTATCTTTTCAAAAACAGCCTAATAATTAATATCTCCCCTCCCCTGTGTTCCCGCATAATGAGACTGCCCTATGGGACCATCAAGCAAGGAAATCTGTTTCCCTTTCTCTTGGATCAGGGAGAGTGTATGGTTACTTTGAACAGTGGAATGGGGTATAATTGACCCTGTTATTTCTAAGACTGCTGCCTTGACAGCTAGAAGCTTCCATGTTGGAGCACTGAGCTGCCATGTTACAAGTAAGATCTCACTGAGGAGGTCATGCTGTGAGGAAGCCCAAGTCTCCTACATGCTTCAGTCCTGAGCCATTCCTGTCCAGGCCCCAGACATGAGTAGAACCATCTTGGAACCCCCAGATTAACCTATCTGCTCAATGATTGTCACTGAGTGGCCTCAGCTGGGAGCCATAAGGAACAAAACAATTGCTAAGCTAAGCTCTCTCTGAATTCTCACCTACAGAATCCATGAGCACAACACAATGATAAATAACTGCTTTAAGTCTAAATTCTGGGGTAGGACCTCCCTGGTGGCACAAGGGGTTAAGTGTCAGCATTATGAAGCTATCCACGGCCACCACAGCACAAATTTGATCCCCGGCCAGGGAGCTAACTCAATGGTGCAGCAGACCTCTCCTGTCTCATTTGCTGCTCCCCTCAGCAGTGTATTTCGGGAGATCTGCCTGTTCTGCTCCCCACTCTGTTTCTGGTGAATCCTCTCACCTCCCACATCTCTGGCCTACAACCCAGCTCTTGTATGTATAAAAAAATAACTATTTAAAAAAATAAAAATATAAATTCTGGGGTAGCTTGTTATACAACAACCAAGTCAGTAACATTTATGGAACTTTTATTTATTTCAGACTGTATATTCAGTTACAAAATAAAAAATCATTTTTATTGTATATCTTGCACTTAAAAAGAACATTTGAAAATTTCAGATTAAGCCTAAAGTAAGTGCTCCAGTGTTTAATACTTGCTAGTTATTCCTATTATTACCTTAAATTGTTTCAATTGTTGGGCCTCCCCTGATGGCACAGGCAGTTGAGCGCAGCGCTGTGAAGCTGTCCTCAGCCTCTTCAGAGCCGGTTCAATCCCGGCTGGCCAGCGAGGGTCCCACATGGCGTGGCAGACCTCTCCTGTCATGTCGGCTGCTCCCCTCAGCAGTGTATTTTGTCAGTCTGCCTGTTCTGTTCCCCACACTATCTCTGGTGAATCCTCTCGCCTTCCTGCGCATCTGGACTGTACCCTGGTTCTTGTATAATTAAATAAATAAAATATTTAATCTTTAAAACAAAAAATTGTTTCAATTGTCTAAGTATTCCTAGAGTCATTTTTTTATGTTTTTCTCCTTTGGGCAAGTTATTTAACCTCACTGGACCTCCCTTTCCTCATCTGCAAGTGGGGAATCAGTGCCTCTTGTAGCTGCCCATTCACAGTCTGAGATTCCTCTATACCAGGTTCGCCAGAAAAACAGAACCAGAAGGATATATGTGTATGTCTATAGATAGATGTTAGATAGGATAAATCTATATCAGACGAGGCTAAAAGGCGTATAAAAGGAGATTGTGAGGAACTGACTCAGAATATGGAGGCTGAAAAGCCCTACAATCTGCTTTCTGCATGCTGGAGACCCAGGAAAGCTGGTGGCGTAATTCAATCTGAGAACATCGGAGCTGATGGTATAAATTCCAGTCTGAGAACAGGAGAAGATGAGACAGCCCAGCTCAAATGTGAGGCAGAAAACAGGGACAAATTCATCTTTCCTCCCCCTTTTGTTCCACTTAACTCTTCAACATATTGAATGAGGCCTGCCCACATTGGTGATGGCAATTGATTGAGTCCACTGTTCAAATGCTAATCTCTTCCAGAAACACATTCACAGACACACCTTGAAATAAGTAACTTGGGCACTTGTGGATAGTCGAGTTGATACATTAAATTAACTGTCACAAGTCAAGTCAGAAGAGCCATCCCGGCTTCTTTGGTTTTCAAGTGGTTGGTTATTTTGCTGTAAAAGTCTAAGCGCTGGTGTTATTGGATTGGATGGTTCCTGCCTAGGAAACACTGTGGCAGCCCTTTCCCCACCATTGTGACTTCGGGGCAGGACAAGGTGTGGTCTTGATGCAACTGCCTCTAGGTCTAGTCAAGACCCTCCCCTCTGGGCAGCAGCATGGCATTCAGGAGGTGCCAGTTCTAATAGACCCTCTCCTGGTGCTTGATTAAAGGGAAGAAATCACTTTCCTCTTTATGACAGCAAGTACCTATGGCATCTTAACCCAGATCAAGGTGGTTTTAGCATCATCAGGGTTAGATGCCTAAAACAGCACTCATTTATGAACTGCATGTCTAATTTCCTAATGAGAAGCTAAAAAAAAAAAAAATCCATGACTGATAGACAGGAGGCTGCATTTTATAGGTTTGGCAGATATGTCTTGTTCACAGTCCCGCCCTCCCCCATTTGAGCCCAAATATCCATTTTACAGTCCTTGAAGTTTACATTCTGCGTCAATCTGACATTTAGTTTTTGGACCCACATGGCAGTGACATACATCAATCTCAGAATCTGGAGAGAAAGACAAGAGTTTCCTGCTATATCGACACAGCAAAATTACAGAAACAGAATCAAAATATGAATTTCTTTTTGAAAAAAAAAAAAAAAAAACCTAAGCATGTGTGTTGTGGCCTCCCTCTGAGAACAGCCACATTGATTTTTGGAAAATGCAGACTTTGGGGAGAAGAGAAGGGCAGGGCTTATCGAGTCACACCAAAGAGGAAGGAAAGCAGATGGTGACGTGAAGTCTGGGGAGCCCGCCAGCAGAGCCGAAATTGGCAAGTCCATTTCCTGTACTGGGCTTTGATGGAAAGGACATGAGTGACAGCTACCAGGTTTTTGGTGAGTGCTGATCAGAAGCTGGCCTCCTGCTGGGTGCTGTCAGGGTAGCCTGGGGTCTACATGGTTTGCTGCTGGGTTCAGAACATTTTTTCCTGGAATCTCAGCTGGCTGTATTACAATTACATTTATTAAAGTAAAGATCTCCAACACCTGTCTCAAAATCACCTGGAGGGTGTATTAAAATGTAAAGGTCAAATCGATACCCATGTTTGTCCCTGACTTTGTGTAAAGATATAGACTCTCTAATACCTGAACCAGGGCTTTCCTTTGGAAGTTTTGCAGGTTTGATATAATAAGGCAGAAAAACATAATAAAGCTGTGGTACTTAGATTTGATGATGAAGACAAAGCTTGAGCAAGATTTTGTAACTTTCCACTAAACAAAATTCAAAGAATGAGTCTTGATGGAAGCCAACTGGAGGCCCATGTCTGAGCTTCTAGAAATCTCCCGGCCTTAGTCTGAAGCCTTGGCTTAGCTTTCCCTTAACTGTGAGTAAAGTTGTCAGCAGAAGCTTAATATTTGTGCTTAGAGTTCACATTCCTGGCTTTTGTTGGCTTTAGATCAAGCCTGGAAGAACAAACATCCGTGCAATACAAGAAAAGGTGTGCTAAGCCATCCTGCAGAAGGAAACAGACTGCAGGTGGGAAAACCCATCTCCTTGCCACTGATCTTTCAGATAATCATTTCTCCTCCTGAAAATGGAGCCGTTATCCTTGTCCCTCTGCAGAAGAGTTGGGTAGTATCTCTCTCTGTGAAACATTAGAGGATCCTCTTATGGAAGAGTTATATTAGCAACTGGCATCTTCCAGGGAGCTGGTGGCTGGAACTCCACACTGTATTAGAGCCATCCAGAGACATCAATTAGCCATCAAGGTGAGTCATTAAACTACATTACAGTGACTCTCAGTCTTGGTAATCCTCATTATTACATATTCATGCTGTATTAGGGTGCTGATTAAGTGGCTTCAGTTTTATGGGTATGACTCCTAATGATCCTTTTTTTACTGATCAAGATGTGTTAAGCTTCAGAGGGATTTGGGGATTTCTATGCTCTAGGCAGGAAGGATACTGAGGCACACAGAGTCTGGTAAGGCAAACTCCATTAGTCATTAGTGAAGAGCAAAGGAAAATTTTCTGAGTTGAATTTATTCAGAGATGCCAAAATGCCAAACAAGAGGTGATTCTGCAACAAATTCAGTCTGATTTGTGGAGTATGATGGTAGACACTGGTATTGGAACTAATTTTGCTTGTGTTTTTTGAAAGTATATCAAAGGGAAGTTTCAAAATTTCTGCTTCTCTAAGTACAGACAACTGCAGAGGATGCCAGAAATGTCTAGTCAGCTGAGGAGGTGGGGTGAGAAGTAAATGGCCAAGCTAAAAGCAGAGTATACTGCCCTGGCTCTCATCCCCATCCCTGCGACTGTGCTGTGATGACTCCATGATTAGCAATGACTTTTCACTGGTGTCCTCCAGCCATCTTATAATGCATCTTGCAAAATACATGAAAAAATATAATGTAATGTTTAACTTGATCTCATCTACAGTAGCCCTAAAAATACAAAAAGGAGAACATATTTATTTTTTGGTCCTTTTTCTTGCTTAAGACACCCATTGATTCCATCATATGGCCCAGAAAAGGGAGTTTATAGCCAAAATATGGATATAAGCAGAAGTTTATGTTGAATTTTTGGTCTTCTAGTGATGTAAAGGAGACCTATGGACTTAGGGTAATTGTGACTATACACATTTTTTTTTAATTGTAGATATAAAAACTTAACCCTATGAATCTGTATTTGTTAAGGCTTACCGGTAAAATTGGTCTCAGATTATAAGAACACAAAAATGAGGGAGAAAAATAAAATCTTTATCTAAGTTTTTTTCTGAGACTTGATTTTACAGAGACACCAAACTTGAAGGCTTGTGGATTACACAAGCAGAGCTTCAAGCCCAGGGTAGAGCCAGGAAACTACAAACTCAAAGAAAAGGGGCTATTTAGAGGTGAGGGGCCCACTCACAGAAATTCCAGACTCCGGGTATATGAAGAAAAGCCTCTTCATACTTTTCACATAGGAACGTCCCTGTAACAATGAACTTCTGTCAATTTCACATTTTTTGCCCCTACACTGTTCCTTAGCCAATAAAATTTAACTCCTTTGTTTTTCACCCCTGTTCCTCAAACCTGTATATTCACATTTCCTTCCTTAATTAAGAAGGTAGATTTGAGTTCATGTTCTCCCTTCTCTTTGACAATCTATAAGCAATAAAGCTTCGTTGTCTTCTCAAAAGCTCTGATGTCATAATCTCTTTGCACTTCAGGTGAGGAGCTCATCACTAGGTAACAAAGCTCAGTTCTCTTTCTCTTTCCATCCCTCCTGCCTCACTCCCATCCTCTGACTCTATCTCTGCCTCTATCTCTCTCTCTTCAGAACTTCAGAACTAAACTCACACTGCTTCTCATGATTAAAGGGAGAGCCACCATCCTGGAAGTCATCAACACCTAAAATGGAAAATTCATCATTACTACCTCTTGGCTGTCACTTACCTCCTCTCCATGGCTGTATTCTCCCTCCCTGTCTTTCCTGTGCATCACATCCCCTCTGTTCTCACTGAAGACTTCAGCAGGATCCTTGCCTCTGACTTCACTTACTGTATTTTTTTCCCCCAAAGGGACACTCTGTTCCTTTTCTTTGTGATCATAATTCTTCCTCCAATCAACAACAAGGATGAATTTTGTGTTATACAATGTAATTATATTCACCTCCTTTCTAAACTCAGTTTTGAAACCCACTTTGAATCAAACATACCCTATCTTGTTGCTAATATTACTGGAACCCAGCCACCTGAGCAGTGGGAGCCGGTGGGAGCAGTGGTATTTTCAACCTGCTGCTCCACCACAAGTCAATTGTGGCAGTTGCTCCTCAGAGCTCAGTAATTGCCTTTTTGTTAGTTGTGGCAGTTGCTCATCAGAGGCCTTTTATGTACCAGTGCACTTCCTGGATCGTGGAATGGACTAATCAGGTGTGAGCTATGAGCTGACTGGTGCTAAATGGTCCAATCAGACTTTTGTTACCAGGACCCAGTCTCTCACCACAAGTCAGTTGCTCCTCAGAGCCCTTTTATGTAAAGCACACTTCCTGGATTGTAGAATGGACCAGTCAGGTGCTATGGGCTGATTGGTAAATGGCCCAATCAGCCACAGGATTGAAAAATAGTCCAATCAGACTTGTGGGCAGGGCGCCCTCAAAGAAGATATAAGCCAGGGTCAGAGGGAGTTTGGAGAAAGGACGATGCCAGTACACAGAGAGAAGACAATGCCAGCCCCTGAAGAAAGGAAGACAGTTCCAGCCTCCAAAGAAAGAAGAAAAGAAGCATCCAGCAGCCACCCTCCAAGGAGAAAAGAGAAGCCAAAGGACTCCGTCACAGACTGGGCCTCGGTCCTGTCTCTGACATTGCCTGAGAGGAGCACCAAAGGCCCTGGGCCTGGTGTCTCAAAGAGCTGTTTGGTATTGGTATAACCCAACAACTCACAATGAGCTGTTAACACTGGGTGTCTCTGACACCATCTCTGTGGGACCAGTAGTGGCCATCACTACTGATGATTGGTGGTGACCATCACTGATGCTACCCAGGTGAGCTGGCTGGTCACTTGTGGATGCAGTAAGAATTCTGAAGTACAAGGAGGAAATGATGTTGTATGAGTTAATACTGCAGAAGTGGGCTTGGGCCACTGAGTGGCTAGCCGACTATGTTAAAACATTAAATATAATAAAAGACATTTATTATAATAAGTCATTTATTATAATAAAAGTCATTTATTAGAAGATCAGTGGAAATTCATGTTGCATGCTCAGCAGCATGGAGTCATAAGAAAGTATTATTTCTTGGGAAATTGCAAGAACTCCTTAATGGCGGTACTCAGTGCTTGGTGGGGGAGATAGATGCTATCATGGAGGACTTTGCAAGTTTGACTAATTCATATTTGTTGTTGACAAAGAAGCAATCAGGCTGTTACCTAATCAAGAAAGCATTTATTCCAAAATAGGCATCAAGGTTCACAACCAAGCAGTCCCAAGGTGTGTTCTTCCTGGGATAGGGCATAGAGGAGTTTTAAAAGGTCAATCAAGGAAATGGTCTGAACTTGGTCATTTGTTTTGGTCAATGTTTTAGGTTGGTTTGGTGCTGAAATCCAGTTGTTTGTCTGTGATTCATTGACAGTAGTGATTGGACAGAAGGTTATAGTGCCAGGTCTACTGGGACACCCAAAAGGTGATTTCCCATTTCTTTCAATCTTTGATAGCTGCTTCAGGCTGCTTCAGCAATTCACCCAAATGTCTGAACATGGCTGTTAGTGAAACAGGGGCAGAGAGGGCCACAAAAGAGGGCCCCAAAAGGTCTAAAACCAAAACCAAGAGCTATAGCCAGGGCCTGATAAGAGGACAGCTCACTGTCTGTGGGTTCTCACCTGCGTGCACAATTGCAAAAGAACTTAGGGTCCAGGAACAACAACCATGGAGAACAACAATAGGGGAAACAGAGCTTACTGTATCCACAAGTGACCAGCCAGCTCACCTGGGTAGCATCAGTGATGGTCACCACCAATCATCAGTAGTGATGGCCACTACTGGTCCCACAGAGATGGTGTCAGAGACACCCAGTGTTAACAGCTCATTGTGAGTTGTTGGGTTATACCAATACCAAACAGCTCTTTGAGACACCAGGCCCAGGGCCTTTGGTGCTCCTCTCAGGCAATGTCAGAGACAGGACCGAGGCCCAGTCTGTGACGGAGTCCTTTGGCTTCTCTTTTCTCCTTGGAGGGTGGCTGCTGGATGCTTCTTTTCTTCTTTCTTTGGAGGCTGGAACTGTCTTCCTTTCTTCAGGGGCTGGCATTGTCTTCTCTCTGTGTACTGGCATCGTCCTTTCTCCAAACTCCCTCTGACCCTGGCTTATATCTTCTTTGAGGGCGCCCTGCCCACAAGTCTGATTGGACTATTTTTCAATCCTGTGGCTGATTGGGCCATTTACCAATCAGCCCATAGCACCTGACTGGTCCATTCTACAATCCAGGAAGTGTGCTTTACATAAAAGGGCTCTGAGGAGCAACTGACTTGTGGTGAGAGACTGGGTCCTGGTAATCTGGTCTTGGGTCCATGCTGTACTTCAGCATGGTACAAACTTACTCTTTCTTTTGAGAATGCAGTTCTAATTTCCTCAGACCTTTGTTGAATTCTTGACTAGGTCAGATGATCACATACCTCTGCTTTGTGTCACTTAAACTATAGCAGTAAATTTATTTTATTTTTATCTATTTTTTCCTTCCTCTACTAACTGTAAGCTCTATAAGGAATCTTACCTTGCTGTTTGTTGGTTTGTACAGTCATTCCCCACTATTTTATCCCCAAAGTCAGCACATCTGACAAGAGTTCAATAATGAATGTTCTAATTAAATAACCTCATCCTTTGAAATTCTGATTATCCTTGAGATGCATGACATGAATGTTTGATAAATAAATGAATTTTCCATGATAACTGACTAGATGTATGGTACAAAGAGTTGAAGAACTTATACCCTATAGGCTCCAATTTATTTCAATTAACATTTATTCTGATTTGTTTATAACCATAGTGATGGATCTTGTTCCTTTTAATGTAAAACATCTTATCCCTGGAGCAACTCATAATAGTGGATAGCTGTTGGCCAAACCTTTGATGTACCCCACACTCCCTATTGCTTCCCCTATACGTCTTTTCCAATTTCCTTCCTTCACCAGTTTTAGCTGTTACCCAGTGTATTTGACCACCTACCTGATTAGATAGATCAGGCGAGACAAGGAACCAGAAGCCCAAACAAAAAGAAAAGCATCAAGGTTTCAAAAATGAGGAGATTGAGCCAACTTAGGTCTTTTCTGCCTGAAAACAATTGTGGACTCAGCCTCATTTCCCCTGAGGTACAACAGCCTGAAGATAGAGCGGTGGAGATGACACAGCTTAAGTTCAGAGACCTTAACTCTTAGTTTCTGTCTACACCTTGTATTTAGCTTGCGTGGAAGAAGGGTTTTGTACTCATTCTTTACCACTCTGAATTTGCCAATGAAAATGAAAACCACATGTCACATTTCATTTAGTTGGTGATGGAATGTGAGTAAGAGTGGAGGAGATGCCAGCAGAATCTAAACTCTTGGCGGCTCACCATAGTTTCTAGGGAACACTTGTGCAAGTCTGAGAATTATAACAATCACTCATTGTCTTTTGCTTGGTTAACTTTCTTTAAATTTGTTTCTGCTGCAACTTGGATGTACCATAGAAGTAAATAACTTTTTGTTCTTCCTCCCTATGCTCTATGGTTTAATACCCTGGATCTACTATATGCTCCTTTTTTTGCTCCTTAACTCTTCTTTCCAAAATTTATTCTCAATCTTGTATCTGACACCCCTCTGGGTCACATCCCTCTAGAAACTGCAGTTGCATTTGTATCTGCTTTATTCTACATCTTGCTAATTACTACCCTACCTCCTAATCACCTGTGGACCACATTCCCTTTTCCCAACCCTTTTGTTAGTTCCTCATGATCATTTTCTCTTTAGATTATAACAGAGTCTAACTTGACCCTGAGTTCTACAAGCCTGGAGCACTGTGTCTTATTTATGATGCATCATTGTTTTTCATCTGGTGGTTGGTCCATCCATAACATTTCACTGACTGATGGGTGTGTATGTGTGCGTGTGTGAGAGAGAGAAAGGGAGAAGAAAAGGGAGAAGGAAGGCAATAGGGAGGGAGAGAGTGATTTATTATAGGAACTGGCTCATATAGTTTTGGAGGCCAAGAAGTCCCACAATCTGCCATCTGCAAGCTCGAGAAACGGGAAAGCTGCTGGTACAATTCAGTCTGAGTCTGAAGGTCTGAGAACTCAGGGTGTAGCCAATACAAATTCTGGAGTCGAAAAGCCTGAGAATGAGGAACACATATGTGCAAAGGCAGGAAAAGACACGTGTCTAAGCTGAAGAAAAGAGGGAATTCCCGGGCCTCCCTGGTGGCACAGGCGCCTGAGCACCACACTGTGAAGCTGTCCGCAGCCTCTGCAGTGCTGGTTTGATCCCCACCGGCCTCACAGCAACCCACATGGCAAGCAGACCTCTCCTGTCTTGCCTGCTGCTCCCTTCAGCAGTGTATTTTGTCAGTCTGCCTGTTCTGTTCCCTGCTCTGTCTCTGGTGAGTCCTCTTACCCTCCCGCGCCTCTGGCCTGTGCCCCGGTTCTTGTATAAATAAAATAAATCTTAAAAAAAAAAAAGAGGGAATTCTTCCCTTCTCTCTGTATCACATTCAGACCCTTAATGGATTGGATGGCACCACCCATATTGGTGAGGGTGGATCTCTCTACTCAGTCTACGGTATCAAATGTCAATATTTTCTAGGAAAAAAACTCTCAGAAACACACCCAGAAATAATATGTGCCTTCTTTCCCTTAGCCCAGTGAAGCTGACACATAAATTAGCATCCACAACAACCTTCAGTGACTCCTCATCATGTACAGAATAAAGCCTTTCCTCCCTGACATTGATGTCCAGGCTCTCAGTTACTTGGCCAAGGATTAATTTTATGTTGTCATCTTTTACCACTTCCTACATTAATTCTCCACTTAAAACATTGAAATTTTTCTTCTTCTTCCCTGAATACAGGAAAATGATGTGCTAATTTTCTTTCTCCTCTTCCTTGCCAGACACTATTTTCTCTACCTCTTTCCACTTTGAGTTCTTCATGAACAATGAAGTTTTGTTTATTGTTTAAGTCACAGTACATGTCATTTCCTTGAACAAATCTTCCATGGCACATTTTTCCAGGGTATACTCAGTATTATTTCATTAAAATCCATAGTTCTCTGCCCAGTGCCATTTTAGAAACTAATATAGAATGCTATTATTTTATTATTATGAATACTACTACTAGCCTGTTTGAAAAAATTGTATTTAATTAAATGGGTCTGTTTCCTATATTATTTGTCTTTAATTATTCAAGTTGGTTTACTATTCATTTGTATCATATCATGACAATATTTTACCTTCCTTATTTCTTCTTCTCAAATATCCATTCTTTAGTGACAGGCCATTCTCCTTTAGTGACAATGGCTCTAAACATGAATAACAAAAGTTAAAATCCTGTTTTAGTTTCCTGTAATGCCTCTAGTCTTTGTTCACTAGTAAAGAGTCTAAGAATACAATATTCTAAGTCAATATGAATTTTTGGCTTCATATATGATTGTGAAACTGACTTTAACCCAGCATTCAACTGCAGGCTGTGAAGAAGAGGTGGAAGGCATTAGATTGCTCTGGAAAGAATCGTGTGATATACAATGTAGAATCCCATTCATGAAGGGGAGGAGCAGGTGAGTTTCCTTTCTCCATTATCAACAGAACCATGCAGAAAATTGACTAAGGGTCCTCAAAAGTGCAGGATCATAGGGACTAGAATCTCATTCTCAAATCTAGAAGTGAAAGGTAGCTGCTTCCCAAGAATAAGGAAACATGCATGAGATCCCATTCAAGGGTTTCTGGGAAAGATGAAATGACCTGTTCATGATATTATACTTATTTCACTAATGACCATGAGATGGAAAATGAGAGAGTTAAAGGTGATCAAATTATGTCACCCCCCCCCCAAGATAAAAGATTTGGGCATATGGATTATTTTGAGCTGACGGCAATTGAGAATCAGCAGGTGCAGGGAAAGCTCTCTGTTCTCTCTTTCTGTCTAAAAGTAGGACATCAATTTTCTCTTGCAAAGGCAATCCAGAAGTCCATTTGTAAAGGTGTCTCCCTCTCTCTTGCCAGGAAGAGGAGGATAGATTTTGATCACTGGAGAGATAACTCTTAACAATGAAAAAGTCATTAATTTGAGTATGCATAAGGAATTTTACTAAATAACTCTTCTCTTCATTAATTATCTCATATATTAACCTTCATACAGTTTGCCACCTCAAGAATTCCAAATTTCCCCCTTTTCTTTTGTCTAGTTACTTCACAATTTGTCATTCACTGTTAAGATAATATATTTTTCTCTTACTACCTCCTAGGGTCATATTTCTATTTCAGTTCCTGTGTGCATAGCTACATAATTAAATATTTATTTTCGTCTTTCTAATATGTTTGTGTCAATTAATGCATAGTTCCCAACCACTAAGAGAAAAACCTAAGGGGAAAAGAGGTTAGTTTTATCTTTCCTGATAGAGGAATCAAAAGTGGCCCACTTACAGGGTCTGTATATGAAAAATTAAAAAAAAAAGACCTGATAGAATTAAATCTCTACATTGTATGGAGAAATGTTCAACATTAATTAACTGAATGACTCAAAATTACAAAATGTCATTTTTTTTTTCAATTTGATCTATAGGCATACCCCCCCGGGCATACCTGATCCTGTCTGATTTTGGACACTAGGAAAGGTCCACCTATTAGTGTTTAGATGGGAGATCTGTGGATATATACATAGCTCCATTCAAATCCCAACAATCTATTGTGTACAGCAGGTCCTCAAATGATGTCATGCTAGTCAATGTCATTTTATTAAAATGTTCATAGGAAAAAGAATTACATTGACTAACGCTATTTTATGACCTGCTTGCCTTATATGTTGTTTACTAAAATGTACATTTCCCAAGCATCAATTAACTTACTCTATATATTGAAAACTGATTCTATTCTAAAGTTTAAATATAACAATCAAAGACTCAAAATAAGCATACTGAAGAAGAATAACAATGTTGCTACTTTGTTTGACTTAAGTTATTTGATTCCAGGACTTACTCTGAAGTTGCCACAATCACAATAGCCTGGTATTGGTGAAAGAAAAGACACACAGATTAAAGGAATGCAATAGAGAGCCCAGACATACACCCACATAAATATGTTTAATCTCTGGTAAAAGAACAATAGTCTTTAAAAAATTATGCTGGAGAATTTAAATATCCTTGTTTAAAAAATTTGACACAAACCTTATACCTTTAACAAACTTTATAGTCAATCATAATCCTAATGTAAAGTGAAAAGATATAAAACTTAGAAGAAACATAGGAAAATATCTATGTGTCATTGGTTTGGATAATGAGTTTATAGATAATATAGCAGAAACTTGATCTGTGAAAGAATCATTGATGTTTTACAAACATTAAAAAAATTCTATGAAAGCTACTGTTAAGAGAACGAAAATGTACCCACAGACTAGGAGGGAATATTTGCAATAAACATAAAGGATTTGTATTCAACTATATAAGGAACTCCTAAAATTCATCAAGATAAAATAATTCCAATTTTAAAAAGTGGGTAGAGTATCTGAAGATTAAATTCACCAAGTATAATCAACAGATGGCAAGCAAGCCCATGAAAGAAGTTCAACATTATTTGTCATTTGAGAATTGGAAATTAAAACAACAATGAGATGCCATCACCTACCTGTTAGAAGAGCTAAAACCCAAAATTTTCTTTAGTGCCAATTGGTGGAGAAGATGCAGAACAATAGCAGCTGTCACTCACTGCTGGTGGGTGTACAGAGAGCTTAGCAGTTTCTTACAAGCTGGATATTTTCTTACCATATATTCAGCAATTGTGCCCCTAGGTACTTACCTAACTTAATTGAAAACTGTTTACACAAAAATCTGCATGTGAATATTCACATCACCAAAACTGGATGTAACCAAGATGTCTTTCAATAAGTAAATAGATAAACTGCAGTACATCCATATACTGGAAGATGGCTCATTAATTTAGAGAAACGAGGTACCAAATCATGAAAATACATGGCTTAATTTCAAGTGAACATAGCAAAATATAAGAAGTCAGTTTGAAAAGACCACATATGAATGATTCCATTACGTGATTTTCTAGGAAAGGTAAAACTATAGACATAATAAAAAGATCAGTAGTTGGCAGGGGTTCAGGGGGAAAGAGGGAAAATTAAAAATGTGAAGCACAGGGGTTTTTAGGGCAGTATAAAGATTCTATGTGAACACTGTAATGGCATATGCAGTTATCCAAACCCATTGCAATACAAAGAGAGAAATCTAATATATGAAAACTAAAAACAATAATTTAAGAAGCTAGAAAAATTCCAGGATGGAATTCAGAATGTGACAAAAATGAGAGAGAGAGAGAGAGAGAGAGAGAGAGGAGAGGACACAAAATCAGCTCTTCCCTAGGCCAGGGCCCAATCAGAAGAATGATATTAAGCATAGCAATAACAACATGGTAACAAGAGGTTAATAATAACACTGACATTTATAGACATTAATGGAGCTTTAGTTTGTGCCTTGTATGAGTCCCCACGGTGACACTGTGAGTCTCCACTGTGACATTGTGGAGCTGATGTCTTAGTGTCTCCTTCATTAAACAGAAGCAGTAGCCACCTCAGAGGCACTCCAAACAGGCAGGACCAATTCTAAGTCATGTGTGCCTGCTCAAGGTTCCTGACCACACCACACAAAGTACCAGCCCCAGCAGCCATCTGCTGCAGGTATGCTCTGGCTGCAGCCAGTGGCCTTCGCTGCAGTGATGAGGATGGGACAGAGGTGCAGGGACCAGAGCATAAGCGCTCATGAGAAAGCTTTGGGTTCCAATTCTGTTGCTGCCCAGCACTGAAGTCTTGGGCAAATTACGTAACTTTCTGATCCTAAATTTATTCATCTTTAAAATGGGAACACGGGGACCTCCCTGGTGGCTCAGGGGTTAAAGACAGCGCCATCAAGCTATTGCCAGCCACTGCAGCACAAGTTCAATCCCTGGCCAGCCAGGGAGATACTCACATGGCACAGCAGACCTCTCCTGCCTCACCTGCTGCTCCCCTCAGCAGTGTATTTCAGTAGATCTGCCTGTTCTGCTCCCCACTCTCTCTGGTGAATCCTCTCACCCCCCCACACCTCTGGCTTACACCCCAATTCTTGTATGTATAAATTAATAAATCTTTAAAAAAACTGAAATGGGGATATGGTCTTCATCTCCCTTGTATAACTATTCAGAGGATTAGAAGACATCTTCATATAAAATGTTTAGCATAACCCTGTGATGCAGTAAGATGCCAGTTAATAAAGCAAGTGAACTATCTTTATTGAAGCAGGTTTGAGGAGTAATTGTTTTGCTGTGAAGGGCAGAGATATCATCCTCCACCCTTTCATCCCCAGCCCTGCAGGGCAAGAGCAGAGTTTTGCAATGAATGTAGCAACACCTATTGTTGTCAGGACTCATCTCCAGAGGGTGGAGCACTGCCAAGTAATTAAAGGTTTTCCCGGCTCTCCCTGGCATCCCAATTAACACCCCAGGAGCACCCCTGCTTCTCCAGTCCTGCTTCAACAGACTGGCTTCTCGTGTTTTCATTTGGATTTGTCAACCGCTTAACCTCTTGTCCATCCAAGAACCCTGGTTTTATTCCTGAAGTGCAACCAGTTTCCTGTTAATGGTCTCTCTCTTTCAGCAAAGTTGGTTGCATTCCCAGTATGGAAAATAACTGGAGGCACTACTCCTAGGACTGAGGTTTTACTCATCATTCAGCACTTGTATCTCGACATGCAGAAAATATAACTCAAATTACAGGACACAGGTTCATTCACTCAAAAATTTCTATTTTTGGTATTTCCATAATTATCTGGAAGCTGCCTTAGACTCTGAAAATACAGCACTTTTGAATAAGATATCCATTGCCTTTCTTGCATGTCAACAGGCATAGTATCTTATGCTTGTTGGTCTACAGGCCCTTTGGCTTTTGTTGAAAGGCATAGACTTCTATTATATGACTGAAGAACTACAAAGTCCCCCATAGTCAAGGTATATGGAATTTCTGTATAGAACACAGACTTTGTTTCTGTTCTGAGACCTCTGCTCTCAACATACTCTTTCACTGCCCATCATCAATATAGTTTGACTCTCAATACCTTCCAAGTTTTCTATACAGAACAATCAGAAACAGGATAAAACAAACTAACACATACAATACATTGTTCCAGTGAGAAGAGGAGAGATCAAGGAGTTTAAATTTCAGAAAAGTTATCAATTTCAACTTGGAAATCAAGCATTCCTATAATTAATAATCACCTCAGTCACTTCCCACTAGGAGCCCTCAGGATTTACCAAAAAAGTGAGTGAATAAAAATAAACAAATCCATGTGTAAATAAGGTGGTGTTTACATATGCAAATATGGCAACTTTTACACTTGATAAACCAAGGCCCAGAACTATTAAACAATTTAAGTATGGACTTTTCAGAAAAGAGGGGAGATTTTCAGGATAAGTCATTAAGATGCCTACACTCCAGTTCTTATATGCATAGGTGGTTGAGCACTGCACTGTGAAGCTGTCCGCAGCCTCTGCAGCGCGGGTTCTATCCTGGCAGCCGGGGAGATACTCACATGGTGCAGCAGACCTCTCCTGTCTCACCCACTGCTCCCCTCAGCCGTGTATTACTTTACTCTGCCTGTTCTGCTCCCCGCTCTGTCTTCAGTGGATCCTCTCACCCTCCTGTGCATCTGGCCTGTACCCCGGTTCTTGTATAAAAATAAAAATAAATCTTTAAAAAAATAAAAATAAAATAAATCTTACAAAAAAAGATGCTGATAGTTTGTAAGAAAAATAAAATAAAGCATTGATAAAATAGAAGTTTCCCAGAAAGAATAAAGGAAGGAGCCAACTGTTAAGAGCCATCGGAGCTGGGAACAAACTTCAAAGATCAGTTTCAAAGACTACTGAAAAGATTCCAAATATGAATAAACTAGTCTATAGAGCACTTTTGTATCAAGTCATTGTTGGAAACAGTGGAACAATCAGATAGAAATTAGTGGAGTCTAACAGCTGGGTATGATACCCATAGAAGAAGTCAGCTTAGGAGAAAGAGAAGAAAAGGACTAAAAAGAGGAGCCTTATAAAACTAAAATCCTGCTTGGATAAGTTAAAAGCAGCCCCTGTGAGGCGTGGCATCAAAGACTGCATGTTATGGGAGAAACAGTCTACTAAAACAGCCCAACCATATTACCAAACCAATAAATAAACAAACAACAGTAATAACAAAACCAGTAGCTGGAGAGCAGAGGAGGCATCCATGTTCAGAGCTATTCTCACATATTATTTTATTTTTTTTTTCTTTACTGGGGTGATGAAAATGTTCAATACTTGATTCTGGTGATAGTTACACAACTCAATACAGTGAAAGCATTGAATTGTGTACTTTAAATGTGTGAATTGTATAGGATGTGAATTATAATTCAATTAAAGCTATTCTAGAGAAATGAAATAATAACCACATAAAAACAGCAGCTTTAATGTCTCAGATCCAAAATACACCTGCTTTATTAAGCAACCACAAATATGGTTCTAACTTTTCATGATAGTGGAAAGTGTTAGTCACCATCACTGCCATTTATAAGATACAGAGGGGTCACAAAGTCAGCTTCTGAGATATGCTGGGACATGTACACTCATTTCTCAGTGAAAGCATCTGAATTTGAAAGAAAGAAAATGTATAATTACATCCATTTTTATATAATGTATCCAGTCAGGTTATGCTGTTTTTAGTCCACTTCATGAAGTTTTGCAATTAATTATCACTTGATTGTTCCATGCACTGCTATTTATTCCCCCCAATATAACTGATGAATGGAAGTTTCAAGACAGCAGAAGCACTTGGCAGGTTAGTAAACTCAATTGGCCTCCCTAGACATCTTTTCTTGTCAACCAGTCCTGAAGATATTAGCATACCCACACAACACAATTTAAATCTACTCAATTAAGAGTCTCAGTGTAGACCCCAAATTGGAGTTTCAGGTCTTTGAACAGCCTTGGCATTCACTTACACAAATCTCTCATTTTGTGGATGTAGAACTATGAAAAATCTTGTTGAAAAATACCAGGAAATTGACTGGAAGCAGAATTATTGCCAGAACACACATCTTGGTCCTCACATGCTCACTGCAAACCCTGCTGCCTCACAATGCTGCTCCATTCTTAGGTGAGTTTGGGCCACAGTAAGTTTCTGTTCTGGCTCCTTAAGGAAAGAGCTCCTTAAGGAAAGAGCTGATTTTACCCAGGGGTCTTGACAGCTAAGTATAATACCATACCCCAGCAAAGACCTCTTTATATACCCCTGAAATATATCATTGCTTTGCTATAAATTCAAGACCCAAACTCATCTGAAAATACTGGAAAAATGAAATAATTTAAAATGCTCAGCAAGGCCTCCTCTGGTGGCACAGGGGGTTGAGCACCGCACTCTGAAGCTGTCTGCAGTCCTTGCAGCTCTGGTTCCATCCCAGCTGGCCGGCGAGGGTCCCACATGGCACGGCAGACCTCTCCTCTCTTGCCGGCTGCTCCCCTCAGCAGCGTATTTCATCAGTCTGCCTGTTCTGTTCCCCACTCTGTCTCTGGTAAATCCTCTCACCCTCCCATGCATCTGCCTGTACCCCGGTTCTTATATAAATCAATATATAAATATTTTTTAAAAAATAAAATAAAATAAAATGCTCAGCAAAATAAGCCAGAAAGAAAAAGAATAATACTGGATGGTCTCACTCAGGCAGGAATTTAGAAAACCTAAATAAGGGACCAGGAAAAAATAATTATAATAAAGTATAAATCAAAATCAACAAGCAACTATAAACCAGAGACACACTATGGGGGCAGAGACAGGAGGGAGTAGGATCAAAATAAGGTGGGAATTGTATGGGGAATATAACCAAGATGAAAATGCATATATTGTACAAAAATGAAAAGTGATGTAAAATATGTATAATAAAATATGTAAAATATGTATAAAAAATTCAAAATAATAAATAAGTGAAAAAAAGATAATTTAAAGCATTATGGTTATTAGTGTTCCTGTGTGTACAAAAGCATTTTTTTTTGTGGTTTTACTTACTTATTTCAAATCATTGTTCATTTTTGTACAATATTTGATTTCTCCCCTCAGGTGTAGTCCATAAAAATCCTCACCACCATATCACCCATGAAACATCACCATAGTCCCTTGTGCTCTTCCCTCCCCTGTTTTGCCCCCTCTCCTTCCCCCTTCCCTGCTGTATGTCTCAGATCTATAATTCACCTACTAGTTTAAAAATGTATTGTTTTACCAAAGATATGTAGGATATTATCAAAGTCACAAGATTTCCCCATGCTTTTCATAGGCTTATAACTTCTACATCATGAAGTGCAGTCCCTTTGGAGTACATCCCAGGGAAAGTAGAATCATATACTCAGGTTTCTTTCCTGACTCTCAACTCCATCCTCATTATGTGCAAGGTTGCACTTTGCTAGTTTGAGTTAGAAGTAATTGTAAATCAACTGCATTTGCACCCTACTGAAATTTCACCCTTGAATGCAATATTCCCCTGAGTTTGCAAATCTCCCATGGGAACTGAGGCCTTAATATGCTTTCAATGGACTTTGTGTATTGTTGCCTTTTCTACAAGGTGAAAAAGGTGTGCAAGCTCTAGGTAGGTCCATCTGAAAGCAGAGATTTAGCTCTTTATGTTTATGCCACTTCAGCACAGAGGCTCTTAGGTTAATTGCCCAAGTCCATTTATTAAGCTGAAGATGTATGTCAGCTGCTATGCAGAAAGTCCAAAGAGATGATTCAGAATAATTTCCATTTTGTAAAGAGCTCCAAGTGCCTTGTCCAAAGCAGTGTCATTCATGTTTCTATGACAACCAAAAAATTGTGTTGTAGACTCAGTCTTCCAGAAACACTGGGTAACAGAAAAAGAGTGGGAAAGATTGATGCACAGAATTCAGGTAATCAAATAAAAACCAATGTTATACTTAAGGAAGGAGTATCTTGAGGAGGTTACCTGCAAGAGTTTGTTCACATTTAAGAACCTTAAATGTGTTTGGTGCTATAGCTGTTTGGTGCTATAGCTGCCTTGTCTATAAGAGAGCAGCCTCTCTTGCTGGTCTCAGACAAACATCTGAAAGCAAAGCTACTTCTACTCCACTGGAACTTATGGCCAAGGAAATGTTCTTTGAAGTCCTTTCATACTGTCCCATTGGATGCTTAGAAGGGAAGAATCAGGTTGGCATACATAATAGGCAAATATGTACACCACACATATCCAGGATGGGCTTTCAGGAGCAGGCATGGCAGAGGAAGCTGTGCCATCTCTTCATTATGATGATTCTTCTGTTTGCCTGACATGACCTGACATGCACAGTAGAAAGAGGAAAATAATGTTCAAATGATTGACCCTAAGATAATAATGAGGTGATGGAGAAGGAATGATGAAGTTGCAGGAGTAAACAGGTTGTAATGAATTACCTACAATCACAGGACATTCTAAGTCTTAGTGATTACTGTCACAATCAATCAGTTTTGTGAAATGGTAGCTTGGCATGATCTATGCTGGTGCATTTATTACTGAATTGGTCATTTGATGGCAGTGAAAATGCCATGGTTTTAGAGAGCTGTCAGAAACTCAGCCTTATATAATGTCCCACAAAAAAAAGGGCCTCCCTGGTGGCACAAGGAGTTACGATGCAAACTATGAAGCTATTCGTAGCCACTGCAGCACAAGTTTGATCCCCAGGCAAGGAGCCACCCACATGGTGCAGGAGACCTTCCCTGACTTGCCCGCTGCTCTCCTCAGCAATGTATTTCAGTCAGTCTGCCTTTTCTGTTCCCTGCTTTGTCTCTGGAGAATCCTCTCAACCCCAAAATCTCTGGCCTGTACTCCAGTTCTTATATGCATGAATAAATAAATATTTAAAGTCCCCCCCACACACACACACACAAAATAAAGCATCATTGTCTTCAGACCATGCTCATCAGAATTTTTCAGCAAAGTCATCTGCAAGAATCTGTCAAGGAAAGAATCCCCTTCAGAATAGGAACATAAAATTGAATATAGAGTCACCAGTTGTTGCAGGAACAATTGACCACTTGTCTTGGAGCAGGAGATATATGTGTTCCTCTCTTCGTGTTGTGTTTCCCTTGGCCAGAATTACTACTGATACTAAGAGATGTTTTACTAAAGATGACCCTTGAGCTTCATGGTGACCATTTCCTAGTGACATGAGAGGGAACACGACCAAATGTCCCCATACAGAACCCTTCCAATTCTCAACAATCTGGCACAGTGCCCAGTGTGGACCACAGTGTTGTGTCAGAGATAAGAGTATTTCAGTGTGGACAGATGGATTTTTGGAATAACAAGGCACTGTGCTGCTTTAGTAAAGTCTTCCCAAGGAGATTATTGACAAATCTGCATTCATGGCAATCTTTGACTATAACATATTTTCTTGATTGTCAGTCTCACAAAACATCATCTAATGTCACATCCACTTTATTTGAAGAGAGCCCACTTCATTTGAAAATGCTCAGCGAAGTAGTTCCAGGATAAGATATAATAGATTCATATAAAAAGTCTTAAAATTGATGTTCATGGATTTTATTTTTGCATACTTAAATAAGAAAGATGATGGGGTGGTGCTGCTGTGGACCCTAAGTGCATGTTCACTGACTGAAGTAGAGCGGGTCCTGGCATGCCCCTGCTAGTGGCTAAGCCTCCTGTACTTGCCACGGCTCGTGACATGCTGGTGTTTGACTGTAAGTCTGCACCAGCCTCCAGAATTATTGACATCTCAGTCTAGTGCACAGAATCATGACCCAATTTATAGATTCTGATAGATTTTGTACTCTGTTTTTTAAGGATTCAATAAATGATTTTAAAATAATACCAAGTACATAATTACCATACTCGTTGCTCTTCCTGCTTGCCTTTTTTTAGAGGTTGATTTAGATTTTTGTCAATTTTCGGAGATCAAGGTTGTTTGGAACTGGTGAAATGAGTCATAGTTTATGTGAATGCAGGAGATTCAATAAAAAGGCAATTTTCAAAGTGACAGTATGGGAAGTTGTCGAAAAGTGTTCTATCTCCTAAAGACCTGGGAAGAGTGCCTATTGAGAGTAATGGTAGTCACTAAAAACTGTCAAATTTATTTCTTTTTAAAAATAGCTTGCAATCCTAATGATAGAGATTACTTTGAAAACAAGTTAGATCAAGGGGTTGGGAATGATATATCACATAATAAAAAAAAAATATATACTGAAGTCTTAAAGACCTAGTTGGTGTGAGGATATGGGCTGCAAAGAAGATAAAGAGCAAATCAAGTAGAAGTTGTGCCAATAGACTCCCGAGAGTCTAGTGAAGTGAATAGACATGTTAAAGGTGCTGAGGAACCCCTTCCCTTTTCCTTGGTGACACTTGGACCAACTGGCTGTCTCACACATCTGACGACTGCTCTCTTAGTCTGCTCCTGCTGTTGCTCAGTGTTGCCAGTGGGCTGTGGTCTCATTAACTTCAAATCCTCTTCCAAGGAAACATCTAATTCAGATGAAGATGTGATCTGTCTATTTAAATGTGTAAATGTGTTTCTCAGTTATACTAATTTATCCTGGGATTTTAAACACAATTATGTTTATGCAGTTTTTCTCTGCAGCAATGTATGCAGAATAAGAGCAAGGAAGTCTTGTTACCCAAGTCACATCATGATTATCCACAGTTTCAGTGGAGACCAGGAAAGTAAAGTCAAATGAATCCTACATATAGTCAGAACCTATATTTCAACTCATGTAATGTGAGCAAAATCTGTCTCAGCTCCATTTACCTGAACTCTTAGAAAAAATGTTTTGAGTTTGCATTTATTTTACCTGTGTTATGCACCTTATGATGGAGGTGTAAATGTGCTAAAGAACAGAGTCAGAGGCCTCCCTGGTGGCCTAGGGGTTAAGTCCCAATGTTATCACCCATATGGTTAAGTCTCAATGCTATCTCCCAGGTCGGGGAACTAATGCACATATTGCATAGCGGACTTGTCCTGTCTCGCCCACTGCTCCCCTCGGTAGTGTATTTCATTAGATCTGCCTATTCTGCTTCCCACTTTATTGCTGGTCAATCCTCTCACCTCTTTTTTTTTTAAGATTTAATTTTATTTATACAAGAACTGGGGTACAGGCCAATGAGCGGGAGGGTGAGAGGATTCACCAGAGACAGAGTGGGGAACAGAACAGGCAGATCTACTGAAATACACTGCTGAGGGGAGCAGCAGGCAAAACATGAGAGTTCTGCTTGCCATGTGGGTTGCTATGAGGCCAGTGGGGATTGAACCGGCACTGCAGAGGCTGTGGACAGCTTCACAGTGCTGCGCTCAACTGCCTGTGCCACCAGGGAGGCCCCTCCTCTCACCTCTTGCACCTCTGGCCTATATCCCAGTTCTTCTAGACATAAACAAACAAACAAACAAACAAACAAACAAATTAAAATATCTTAAAAAAGAACAGAGTCAGGAAATAACAGTCAGGAAGAAACAATAGGATGTCACATATATATGACATCAATCCAGAAATTGATATATGTGGATAGATGTCTTGGATACACCCGTGAACACAGATATATAGATGATTTGAAATAGGCAATTATGTTGATCTTTGCCTACTTGGTTTTCCATTTGTATTTTCATTGCCTTGAAGAAATAGAACAATCATTTTCAAGAAAAACAGTCATAGGAATTATTTTCAAGATTCATAGAGAAATTTAATGTCTCAACTGAGGGTCCAGAAAGACCTTATACATAAGGTTCAGATTTATTATTTGTATTGGTTTTCACATGCTTACACTAGAAAAATGCATTTATCAAGTGCCACCTTTCCCAAATTTTTAGAAAAAAATAAACTATTAATTGGTGTTTGTTTTATTCTATAGTATCTTTTTTTTTTTTTTTAATTTTACTTATACAAGCACTAGGTACAGTCAGAAGCGCAGGAGGGTGAGAGAATTCACCAGAGCCAGAGCGGAGAGCAGAGCAGAGCAGGCAGAAGGACCGAAGTACACTGCTGAGGGGAGCAGTGGGCGGCAGGAGAGGTCTGCGCACCATGTGGGACCCTCTCCCAGTGGCCAGGGATCGAACCAGCGTTGCAGAAGCTGCGGGCAGCTTTGCAACACAGCACTCAACCGCTGTGCCACCCGGGAGGCCCATATCTTTTTTTTTTAAAGATTTATTTATTTATTTATACAAGTACTGGGTACAGTCAGAAGCACAGGAAGGTGAGAGAATTCACCAGAGCCAGAGCAGAGAACAGAACAGGCAGAGTGACAAAATACACTGCTGAGTGGAGCAGCGGGCGGCAGGAGAGGTCTGTGCTCCATGTGGGACCGTCACCCGGTGGCCGGGGATCGAACTGGCGCTGCAGAGGCTGCAGGCAGCTTCACAATCCAGCGTTCAACTGCTGTGCCACTGTGGAGGTCCTCTATAGTATCTCTAATTGGTAAACCTTCATTGCTAAATTATAAATCCATTTATTTATTTACCCATTTTCAAAGGTAAATATAGTGTGAATCTTCTCAGAATTAATGATATTTTCCAAAAGCCTAATTTTTGTATCTTAAATTAAAGGTCATTCAAGTCCCCATCCATACTTTTTCTTTCATAGCAATTACCATCAGGCTGGTGACATTGCTTAAAACACACATGTATATGTAACTTGTCTACATAATATTAAATACATGAGCATTTTAATTATGTTAAATGGTCTAGGAATGTAATCACTGAATAGATTTAATAACTTTCAAAGATTGTAAATGCTGGGTTCTTAATAGTTGCATCCCAAGATGCAGTAAGTATTAGATGAAATATTATCTATACATGGGAGAGCGTAGCTCCTAATTTTTCCATGGAACCCTAATTCATTTTTTAGTCCATATGAACAAAGTTGTAAAATAAGCAATTGATAACAGATGTAGTGGTGATAATAGATTGGTAAATGACTTCCCCAAAGCCACTCAGTTTGCTGCTAATAGATCTGAGCCCAGGATTGCTCCCTTCACGTCAGGGATCCTTCTACACCACTCCTGACCTATCTCCTGAGCAGTGATGATTCTTGCCTAACAGTTAACTGCAGGGTTTCCTTGGGAGACTAGGGATGTCATCCACAGTCTATGGGGTTTAGCTTTTACATAAAGTCTTGGACTATTTTATTTTTTATTGAGGCAATATGGTTTATAATACCATGTGATATAAGAAATAGGTTCACATCTCTTTGGATATATATTACCACACCAGTCCACTGTGGCCCCCTACTCCTTTGTTCCCCATCTCACACCCTCCTTTTCAAGTAGCCTCAATTCTGTAGAGATATTTCCTGGGTTTGTTTTGATTTAGTTTGTCTCCTCTTTTATTTTGTTTGTCTATATTCCCTAGATGAGTGAAATCATCTAGTATTTCTCTTTCTCCTGACTTATTTCACCCAGTGTAGTCCCCTCCAGTTACATACATATTGTCACAAATAATATTTCACCTCATTTTATAGTTGAATAGTATTCCATCTTGTGTATATCACATCTTCTTTATCCTGTTTTTATTTTAATGTCTGTATTGTTATCGAAATACCATTGTTTTTCATTCTTGGTAGTGTTTGACAATGTAGGATTCCCCCCAATTTATAATTCTTAATTTTTATTTATCAGGTTTTCTCCCCTTTCCTCTAGTTATTTGTGTACAAATTATTCAAGAACTGAAGAAGCAATGATATTAACTCATTTAAGACCCTGGAGTTTTCTGAAGAGGGCACTTTGTGTAATGGCAGCTGGTCACATTGCTTTGAGTAGTTGAGCTCTACTTGGGAAGGCTAAAGCAAACTTTCCCATGCCCAAGAAACTACTCACAACTTGGTCCATAAGAGCCACCCTGGAGTGGTTTTGTCCTCCATCCATTTCACCTTCTCCAGTTCACTTTGACTATAGTGAATGGTGAACTTGTGTTTCCCCGCCCCCACCAATTGGGCAATGAGCTATGTACCAAAAACACAGTTTGTTACAGAATAGCCATGCACCCACTTGTGTGCCCTTGCAGGCTGTTATTTTCAAAAGGCAGATAACTGAATGGGCCTGATTTCTAGGGAAAAAAATGCATTTTCATTTTAATAAGTTCTGCTATTTTCAAGGTTCTGGGAGGATTTACTTTGTATTTTTCAAAGCAAGGACACTAAAATTTAAAGAGAAGGATGCTTGAACAATGGACTATATGCCATGCAAATCTAAGGGATGAATCTCATGTACTTACTGACTTCCTCTTCTAAATTTCCTTTAAAAATACAATACCAGTTAGGATGTCCAAAGTCTTCACTCTTTTTTTTTTTTTTTTTTTTAGATTTTTTTTTTTTTTAATCTTAAATTTTATTTTTATATTCCCCCATACAATTGCAAACGCCCCATTCTGACCCCAATCCTTCCCCTCCCGCCCCCCCACCCCCCAAAAAGTGTCTCTGGTTCATAGTTTTTTGTTGATTTTGATTTTCACTTTCTTATATTCATTTTCCTGGTCCCTTATTTAAGTTTTCTAGATTCCTGCTATGAGTGAGACCATCCGGTATTTTTCTTTTTCTTTTTGGCTTATTTCGCTGAGCATGATCCCTTCAAAGTCTTCACTCTTGATGAAAGTTGAATGAGCAACTCAATTTTAGAATTTCTTTTTTTTTTTTTAAGATCTATTTATTTATTTATTTATTTATTTATACAAGCACTGGGTACAGTCAGAAGCACGGGAGGGTGAGAGAATTCACCAGAGCCAGAGTGGAGTACAGAACAGGCAGACTGATGAAGTACACTGCTGAGGGGAGCAGCGGGCGGCTGGAGAGGTCTGCGCACCATGTGGGACCCTCGCCTGGTGGCATGGGAACGAATCGGTGCTGCAGAGGCTGCGGGCATCTTTGCAACCTAGCGCTCAACCACTGCGCCTCCAGGGAGGCCCGATTTTAGAATTTCTTTAATTGGCATGTGTATGAGATCTTTGGGATCATCTTAGCCAAGTTTTTATTTGAAATTATTTCATGTAATTTCTTCAAGTGTCAAAATAAATATACTTTAAAAATAATTATTGGTGAAAACAAACCCCACATAACTGCAGACAAAAACAGTTCTATAGTTACAGAACTTATTGACTGACAGATGAAGAGACTGCATTCAAGGATGCTAATATCTGTTATCACTGTTTCTAGTAAGAGCCCTTCTATGACTCCTACAATCCACTCAGTGATGTTTTATACAAACTCATTCTCCATTGTCTATAAACAGGGAGGTTAACACTGTATACGCCTCTGTATATAAGCCTGCAGCACTGCCTGAATATGTTATACATAGCCATACACATAGCTATACACATTCTTGTTTCCTGATTTGAATGTCATTTCATATGCATAAACTGGCCAGAACTATACTAGAGTATAAAAATCACATTATCCACTATAACTCAAATAAGTGGGATAGATTTCTTTTTGCATTGTCAGTGAAAGCGCTTGTCACTTCATAATCAAATGAAGGATACAATAGGTATTTTTTGTGTGGATTTATACAGTTATGGAAATATAAAATGAATTAGTGGTACTATTAATTTTTATATCTCCTTCTTTATCCCATATCCACTAAAACTATGTTTTCCCTAACAAACTGACAATGTTTCCTGAACCCTCATAACTCTCAGGAAAGAAGACTCAGAAAAAGAAATCTGCATCAACTCTGTCCCTGCCTTAAAATGAAAATTCATATCAGAAGTTGGTTGTCCAGTTGGTTCCACCTCATATGCTTTTCTCTCTTAGACTGAGTCAGAAGACATAGCCCTGATGTGTGGTTGCATGTTCTGTCAGCTTAACTAGCAGAGCTTGACAAGGAGCTTTCACATCTTTGTTTTAGTGTGAAACAGACAATGTTCCCATTCATCATGCATCAAACCCAGACTTGTTCCAGCATAGAAATCTGCCAAGCTACACTGAATTCAGTCCTTTAAAGGATTGAATTATGTGTGTATAGTCCATGTGCTGTCTCAGTCTACTCATACATGCTTTGATCCTTGTGTCTAAATTCAGAAAAGAAGCAACACTGAAAGTCTTAATTGAACTCCAGGGAAGCTGGGTTTCTGGCATTGCCTCAAATGTGCTTGGCCTTATCTCCTAGGCTGCCTGAAGTGTATTACAGTGAATGTTGTATAGGGTGGAGAAATTGAGAACAAGCACTGGATATGGAGGAAGCAGAGCGTACAAGAGAATTTTGGAGAGAGAAGTGGCTATCTTGAGAGAACAAAGAAAAAAAAGAGGCAAATGAAACTCTCAAGGTTTAAGTTCAAATGCCATGGCTGCCAATAATCATAGTATTTTATTTTCCAAGGGCATCATCCACCTTTACCAAACAGTATCATACAGAATCATGAATACTCAAAGACATAATCTAGATATTGTCATTTCTTTTTCATGATGAGAAAATGTGAGTTTGGGGTGGGCAAGTTCCCACCTGTCTATCAAGACCTAGATTTTGAGATTCAGAGACTTACTCTCTGTGTAAGCTTTTTCATAGTTACTCCCTGGAAACAATTTACTTTCCAATTGTATCATTTTATAAGAATTGGCTCATTTGATTATTTGTTGGTGTCACATTTTTCCATCAGTCATATTACTTGTTTGTGTCATATTTTCTGAGTCAAATTATAAGATCTTCATGGTAAAACAATCCTGGTCTATAAACTTTGTTCCTTACCACACATGGTACTCTGAGTTTTATGTTGGTGTGTTCTGCTGAGTGATTAGATGGATGGATGGATGGATGGATAACCAATTCTAATCAATACCAAATGCATCAATACCAAATGGATAAGTTACCTCATGGTTTCAACATTTTGGAATCACTCAACATTTATTATAGCAGCATGAAGATAACTTAGAAATATTCAAATTGGGCATGAGAGAATGAAGAAGTGTGCAAAAATATCCAGGAATTTTTCTCCATCCAATATTTGTTCTTAGGATGGGAGAACTGTTTGCTCCATAGTTATTTTATAAGCCATATGCAAAATTTAAGGAATAGTTAATGTTCAAAATGAAAATGAAATACCAAACCAAATAAGATAACTGAGTCTGCATACTGAGTAATGTAAATAGTAATTTGTCTCATAGTAAATAGTCCCTTTGAGACAAATTTAAAAAGCAAATGTTACAAGAACTATGTTGACCATTCCAAAAATAACTCACGCTATTTGTTTATTGGACACTTGGGGAATAGAAAAAAAAATGACTGGAACTATAGGGCAAGACTTCATCTACTCTCATGGATCTATAAGGGATTCAATTCCAACCCAAACTAGTATTAACTGTCCCCTTCCCCATCCTGTGGGACAGAGTGGTGTGGAGCAATGGCCTTGCAATTTTTCATGTTCAGTATATTTTTGGTTTGTGATTTGGTCTTACTAAACTTATAAAAGCCTGGCACAATCTACTCTGCAAGGTAAAGCAAAAATAGTCCATTGATTTACCTCCCTTGCAAAGAATTTAGCACCCCCTAATCATTGAATAATTAAATTGGGGTCCTCACAATAAGAGAAGATAGGACAGTGGAAATGTAGAAATAGAATATACTTTCTGAACCAATTGTTTTCCAGTTGTGAGTTCCAGACCAACAGTATCAGCACCACCTGGAAACGTGTTAAAAATCAAAATGCTCAGACTCTACTGCAGACCTGCTGAATCAGAAACTTTGAAAGTGGGATCCAGAAGTCTTTATATTATAAACCCCGTAGAGTATGCTCTCTTTAGCTTAGAAACTTTGCTCTAAACCAACCAAAGATGGCTATGTAAACATTTGTGTTAGCTTAGCAAAGTTCCATCCAAGGATCAACAATAAAATTGATTTATTCCTTTCCTTTTGACAGGAATGAAATAAGAGACAGAAAGACATCTCATCACAAAAATTCATTTGCTGGTAAACTCCTTTGTCAGAGGCAGATGGGATTGTCCTGGTGCTGCATTTGTCCATCAATGCAACTGAGCAAATCTTAATCAATCCCTTAAGTATCAGAACTGTGCAAGTTGCTGGGCTACATTTGTAAATGAGATGGGTACAGTTCCTACTTTCAGAGTCCTATAGTCTAATAAACAAGACATATATTAAGCATGTGATTACTAAAGTTTAAAGACTATTATGTAAGATATGACACTGGGAATTATGAGACCAAAGAGCACAACCTAGTCTACTGTTGAAGATGTAACTTCTCTCCTAGGAATCCAAAGAACAGATGTTGAATTGAAGACCCAATGAAAATGCAGAGTAGATGGGGAAGTGTTTCAAGTAAAGGGAACAGAATGAACAGAAACCATGAGGCTAATGAAAGTGATGGAAAAACATTCAATGAGGTTAGAGAGTAAAAGAATGTCTCTGAGTCATTAAATACTCACACCTTAGTAATGATTCTAGGTAAGTCCTGAATTGATAAGGACAAAGAAACAAAAGATCAGACTTTGTTTGGGGATAAAAGCTCTAGTGAAAGGAGGAAAATGGAACCAGAATGCATGTAGATGAAACCAAATGGGAAAATGTAGGAATGTGGGTAAAACAATTAAGAGAGGAATGTGGGAGTTGGATCAGCATTGATTTTCATTACAAAGAACATAGGAATCCTTTATCCAAAGGTGACTACTGATTCAGAGTCTTAACCCACCAGACATCCCAATTTGGAATCACTGCAAGGATCCCATGGATACTTTGTTCTGTTGTCTGTGCTTATGATTTGGACAAGGACTGTCATCTGGCATATTGAGACCTAGACTCATATGGGCACTTGGGGACCTGAAATATGACTTAAGTGTTAGCCCTGTACTCATCTTACACTGTCTTATCCTTGGAACTTGTTGTTGTCTTTGTTGTGGCTTTTCTGGGTACCAGTTGAGCAGTTAACATCAATTACACATCCTAGGTAAATCAACAGTATTAATTGTCCACAGAGGATTTCTCTGCATCTCCTGGAGTAAGTTGCTTTAGTATTTTGGAAGACACCTGCATGATAAATGAGCTGTCTCAAGGTGTAATGGAGAAAGCTTGGTTACTAATATTCCAAGCAAAATAAACCCTGTCTGGGTTTTTTCTTAAGCCTCCAAGATTTAAAAAAAAAAAAATTAGCAGTTGTCTAAAATATCAAGAGAATTGATATTTAAGATTAATTTCAGAAATGCATCATCTCTTTGAAATTCAATTAATAATTACAACTTTCACCTTTACTGAGGAACAATTAGGGAAGCAAATGAAGTCAAGGGTGTGGGAGAGATTATCCGTTATTCAACATTGGAACCCATATGGCTGAGAAAAATGAGTTTCTTGTAAAAAGACAACTGACCTTTCCTTCCTTCCAGCCTCTCCAAGCAGGGAATGATGGTTAAATAAAAATACAATTATATTCAGATGTTGCTTCTCATTTGAGGGGTGGAGAAGTAAAGTAAATCCCTTCAGAGAGAAATTACAGCTTTTGGACCACAGAAAGGACATTGACAAGTCATCCTGTAAGAATGAGGCAAATAGGGTCATGCCTTTTAAAACTCAGTTTAAGTACTCCATGTTTCCAGCAGTTTCAACTTTTAGATTAACTTGCAGCCTTTAAATATTAGATTAGTATCCATCCAGTCATTATTCATTCATCTCACCATGTTGAGTTCTGTCCTTAGGGCTGGTTCCTGATAAAAACAAAATCCTATCCTTGTTTTTTTAGACACATAAAATATATAAGTTGAAAAATAATTAATTACCTTAGTAGTAGAGATATCTGTGATAAAGTTATTTTAAAAGTTGTGATGAATGAAGTCTGATGATGACATGGGCTTTGGTCTTTTTGATTAAATGTCTTTTGTAACATGTTCAATAAAAATTTGAACTCTTAAAAAAATTGTGATGTATTAATAAATGTAAATTTAATTCCTTATTAAGTATAAATTGTGATGATTATAAAATATATGAATTTTATCTGTCACAAAGGTATGTGTACTGCTAATATTTTTGGCTGACATTTACAAAAGAAGATGTGTTTGTATATATATATATGTGTATATATATATCACACCATATATAATTTATGTATATCTATATAGTAAGGAAATTCTAATTTTCATTTGGATGCAAATGAAAATAAAGTTATAGATTTTCCATGCAAGTGGATGGAATCTTTGAATTCTATTCATGGGCTCCCTTGGGGACATCTCAAGGGCCCATGTGTCCCAAATGGGAACTGACCCTACCCTATACAAAAGCAGTGGTACAAAGGCAGAGAATTCAGAAAGCCTTTTTTTTTAAAAGATTTATTTATTTATTTATTTGTTTGTTTGTTTGTTTATTTATTTATACAAGCACTGGGTACAGTCAGAAGCGCGGGAGGGTGAGAGAATTCACCAGAGCCAGAGCGGGGAGCAGAGCAGGCAGAAGGACCGAAGTACACTGCTGAGGGGAGCATTGGGCGGCAGGAGAGGTCTGCGTGCCATGTGGGACCCTCCTCAGGTGGCCAGGGAGCAGCTGGGGATCGAACCAGCGCTGCAGAGGCTGCGGGCAGCTTCACAACCCAGCGCTCAACCACTGCGCCACCGGGGAGGCCCCAGAAAGCCTCTTGATGTGAAATCAAACTAAGTGTTCTAGATGAAACCAGAAGTTCCAAACTAATCAAAAATATGTAAAATTGGGGCCTCCCTGGTGGTGCAGGCAGTTGAGCGCCACACTATGAAGCTGTCCGCAGCCTCTGCAGAGCGAGTTGGATTCCGGCAAGCCGGCAAGAATCCCACATGGCAGCACAGACCTCCGTTGTCATGCCCGCTGCTCCCTTCAGAAGTGTATTTCATCAGTCTGCCTGTTCTGTTTCCCCACTCTGTCTCTGGTGAATCCTTTCACCACCACCGCCCCCCCCCACCGCGTGTCTGGCCTGTACCCTGGTTCTTATATGTATAAATAAATAAATAAAATTTTTAAAAAATGTAAAATTGTAGCCAACTCTAAATAAGCAGATGGTTTAAGTTACCATCTTGGAGAGGAATCCTCAATGAAAAATGTAGGGCTGTGGTCAGTGGGCAAAGGTAAATAATTCCACCCCCCCCCAAGTGCTCCATATCATGCTGTACATTAAGCAGAGTCTCCCAGCTCAAGCATTATTCAGTCAATGACATGTTCCCCATTGAGTAAAACTAGAATCAGGGATCAAGGGAACAAATTACACAAATCCAGGACATGCATCCTTGACATGTCCTACAAACAATGTAGCATCATATGGTGGAAGTACCCTGTAAAGGCAGGAAGGACCACTGAGCAGGTTTTCTGATCCCATGCAGACCGGGTAAAGGAGGAGTCAGAGTCCTCAGTGGTTCTGTAGGCTTTTACTGGGATTACCACGTACATGGCAGGCAGGGGTGCTGGGGGACCGGGAGGCTGGCAGTCCTCCAAGCCCCCAGCAAATCTGCACACTCTCTGGACTCTCTGGCGTTCTCTGCTTCTGCTTCTTTACTTCTCTCTTGGCTTCTCTTTCGGCTTCTGCTGGCATCCCCGTGACGCCGCCCTTAAAAGCCCAGTCTCAGCCCAGGTGAATCCCATCTACCTATGCCCACACCCTATTCCAGGTGCCCACCATCAGGCATGCATTCAGGACCACAAGGATCCATCATCTATCCTGATGGCAGGAGGGCAGAAAAACCTGACAATTTTCCTTACCCTACAGATGCACATGAGATAGTATGTCTTGAGAGCTCTCTAGCACTGAACCTAGCCTGCCTCTGCATCAATATTCCCAAAATATCTGTTCAAGAATGTCGACTTGTGTAGAGTAAGGTAAAAAGTATCAGGCTTTTCCGCCCTCCTGCCATTAGGATCCATAACAGAACCCTGTAGTCCCGAATACATGCCTGATGGCGGGCGCCTGAAATAGGGTGTGGGCTTATATAGATGAGATTCACCTGGGCTGAGACTGGGCATTTAGAAGAAGCCAAGAGAAGAAGAAGAGAAGCAGAGAGAACGCCAGAAAGCCCAAATAGAGTGAGGATTTGCTGAGGGCTGGGAGGGCTGCCAGCCTCCCGGCCCCCCAGCACCCCGACCTGCCATATGACTGGTAAATCTAAATAAAAGACCTGCAAAAGCCACTGAGGCCTCCAGGACTCTCTCCTCCTTTACTCAGTCTTCTGGATCAGAAAATCTGCACTGTGCCCATTTGTAGGGTAAGGAAAAATGTCAGGCTTTTCTGCCCTCCCGCCATCAGGATAGATGATGGATCCTTGCGGTCGAGAATGCATGCCTGATGGCGGGCACCTGGAGTAGGGTGTGGGCATAGGTAGATGGGATTCACCTGGGCTAAGACTATGCTTTTTAAGGGCGGCATCACAGGGATGCCAGCAGCAGCAGAAGCTGAAAGAGAAGCAGAGAAGCAGCAGCAGAAGCAGAGAACACCAGAGAGCCCAGATAGAGTGAGGATTTGCTGGGGTCTGGGAGGCCTGCCAGCCTCTTGGCCCCCCAGCACCCCTGCTTGCCATATGCCTGGTGAACCCCAATAAAGGACCTGCAAAAGACCACTGAGGACTCTGACTCCTCCTTTGCCCGGTCTGCATGGTATCAGAAAACCTGCACCATGTCCAGTTCTGCCCCCCTACACCATTCCTGATTCCTGCCCCTACAATTAGTTATGAATCTCACATCTGCCATATTGTTTCACAGCTTTTTTTTTTTAAGATTTATTTATTTATTTATACAAGCACTGTGTACAGTCAGAAGCATGGGAGGGTGAGAGAATTCACCAGAGCCAGAGCGGGGAGCAGAGCAGGCAGAAGGACTGAAGTACACTGCTGAGGGGAGCAGCGGGTGGCAGGAGAGGTCTGTGCGCCACGCGGGACCCTCCTCCAGTGGCCAGGGAGAAGCCGGGAATCGAACCGGCGCCACAGAGGCCACGGGCAGCTTCGCAACCCAGCGCTCAACCGCTGCACCACTGGGGAGGCCCACAGCTTTTTTGTTTAAGATTTATTTATTATACAAGAACAGAGTTGCAGGCCAGATGTGCGGGAGGGTGAGAGGATTCACCAGAGACAGAGCAGGGAACAGAACAGGCAGACTGACTGAAATACACTGCTGAGGGGAGCTGCAGGCAAGACAGGAGAGGTCTGATGCACCATGTAGAATTCTTCCTGGCTGACTGGGATCAAACCCATGCTGCAGAGGCTGTGGACAGCTTCACAGTGCAACTCTCAACCACCTGCGGCACCAGGGAGGCCCTGTTTCACAGCTTTTGACTTTCGTTTAGATAAGCTTCCCCAAGATTCTCTCTCCCATTCATTAGTATGCCTCTAAATGACTTGTTACCAAATTTTGCTGTTCATTAGAGTCACCTGAGGAACTTAAAAATAGCTGTCATTCCAGTCAAGGCCACACAAGTCCTCATGTGCCACTGCTATGCACCGTCTACCTTCTGCTGCCCCAGCCCTGCATGAGGTGGTGGAGACATGATAACCAGAGGTCAAATCCATAGCAGTAAGGTCCTATAAGCAATGGGGAAATAGAGTAACATAATGGAACAAACACAGGAGTCCTAAGAGAGATTTTTCCTATATCACAGAAAGTGAAAAAATATCCAGAACACAATGAAAAAGACATGAAAAATATATTGTTCCTATCATATACATAATTCAAGCTTACCATCATAAATAAATTCGAAGAACTCAGAGATGATGGCAGAAAAGTGGATAAAGGTATACAAGAAAATTCAGAGGAACAAAAGAATATCCCTAGAAACAAAATCAATGGCAGAAGATTGATTATGATAATCTAACTAAGAAAACAATGGAATTGCAGGATGAAATGATTCAAAGAGGAAAATGCTATAGAAAGCTGTAGAACTAGAATAAACCAAATGGAAGAGAGAATCATTGCACTTAAAGAATCAAATTTAGGGCCTCCCCTGGTGGCGCAGGTGGTTGAGTGCAGTGTTGTGAAGCTGTCCACAGCCTCTGCAGCGTGGGTTCAGTCCTGGATGGCTGGCGAGAACCCCACATGGGGCAGCAGACCTCTTCTTTCTCTCCCACTGCTCCCCTCAGCATTGTATTTCAGTCAGTCTTCCTGTTCTGCTCCCTGCTCTGTCTCTGGTGAATCTTCTCATCCTCCTGCACATTTGGCCTGCACCACTGTTCTTGTATGCATGAATAAATAAATCTTTTAAATTTTTTTTTAAAGTTTAAAAAAAGATGCACATTTATAAAGAAGCAAAATAGAATAAAAAAAGGAAGTAAAAAAAAGTGAAGAAAACACTTTTTGAAGTATTTAACTCCATGAGGAAAACTGGTACAGGAATAATGGGAATTCCAGTAAAGGAAGAAAAACAGAAATGAACAGAATATATTTAAACACATACTAGAATACAACTTTCCTAATCTGTAAAAGAAAATAAATATACAAATCCAGGAAACTAAAAGAATACCATACACCTGAACAAAATTAGACCAATTCTGAGACATATAGTAGAGAAGTTTTCAAGAGTTAAAGACTAAGAAAGAATATTAAAATTGGCAAAGGGAAAGAAGCAGATAATCTATAAAGAATCTAGATTAGACTAATATAGGGCTTATCAAGAGAAACACTGCAGACAAGGAGAGAATGGAACAATGTGATAAAAAACTGAAAGATAAAAACTTCCATTCAAGGCAACATGGAGGCGAGGAGACGCTGTGAGTAAGATCTCCCATTAAAAAAAGTTAATAGGGAGGAAAAGCGGCAGGTCCCAGTGAGAACTGGGACACGGAAGATAAAGCGGTGACTCCAGCAAACTGCCCGAAGAAGAAAGTGGCCATAAAAGAGGACTAGAAGGGAGGGAAGCGCAGAACCCTGCTCCCCTCCCCCGCCTACAGAGTCGGCACTCTCCGACCAGCAGAGAGGAGGAAAACAACAAACCAAAATGGCCAACAAGAACAAACTACGCAGCAAGCGGGACTGTGAGTGGAAAGGAACTATTGCAGCAACCACACCCCGTGAACGGGAGCTGTGGAGAACCCTGCAGGATTCGCTGCAGCGGTGAGCGAACGGCTCCGGGCACCATTAGAGAAGAACAAAGAGACTCTGGAGACACGCACACAGCCCCAGGCCGGCCCGTAAGCTTGCGCGGAAAAGCGGCTTGCTTGGCGTGCTTGAAAAGCAAATGCAATCAGGATCGCGGCTGCCCAGGTCCCCGCACCTGCGACCTAGGCTTGCGGGGAGATGCGCAGAGGCCCTCACTGGGGTGAAAGTCCCTCAATGAGTAAGCAGGAACCAGGCGCCCAGGCAAGGGAGCGGGGTGCAAAAGTCGCCATTCCCGCACCACTGAACTGGGCTACAGCCCGCGTCCTGGACCTGAGGGCTTTGGAACTGAGACCCGGGGCACGAAATTCCGGGCGTGGGTTCTCCACGACAGTGGGGCACAAGGCAGACACAGCACCCCAAAGCCGTTGAGGTTTACCCTACCATTCCCGCTCTGTTCCCTGTCCCACGGGGAGTGTTGGGGGGCGACAAACAGCCCCCCTAAGGACAATAGGTGAGGTCTCTGGCGCCACCTAGAGACCAGGAAAAAAAGTCACTAACACCCCATAGAACAGGGAAATTTCTTAAGACTGCTTGAAAAGGGCAGAAGGCTCCCAGAGGAGACAGAGGCCAGCTGGGGAGTTAGCCCACGCCAGGCCCCTTCCGACCAGCAATCTGAGCCCACAGAGGGAACAGGCACCCACGGCCAGGGCAGACTGGGCTCGCAGAAGAGTGTGCCAGAGACCGGAAGTGCAGGGACTGAGTCCCTCGTCGCCATTTTAGAACAGGGACATTTTTTCAGTAAAGACTGCCTGAAACCAGCAGAAAGATCCATCAGAAGCCAGAGATGGCTCCTGGAGGAGCCAGAAGGGAGCGGAGAAGTTCACCCAAGATGCCGGCCAGTCCGAGCAACACAGTGTCCCAATGAATACGACAAATTAGAAAACAGACAGTAGGGAGTAGAAGAACCACACGCAACCTAACAACTCCTCAGGAAAAAAGCACACCACAAAAAGAAAACTACCCTCCAGATTACAACGACAGTAACTTGGAAGAACTTCTGAGACTTCCAGAAAGAGAATTTAAAATTGCTGTGATTAAAAAACTGACAGAAGTCATAAAGGAAAACAATGATATGAGAAAAATAATCAATGATCAGAAGAATGAAATTGAGTCCGTAAAGAGGGAAGCAAAAGAAACGCAGGAGATCAAAGAATTAATGGAGGAACTAAAGAACTCTGGGAAAAGCAATGAAAGCAGAATAGATGAAATGGAAGAACGAATAAGTACTCTTGAAGACACAGAAATAAAAAGAACCAAAACAGAAAAGGAAAGAGAAGTACGAAGGAAAAAGAACGAAGAAAGACTTCGGGAACTATCTGACTCCATGAGGAAAGGAAATATAAGAGTTATAGGAATTCCAGAAGGAGAGGAGAGAGATGTAGGAACAGAGAAAATATTCCAGGAGATAATTGAAGAGAACTTCCCAAATGTGAAGAAGGAGCTGAAAATTGATATACAAGAAGCAAGAAGAACACCAAACTTCCACGACGAAAGGAAAAATACAGCAAGACACATAATAATAAAGCTCCCAAGAATCCAGGACAAGGAAAAAATAATGAAGCTGGCAAGAGGGAAGAAACAGATAACATTCAAAGGAAAACCAATCAGGCTGACATCGGACTTCTCTGAAGAAACACTACGGGCAAGGAGAGAGTGGAGGGACATAGTCAACAGACTCCAAGAAAACAGATGCCAACCAAGAACACTCTATCCCGCAAAGCTCTCCTTCCTCTATGAAGAAAGAATAAGGACCTTCCCAGACAAACAGAAACTCTGGAATTTCATTAGGACTAAACCCCCAGTCCAAAAAATACTACAAGGAATCCTAAAGCCAGAACCTCAGAGGGACGAATAACAATGAAAGAAGGCCAAAAAAAAAAAAAAGTTATTAAAAGAATAAATAAATAAAATCAAAGGAAAGACAAACACAATGGCAAATACAGATGCTAACATATCAATATTAACTCTAAATGTAAATGGACTAAACTCTCCAATAAAAAGACACAGAGTTGCAGCCTGGATTAAGAAACAAAACCCAACCTTTTGCTGTCTCCAGGAAACACATTTAGCTATAAAAGATAAAAATAGGCTCAAAGTTAAAGGATGGAAAACAATCCTACAAGCAAATGGACCAAAAAAGAAAGCAGGAACAGCTATGCTTATATCGAATAAAACAGATTTCAAACTCAAAACAATAAAAAGAGACCCCAACGGCCACTACATTATGATCAAGGGGACAATACTTCAAGAAGAAATAACACTCATTAACATATATTCACCAAACGAAGGAGCACCAAAATATATCAGACAACTATTGTCATCTCTGAAACAGACATCAGAGAAAACACATACGTAGTGGGGGACTTCAACACACCACTATCAACAATGGAGAGATCAACAAGACAAAAAATAAGTAAAGACACTAAAGCTCTAAATAAGGATCTAGAGCGCTTGGGCCTAACAGACATCTATAAAACACTAAACCCCCAAAAAACGGAGTACACATTTTTCTCAAGTGCACACGGATCATTCTCCAGGATCGATCACGTACTGGGGCACAAGACAAACATCAACAGATAAACAAAGATTGAAATCATACCAACCATCTTTTCTGACCATGAAGGCATCAAACTAGAAATAAACCCTAAAAGGAAGGCAAGAAACTTTCCTACCTCATGGAGATTAAAAACCACACTACTGGAAGACCACTGGACTAATGAGGAGATCAAAGAAGAAATTAAAAAATTCTTTGAATTGAATGACAAGGAGGACACCAATATCCTAAATGTATGGGATGCAGCAAAAGCAGTAATAAGAGGAAAATATATAGCAATAGAAGCTCACATCAAAAAACAAGAAAGAACTCAAAGAAACAACCTAATATCGAAGCTCAAAGATCTAGAAAAAGAACAACAAAAAAACCCCAAAACCAGTAGAAGAAAAGAAATAATAAAAACCAAAGCAGAAATAAATGAAATTGAAACTAAAAATACAATCCAAAAGATCAATGAAACCAAGAGCTGGTTCTTTGAAAAAATCAATAAAATAGAAAAACCCCTAGCCAGGCTCACAAAGGAAAAAAGGGAGAAAGCACAAATAAACAGGATCACAAATAAAAGAGGAGAAATCACGACGGACACAGCAGAAATCAAAAGAATAATCAGTAACTACTATGAACAGTTATAGGGAAACAAGTTCAACAATCTAGAGGAGATGGACAAATTCCTACAACTCTACAATCACCCAAAGCTAGATAAAGAAGAAATAGAACACCTAAACAGACCAATTACAAGCAGCGGAATTGAAATGGTAAACAAAAACCTCCCCAAAAACAAAAGCCCAGTACCTAGTGGATTTACAAATGAATTCTACCAAACATTCAGAGACAAATTAGTGCCTATCCTTCACAAACTCTTCCAAAAAATTGAGAAGGAAGGGACAATACCAAACATGTTCTATGAAGACAACATTACACTAATACCAAAACCGAACAAGGACAACACAAAAAAGGAAAACTACAGGCCAATCTCCCTAATGAACACTGATGCAAAAATCCTCAATAAAATTTTAGCTATCAGAATCCAACATGTATCCATAAGATAATTCACCACGACCAAGTTGGATTCATTCCAGGGGCACAAGGATGTTTTAACATCCGAAAATCAATCAACGTTATCCAACATATCAACAAAAAGAAATATAAAAACCATATAATACTATCAATAGATGCTGAGAAAACTTTCGGCAAAGTACAACACCCATTCATGATAAAAGCCTTTGAAATTCTTGGGATACAAGGAACATACCTCAACATCATAAAGGCCATCTATGACCAGCCAACAGCCAGTATCATTCTCAATGGTGAAAAGCTGAAAGCAATTCCATTAAGATCTGGAACAAGACAAGGATGTCCACTCTCACCACTGCTTTCAATATATATACTGGAAGTCCTAGCCAGAGCAATAAGACAAAGAAAGGCATCCAAGGAATCCAAATAGGAAAAGAAGAAGTCAAACTATCACTGTTTGCAGATGATATGATAATATACGTAGAGAACCCCAAAAACTCCACAGAAAAACTAATTTAACTCATCAATCAGTTCAGTAAAGTGGCAGGATACAAAATCAACACGCAAAAGTCAGTAGCCTTCCTATACACAAACAATAAATCTGAAGAAGAAGAAATCAAAAAAACCATCCCTTTTATTATTGAAACAAAAAAAAATCAAATATTTGGGAATAAATCTAACAAAAGAGGTAAGGACCTATACAAAGAAACTATAAAACACTGTTAAAAGAAATAGAAGAAGACGCAAAAAATGGAAAGAACATCCCTGCTCATGGATTGGAAGAATAAACATTATTAAAATGGCCATCCTACCAAAAGAAATATACAGATTCAATGCTATTCCAATCAAAATTTCAATGTCATTCTTCAAAGAAATAGAACAATTATTGATGAAATTCATATGGAATCACAAAAAACCCCGAATAGCCAAAGCTCTCCTGAAAAAAAAAAAAGAAGGGAATGGAAGCATCACACTCCAGACTTCAAACTATACTACAAAGCCATATTCATCAAAACTGCATGGTATTGGAACAAGAACAGACATACAGACCAATGGAATTAAATAGAAAATCCAGAAATAGACCCACAGATTTATGGTCAACTAATATTTGACAAAGGAGCCAAAGGAAAAAAGGGAGAAAGCACAAATACACAGAATCATAAATGAAAGAGGAGAAATCACAACGGACACAGCAGAAATCAAAAGAAAATAATCAGTAACTACTATGAACAGTTATATGGAAAAAGTTCAACAATCTAGAGGAGATGGACAAATTCCTACAACTCTACAATCACCCAAAGCTAGATAAAGAAGAAATAGAACACCTAAACAGACCAATTACAAGCAGCGAAATTGAAATGGTAATTAAAACCTCCCCAAAAACAAAAGCCCAGGACCTGATGGATTTACAAATGAATTCTACCAAACATTCAGAGACGAATTAGTGCCTATCCTTCACAAACTCTTCCAAAAAATTGAGAAGGAAGGGACAATACCAAAACACGTTCTATGAAGCCAATATTACACTAATACCAAAACCGAATAAGGACAACACAAAAAGGAAAACTATAGCCAATCTCCCTAATGAACACTGATGCAAAAATCCTCAATAAAATTTTAGCTATCAGAATCCAACAATGTATCCATAAGATAATTCACCACGACCAAGTTGGATTCATTCCAGGGGCACAAGGATGTTTTAACATCCGAAAATCAATCAACGTTATCCAACACATCAACAAAAAGAAATATAAAAACCATATGATAATATCAATAGATGCTGAGAAAGCTTTCAACAAAGTGCAACACCCATTCATGATAAAAGCCCTTGAAATTCTGGGATACAAGGAACATACCTCAACATCATAAAGGCCATCTATGACAAGCCAACAGCCAGTATCATTCTCAATGGTGAAAAGCTGAAAGCAATTCCATTAAGATCTGGAACAAGACAAGGATGTCCACTCTCACCACTGCTTTTCAATATAATACTGGAAGTCCTAGCCAGAGCAATAAGACAAGAGAAAGACATCCAAGGAATCCAAATAGGAAAGAAGAAGTCAAACTATCACTATTTGCAGATGATATGATAATATACATAGAGAACCCCAAAATCTCCACAGAAAAACTAATTCAACTCATCAATCAATTCAGTAAAGTGGCAGGATACAAAATCAACACGCAAAAGTCAGTAGCCTTCCTATACACAACAATAAATCTGAAGAAGAAGAAATCAAAAAAACCACCCCTTTTATTATCGAAACAAAAAAAATCAAATATTTGGGAATAAATCTAACAAAAGAGGTAAAGGACCTATACAAAGAAAACTATAAAACACTGTTAAAAGAAATAGAAGAAGACACAAAGAAATGGAAAGACATCCCCTGCTCATGGATTGGAAGAATAAACATTATTAAAATGGCCATCCTACCAAAAGCAATATACAGATTCAATGCTATTCCAATCAAAATCTCAATGGCATTCTTCAAAGAAATAGAACAATTATTGATGAAATTCATATGGAATCACCAAAAACCCCGAATAGCCAAAGCTCTACTGAAAAAAAAAGAAGGAAATGGAGGCATCACACTCCCAGACTTCAAACTATACTACAAAGCCATAATCATCAAAACTGCATGGTATTGGAACAAGAACAGACATACAGACCAATGGAATCGAATAGAAAATCCAGAAATAAACCCACAGATTTATGGTCAACTAATCTTTGACAAAGGAGCAAAGACTATGAATTGGAGCAAAGAAGTTTGTTCAATAAATGGTGCTGGGAAAACTGGGTCGCTACATGCAAAAGAATGAAGCTTGACCACTACCTCACACATACACAAAAATCAACTCAAAATGGATTAAAGAACTAGACATAAGACCTGAAACCATAAAATACATAGAAGGAAATATAGGCGAAACACTACGGGATTTGCACATCAAAGACATCTTTACAGACACATCACCCAAAGCAGTGATAGTGAAGAGAAAGATAAACAGCTGGGACTACATCAAATTAAAGAGCTTCTGCACAGCAAAAGAGACAATAACAAAAACAAAGAGAAACCCCACCAACTGGGAGAACATTTTTGCACCCAACACTAATGATAAAGGACTGATCACAAAAATCTGCAAAGAGCTGATGAGACTCAGCAACAACAAAGAAAATAATCCAGTCAAAAAATGGGCAGAAGAGCTAAAAAGAAACTTCTCTGAAGAGGAAATGCAAATGGCCAACAGACATATGAAAAAATGTTCAACATCACTTGTAATCAGGGAATGCAAATCAAACTACCATGAGATACCATCTCACACCAGTGAGAATGGCACATATTAAAAAAACTAGCAACAACAAATGTTGGCGAGGATGTGGAGAAAAAGGAACTCTTGTGCACTGTTGGTGGGAGTGCAAACTGGTCAAACCACTATGGAGAGCTGTGTGGAGATTTCTGGACCTACTAAACATAGAGCTTCCATATGATCCAGCAATTCCACTCCTAGGTATTTACCCAAAGGACACAGAAACATCAATTCCAAAGAACACCTGCACTCCTATGTTTATAGCAGCACTGTTTACAATAGCTAAGCTTTGGAAACAACCCAAATGCCCAAAAATAGATGACTGGATCAAGAAGATGTGGTACATATATACCATGGAATATTACTCAGCATTCAAAAAAGATAAACACATGCAATTTGCAGCAACATGGATGGCACTGGAAGGGATCATGCTCAGCGAAATAAGCCAAAAAGAAAAAGAAAAATACCGGATGGTCTCACTCATAGCAGGAATCTAGAAAACTTAAATAAGGGACCAGGAAAATGAATATAAGAAAGTGAAAATCAAAATCAACAAAAAACTATGAACCAGAGACACTTTTTGGGGGTGGGGGCGGGAGGGGAGGGATTGGGGTCAGAATGGGGCGTTTGCAATTGTATGGGGGAATATAAAAATAAAATTTAATATTTAAAAAAAAAAAAACTTCCATTCAAGAATACTCTATCAGTAAGTCCTCTCAGTGGATATGAATAAGTAAGACTTCTGAGCATTGCAAAAATTAGACAATCACTCTAAGAAATATTTAAAGGAAAAAATCCAAATAAAGAACTGAAAAGAGAAATTGAGGACAAAATGGCAGCAACAGAATTTCACATATTTATAATTACTCTAAACATTAATGAATTAAAAAGCACCAACTAAAGGATAGAGTTACTGGTTAGATTAGGAAACAGAATTCATCCTTCTGATGTTTCCAGTAGACAGTCTTAAACTCCAAAGATAAACAGACTCAAAGCACAGGCTTAGAAAACAATCTTACAAATAAATAGGACAAAAAGGGTGTCAGGGAAAGCCATACTGGCATCAGAAAAAAGTAGATTTGAGTTAAAAAAAAATAGGTAACAAGGGACAAGAATGGACACTACATAATGAGTAAGGAATAATATGTCAGAGCACATAATACTTATCAATATATACTCATCAAATGAAGAAGCAACAAATTATATGAGGCACCACTAGCAATTCAGAAAATAAAAATTGGAATAAACAGATTAGTGGTAGGAAACTTCAACACCCTACTCTCACCAGTGACAAATCAATGAGAGATAAAATGAATAGGGATATAATAGCCCCTAAAGGAATTAGACCATATGGATCTATTTGATATCTATAGGGTCCTGCACCCCAAAAAAGCATAATACAAATATTTCTCAAGTGCACATAAGACATTCTCAAGGGCTGACCAAATATTAAACAAGACAAGTATTAACAAGTTCACAAAATCATACCAACTATCAGAGCATAGAGGTATCAAAATAGAAATCAACTACAAGAAAATGACTACAAGAAAGCAGGGAAAACCTCTAATACATGGAAACTTAACAACACACTACTGAAATGCCACTGAGCCAATGAGAAAATCAAGGAAGCAATAAAATATATCTCGAGACAAATGGTGATTAAAGCAGAACTTATGAGGCACAGCAAAAGCAGTATTAGGAGGAATGTATATAGTAATGCAAGCTCATATCAAGAAACAAAAAATAGACCAAATAAAGAATCTTCTGTCTCATCTCAAGGAACTAGAAAAGGACAAAAACCAGAATCAAGGAAATAATAAAAAATAGAGCAGCAATTAACTAAATAGAAAAAAAAGATAGCCCTAAAGCTTAATGAATCCAAAAGTTGATTCTTTGAAAAAATAGCAAAATAGACCTCTAGCTAGGCTAACTAAGAAAAATAGAGAGAAAACTCAAATAAATAGGATAAAAAATGAAAAAAGTTACAACAGTCACTGAGAAATTCAGAGGATAATTAGATTTTATTAAAATTTATATGCAGATAAATTCAACAACCTAGATAAGATGCACAAGTTTATAGAATTATACATTCATCTAAGACTGAATAGGAAAGAAATAGAAAATCTGAACAGACCAATCACATTCAAGGAAATTGAAACAATAATAAAAAATATTCCAAAAATAACAAAAGCCCATAACCAAAGAGCCCACACACAACTTTTAACAATCTTTCAAAGACAAACTAAACCTTTCCTGCTCAAACTCTTTCAAAAACAGAGAGAGAAGGAATATATCTAAACACATTTTATGAGGCCAATATTATGCTAATATTATATTATCAGAAAAAAAGAAAACTACTGACCAGTTTCCCAAATGAACTCAGATTCAAAAATCCTCAATTAAATTTTAACAAATCAAGTTCAAAAATTCATTGCAAGGATTGTACATTATATGACCAAGTGGGAATTATGTCAGTGACACAAGAGTGTTCAATATCCAAAAATCAATCACTTAATTCATCATATCAATAAAAAGGAAGGGGGCCTCCCCTGGTGGCACAGCAGTTGAGCGCTGGGCTGCAAAGCTGCCCCCAGCCTCTGCAGTGCCGGTTCGATCCCCGGCCACCAGGGAGGGTCCCACATGGCGTGACAGACCTCTCCTGCCAAGCCCACTGCTCCCCTCAGCAGTGTATTTCGTCAGTCTGCCTGTTCTGTTCCCTGCTCTGGCTCTGGTGAATTCTCTCACCCTCTTGCACTTCTGACTATACCCAGTGCTTGTATAAATAAATAAATAAATCTATTAAAAAAAAAAAAAAAAAGGAAGGGCCTCCCTGGTGGTGTGGGGATTGAGCACACTGTCTTGCCCACTGCTCCCCTCAGCAGTGTATTTCATCAGTTTGCCTGTTCTGTTCCCCGCTCTGTCTCTGGTGAATCCTCTCACCCTCCTGCGCATCTGGCCTGTATGCTGGTTCTTAATTTTTTTTTAAGATTTATTTATTTATTTATGCAATCACTGGGTACAGTCAGCAGCGTGGGAGGGTGAGAGAATTCACCAGAGCCAGAGCGGGGAGGAGAACAGCCAGACAGGTGGAGGACACTGCTGAGGGGAGCAGTGGGCAAGACAGGAGAGGTCTGCTGCACCATGTGGGAACCTCTTCGGCAGCCGGGGATAGAACCGGTGCTGCAGAGGCTCCGGGCAGCTTTGCAGCCCAGCACTCAACCGCTGCGCCACTGGGGAGGCCCGTATGCTGGTTCTTGTATAAATAAATAAATCTTAAAAAAAAATGAGTAAAAAAGAAGATAAAAGCATATGATCATGCCAATAAAATGCTAAGATAGCATTTGATAGGATTCAACATCCAATTGTGATGAAAGTGCTGGAGATAAATGGAACATGACATATTATGTTACTGAACTATATAGAATAGCATTTGTTATTAAATTATATTTCAAAATTATATATTTCTGAGTATAGTAATATAAATTATAACACTGACCTCATAGAAACTTTGCTAAATTCTTCATTAAAACCAAAAATTTAATTTCAAGCATTATTATGTTTTTGTGAATAATCACCTTTGTCTACACAAAATGAAAAATTTTTTCATTCCTAACTCCTAAGATTTTTCTTTCATTTTTTTCTCTGTAGTTTTTAATACCTCTAACATACTGATAATATTAAGAATTGATAGCAGGAAAATTGATGTTGTTTTTTTTTTTGAAAGCAATATTTCTATCACTTAACCATAAAGTAATATGTTATCAGATTTTCATGGGTATACTTATATTAAAAAATCACTAGCAATGCAGAGATTTTTTTTAAAGATTTATTTATTTATGCATACAAGAGCTGGGGTACAGGCCAGAGATGTGGGGAGGTGAGAGGAATCACCAGAGACAGAGTGGGGAACAGAACAGGCAGACTGGCTCTCCCTGGTGGTGCAAAGGGTTAAGCACCGCACTATGAAGCAATCCGCAGCCTCTGCAGCAAGAGTTCGATCCCCAGCCAGCCAGGGAGCAAGCCATATGGCGCAGCAGCTCTCCCCTGACTCACCCGCTGTTCCCCTCAGCAGTGTATTTCAGTCATTCCTCCTGTTCTGTTCCCCACTCTATCTCTGGTGAATCCTCTCACCCCCATGTCTCTGGCCTGTACCCCAGTTCTTGTATGCATAAATAAATAAATCTTAAAAAAAAAAAAAGAACAGGCAGACTGACTGAAATACACTGCTGAGAGGAGCAGAGGGCGAGACAGGAGAGGTCTGCTTTCCATGTGGGTTTCTCTCTGGCAGGCTGGGGATCGAACTCATGCTGCAGAGGCTGTAAATTGATTCATAGTGTGGTGCTTAACCCCTTGCCCCACCAGGGAGGCCCCAACTCAGAGATCTTGTAATGAATTACTCATATTTTTATCAATCAAGTTTTCAAATTTTATTCAGATTATCTTGTCATTTTTTTCCCCTTTTCATCTTGGAAGTGGATAATTAAGTTAGAATATTTTTAAATAGCAAAATGGCTTGTATTCTTAAAATAAATTCAACATGGTGATAATGTATACATATTTTTCGTACTTAGTGTTAATTATTTATAATATGTATAAATAAAATTTACATGCAATACAATTTTTAAACCAATCTTTGACCAGTTATATTTCTAAAACTATTCAGTAGTTTTAAAAACTATTCTGGAAGTATGTTTTTCTCTGTATACTCAGGGAATTTATGTAGCATTAAAATGTGATTTTCTATAAAATGTTAGTGGAACTAAACTGTTAAACTAGATTATTTCAGTGAATGAGCTCTTGGATAACAAATTAATTTCTTGAATGATTATGATTTTAGTTGCCTTTATTTCTCATTCATCTTTTTCTTTTAAGGTGGCTGTACCACTTTACATTCCCACCAGCAGTTTATGAGCATTTTTGTTACTCCACATCCTACTGGAAATTGGTATTGTCAGTTTTTTGGACTTTAGCCATCCTAATAAGTTGTTGTTTTAATTTGCAATTCTCTAAAGAGTATAGTAAGAGAAAAGGGAAAAACTAGATTTATAGGAGAGAAAATTGACAAACACCATATCAGCCAGTCTGTCAAGTTGAATATCAGCCAGGATAATATGATAAATACTGCCTCATGATGAAAATGGTCTTGTTTCCCAAAGCCCCTAATACCAGACTAATTATGCAAAACCTACAAAATTGCAATTGACAGGTATCCTACAAAGTGCTTGAATAATACTACTAAAAATTATCACTATCATCCAAAACAGGGTAAATCTGGGAAGGCATCACAGCCAAGAGAAATCTAAGACATGAAAGCATATATTATGTAGTATCTGGAGTGAGATCCTAGAGTAAAAAAAGATAGTGGGAAACCCAAGGGATTGTGTATAAATCATGAACATTAGGAAATAGTAATATTCCATGCTACATTAATTGTAAAAAATACATTATGCTAAATGTTGGATGTTAATAATGTGGAACATCGGTGAGGGGGAGCTCTCCTTACTATTACTGTCTTAATGTTTCTGTAATCCTAGAAATTAAAAAAAATTTAATAAATTCTATTTTACAAATGTGTATTTTAAACTGTAGGATAAAAACAACATTGCTTTTTTAGCAAAACTATATAATTTATACATTAAGAAGCAATAAAGTACAATCTTGTAAAATGCTCAATTTAAGTCAGAGAAAGGAGAAAATGAGGTGAAACTTACAGCAGTGAACTTGTTAAGTCAGTACTAATTGAAACCTCTGTGGAGACCTCCTAGCTCTGTCCAGCTTTGCTTATATTTTCATCTTTGCTCTTGACACTTTTCCCTGCTCTTCCATGAGAGGCATACAGGGGCTGGCACAGATTTGAGATTAAAAAGTTGAAAATTTGCTTTATAGAAAATGAAAGGGAAGATAAGGTTAGCATAGAGTTGATAAAAAATGTTTTGTCTGTTTAGGAAAAAAATTCTAGGCCACTTGAAAGATTCCCAGGGTGGGCACATAAAAAATATAATTGGGCATGGAGCCATTCCCAGTCTGTGTAACAACCAAACAGAGTTGTGAGGTTGAGGGTCAGGTCCCAGGCACAGGCACATCCTGGCACCCCAATATGGTGGGGCATGTGAAGCCATGTCCATCCACCCTTGTTGACAAGAAAGTGAAACCATGCAGGGATTGAATTCAACGAATCATAACTTAAATTTTCACCAATCAGAGCTGCACTAACTAAAAACCTAATTTCCATAAAGTAGAACCTAGTGAGGAATAGCACTTCCCTTTTTGCTCCTTTCTGGGTTTCTTGGACATACTCAAGGGCTTCTTGAGTCTGTATCCCACCGTACTGCAGTCCTGAAATCCCAAGTAAAGGTTTTCTATATTTCATCTGTAGCAAGAGCTATAACACCACAGCGCTAAATGAGTCATTACACTACTATTATAGCATGAGGCCTGTAAAACTGATGCTATGACATTCTGTAACACAGTTCTGTGACTTGATCAGTATCTTAGTTAATAACAACCTTTCTGATCTTCAGCAAATCCTACTCCTTCCTGGCATGCAACTCTGCATGGACATTTTTGCAGTTACCCTGTTGCTGGGCTGCCTTCACTCAGACTGTACTCTAATCTCTAAGACATATTTCACCCTTTCTGACTGACTTTACATAAAATTAGATGGCCTTTCTTCTTATCCCATAATTTGGCTGATGAGCACTCAGACTCAGTGTAGGGAAATTGGTGACGTCTGCCAATGTCTTCCTTACTCCTATATGCTTCGCTAGTGTTCCTTTCCATAGTTTCAGGAATCTTTGTACATAAAAAATCCATTTTACAAATGTTTTTTTCATTAAAACTTGATAATGTAGACTCAGAACCCATCATTTTCCAAGGATGAACTGCACTGCATGATTTAAGAACTTTGCATATATTTACTTTACTCATTTACTCTACATTTCACAAATTAGAAAACTAAGGCACAAAAAGATAAGAAATCTGCCTGAAGAAGTTATCCAAGAAAGGAAACCAGACTGCCTGGTTCAGTGTGGTTTAGTCTGTTGATGAACTCTTCTCCCCTAAGAAAATCCACCCTTTCTGTTGTGTTGGCTTTTCAAATTCCACTCGTGTGGAATAACTGTATGTCTTTTTTCAGTGTCCACCCGTCTTTAGCGCCACTCTAGGGAATTTTTCCTTTTCCATGACTTCCTCCCAATCTTCAATCAAGTCCCACGCCTTGGATCTCCTACAGTCCTGATTGCCTCAATCACACCATCCTATAGCAAGGACTTCTCAGTGACCTGAAATGGTTGCCCTGACTTTTCTCCACTAGATTTGAACACTTGAGTGCTTTCACATTTCTCTATCTCCCACAATTCCCAGCACAGATGCATACTGACCACATGACTTATGTATAAACTGTAACTTTAACCCATCCCCCCACCCCAGCTTTTAAAAACAGTCTGCTGTGGAAGGAATGCTTGTATGAACGTAATGAACGTAGGGGGATAGCTGACTTCATTTTTTGGCATCTTCCCAGAATAGTACCTTGTGTTCTGAGGGCTCTGGGGGTCACTGGGGTCTATTTGAATTACTCATTTTATTCTCAAATTGCCCCATGGCCTGCAGAGACTATTTTTTCCTATTGGAAACTATTTACTTGTGCTGGAAACTGTTTGCATACATGCTGAATAGATTGACCCCATCCTATAACCTACCAGTACTTCTATTACACCAACATGTAGGTGTGTGAAAAAGCCCATCTCCAAGTACTATTTTTCTCTCTATAAGAGAAAGTTAATTTGTGCCAAATGTCTTTTCATAACCAATAAAAGCTGCAGTGCTGAGAAAGGCAGATAAGTCTTGCTTCCCTGCACTGAGGCCCACTAATTAAGAACATAGAATCACATTCTGGTTATTTGCATCTAGTATCCTGCCTTGCCTCTTTATATCTCCCTTTTGCACATACATAAACATCACAGGAATGAATGGTCCTATTTGAGAAAAAGACAGGGGCCAAGTCTTTGGAAATATTAGGATTTTATTAATGCTTTATTACAGTTATCTTTGGTTTCTGTATGTTCATCCCTCCCCTTGGACAAACCACTTGAAAGATTAATTGGTTGTCCAACATTAGTGGACAGAAGAGGGGATGTGCTTCTTGCAGCAGCTCCTTTGTTATTTGAGTTTTAGCTTAGCAGTTGTGTGGGTGGTGGAAAGGACACAGAATGTGGTAGCAGTGGTTTCTGCTCAGGTTGGCATTCAGTCACTTATATCTGGAGGAGTTTCAGCCCTATGGAACCTTATCTTCCATCCATGGGTTTATTGTGAAGGCTAAACAAAATGACATTTGAGAAATGTACTATGATTTTCATTAACAAGGATAGTTCTGTGTGGTAGCTGATAGCATTAGGTAATTAGGGCAGGGAGCAGTGCCTCAGATAATTGATGACCAGAGTATCCAGGACACCAGGAAAAACCTGAAGAGGCATTAAAAACAACATTCAGGGAGTGCCTATGCAGCAGAGGGGACATGACTTTTAAATTACCCTGGCAGACACATTTCCCCACTTGTGTTTGGCTCACATTTCCCTAACTTGTGTTTGGTATTGTTTTTGATCAATAAAATAATTTTTCAAAGAAGTTAAAGGAATGATGGCTGTGACAGTTCTGCCAACTGCAAAATAAGGACAAAAATTCCCCCTCCACCTGAAGGTTGGTGCATGGACCTGAACTGTATAACACCAGAAGGGAGGTTTTAGTGGCTCCTGCACCCCATTTAAGTAAAAAATCCCTCACCATTTGGCATAACTGTTCTTCCATGGAGAGTGCTTGCTCAGACTCCTCCCAAGAGTACAGTTGCTAAACAAGCTGCCATTTTGTTTTGCCTGCATATGGCTTTGAATTCTTCCCCTCAGTCAAGAACTGAGGACCTCTCAAGCTGGTCAGCATAGCATAGACCAAGTTGCTTGGGCTTCTTTTATTAGAGACAGCTGGTGCCTGCAGAGACAAGACTGACCTGTGAGTATTCACCTGAGGAATATTATGTTATTTACTCCTGATATTTTCTCCAGCCTGCCCATTGGGTTTTAGGAAACTCAGGCAGAACTCAACTTCCAGAAGTTCAGGTTTTCATTTGGAATATCAAGTCTCCAATCTGTAGGGTCACCATATGATTGTTGTTTAAATCAGGATACTTTTAATAGTGGAAGATGTGCTATTACTAACAGTCTGATGCAAGAGATAACATCTGTCACTATGTTAATATGTAGTTGCTGACACTAACAGAGAAAAGGAAATAAGATGTTTGTGGTTTGTTGTCTTTTATTCAAAAAAGTAGTGAATCTAGGGCAGATATTTGATGCTTTACCCTCATTGCCATTTCCTTTCTCCCTAGATAGCATTTCCCTTCTAACAGAGAGACTTGTGAAAAACCCATAGGAATGCAAAGTGATATAAATTTTAGAGTTCTGTGGCAGTGCAGAGGGTGATTTGGGGGTTTTGACATATCACAGAGATTGTTGACAGCTTTCATCTACTGTCCTCTTTCTCATAATTATACCTTATCACATATCCCAGGGCATACAAAGTGTTTTGCTACTGATGGTAGTGGTAATAGTTCTTATTTGCTTGTTTGCTTGCTAAATGTACAACCACTTTTAGTGTCATCTTTGGCTTTTGGGGCTGTGTAGATTATGGGCAAATGAGCAGACCTGCACTCCCCTCTCCTCCCAATCAGTACATATTGGTTGTTTTCCCAAAGACCCAACATATTGAATTATCTTTCTACACTCAAAAAAGATCTAGCCTCCTATGTCTTTAAGTGGGTTTTTCTACCTTTTCCTTTTTGGTTAAATCAAACCACTGTGAAGTAGGGAGTGGTCTAAGACACAGATTTGTGGGAACTGCCCCTTTTCCTTATTTGTTTTGCCAATAAAGCAATCTGTGAAAGATAAAGATCTGAAAGTTGAATTTCTGGCTCTTAGAATGAAGATTCAACTAATTGCAGTTTCCTTTTTTCTCTTTTTTCATGTAAAAGTTGCTTATAATGTGTCAAGCAATGTTTACACTATACATTATGGGGATTTCATGTTTGTTGTCCTATTTTTTCTATTCAGTTCAAATTTCCAATCAAAAGAAAATCCAAATGCATTCACGTCTGTCCTCTCTGGATAGAGAACAGGGTTTGTATTCCCCACCGACTGAAATACCTTTAGGAGAGTTGCTGGTGCTGCCAGGATGCTGATATCCACCATGTCTGTGAAATGGGTATACTCTAGGGGTGACTGTGACTATGTCTACAAGGGGTATCATGGGAACTTGTATGAAAAAAGGGTGTTGAGATCCATGATGGGCATTCAAAGGAGAAGTATCAAATCTTAAAACTGTAGTGACTCATACAGTCTTTGAAGTATGATAGGACTCAAATGTGTACACAAGTTGCCCTACCCCACCCACAAAATTAATAGATTAATCTATAAAACTTAGAAAAGGAGACTTCTGAAAAGATAATATAATGTGATGTCTCAGGTAGACGATCATTAAAATATAAAAACAAACTTTTAGCAACTTTCAAACCCACAAATTGAAGACAAATAAAAATGGATAAAAGTTATCTGTGACAAGAGAAGAATTTTTCAGTTCAAAAGAACAGCACGCCGTCAAAAACTGAAGGTCCCTAGCTTAAAAAAAAAATGTAAGGAAGTGAAAAAAGCAAAAATAAATGAAAATGTTTTCTTATACATTTCAGTGCATGACTAGAAGTGTGTTCAAAAGGAGCTTGAAGAAGAAACAAATTGGGATAAAAAGATATGTTGTGCAATCCCAAGAACCAGGGAATATTTGTGAGCAAGACGTTGCAGAGACTTAAAAGACACATGGATTTATTGAATTGATTACAACAATGTAAAAAATATATATATATCATCTTAGAGTCTAGCAAGATGGTAGCAGAGTGAAGCTGCTGGGTTTACCTTTTCCAAACACGCATAAAACCACTGATGTAAACAAAGCCCAAAAAGCCTTAAGAAAAAACCTGACCACTGCCTTCCACCATAGGGGCATCATCCTCACAGAAGTGGGTAGGAAAAACTGTAAATGAACTCTGCTGGAGCATTCCTGACCCAACAGAAAGCAATAACAGAAAGCAATCTAGATTTATCATTAAAAACTGAAAACAGAAATACCATATAAATCCAATGGCATTCTCACCCTTAGACATATGTACGATAAGCATGAGACCATCAACAATATCCACGTGTTCAACAATATTCACAGCGGCATTATTTACAATAGCTAGGGCACGGAAGCAACCTAAATATCTTTAATAGATGAATGGATAGAGAAGATGTGGTGTATATATATACACCAGGGAGTATTATGTTACCATAAGAAAGGATGAAACCAGGCATTTTCAACAAAAATGGAAGAAATTTGAGAGAGTCATATGCAACAAAGTGAGAACAATTAAAACAAGTATTGGACATTTATATAGCAGACAATTTGACAAAACTCTTTCAAATACTAGTGAACATCTATAAATATACAGAGGGCTCTGTGGTTAAGAGGGAGGTAGAAATAAAGGGACAGGGGCCACCAGGGATGGTGATGGTAAAAAAAAAAAAATCACCTTAGAAAAAGTACTGTGATCTAAAACTGAAGAAAATCATGATATCTTTTTTTTTTAAGATTTATTTATTCATGTATACAAGAACTGGGGTACAGGACAGAGGTATACTCACCTCTGGTGAGAGGATTCACCAGAGACAGAGAGTGGGGAACAGAACAGGCAGACTGACTGAAATACACTGCTGAGGGGAGCAGGTGGCGAGTCAGGAGAGGTCTGCTGCACCATGTGAGTAACTCCCTGGCCGGGGATCAAACTCATGCTGCAGTGGCTGTGAATAGTTTCATAGGTTGTGTCTTAACCGCTTATGCCACCAGGGAGACCCCAAAAGTCATAATTTCTAGGCAAGTTGAGGGATGAACAAAATCTGTGGTCAAATATTAAGTTGCATTCAGTTTTAATTCATAAATAAAACAGCAAATAAAATGCATACAGAAATAGCAACTGCAACTCTATTAGGTTTTACATTTATTAATACTTTATAACTTATAATCACAATATGAAAAGCCAGAAATATTGAGCCAATACTATGAAGAAAATTGAAGACAACGACATCTTAAGAATGTTTCTTAACTGAGATGAGTTATCCTTCCTATGCATGGATGGATGGCAGATGTAAATATCCACAATGAATCTTAAGAAATGTTTCTGGGGACATTGTCTTCCAGGGAGTCTCTTGATGAATCCCACAGAGAAAGAGGTTTGTTTTATTTATGGATGCAGTTCTAGCACCTAGGACAGTTACCATTCATGACAAGCCCTCCATAACCTTTGTTATAAAAGTATACTGTGGAAATAGTGATGAAGAAAGATGCTTTGACCCTAATCGCACGTACTCTAATTTACAAGGGGAGTACAGATCATTTTTAATAAGTTTAAATGGAGGATTTCACCGTAATAAATCTCAGCTAGATTAAAATATTATATTGTAAAAGTAAAACATAAAACATTAGTGCTTTACAAAATTCATTGTGTAAAGTCAAAATAATATATTTAGGTCAACTGTGAACAAATGTAGTGACTTTATTGCTATAATAACAGAATATATTATAGCAGACAGTAATGACTATGCAATTTAAACTTATATATAATGAAAATCAACTACACAATGATAGAAATAAGCAGAAGAACATATAAAGCATCTAACAAATGAGAGGTAAAGCCCCAAATCTGAAATACATCAAGGGTTAATCTTTTTGTTAACCAGATTTGCTCTCTTTCTGAAATCTATTTTGGCTGAAAAGAATAGTGACTTTTGGGCCTCCCCTGGTAGCGCAGGCGGTTTGAGCACAATTCTGTGAAGCTGTCCACAGTCTCTGCAGCATGGGTTCGATTCTCGGCTAGCCAGGGAGATTCCCACATGGCACGGCAGACCTCTCCTGCCTCACCTGCTGCTCCCCTCAGCAGTGTTTTTCAGTCAGTCTGCCTGTTCTGTTCCCTGCTCTGTCTCTGGTGAATCCTCTCACCCTCCCGTGCATCTGGCCTGTACCCTGGTTCTTGCATAAATCAATCAATCAGTCAATCTAAAATAAAAAGAATAGTGACTTTTCCTCTTGATCTCCTCATTCTTTCAGTCCAACATTTCCCTTTTGGGTGTCATCTAGACCGTCAGCCCTTGAGTCTCCTTTTGCAGTGTAAATAGGCTCGCCTAGTCCTGGAGTACACATGGAGGGATGTCAACTACATTCTCAGAGCTTTGCGGTTCTCCAAATTTCTGCACAAGCCAGTTGCCTTCACTGAACCCATCTGAACATGAGGTCTCTTCAGCTGCCCTGAGTAACGACTACTGATGCTATGAGGAGTGGATCACATACTCTCACAGACATTGCTAACCAAACCATCACAGTATGTCTTCCCCTCCTCAGACAGATCTTTGATTGCACTTGACAATTCTTTTATTTACCAGCAATTAGGGAAAAATGGAACTTTTACTCCCCATCATGTGATATAAAGAAGTGACCATCCCACAGCACCTGATTGCGTCTTAGAAATGCAAAATCTCAGGCCACAATCAAACTTACAAAGTAAGTGTAGCTCCCTGGCCAGGGATCAAACTCGTGCTGCAGTGCTGATTGCTTCACAGTGCTGCATCTTAACCCCTTGAGGCACCAGGGAGTCCCCTATACCTCATTTTGAAAATCCTCTCCTTAATTCTCTCTGATGTACATACTCCTGATATGTTCCAACCTGCATGCTAATTTTATTTTGATTTTCCCCTTCTTTGCTGCCAATCTGCCACAGGTATGGGAAAATATCACCATTCTTGATTTCTTCTCTTTTTTCCTGAATCTTAAATCAGACAGAAATTTTCTTCTTCAGTATATGTAATATCTTCTCTCATCTGTATTCATATTTGAATGTTCACATTTAGGCCTGTTTTGTTTTTATTAACATTTTCTTTTTTTTAATGTTTTTTTTGTTTTGTTTGTTTTTTTATTTATACAAGCACTGGGTATAATCAGAAGTGCAGGAGGGCAAGAGAATTCACCAGAGCCAGAGCGGAGAACAGAACAGGCAGACTGACAAAGTACACTGCTGAGGGGAGCAGCAGGCGCAGCAGGACAGGTCTGCGCGCCATGTGGGACCCTCACGCGGCGGGGAATCGAACCGGCACTGCAGAGGCTGCAGGCAGCCTCGCAACCTAGCACTCAACCGCTGCGCCACTGGGGAGGCCCCTTTATTAACATTTTCTTAATGTAGTTTTAAACCTTAATGTTTGACCTTTTAAAAAATTAACCTTTTTTTAAAAAAAAAAAAGATTTATTTATTTATACAAGCACTGGGTACAGTCAGAAGCATGGGATGGTGAGAGAATTCACCAGAACCAGAGCGGAGAACAGAACAGGTAGACTGACGAAGTACACTGCTGAGGGGAGCAGCGGGCGTGGCAGGACAGGTCTTCACGCCATGTGGGACCCTCGCTGGTGGCCGGGAAACAACCAGCACTGCAGAGGCTGTTGGCAGCTTCGCAGCCCAGCGCTCAACTGCCTGCACCACCGACGAAGCCCCAAAATTAACTGTTTTTAATGAGAAAAGAATATATGAAAAACTTACAGAAATTTACAAAGAAAAAGAAATTTACATTACAAAAATGTAGTGAAGACTAAAACTACTCCTCCTCTAGGCACTCACCCTTAACACTTCATAGTGACCCCCTGCAGGGCATCATGGTAATAAGACACAGGTACAGGTATAGGTACAGGTTTAGCACTGCAGTGCATAATATTCCATAGTCTAATTGGCTCTGTATCTTTGTAAAGAGCTCTGCCTCTCTCCTTGTTATAACTGTACAGCATTTCAGTATTTGGATGCCTAAAGATTTGTTTTTACTGGACTTCTTTTGATGCAAGCAGAGATGTGTTTCCAATTTTTTGACACTGGTAACAATATTGCAAATAGTTCAACACTATTACAATACTACAAAATTGCAGCAGCTGGTATGATCATTTTTAAATTAAACAGATTAGTCATATTATTTTCCAAAATCTCTGGGAAACTATGTTTTCAATAACAATTTATGAGAGTCTTTTCCCCCACCACACTGTCAGCAATAAATAGTATTAATCATTTTTTCACTGTCAGAAAATTTGTCTTTCTGTGATAATCAGGAAATTTGATCATATTTTCATATATTTACTGCCCAACTGAGCTTTCTGTTTTCTTCCTTTCCCCATTTCTTTCTCATGATATATCTCATTGGACTATTCATTTATTTATTTTTTATTTATTTTATTTATTTTGAATCTTTTTTTTAATCTTTATTTATTTATACAAGCACTGGTACAGTCAGAAGTGCGGGAGGGTGAGAGAATTCACCAGAGCCAGAGCGGGGAGCAGAGCAGGCAGAAGGACCGAAGTACACTGTTGAGGGGAGCAATGGGCGGCAGGAGAGGTCTGCTCACCATGTGGGACCCTCCTCCAGTGGCCGGGGAGCAGCCAGGGATCAAACTGGTGTTGCAGAGGCTGCGGCTGCGGGCAGCTTCACAACCCAGCCCTCAACTGCTGCGCCACCAGAGAGGCCCATCATTGGACCATTTAAAATGAAATTAATTTCTCAAATGAAAGCACTCTTTTATAATATGGATATTTGTCTGTATCTCACATTTGTTGTTTGTCAATAGATGTTTCATGGCCTCCTTCCCATGCTTTTTAAAGTTTTGTTTAAAAAATATGACTATCATTTATTTTATATTGCCTGTTTTAAATGAGTTGAAGTGACCTCTCTCAAACACAGCACATGCATGTATTCTCCCAGATTTTTTCACAAGATTTTGATATTATTTGTTACATTCAAGCATTTCATTTGACTGGAATTTAATTTTATGATGTGATACTAATTGATGTTAATTTCCTTTTCTTCCAGAAAGATATCTTTGGTTCCAGTACTATTTATTGTTTTACCTTTAATATTTTTCCCAGTTCCACTTATAAATGATATAATGTTTCTTGCTGAATTGTGCTTTGTACATATTAAATCCTCATTTACTAGAATTGATACTTGGGTTACTCATATGTTCCCACCAATCTACCCGTGACACACTGATGACAACAGCTCTAAGTATCTGGTACATTGCAAAACATATTCACCTTCACTGATATTTTTTGATATAGAGTTCCTGACTCTCTCACATGTCTTTTTTTATATTCTAATCCATCCAATTAAAATACCCATTGGGATATAGATCGGATGATATTGTTTGCATATTATATTCATAAGCATGTCTTAGTACTGTGATTTTAAATCTCCTCATATTGGGCCTCCCTGTTGGCACAAGAGGTTAAGACACAACCTATGAAGCTATCTGCAGCCATTGCAGCATGAGTTTGATCCCCAGCCAGGGCTACCCACATGGCTCAGCAGACCTCTCCTGACTCACCTGCTGCTCCCTTCAGCAGTGTATTTCAGTCAGTCTGCCTGTTCTGCTCCCCACTTTGTCTCTGGTGAATCCTCTTACCCCCACACCTCTGGTCTGTACCCCAGTTCTTGTATGCATAAATAAATACATCTTTAAAAAATAAATAAATAAATCTTCTCATGTTACATCTCTCCATTAGCTTTGTTTATGTTTCACAACTTACAAGAGTTTGGATATAGCTTCTACAGCTTGTATCAGTTATATAACTCCCAACTTGTTTTTTCTATTTTATTTCTTTTTTTTTTATTCAAACAAATTGAATTTATTCATTCTTCAAAAAACGAGAACATAAGCATGTATAATTTCCTCCCGTTTTAACAGACGAGTATATGTAGACAGAGAGAGGCAAGTTATCTATTTTATTTCTTATATGCACTGCTAGGATAAAGAAAAACTACAGATTTCTGTATGTATTTTTGCAGCACCTATACTAAATTCTTTCATTGACTTTTTGAACTAGAGAATTTTGGGTTGTCTTTCTCCATAATAATATTATCAACAACAAAAAAAAAATGAATCTCTTCTATATTGGTGTTTACCCTATAACAACTTTGTTTTAGTATGTTTTATACATTCAGCTATAATATGTAATGGAGAAAACTTCATCTTTTAAAATAATGACTCTGAAAGCAAAAGAGGGTCTGACTATTCCCTGTTTCATTTAGGTTCTTTCCAAAGCAGACCACAAGACAAACCACTTATTTGGAATGGAGGTGCTAGAGTATTTATACACCAACTTTGTCAGCACATTATTTGGAGCCTGTTCCAATAGGAAAAACTCAGAAGTACTGACAAATTCAGAGGAAGGAATGTCTACAGCCGGCAGCATAATAGCACAATCTCATGTACATAAAGTCAATGCTGTGTTCGTGGCTGCCAGGAGTCTGAGTCCTCTTATTTATGCCATTTAGCAAGCAAGTTCAAGTAAGAGTTTAGAATAAAATAGTGACAGGATTAACTTTTTCTGTGAGGGATCTTGGATTTGAAAATAAATAAAGTCACAGAAAAGGGTAAAAATTAAATTCAACTCATATTTAAAAGATGGATGAACACTTGAAAATTCAGTTATTTAATTCCAAAGCCTGTTAGTGAGGCTTTTCTGAAAGCTTGTACAAGGATATTTAGAGTGAGCATGCTGGCACTCCGAGTATGAACACTTTTCCCCACAAAATGCCAAGCCAGTGCTCAGATGGAAGAATATCTTAGATCAAGAGTAATATTTCTCAAATCAAATGATATCATATTTCAGTATGGTGCCCTCAAACTTTAGCACCATATGTCTTTGTGCTCCTAGGGAGGCTCCCTTTACCAAGACAAGACATCCACAGAGGAGGATGGTAGAACACATCTTTTTTATTTAGTATTTAGTGTGGTATGTGTGTGTGTATAAAATATCAGGGTTCATTTCTGTACAATGTTTGATTTCTCTCAAGTGTAGTCCCTGTAAAATCCCCACCACCCCTTTACCCATAAACCATCACATCTTCAGGGGAGCAAGACTTGCAGGACTTGATAAGATGTGCTGAAAATGAGGTGCTGAAGAAATTCTGCTGCTTCCATTTGTTTATTTCTCTAGAAAGGACTGTTCTCAATGGAACTCCTTTACTAACATAATCACTTTTCCAAGTTGATAAAAAAATAATTATGCAGGCTTTGGATAACCAGTAGTCAACTGATGGCACAGAAGTTCCAATTCAAGCTAGGTTTCCTCATTTGCTGTTGCTAGGGAGAGACATTCCAGAGACACCCACAGGCATCTCTTCAAGGAAGTCTGCTTGCAACCCAAAAGTGCAGCCTTTAAAATAATGGAAATTTTGCATTTGATATTAGACACCCAGTCATCCCTGAGTATGCCAGCTCCCCCAGGAGCTGTTGGCTTACTAACCAGAACATTCATTGCCAAGCCACCCAACATTTGTGGACACACATTTATCCACATAGCAACAAAGTATGCACAAAAAGCAGAGATGTAGTTAGTCCATGGACATTTCTATTTCCCCTGGTGTGTCATTATCTCATACAAACACCTAACCTAATTTTCACTCTTTCTGAGGGTTATTTTCACATCACAAACACAATTAATTACTTCATGATGCTGCAAGTTTCTCAGGCTTCTATGGAAAACTTGATTTGAAAGCTAAAGCTTGTCTAGATAAAGTGGGGAAAGTGCAGAAAAGGATCAATGGATTATAGGCCAAGAAAATCAAGTCATCTAGGTGACATCCAGAGATACCCAGAGAAGGAATGTGAAAACATGCCTTCACAGTTTGCTCAAGCAATGGCTGTTGTATAAAAGTGTTGCAAATTTAGCCTGAAGAATGTGCTATAGAACAACTTTGTAAGTGGAAATGGGTGGGCACCCCTGGATTGGCTATGAGAGTTCTGGGGTGGCTACATGGCTGACAGTGGGAATGAACTTTGATGTTTATCCTGAAACTGATGTCTGCATAGTGGACTTGCTGTTTGTATGATGACACGCTGATCTGTGTCCATGTGAAGTTGAATTAAGGAGAAGGACCCCTTGAAGGATGCCATTTGTCCTGGGTAGTGACAAATAGAAGTTCTCTAAGGAGTGAGGAGTGGGAAAGGCCTGTAGCACCTTTGAGCTCCTGTATGTCAATGTGGTACTCTCCTTGCTGTCTATAATAGCTGCCTGACATATTCCCAATCATCCTATGAGGGGAGGAAAGTCATGGTCCCTGCGCCCAGAAATGGAGCATGGCTGTGTTTTACATTCTGATTAATCTTTAATTTGTCTCTTTCCCCTGGATGCATATCTATTCTGAACTCAGCTCAAAGACCTTTATCCCTGTGATGATAACTCCCCCTCAGGAAATCTGTACCTCTTTACCTCATGTGTGCATGGAGTCATTGCAAGGACTTATTTGACCTTTACCTAGGTTCTCCATTGACAATGAAAGTCTTGTGGACATGGACTGTGCTTTGTTATTCTCCATGCTTCTAGCACCAAGGACAAGACTAGTCACATAGTAGATTAATATACACATTTAATATACTAATGTTTAAATGCTGGCAAGAGAAAGAGAGGCCAGTGTCCAAGAACTAGTGTTTCCATGTGTGTGCAGTGAGCATCTTTGGGATGGAATGCTGGAGGCCAATGACTACATTGTGTAACAGTTTCAACCACCTAACTCTCTTTCATGAATACATGGACTTCCTAACCTGAAATCTAGCTAACCTCTTATTCCTCCACACTCTTTCTGCATTTCCCATTTAAGCCCCTTAACTAGAAACAACATCCTAATGTTGCCAACCATATGAATTAAGATGTGCAGTTTCAAGTTTCAAGAGCAACAAAGTCGAATTATAACTTTTGCACCAGTTTTTCCTTTCCATGTGAATATTTTCACTTAAAGATATTCTGAGGTAAATAACATATTATTTATTATTTATGACTATCAAACAATGTACCCCAGAATTTAAGAACTTTCTGTTATGAAATGTTAGCTAGAAACCAGGAGAGACTCAGAAGTGATGGGCATGTTCTAATGTGTGCTCTCAACATGCACAGACCCAACCTTTAGATGTGTCCCACCTAGCTGAAATTGTGAGAAAATGGATTACAGGAACAGCATATGAGGTTGAAACAAAAACATTTATTTTTTTCCAGATCTATCTTTATCACTATCTAGTTCTATTGATCCTGAAAAAATTAACCTTCAACTTTAAAATAAGACAGACTGAAATTAAATGGTGGAAATTAGAGTAGCTGCTTTCCAAAGTAATATTTTCCTTTTTAAAAAAGATTTATTTATTTATTCATACAAGAGCTGGGGTATAGGCCAGCGGTGAGGGGAGTTAAGAGGATTCGCCAGAGCCAGAGTGGGGAACAGAACAGGCAAATTGACTGAAATACACTGCTAAGGGGAGCAGAGGGTAAGATGAAAGAGGTGTGCTGCACCATGTTGGTTAGTACCCTGGTCAGGCTCGAACTCGTGATGCAGTGGCTGCCGATTGCTTCATAGTGCTGAGACTTAATTCCTTGTGCCACCTGGGAGGCCTCCAAAGTAACCCCTTGTGCCACCAGGGAGGCCCCCAAAGTAACCTTTTCTTGTTTTCCTTTCATTGAAGTAGCATTGATTCATATTATACAGGGTTCAGGTGCATAGCCTTATAAGCCAGGGTCTGCATATACTATGTTATGTTCACCAGCAGCAGTCTAGCTTCCATCCGCCATCATACAGTAGAGCCCTTTTACCCAAGTTGCCTACCCTCCTTTTCTCTTCTATTCTCATAACCACTCTCTTGTTCTTATAAAGCTTTGTTTGTTCATTTGTTTTGTTTCTTTATGTACCACATATGAATACAACCATATTGTGTTTTTCTTTAGTCACGTATTTCACATATTTTAGTTCTAGCCATGTTATTATGAATGGCAGGATTTCATCATTTTATGGCTGAGTAGTAGTTCATTGTGCATATATTACACCTTTATCTACTCATCTGTTGATGGGCACTTAGGTTGTTTTCAAATCTTGTATATTTTGAATAGTACTACACTGAATGTGGTCATGTGTCCATCTTCTGTGAATTAGTAATTTCATCTTCTTCAAACAAATAATCATTGGAAGGATTCCATGATTTTAGTTCTTTAGGGTTAAACAAACTAGCTGGTCTGGGAGCATACTTTTGTCTGCAGGAATCCCAGACTCATGCTTCCTTGGAGCTGCTCAGAGTTCCAGGATCTGGTAGAATGGAAACCTCTTCTGTGCTGGGACAAGTTGCCCACCAAGTTTCTCAGGGATCTACTGGAATAATACTTCTGTCTGTTTTGGTCTAAGAATCCCGGACTTAGGAGTTTTGATTTGCCCAGGATGTTCCCATGTTTCCCACTATAAGCTCTATATCCCAGGCAGCCCTACAACTCCCAAACAAATTGAGCTGGGATAGTTGGTCCCCCACAAGATTATAGGATCAAGTAGTTTCTACTTGTGGGAAAGTCTTGCCTCTAACCAGCAGCTGTGTAAGAAAGACTATCACAACATACAATTTCCTGCTAATTTCCAGCTTTACCTGTCCAGATTGTACCAGCAAGTTTGCTTGTCCATAACTCACTCTCCACATCTGCATGTTCCTGGGACAGATATGTAGGCTCTGCTAAACCTCTCTTGACCATCTGACCCCACAGCATTTTTTTCTTCCCTGTGTGCACTGGTCTCTAATAATTCTTTAATTGATTTACAAACAATGATATGTAATTGACATTTTGAATGGGCTAAATTTGACATAGTGAAGAGGAAACACCTGAGTCTCCATTAGCCTCATCTCTGCTCCAGAACAGAGGAAGCAAACTCATTCTGTAAGGAACCACAGAACACAAATGTCAGGTTGTGCTTGCCACATAGTCTGTGCACATAATAGGTAGGATCTGGCTTTTATGCTCTGGTGGCTCAAAAACTAAAAGATGAGGGAAACCAAACCTAATGAGAAGTGCGTGCTCAGCTGTGAATCAAAGCAGTCATTGTAAGGACCTCATATTGAATCTAGACCACAACCAATGTATAGGTCTCTAGTTCAAGGCCAAGGGTCCATGAGATAGTGGAAGTATGGAAGATATCCATTTGGTTTAGACATTAGGAAAAAAGACACATAGTTTCGTGATACTTTCTGCAAGTCAGGGCACATGGTCTTTAACAGTGTCTTTGAAATGCAGAAATGTAAGCCCTGTGATTTGGTTTGAATAGCAAATTTGAATAAGGGCACAAATTTGCAAGAGGTATTTTGATGACATAAACCAAAAATGAATTCAGAAATGGAGCATTTCATTGACCTGGACATTCACAGTATCTTCATTGTTGGAAAAGAATCCTTGAGGGATGCATTACATTTATAGTCAAAGAATTAGCCTGACAGCCTGTACTATTAAATGACCTAATTTGTCCAGAGGGTCAGTTTTGTTTCCTTACAGATTTGCTGCTTTATAAAATTGTTCTAATTGAAAAGCTCTTGCCTTGACTAGTTCAAAATTCCAGAAATTATCTTGATACACGATCTCAGCAATCTTCTCCTACAGGCACTGCTGACTGTCTTGACCACTCTTCTCTCAATAGCCATATGGGGGCTCCCTGTTGGTGCAGGGGTTAAAAACACATTGCTGTCAAGGTATGTCAATAGCAAGTGGGCACATCTCCAACCAGGGATCCCTTCCACTGTGGGCTCCATCACCCGAGTCCCATACTGCCCAGTTCCATTGCCTTCTACTTCTCCTTGTTCTGCTCTGAGGCTGCTGAGCAATCACAATGACTAGCAGAGACTTGGGGAAAGAATACAGTTTTCAATCACCCAAAGTCAGTATAAACTGACAGGTAATATTGTTGGGTTTAGACTAGTACAGATTTGATTTTTGCTTCCTCCCAATGCTCATGTCCCTCTTCCATGATATTTACCAAATACATTATGAAGACTCTGTATGACTTTGAGTTTCCCTCTATCAAGGGATCAAATTGGTCAAGACACTCATTCTTTTTAATCAATGAAATCCAATATGCCTAAATCCCATTCTTTTATAAGCATATACACAGTGAATAACAGAAGGATAAAGTCAAATAATTAGCTTAAGGATAGACTATCAAGATAATAAATTCTAGCTCCCTTAGTTTTCCATATCATGGGAATAATATCCAAAGAGAAAATGCTGGATAGGAAAGCCACACTGGACCACTGTCTGACCCTGCAGCAGGTGTAATTTCCAGGACATACGCCTGCACATGATTTCTTGGTACTATGCAAGGAAAAGCTGTGAATTGGGGCTACTCCATAGTTGTGTCACAAGAGGTTTATTAGCATTTGGTCTCTAAGGCTACATCATTCTTGTCTCTGGTGCTTTCTTCATCACTACTCTACACAGTTTCTTAAGGGGGACTGCACTGAAGCTGAGCCCCAGTGGTGCCTGTAAGTGACCCATTTGTGATGTCCTCTTATTAGCTTTCCTTTACTAGCCTTCTCTTCCCAGGCTCATTTCCTCACTCCTCTAATGATGTTTTTCTGGAATCACCTGCCAAATAATCTACTTCTATTCAAACATTTATCTAAGGGCCTGCTTAGTGGAACCCAAACTAAGAACTAATGTAAGGAAAATGATCTTGTTCTGGAAACTGTTTTGAGTCAAACGTACTCTATCCTGTCTCTAATTGCCATGTTGAGAGACTTCTAGGTGAAAATTAAATGGCCTGACTCAGTCATTAGATAACTATGAAAAATAAAGAGATTATTTGCTGATACAAACAGCAGACCCCCTACACTGCAGCCTTCTTTGTGAAGATGTCTGCCTGCCTATCAATCAGAGACACAGAGATGGACTTAGGAACAGATTTAACTCAAAAGTGTTATTGTAAATGACCTAACCTTAGACCAGATCCCTGCCTAACCCTTTACTATTCCTATTCCCTAGGCCCTGACCCCGATAGTACGTATCTTGAGAAACCCTTGGGTTGTGGAACAGAATTATGACTCCTTCAATAAATGTCTTCCTGATTATTTCACAGCTTGATCATTTTAGTCGACATTTATAATGCTCAACTTGAGCCTCACAGGTGCAACTACTGAGTCTCCTCTCTGATTCTCAGAGCTAATGTTTGGTTTGAAATGACTGGGAATTTAATGTAGTCTAGTCCTTCTCAAATTATAATGTACACCTGGAGGGTATGTTAAACTATAGACTGCTTTAGCAAGTTTGGGTCAGGCACCACAATTTGCATGTCTGATAAGCTCTCAGTTGATGCCAAGGTTGTAAGGGCCACCCTATGGATGCTGAGAAACTGTAGTAATTCAAAGTCCAAATTTTTCTTGAGAATGACACATGACTTCTCTTAAACGGGGAGTCTTTTAACTTTGCATCTGGCCACAGGTGTCAATTTTGAAAAGAAAATTCTTAGAAAACACTGAGATGACCTCAGTTTGGGATCCTTTTATTCTAAATGTAAAAGAAGAGTTACAAACAAGCTGTTCTGCAATGGGCTATTATAAGAATTGGACTGAATATTCAGAAATCTGGAAACTCCTCTGATGGTTTACAATCTTGTTTTCGTTCTGATTCCCTTTTTGGTGCCTTTCCCACAACTGACAGGGTGACTGTGGCAGTTGATCATTATTCATTATAGAACATCCCAAATGCCCCAATCACCTGTTTTTGGTCCAATCAATGCTGGACTGTTACAGCTGTGCCTTTTGGTGCTGTCACTTTAGTGCTTTTAATCTAGAGCAGACCTACTTCTTTTATAGAACAAGCATATTTTTTGAATAGACACAGCTGTTTGTCTGGCAGCATTTATTAAAAATTTAATTTATCTGATCATTTCTTCATAATTCTATTTAATTTGGATCTCTGTTACCCATATTTCCTATAAACTAGAGGTTGGTCTAAAGATTTAGATTCAATGTGAATGTTTTTGGTAAATATATTTCATGAGTGACACTATTTTTTTTCTTGCATTCCATTATTGCCCATGTCAAATTTTATCAACTAGATCTTTCTTTGAAATTAACAAGTAACTTATGGAGTTTCCCAGTGCTTCATAACTTAATAGATTTAGTAGTCATTGGTGATCCTTGCCTGAATTAATTACACCTCTGAGGCTGCAGACATGATTTTATTTTTGTCTTGTGTTTTTCTGCAAAAAAAAAGAGCTTACCTTTACAACTAAGGATGACTAAATTCATTCTAAACAGTCAGAATAACTGATTAATTACTTTCATTAATCATCTTCTTTTAGAATAAGGAATTAGCTAATCACCTCCAGTGAAGCCAAAGGAATACTATTCTCGCTCTCCTCTCTCTCTCTCTCTCTCCTCTCTGTGCTCTTTCTTCCTCTTTTCTTTCCTTATTTCCTTAAAAAGTACATAGTTATGAATATTATATATTTAATATTGGGTAGGTTTTAATAGCTTGTATTTTTTTGAGAAATTTGCCCATTCATGCATGGTATCAGATTTATGAATGTAGAGTTGTTCTTAGTATTTTTTTCTTATTATTTTGATGTCTGCTAGATCTGGAGTGACAGACGCTTTTATAACTGATATTGTTGAGTTGAGTCATCTCCTTTCCGTCAGTCTTAATAAAGGTTTGTCAGTTTTGATCTCTTCAAATAATGAGGCTCTTGTTTCAATGATCTCTATTTTCTGTTTTAAATTTTGTTATTTCTGTTTCTTATCTATATTCTTTCCATCTCTGTAGCTGCTTTGGATTTTTTTCTTTTGCCACTTTTTCTCTGTGTTCTTGAGGTTGGAATTTAGTTTGATTTGAGATTTTTCTTTTCCCTAATACATGCATAAAGGAATTTTCCTGTCAGCACTATTGTTGAGCCCCACATATTTTGCTAAGGTGTATTTTCATTTTTCATTCAGTGTGTTTTTTTTTTTACTCTTGAGACTTTCTCTTTGATGAATGGATTGTATCGCTAAGAAATGTGTTTAGTTTCCATATGTTTGGAGATTTTCCTGTTATCTTTTAGTTATTGAAGTCTACTTGTTTTGTTTGTGGTGGGAAAATATACATTGTATGATTTCAATTCTTCCTAATCTGCTGAAGTTTATTTTATTGCCTAGGATATAATCAATCTTGTTATGTATTCTGTAAGACCTTGAAAATAATGTGTATTTTGCTGTTGTTGGGTGTAGTGGTCCATAAATCTCAATGTGAATATGTTGAAATATTAGACTGATGATATTGTTGTGTTCATCTATGCCTTTAGTGATTTTTGTTTAGTTTTCCTTTTAATTATTGATAGAGGAGTTTTGAGGTCTACAACTATAATGGTGGATTTTTCATTTTTCTTTAATAAATTTATTTATTTATTTATTGAGGTACTATTAGAATCCCTGCTCCCCCAATCAAGTAACACCACCATAACGCACCAGCCACAATTATGGATTTTTCTAGTCCTCTTTTCAGTTGTTGCTTCATTTATTTTTCAGTTTTGTTGCTTGGTGCATACACATTTAAGATTGCCATGTCATTTTGATTAAATTGACATTTTATTATTATAGAATTTTCCCTCTGTATCTCCAGCAATTTTCTTTACTTTTATGTCTACTTTATCTGATATTAATACAATGGTTCCTACTTTCCTTTCATTATTATTTTCATGATGAACTATTTTACATTCTTTTACTTTCAACTTTTATGGGTACATATATGTATGTGTACATGTATATGCATATGTATGTGTATATGTGTATATATGCAAATATATGTGTCTATATATACACATGTGTGTATATACACATGCATATCTCATCAGGTGCAGCATTCTCCTTAACCAGGAGGAGACTGTAGTAGCTGTTTCATGCTTTCATCTATATGAAAGTTGTATTCATGCAATGCACTGTTTCTGATTTATATCTTTGTTTTTATTTTTCTATGGGGGTGATTGAAAGAGAGAAAGAGTGACAGAGAGAGAGAGAGAACAATAGAACAAAGGATCAGGCATGGTGGGATGAAAAGCCACAAAAATGGAATGAGTGAAGAAAATAATATCCATCTTAAACTGTCTGGACTTCACATTCCTGGGGTTAGTCCCTGGTGACAACACTAGATTGTTCTCAGCAATTAATACATGGCTGGCATCATATGCCCATTTGGCCTTTCTGTATGGCTATCAATAGAGGCTTTTTTCCCAGCAAATGAGAACATTCATTCAAAAAATATGTAGCTGCATAACTCCCCTTGAGGACACCAGCGTCTTAGTTTAAGATGTCAGAAACAGAACTTGGTGATTTGAAGTTCGCAAGACTAGAACACTGATATAAAGAAAGACAGATTGAAATATATAAATAATGTGGACTTTACTGTAAGAACATGTGCATTGTATCATTTCCTATTAATGTGTACCTTGATTAGTATGGAACTTGACCTAGGCAGTTCCATGTTGTAATACATGTCCCGACCCGCGGGATTCAGAGACACGAAAATAGAAGGGCTGAGGATTGAAATGAGGGCCTTGAGACAACGTGACGCTAGCATTTGCTTCTTTATTTTTCCTTTACCTTTCTTTTACTTTCCCTGTCTTTCTTACTTCCCTGGCATTCTCTCTGCTCCTCTCGCAGCACTCTCCTCTCTCATGGTTCTCCTCTTAAATCTCTTTTCTTCTCCCCTTCTCTCTCCCGCGTTCTCCTCTTATACCCTTGTAGTTCCTCCCCGCCGTACCTCCCAGTCTCACGTGATTTACAGGAAAACGCAGGGGGTTTCTCCGAAGGCGAAACAGTAAATCGAAACCTAACTCATCGAGCACATGCGCAACACGGCGCATGCTCCAGGCGGCTCCGGACATCTCTCCCTTTTTTCTTTTAAATGAGACACCTGGCCTGTCTTAGGTTGCGCATCCCATGACCAGTCTTACCCGTCATTGCTAGTCCGGCATACTTGGTCCAGACCCCTGTCTTAGGTTGGTCTGGATGGGCTACGCTCTTACCTGTCTTTGGCTCACAGGTTCTCTAAGACAAAGGTGACCCATCCAGGTGCCACTGGGGAGTCCTGGTCAAGTACCATGGTGCCAAGTGCTTGCCTGACCGCAATAGCACGTTCTTCGTTTCGCCTCCGTAGCCGACGAGAGAAACCATATGCTGAATACACAAATAGCAAAAAACCAAAAGCTAAGGCTGCCACCCTGCTCCAAGCTTGCAACTCTGAGAGGAGTCCTCTAAACCAGGCAATGAGACCCTCACCCGTAACAGGGGTAACACAAATAAAACGGTACAGAGGGTTACAAGGTATGTGAGCAGTTAACAAAAGTGTGTCTATCCCTTTTTACATTAGAGCTATCTGCTGACCAAGCACAAAAAGTCCATTCCGCAAATGTCCATTCATATCTTACTGTGTTGACAATGCAGAAGCAACACCGGCAGCTAAATTGTCCATAGTGTCCGTATTTGCAGCAGCTTGAGTGACAGCAATGGTGGCAGCAGCCGCAGCCACGGCCACCGCTATTGAAATGGTGACAATAGCTGCAGTGATGCTAAACTCACATCTCCTCCTAGGTAGAACAGAGGAAAGGTGTGCAGAACAACCATGGGCATGATTAAAGTAGAAGGTCACCGCCCTCTCCGCACTCCAGGCCCAGCAGGCAGAGAGGGTGCAGGTCTCCGCTGAACAGTTCAACACAGTGGCATTTCCTGCATTATTGGAGAGGACAAGAAAGAAGGGAGGGGACAGACAGACAGCAGCAGACAAACTCTTCAACCCATTATTCTGGACACTAACAGACTGTTCAAAGGTACTGTTTGCAGAATAAGTGCCATTATATAATTTCACCTCACCCTGGCCCACCAGGGCAAAAGGGTACCAGTCCAGACATGAATGGTTATTACATACACAAATATCCTAACAAAGTCTCACATAACCATACAAACTAGCCCGAGCTTTCCAGGGTCTGATAGCTTCCTAACACCACTTATTAGCATTTTCAAAATGCAAGCTGTTTAACTATCGGTAGGGAGGCATCAGTGTTACCTAGAATTCGGCCAGCTGCAGTCATCAATTTTGCTAGGAACTCCGCATATGGTTCTGTCAACCCTTGAATGACCTTTGTTAATTGAATGTCAGCTTCTCCTCTATCTCCTATTGCCTTATTCCAATTGGCACTATTGACCTGATCCTGCTCCAGAAACCACTTTCTAGTGATACTGAGGGACTCTACAAATTTTTTAAGAATTTTTCTTACTAAGAGGAACCCCAAACTTTTTTAGGAGAGCTTCCAGGGAAATAACTAATAGCCCCTTGGACATTGAATTGCCCATGAATCTCAGCTACCTTATCTTACTTTACTTGCCAGCTCACCATAGCTGGTCCTTCAGCGGTTCCTTCGTTCTTTTTCGTGCCCCACGTTGGGCGCCACCTGTCCCGACCCATGGGATTTGGAGGCACGAAAAGAGAAGGGCTGAGGATTGAAGTGAGGGGCTTGAGACAACGTGACGCTAGCATTTGCTTCTTTATTTTTCCTTTACCTTTCTTTTACTTTTCCCTGTCTTTCTTACTTCCCTGGCATTCTCTCTGCTCCTCTCGCAGCACTCTCCTCTCTCATGGTTCTCCTCTTAAATCTCTTTTCTTCTCCCCTTCTCTCTCCTGCGTTCTCCTCTTATACCCTCGTAGCTCCTCCCCCCGTACCTCCCAGTCTCACGTGATTTACAGGAAAACGCAGGGGTTTCTCCGAAGGCGAAACAGTAAATTGAAACCTAACTCATCGAGCACATGCACAACACGGAGCATGCTCCAGGCAGCTCCGGACAATACATAAAATGGTTTGGTAGCAATCTACCTTATGAAGCTGACAAAGAGACATGAGCAATGATATGAACTCTTGGGGAGGGAACAGTTCTTGCAGATGCTCGGATGTTAGAGGATTGGAGGTCAAGTGCCCTGTTCCCGGGTAGGAAATTTTTAGGTCCCTGGGCCCAGGCTCATCCTCCTTTTCCTTCTGGGTTATTCCGTTTCAACTTGTCTTTGAATATCTGGTGCTGGCCCTGAGTCTCACTTTATCTCCAGGGCATATCCTTCAAGTCTGCATGCCTTTTCCTGCCAGGTCTTTCCTCTGGATTTCCCAGCACTTGTTCTCCCCATTGAGTCCACGTTGACTTATGTTCTGGACCAGGTCTGACTGAGGAGATTTGTCATCTTGAGGCTGACTAGCAGCAGTGCCTTTGCTTTTTGGCCTTGGCACTGACCACATAGATCCCTGCTCAGGACCTTAGCTGGTAATATCTGTTCCCCATCTCAATTCGTTTAGTTTTCCCCAGGGATTTGACAATGACCTGTGAACCGAAGAATGATCAAACTATCTTAGGCATTAAGTTAATGTCTTCACACCCAATTCATATCAGGCCACTCGTTGTCCCAGTGCTGAGGAATGCCAGTGGAATAATTTGTTATCAACCAAGAACTTTTCAGTATTTGCAAGATTTGGAGATTTCATTGCCTGATATATGGAAACTGTTGTGCTGCATCCACCATGGTCTCCTGGTGACCCATAGTCATATAACCTATGCTGATGTACCCTGAATCAACCATACTGTGGGTTAAACTATACCATCTGTTAAGAATTAAATGGAAACCTTGGGTTACCCATGAAGATATTGTAGAAGAAAGACACCGTAAGTAACCTTGCTATGTGTTCATCCTGAATTTTCCTTTTCAGTTTCCTTCCTTTTCAATCCTGACCTATTGTGTTTTGTTGTTTTTTTTTTTTTTTTGCCCTTTCCTTGGAGATCTATTTTCCCATGTCCACTTGACTTTCATTTGACTCCTCCTGAATTGTACCTTTTGTCCTATATCATTGAATTAACATCTTTAATAGTTAGAAAACCTAGTGTGTACTATCCTTTTCCTTCCTAGAAGTATCAAGTATCAGTTACCTTGCCTTCTACCTTCAAAATGCAAAGACCCAGGCTAGAGGGGAAGAGAAAGGAAGAGTATGATCTCTGGAGAATCTCAAAGTGGGTGGAGTCAGCCTGGTCCTACAGGGACATTTTGAGTATAAGCTATGCTTTAGAGTTGTCTCCACTCCGAGACAGGGTCTGGATTTTCACACTCCTGTCCTTGTTAGTCATTATTCAGGGCCTCTCAGATGTGGAGAACTAAGTGGCCAAGCACATCCAGGTTCACCCTTGGTCAAAGTGACTCCAGTGGTCTGAGGGCTATTCTCAAGGTCCTAGCTTTGAAAATGAAAACTGTGCCAGGGGTTGAAGGTAGAAAAGTAGAACAAATATTTGAGATCAGGGTGGAGAACTGGCTCTACATGCAATATGCAACAGAATATCCATCTCCCAATATGTACGCCTTAGAACTCCAGTTCATGTTATGTGTGGATATTACAGATCATATGTACTTATAAATGTACTTCAGACAGGAATATTATATATGATGTAGATCATAAATAATAATACATAAGCATGTTATATATCATGTATAATTATAAGTGTGCATATATAATATAATGTACATATCATGTACACTTATGTACTTATAAGAGAATCAAGATATGTTTATACATATTGTATATAGTTATATGTGTATGTGTGTATATATATTTATAAAATCATTTAGTATTACGGTGGATATAGTGCTAACACATTAGCCATGCTATCCTAATGATATGCAGCCTCACACAGTTACCTTTTTTTTAAGAGTAGTTCTTAAAAATCAGACTGAAGGTTCATGGTGGAGACCAAGGACACTAGGGTAGCTTTGAGGGCAAGAAAAAAATGACAGAGTGCAGAATAATATAGAAGGATGGAGCTGGGAAACAGCAGAGTGGCACAAGGAAATGCTTTTCTGAACAAGGAAATCTCCTTCCCTGGAAAATGAAGCACAAAATAAGGGACCAGGAAAAAGACTAATAATAAAGTAAAAATCAAAATCAACAAGCAACTATAAACCAGAGACACACTATGGGAAGGGGTGGGGAGGAGGGATTAGGATCAAAACAAGGGGGGGTGGGAATTGTATGGGGACTATAACCAAGATGAAAATGCATACATTGTGCAAAAATGAAAAATGATGTAAAAAATATATAAAATAAAAAAAAAAATGAAGCACAGATCTTACTCCAAATAGGAGGGTAATGCAAGCCTGTGATGAGCCAGGGAAGTAAACCCAGTTTACAGTGAAGACCATCATGACAAACCCCAACATGAAAATGTCTGCCATTTCCAGCAAATGGAGCGAGTGTAGGAAGAGACACAGAGAGGTATCAAAAGCCGTGGGAGCCTGGGGATAGGCAGAGTGGGGGTGCAGCTGCTGAGTCATCAGCCTCTCCCAGCAGTGGAGCCCTTGTCACAAATCATGTGTGTCCTTTCAAACCCCACTCTGTGCAGCGGGAATATGCCCTCTTGCTTGTTTGTCATTCTCTGGGCTCTTAATAGTTGCTGGGAGGTGCAGGGCAATCAGTGGTTATGGAGTGGTCAGTGTGGGGAGGACAGTAAGAATGGGGGCAGGCACACATCCCATTTTCTCAGAGTGAGGCCATTCCATTTCCCCTGGTGGGACTGAACTCTTCACTTTGTGCTCCAGACCAACCACAAACCTATAGTGCCCTCTCCTTCCTCCAGTCGCCCTCTGCTAGGGACGCCTCACACTTCAGGCCCTGTGTCCTGCACCAGAAAGTTATGCCCCATATCCAGTTATCAGATTTCCACCAAGAACACAAACTTCCCTTCTAACTCACTGTTGCCTCCAATATCCAACAGGAACAGGAGTCTTGCCCTCAGACCTCTCCGTTCATGAGAAAGGAGTTGGGTTGGGTCCTCAATCTCTCCCATCTGGCATCATACCCTTCTTCACCTCACCTCCCCATTCTCTGTCTCAACCCCCAATGTCCTGTCTGTTTTCTAGTTTGCGGATTCCCTGCTCTCAATCTTTCCATATTGGAGGAGCCTGGTCCTGACAAATCTGGGAATCTGTGGAACAGATCTGCCTAATGCTGCCTACTAAGATGTAAAGTGTTTTTTTTTTTTTTAATTTTTAGCTTAATTTTATATTTTGATAGCTGTTTATAAATCATATGGGTGTTTGGGGTAGTCAATCTGTTCTTGGTGTCACAGTAGGACAGAACATGGAGATATTCAGTGCATAAATGGGTAATTTTCTGGGAAGAATTCTGTTTAAAAAATGTCTCTGAGCTGGGAGGAGCTTAGAAGTCTGTTCTGCTTGCTTGGGTTCTTCTGCAGGCTTCTTAATGCCTTTGCCTAATTAAGTGTTTACAAATGATGGAAGATATAAAAAGTAGCATGTGCAGGGGAACGTTCTGATTTGAGGAGTATCTCAGTCCTATGATTGTGCCTCTGACCAGGATGGACACTTTTCAGCCAGAACCTGATATCCACCTTCTTGGAATCAGGGAATGCTAAAGAAGTAGGGACATGGTTTAATTTGACAGCAATACTCTTAAAACTGCAGCATCCCTGTTTTCCTCTGGACCCCAGGAGGCACATAAGTGTTTTCCCTCCTCTAGCATCACGTAAACAAAGGGGCAAGAAAGGAAGGGGAAGTTGTCTGTGCTTCCAGGAGAAGTTCCCATTCCTGTAAACTTAATAAAATCCCTTGGACACTCATGTTTAACAAGACCATATTTATTTAGTGGCCCGGAATTGAATATATTGTAGAAAGTGAAGTATGGGGGTTAATAGCACCTTGCCTGAAAGATTCCAGAAGTTTCACAGATTTTACTCATAGCAATTGGTGTAATTATAAGGAGTTTATCCAAACTGCACAGACTAGGTAAATAGTGCCCACAAGACTGCCGTCACCTCAGACACCACCCACTAGGTCAGGATACCCAGGCCCACCATCACTTCCTACCAGATGACTAGAAATAAGGGGGTCTCCACAGCCCTCTGCAGTGCTGATAATTCACTAGAAAAACTCACAGAATTAAGGAATGTGTGGTACCGACATAAGTTTTATTATAGCATGAGGATACAAATCAGAACTAATCAAAAGAAAAGTTAGAGTGGAAGAGATCTGTGATCCTTGGGGACCCTCGTCTCCCCTCAGCACAAATGCGTGTGAAAACACAAACCACTGCTAGTCTGAGAAACAAACCAGAACTTTACTGTCTAGAACTTTTATTGGGGTTTTTGTGTGAACATGTGCATGTGTATATGCTAGAAGCAGTGACCAGGTGATTGCACTCAATTTCCAGTGCTCCTTCCTCCCAGGAATTTGGGATATCACTTAGCTTAAAGGCCCACGATCCTATAATCATGAGGCTGGTTTTTCTGATATGGTCAGCCCCATCCTGAATTCCTCTGATTTGCATAAATTATTCAGGGGCTCAACTCATTGGCATAAATTATCATGTTTGATCCCTCAGGACCCACCATGAAAAACTAAGTCTCCTATCAGGAAATGCCAATGGTGTAGAAGTTAGTTTCCACCAGTGTGGATGAAACTCTTTAAGTAAGATCAATCCTTCATTACATAGACTTGTGAAGACCCCCAAACCACCTACATTTGTTTTGCAGTTGAATCATATGGGAAATGCAAGTGCTAATATGTCTATTAAGATTAATGTACTTTGTTGACCAAAAATTAAACTGTTCAGAAAAAAAACTGAATATGGAATCAGCAAACTATCTCTTGGTCATCTTTATTTGAATATATTTTTCTAAGTATGATTATTGCCCATTCCTAACCAGTAAAACATTACATTTTCTTTGATATCTGATTTCAATTATAATACATTTATTGCCAGTGTATATAACAGTGATGCCTAGAGCCATTTTCTGAATATGTCCAAGGTATCTCCACTTTGATTAATTGCATTTTATATTCCCTGTAGCAGGGAACAGCAGAAGCTGATGGTTGAAGTTTGGGATATTTTGCAGACCAACTGAATTCCCATATTCATGTGGGAGTTGAATTGACCTTATTAGACTTCCTAGACTGGACTGAGGAAGCTGTCCACGGTACTTGGGAACCACTCCTCTGGAGAAATATTAAATTATACTGAGCTGCATAAAATTTCTTAGAACTCAATATCAAATTGTAATTTTTTTATTATTTCCTCAAGATGCTTTGTTCACAGGATGATTCAAGTACTTTGTCTCATTAGTGATGAGATTAGGCAAATAATTTTAGCTGGCAGGCAGTTATATTTTGGGAAGGAATTGATAGTTGTAAATGATAGTTTCTTGGAGAAAGAGAGAGGTGGGTGGAGATTTAATTTGATTTTCAAAAGTTATAAATTTTGAAATTGTTTTTTACCTCTTCCCAGGGTAAAATCAAAGTAAAAGAGCTATGATTACATGACATAGTGCTTTATAAATAATAAATGTAAAGTTCCAAGAGTATTCTTGTCTGTGTGTGTATATATATATATATATATATATATATATATATACACACACATACTATATATATATATATATGTGTGTGTGTGTGTGTATATATATATATATATATACATATATATTTAGAGAGAGAGAGAGAGAGAGAGAGATAACCGGGAAAATAGAATTAATTGATTGTAATACTAACTAAAGATTCCTCATAATACATCTTTTTAAAATTTCTAGATAACATCTGGATATAAGTAAAGAAACTCAGCTACTGAATGATGGTCATAAGAAATGAAATCTGTGACAAGTGTAATATAAATGATAAAAAAGACTTGAATTTTTTATGTGTTTGTGATTGTTTTCCTTGCTTGACACATTTTCTAAGAAGCAAGAGTTCTAGCTTGCTGGATCAATTGCCTCTTTTTGTACATATCTGAGTGATGGGCAAAGGGAAGATAACACTGAAGTGACCAGAAAATCTATGACAGTTAGACAAAAAATAAACAGCAAGCTGCAGGACAGGCTAGGCATGGGGAAGTGTTTGAAGAAATAGAAAGAGGAAATAGGGATTTATAGGAGGGCAGTCACTGAGGATGTGAAAAAATTGAAATAATTAATTTGTAAATTAATTATGTTCTCCCCATTTTGATAATATTGCAAGGGGTTGAAGGTTGAAATTGTAGAACTATATCCTTAATGTTACTTTTACAATTTCTTTGCATGAACTAAATGAGACAGGATAGCAGGTTATCTAGTTCTATCAGCTACAATAGGATTAGGTCTGAGGTCCTGAGTAGAGAAGCTTCTCTCTGTGGCTCCATCTCTTGTGATTTGAGTTACTTTTTCATATGTGGGAATCTACCTACATTTGGTTTATTTCAGAATAATCCTGAAATAAGCCCATGAAACCATGTGCCTGGACATGCCCCTCATACCTTAGAGGTGATCCTTTTCTTTGAATTACCTTCAGTGTTTGAAGCCTCTCTCGAGATACATTCTTCAGCCTTGGCTTCCTTACTCTTTGATGTGATGTTTTCTTGATGTGAGAGAAATAACATCTGAGAGTCAAATATGGGAGAGATAAGCCCAAGAGGATCCCAATCTATTCTTGTTCTATTACTGACAAAAAAAGATGCTTTACCTTGGGTAAGGATTCCTTACCTTGAGAGCTGGGCAGCAGAGTTGGTGCCTGACTTCTTGGTGTTTCAACACAGATCCCTGAGCAAAGATGATCTATTCATGAGAACTTAGGGTTCTCTTTGGAGCAAGCACCCTTCAAGTGCAGTCTAGACAAATAATTTGGGATTAACAACACAAAGAGCCCACAGTGAGTCTAAACATCCACTTCCTGTTAGAGCATTAACAAGGACATCGGTCTGAGGAGGTGCATAGTCCTACTTGACTGAAGGTAGTAAGATGAAGAAGATGTGCTCTTGAGATATGTTCTTGGTTTAGGATTCTATGATCCACCCTTTCCTTCTCCCACACTACAAGAACCAAAAAGAATGATGTCCTTAGGCTGCAAATGTGACAAGAAAAATATCTTACTTATGAAATTTCTTTTTTCCAATCCTGATTTGATTTAAGTTGAGGGATTCCAATGTACTTATAATATGACTCCCAACATTGCCCTATTTTAATAACTGAATTTACTTTAATCTATACATTAAACTTTCTCCTAACATAATTAGAAGTCTTCTTTTTATTAAAAATAATAGGGAATTACACTGAAAGAAGAAAGCAGCACACTTGACTCTGTTCCCACAGAGTTAAAATATTTGAAAGACAATATGTGAGCAGAGTCTCCTGTTTGGTCAAATTCTCAGAAGTTGTGATTCTAGAATACAGGCATTTCTTGAAGGCACTATTCAACAGGGTCAATAGGTTTGACTTTTGCAGAGCAATCTCTGCATAAATAAATTCTCCAGGATAATTGGTGTGCACAATATATCTGAAAAGATGTGTCAATTTCTTAAATAGTATTTGCTCTTGGGAACTGAAGATTTCAGAGGGAAAAGACTCAGATCTATTCTTTGTTCTCACATAAGAGCTGGGCATTCAGGTATTAGTTGAATGAAAAAGCTTTCTCTCTCTTTACACACACACACACACACACACACACACACACACACACATACACATCAGATTAACTTATAACTGGAACAAGAAACTGTGTCTTAATAATTTATTTTATTTTATTCATTTTTTTTCTTTTTTCTTTTCTTTTCCTTCATATATTTTATATCATTTTTCATTTTTGAGCAATGTATGCATTTTCATCTTTGTTATAATCCCCATAAACTTCCCATCCCCCTTGTTTTGATCACCACCCCTCCTAGTGTGTCTCTGGCTTATAGTTGCTTGCTGATTTTGATTTTTCCTTTATTATAATTAGTCCTTTTCCTGGTCCCTTATTTAGGTTTTCTAAATTCCTGCTATGAGTGAGACCATCTGGTATTTATCTTTTTCTTTCTGTCTTACTTTGCTGAGCATGATCTCTTCCATCTCCATCCATGTTGCTGTAAATTTCATGAGTTTGTCTTTTTTGATTGCTGAGTAATATTCCATTGCGTCTATGTATCACATCTTTTTTAAAAAAAGATTTATTTATTCATGCATACAAGAACCAGGGTACAAGCCAGATGCCCTGGAGGGTGAGAGGATTCACCAGAGACAGAGAGGGGAACAGAACAGGCAGGCTGATGAAATACACTGCTGAGGGGAGCAGTGGGCAAGACAGGAGAGGTCTGCCATGCCATGTGGGATTCTCGCCATCCGGCTGGGATAGAACCTGTGCTGCAGAGGCTGCGGACAGCTTCACAGCGCTGCACTCAACCGCCTGCACCACCAGGGGAGGCCCTGTACCACATCTTTATGATCCAGTCATTTATTTTGGAGCATTTGGGTTGTTTCCATAGCTTACCTGTTGTAAATAGTGCTGCTGTAAACATAGGGGTGCAGGTGCCTTTTTGAATTAATGTTTCAATTGCCATTTATTTTGATAATGCCCATTAAACTGTTTTGGAAAACATAATAATGATTCCCTGAATGGCATAGTGTGATAATCATTGACTAACCTTCATGATCATTCTTTGACTTGTGGTGTATTTGTTACCTGTTAGGTAAAAAAGAAAAGCCAATAGAATCTAGTTATACAAAAATAGCTCTGAATTCTTAAAGCTCAAATTGGCCTTCCCATTGTCTAATTGTTGTGTGAATGAATGGGAGGATAACCCAAGATATTATCCTAACCTTATAATTAGTACATTTTATGACATTACAATATACTTTAATTTTGGAGCCTTCAGATTTTGCTAAAATTCTTAAATTTTAAAGGATAAATTATGCTAAGGATTTTTATGCATGAATCCCCATAAGAACTAAAGTTGTATTCTCTGAGATTTTGATAACCCCTGTTAATAGAGGGGAAGTTTTGTGTAGTTCATACTCTTGATTACAGAATGGATAAAAAAAAATCTTAAAGATGGTGGACTATTCCTCCAATACTCCAATATTGGCATACTCCAATAAAAATCCCATAATAAATAGTTTCTGGGGAGAGGAAAGGTGGGTTCTAAAATATTCATTAAGCAGAAGAGAGAAATTAACCCCAAGATAAATTATTTCCTATCCAGGCTATTTTATAACAATGGATCAACCTCTCTGAACTGCACCTAAAACTGAAAGGTGTGGGAGGAAAGGATTATTTCAGGAACATATACAAATATAGGGGAAACATCAAAAGATTGGATCAAAGATTAAAGAAAACACTGGGAGAAAAATAAAGGAGATAATTGGGGAAGCCCAGGTTTTATAGCCAATCAGGTATGATTTCATGAGGTACTCAGAGATGAATTCTTTAAGAAGATCACTAGCTGATGAACGTAAGTGAGACTTACTGCCCCAAACTTCAGGTTCTTGATTTGTAAATTGAAATAATTGACTAAGTATTGGTGGCTAAAATGGAGCTGGGAATAGACATGAGTCTTCCCATTGGCAGAGGGTTTGGATAAAGCTTCCATGATCCCATCACACAAAACAAGCATGAACCAACAGAGACGGGAAATGTTGTATCAACAGCTTATGTATGTCTTGCTGTTGTATTCATTCAGAGCAAGATTATCTGATTATACTCCTTGCTTTGTTTTTCTGACAATTTAATGTCTCAGAATACAAGTAAGGAGGTACTGGTTTGAATACCAGGAATGGGAAATGCAGGGTAGTGTTCCCGTCAATGGACTGTGTGATCATACACAGTGGGAGAACTGGCCTCCTTGTGACCAGGACTTTAAAATAGCAGATCCAGAAATATCAGAGACTGTAGTGCAAGTCTAAAGGATAGCTGCAAATCTAATCCAGCTGTTCCTTTATGAAATTTATCCCAGGAATTTAAAGAAGGTTCAAATATACTTGGTCACACAGATCAAAAAGGAGGGAGAGTGTAAAATAAAACAAAATTGCTGGAGAAAAAGAGACCTGGGGGTAAATATTGTAGAGACATGTGAATAGATAATGAATATAATCCTGTTCTATAGTTATGTCTCCAAATATAGATTTATATCTCTAAAGACAAATTAGACCCCAGACTGCCTGTAAATGCCCTGGACTCCCTCTTTTTAATACAAGAAAAAGCAAGAATTACCCATGGAAATTATTTTTATTGTTCTGGAAATGCTAACCACTCAAATTAGATAAGAAAACAGAAGTCTAACACATGGGATGGGAAAGGCAGAATTATTATTACATATTTAAAAATAATAAAAGTTAACTGTTTTTAAAATATATTTCAGTATTAACTAAAAATGTCCAGAAAACAATTATTTAGAAAAATAAAGCGCGTGTCTGGGAAGTCCATTTTATCCAATGTGGTGATATTTATAAATTTAAAATCACCTATCTTTGTAACTACCTTTGGTGACACAGATCAGCCACTTCAGCCACTTCAAGCCTGCACATACAAGATTTTGTAAGAGTATGCATGGATCTAAGCCAATGTCCCTCAATAGGGAACCTGTTAAATAATTGTGTTTTCTTACAAAGATGTAACATTCAGCTATCAGAAAAAAATACTAAATTTCTAATATTGATGCTATGGAATTATTTCTGAAATGTAATTTAGATTATTTCTCAAATATAATATATGTATATATAAATATATATATAAATATAAATATAATATAATATAATATAATATAAATATAAATATAAATATATAAATATAATATAAATATAAATGTAATGTAGATTATTTCTCAAAAGATAAAACAACAAAGCAAAATGAAATAAAGCAAAAACAATCTCAGTAGGATTAGTCAGTCTGTCTCACAGCAATATTGTGACTGTTTTCACTGGATGCACTCTTGACTCTATTTGACACTTAAAAAATCTTGCACACATATATTTTTATTAAAACAAAACCATTTTTAAAGAGCTAACATTAAATATGCATAAGATCATATTCTTAAAGACCACAAGCTTAAAGACACCATAGTTCACATGGAAAACAGATTTTATAATGTGAAATCTGAGCCAGAAGACCAGAACTAACTTATGGGGAAGGACAGCGTGATTTCCTAGGGCACTGGGCCCTTGGCTAGGATTGTTGAAAGCTACGTAAAGAGCACAGAAGAGCTGCCAGTTCCCATCTGCATCTGCCTCCTCTGGTGGGAATTTCAAGTGGGAAAGCTGTTGGGCCAGGTAAGAGGGGTGGAGAGCCACAGGGGAATGTGGACAGGTGCTAATGTGTATGAGTAGCTCACCAGGAGACAGGCATGAGACTCAAGATAAGAAGCAGGAAAAATGTCAGGACATTGGACAGTGAAACAGTAAACTGTAAACTGCCCCACCTTTAAAATAAATAATTTTAGATAAAATCCCAGGCAAGATAGTGGGAGAGGATGGTGAAATTAGAAGCAAGTGAGGAGGAAAAATAGTAACAAAAAAGAGATCTGAAGTTCAATCTGCAAGATCCAACTCATTAAGGCTTGGACTCAGGTGCCCGCCCTTGCCCCCATGACCCATCAGGACACCTTCTTGGCAGCGTCCTCCTTGGTGCTGTTCTCATGTCTGGAAGCTGTGTCTGAAGTTTGAGAGCTTATATGGAAAGCGCTGCAGTACGTGGTGTGTTTAAAAGCAATCAGTGTTCACCAGCTCCTTGCAATTCCAGAAATTCTAACAAGACAGGCATTCAAATGTTCTACAGTTACCCTATGGTACTGAAAATGGCAGAATTAGAGTGCAAACGACTGTTCAACTGTGTATGAGAGAACTGCTGTGATCAGAGGCCACACGGTTAATAATAATGAAAAACTCAGCATAATATGATTCACTTTTTCTGACGTGATCATTATAATTAACAACAGTATTTTATCACTGGTTCCCTCAAATTCATAAATATTTCAGGATTAACTCTGCTCATTGGCATAAAAAAAATTCTTCAAAAGAACTATAATATATCATGAAGCAGTGTTTTATGGACCAACCTAGGTCTCAGAATAAGGGAAGTGCTAGGAAGTAGCTGCCCTTGGTTCCCAGCATGAGAGACATTCGCTACAGCACATGACTTCCTAAACATTATTCTACCTTTGGTTTGTAGCCACGATCCATGATCCATGGGTTTGTGAGCCAGCAATAAAACAATCAAGAAAATGAACATGTTATTTAAACCCTTGTGGTTTCTGACTCCTGTCCTCTTCAGAATCCACTACACATAATGGACTCATGTACCTTCTATGCATCTTGGCTGCCATTATGTGCCTTCTTGGAATAATTAAGACCATATTTCTGCATATCATTTTCTACAGGTTCTGATTTACTTGTAGAATCTGAAGAGAGAAAGATTGCTCTAGCAACCCAGCACACATAGGTGTACAGGCACTTCAGAAAACTCATGATCTTTGGTGGAGATTCCCTTGGGCCTACTGGATGTAAATTTTTCTGCATTCCGCAATGAAAGACCAAGATGCATGTGCATCTTCTGACAGCTATGTTGTTAATATCATCTATATGGCTTACTGCTTTGTCTGCTTAATTTATCATTTCTGAGAGGATTTGTTAAAATCTATAGGGGATAATATATTTACCTATCATTCCTAATTATTTCCTTTAAATATTTTCTAATATATTGTAAGTGAACACATTCTAATGATCATAGCTTCTTCCTGTTCTGTGATACCCAGTAAACAATGAATTTTTCTCATTCCATAACATAGTGATATTTTCTACTTGCTCAAAAACTAATATGAGAGCACAGTATTTCAAAATGTTATTTGGTATTTTATTTAACATAATTTTCAACTTTTTTTTATTTTTAAATGTTTCTCAAACTTGTAACTGATAGTTGCATTTTACTTTTACATTAATATAATAACAGTTCTAATACTATTACCTTTTTTTGTCTTTCTAGGATTAACTCTTCCTTATTTCATATATTAAATATCATGCAGGACTTTTCCTTGTTCTTTACTTAATATATGCCAATCCTTCTGCATTGAAATTACATATTTTGTTCTAATGTGTATCCTTTTAATTGAAGTTTCATGTTTATATTTATTTACCCAATAACTTGGGACTTCTGTACTTTGTTTTTTTTGTTTTTTTTTTTTTTTTATAAATTTTATTTTTATATTCCCCATACAATTTCAACCCCTCCATTCTGACCCCAATCTCTCCCCTCCCTCCCCCCACCTCACAAAAAGTGTCTCTGGTTCATAATTTTTGTTGATTTTCACTTTCTTATGGTTATTCAATTTCCTGGTCCCTTATTTAAGTTTTCTAGATTCCTGCTATGAGTGAGACCATCCGATATTTTTCTTTTTCTTTCCGGCTCATTTCGCTGAGCATGATCCCTTCCAGCGCCATCCATGTTGCTGCAAATTGCATGTGTTTATCTTTTTTAAATGCTGAGTAATATTCCATGGTATATATGTACCACATCTTCTTGATCCAGTCATCTATTTTGGGGCATCTGGACTGTTTCCAAAGCTTAGCTATTGTAAATAGTGCTGCTATAAACATAGGGGTGCAGGGGCTCTTTGGAATTGATGTTTCTGTGTCCTTTGGGTAAATACCTAGGAGTGGAATTGCTGGATCATATGGAAGCTCTATGTTTAGTAGGTCCAGAAATCTCCACACAGCTCTCCATAGTGGTTGGACCAGTTTGCACTCCCACCAACAGTGCACAAGAGTTCCTTTTTCTCCACACCCTCGCCAACATTTGTTGTTGCTAGTTTTTTTAATATGTGCCATTCTCACTGGTATAAGATGGTATCTCATGGTAGTTTTGATTTGCATTTCCCTGATGACAAGTGATGTTGAACATTTTTTCATATGCCTGTTGGCCATTTGCATTTCCTCTTCAGAGAAGTTTCTTTTTAGCTCTTCTGCCCATTTTTTGACTGGGTTATTTTCTTTGTTGTTGTTGAGGCTCATCAGCTCTTTGCAGATTTTTGTGATCAGTCCTTTATCATTAGTGTTGTGTACAAAAATGTTCTCCCAGTCAGTGGGGATTCTCTTTGTTTTGGTTATTGTCTCTTTTGTTGTGCAGAAGCTCTTTAATTTGATGTAGTCCCAGCTGTTTATCTTTGCCTTCACTATCACTGCTTTGGGTGATGTGTCTGTAAAGATGTCTTTGATGTGCAAATCACGTAGTGTTTCGCCTATATTTCCTTCTATGTATTTTATGGTTTCAGGTCTTATGTCTAGTTCTTTAATCCATTTTGAGTTGATTTTTGTGTATGGTGTGAGGTAGTGGTCATGCTTCATTCTTTTGCATGTAGCGACCCAGTTTTCCCAGCACCATTTATTGAACAAACTTTCTTTGCTCCAATGCATAGTCTTTGCTCCTTGGTCAAAGATTAGTTGATCATAAATCTGTGGGTTTATTTCTGGATTTTCTATTCAATTCCATTGGTCTGTATGTCTGTTCTTGTTCCAATACCATGCAGTTTTGATGATTATGGCTTTGTAGTATAGTTTGAAGTCTGGGAGTGTGATGCCTCCATTCCCTTCTTTTTTTTCAGGAGAGCTTTGGCTATTTGGGGTTTTTTGTGATTCCATATGAATTTCATCAATAATTGTTCTATTTCTTTGAAGAATGACATTGAAATTTTGATTGGAATAGCATTGAACTTCTGTACTTTGAAATATGACATGCTTACACATAATTACACCAAACTTCCATGTGCAGGTCAGTTACCGTTATTATTTACATGATACAGTATTTGTGATTTCATCTGTTAGGGCCTAATGTGACGTTTATCACTTTCATTTCCGATAGTATTCCACAGAATGATTTTTTTTTTTGTATTAAATGTGCTTACACATTTAAAAAATGTAAAGCATATATCTTGATTAAGCAAAGATGATTTTCTGGACATATCTTAGTATCCGAGAATCCATGACATACACTGGCAAAAATAAAATTGACTTCCACACACCAAGATTGTGTATTAAACACAAACTGTCCATCTTTTAACCATACTTAGCAATACTTCCTAGTGTGCTTCTTCTCATGGTTGAACCAACAGTTTGAAACTAATTGATCAGTGTAGGAAAATAAAGTGTTAATGTCGTTTTGCTGGGGATATTGGAAGACGTGCGACCACCTTTTGGCCCCCTGATCCGAGAGCCTGGGCAGCGCCCGGACCAAGAGCCAAAAGATAGGGCTGGTTATGTAACTGTTCACGATGTCCGGGGCCACCAAGAAATATGGCTGGTTATGTAACTCCGGGGCATCGTGCGCAGAAACGTGATCAGCCCACCATGAATCTCTGGGCTTGGATACTGGCCATATCCAAACTTGGGAGATAAAAACACTGCTGCTCACTTGCAGCCGCTGGACTTGGATACGTCTCCCGTGCTGTTCTCCCGAGTGCTGACTCTTTGCCTCCGTGATGCTGATTTCTGAGGAAACTGTACAGTATGTATGCATGTTCATCAGTTTGGTTGGGTTGGGGGCACTGTTTATAATTTTGCTCTCACATTGCCTCTGTTGCTTACAATAAATCCTTTCTCTTTCAATATGTTGTGGTCATTGAATCCCATGGAATCGAGCCTCCCTCAAACACCTGTGCACAGGGCTAGCAATTATATTTTATTGCTAGTAACAATCAGTCAATTCAGGGAGTACCCCTGAGTGTTGAGTTCATTTTGCAGACTGTGAGCAGAGCCGGGTGGCAACTCTGCACTGCTGAACCAAGAAACAATGCTTCTGGCTCTATTACCTTCTCAGAAGCAAAGAACAGCCTGACACATGCTCACAGAGAGTTGACTGTCAAAAGATGGAAGGTCTGTTCTTCGGCACCAGACTTCTACTTCCTTGCCTTCCTTTCTTATACAGATGCAGGTTGTTTCTTATCCAAAGCATGCTCTTCCCATTGTCTGATGCCCTCCCTATCTGCACACACCCCTCAGGAAGTTCCTGGGCACACCAAGGAGCAGTCATTGTTGAGGATTGTGCAGGGAGGGGCTGCCCAGTACAGGCACCCACGCCCTCTTCCCTGCCCCGTCAAGTCAGGAGCCAGAGGTACCACTGTCTATGTTCTTCAGGGACGAAGGGCTATAGAAAAGGACCCTGTGAGCTTATTAACAAAGAAGTGCATGAAGTAAGTGGTTCGGGGCCCTTCCAACCCAGGACAATGCAAGCCTTTTTGCCAAAAGATCCCAATGTATCCAGTCCCATCCACCCTGCTCCCTCTTTCTCTCCTCTCTCCTCAGTAAGGCAGGATGTTATCATCAAATCCTGTGCTCTCATAATGGACTTGGAGGCCTAAAAGAAAATAGAATTTGGGCTTCCCCGGTAGAACAGCAGTTGAGCGCTGGGCTGCGAGGCTGTCTGCAGCCTCTGCAGCGCCGGTCCTATCTCCGGCTGCAGGGCAAGGGTCCCACTTGGCACACAGACCTCTCCTGCCACGCCCACTGCTCCCCACAGCAGTGTACTTTGGTCCTTCTGCCTGTTCTGCTCCCCGCTCTGGCTCTGGTGAGTTCTCTCATCCTCCCGTGCTTCTGACTGTACCCAGTGCTTGTATAAATAAATAAATAAATAAATAAATAAATAAATAAATAAATAAATAAATAAATAAATAAATCTTTAAAAAAAAAAAAAAGAAAAAATAGAATTTGAGCCTGTTTTCCTGATCAGCAGAGGTTTCATCCACACTTGGTGCTTCACTAACTTTATTATGTGTTTCCACTACTTTATCCTGCCTGTGATCTGAGTAAAGTTGCTTTTTCTTTTCTGAGTTCCTAGATTAAGTTAAACAGACATTCGTCTTCTATGTAGCACCCCAGTAGATCAGAACATTCAAATAAGACCTCTGCTCACTCTGGTAAGAGGGAGGGAGTTGGCAATCTCACTGCTACCTTCTCCAGGCCAAGAGTATGTATGTCAAAGAAGTATTCAGCAGGTGAGTAAAAAAGATTTCTTACCTTATGAGTATGACTTTTTTTGTTTATGGGCATTCACTTGACTGCTGTAACATTTGACACTTTTCCAGAGTCCTATCAAGTAATTTTAGCTAGTTTCAGTTTCAGAGAGTCTCTTAATTTTAATGTTTCCACAGGAAAATGAGGGCCTGGGACTTCCCAATCTGTCATCCTGTTGACGTTACTCTATCCTCCTTGTTTTGAGATGTGAACCTCAAATCAGTGGCAGATATTTATATTGTTAGAAAAAAAGGAATGTAGAGTTGGGATTTGGGCACTCATCTCTTTATGTTAACAGCTTTGGTGGGACTGTCAATTTCCCTTATTCTCTAGCTATACCCTAGGTTTCCAGGACTTAGGCAGCTTATCTACTCATGTTCTATGAACTTGCCTTAGCTCAAATTTCTTACAATCAGACTAAAGCAAATATCATGGGCTACCACTTAACAAAGGGATATTGTTAGCTAAAGTTTCAACAATAGTGAGACAAAGAGTTTAGATCAAAGGGAGAATTTGAACCCAGGAAACAACACAACAGATTTTACTCTGTGAGTGCCGTTCCAATAAACGCAAATTTGAATTTAACTCATATAGATAGGAACAGTGAGTCACGGGCACTAAGAATATAATTAGGGCCTCCCCAGTGGTGAAGGCAGTTGAGCACAGCGCTGTGAAGTTGTTTGCAGCCTCTGCAGAGCAGGTTCGATCCCGGCCAGCCAGGGAGATACCCACATGACGAGGCAGACCTCTCCTGTCTCGCCGGCTACTCCCCTCAGCAGTGTATTTCAGTCAGTCTTCCTGTTCTGTTCCCCACTCTCTCTGTGGTGAATCCTCTCACCCTCCCGCACACCTGGCCTGTACCCCAGTTCTTGTATGCATAAATAAATAAATCTTTAAAAATAAAATATGGGCCTCCCCTGGTGGTGCAGGTGGTTGAGTGCAGAGCTGTGAAGCTGTCCGCAGCCTCTGCCGCGTCAGTTTGATCCCAGCTGGCCAGCGAGGGTCCCACATGGTGCGTCAGACCTCTCCTGTCTCTCCCGCTGCTCCCCTCAGCAGTGTATTTCTCCAGTCTGCCTGTCCTGTTCCCCCCTCTGTCTCTGTCTCTGGTTCCCCCCTCCTCTCACCCTCCTGCACATCTGGTCTGTACCCTGGTTCTTGTATAAATAAATAAATAAATCTTTAAAAAAATTAAAGAATGAAAAAAAAAAATAATGTAATTATTCTTGACAGGAGTTTCTAGTTCTAAATTGTCCTGACCAAAATATATGCTGATGCTACAGGAAAGCAATGGAGGATTAATCTTTTCCTTTTGAAAGAATGCCCTGTGGAGATGCAAAGCCTGGGAACCCATTGTTAAACCTTCTTTATTTGATTCTTGGGTCATCAGTGAGTTTGAAAATACTTGCTTTACCTTTAAGTAGCATATTCTTGTATAAGCCTGTGAAGATGGCTTTGTTCTCTTGCCTGCTAGACCAAGGGCAGAGTCCGGGCTCCCAGAATATTTTATAATATGTTCACAGTGAAATCTTACAGCAGCAAAACTGGTGAAGGGAAAGCTGCAGCCATATTAGTGGCAACAAGAGTGGTTTCTGGTTTCCAGTCATACAGGCCATGTGCAGGTAGACTATACAGAGGTATCTGCCAGAGGACAGTAGAGAAAGGAATGTATCCACCTGCTGCCTCCTGGCTCTCCTCATGGCACAAAAGTTCACGTCAGGCACCCATTTCCATGTGAGTGATCAGTTGCTCCCCTCGTTCTGGGAAAGCCAGAGTTCATTACATGACATGGAGAGTCATGTGGTTACTGAAGCAGTGGGAAGAGTCAGAGTCTCCATAGTTCATGTGAATTGTGCAAGGGCACTGGGGCTGCCATGGTTCATGCCACCTTGGGCAGAAAGGAAGCCACAATAGGACAGAAAGCTATACCATAGCAACAACCCACTTCTCCTTTAAACCAGCAGCATAGGGATAATTAGCTGATTTGGATTGCTTTGTTATGCTCTGTGGAAGGCAATAAGCAGTCTGGGCATAGAAAAATCCAAAGAGGCCTCATTTAGTTATAACAGAGCAATTTGGTTAGAAAATTGTAGCCTCTCAGATTCAGCCCAGACTCAGCACACTATCATTCCACGTGTCCACACTATGCAGCCACCAAAAATAAACAATGGAATGCCTGACCAGACCCACATATCCATAAAGACACACTTAAAGATTTTATAACCTAGTTCTCATATTTCTCATACATAGATTGCATCTGACTACAAAGACAATGAGCCCCTAAATATATACAATGTACTTCTCTCTTTCGCTCTTATCTTCATATAAAGATGTTAGAAGATTACCAGATACCTGGTTCTTTAGCATATTAGTTTGTTATAGGATAATTAATGTAATTTTTTTCCTACTGTATACCACCGGCCTTGCACAAGAGTACAAGCAGTATGTTCCCTTCCTTGGGATGGAGGGTACAGATGACCATAAATTCCATTGGCTTTGCATCCTGGGCTCATCATCACCTTTGACTTTTAAAACAAAACTTTTTCTTTTTGCTTTCTGCCATCACAGAGTTAATTATTATTTCAGTCCACAGCTCTTTTGCCTACCCCTCCACCTCACTTTTTCAGGAATGAAATTGGAATTCGGTCCATTAATCTGTCTGTGTCTCAACCATTCACTTACCATGTGACCTTTCTGAGGTATTAGATAATAATGAGAAAAATGCAGGGTCAAACAGAAGAGGAAATTGCAAATTCCACTATTCCAGAGCTTCATAGAAACAGTGATGAGGTATCTGGAGGAATTGCGAACTGAATCACCTGCTGGTTCAGCTTGAATCCTCACTAGATCCTACGGAGCTTATTTCTATCCCTAGAAAGACAATTTCATTTCACCCCAGCCAGTTCTCTCCTCTCAGCTTCCATCTCTGTCCCCATCCTCTAGCTTCAGGACACTGGTTCTGCACCCACAAACTCAGTCACAACTGCTTTCATTCTGGCAAGCTCCAGGCTATTGCCCGAGGCTCTGGGAAAATTGTATTTTATTTTGCTCAGTTGTTCAGGTAGGACTCAGGTGGAAACATGCATAAGCCAGAGGAGGAGAGGAGAGAAGTTCACATGTGAGGTCTTTGGGGGATAGGTGCCAAGGAGAAACACCTCCCTTTTTCATTCCAGTGGGAGGTTCTAAGACTCATTCATGGGCATCCTAGTAGATCACAGTGGCACAGTGCCAAGTTGTCCATACAGGTGCCCTCATTTGTGCTTAATTTTTTCATGTCTCACCCTCATTGTTCTGTACCTCACTCTTTCTAGTGTCAAATTCCCACAAAGGCAGATGAAGACAGATGCTCCAGTTCAATAGTCAGGCAGAGTGATCAAGAGCTTTGTTCCTTCACCTTTTCCTTTTATTCAGATCTTCAATGGATTGGATGAACCCACCCACTTAGGAGAGGACAATCTGTTTTATTCAGTCTACCAAGTCAGGTGTGAATTTCATCTGGAAACCCAAGATCATGCTTAACCAAATACTAGGCATTCTATGGCCCATTCATGTTCACACATAAAATTGGCTGTATACCAGGTATTTTAAACAAGATAAAATATTTTCTAAGCCTATCAGCTCTGTAGGGTCTGGTGCTGAGTGGAAATTTGGAAGATGATCGGTCAGCAGGCCATAGCAGACATGCAACACAAGCCTGGTATGTATTTTGTCCAATGTTTATAACCACCTTCGTGCCACCTGGAGGCAGGGCCAGGTCATTCCCATACATTTGATATTTTTCTCAAGTGTGAAATGTATTGTCTCCAAAACGTACTTTGGCTTTCAAGTTTTCATAGTTCATTTCCCAGATATTTGAAATTACCAGTGGTAAATGTGTGTTCTTTTGTCTCTAGCTTCTAGGAGCAATAGAAAAACCAGCTCAGCCTTGTGGAGGGGAGGCCAGAGGCCACTGAATATAGTCATGGGAGGTTCTCTTGGGTAGATTGGCAAATAGATCATATCCCTGTTCCCAGTCTACTTGCTGCTATCCCAGAAGAAGAGTGCAATATCACAGGTAATTGCTGGAGTGAGGCTCCAGCCCTGACCCTCTGGGAGAGTATTCCCTTTTTGCCATTGGGTTCCAAGTCTTCGTTTCATGCCTAACATTCCCAGAGCCAAAGTCCTGTTTATAGGCCTTCCTTTTTGCCAAACATGCACAGGTAGGTGTCAGATGACGTTCCACAGGCACCTGTAATCCAAAAGGACCTAGAAGGAAGTGGGAAGACCTCTTACTTACTCATTCCCTCAGGAATGGCCACTGAGTGTTGATGTTGTGACACTGTCATGTGCACTGATGAGAGGTTGGAAAGCAAGACTCATCTGTGCTGCTCTGTGTGAAACTGACATTCATGGTCTTGCTATTACAAGTGTGGTCCACAGACCTGCAATCCCAGCAACAGGGTCTTGTAAGAAAGCAAATTCCCAGCTCTGATTGTAGACATACTGGGTCTGGAACCAACTCTAAGGGTAGGCCCAAATATTTGTGTCTCACTCACCAAGGGATTATTTTGTCCACTGGAGTTTGAGAAGCGGCCTAGTGAAAATCTTTTTTTTTTTTTAAAGATTTATTTATTTATTTATACAAGCACTGGGTACAGTCAGAAGCACGGGAGGGTGAGAGAATCCACCAGAGCCAGAGCAGGGAGCAGAACAGGCAGAAGGACCAAAGTACACTGCTGAGGGGAGCAGCGATCCTGGCAGGAGAGGTCTGTGCGCCATGTGGGATCCTCGCCAGCGGCCAAGGATCAAACCGGCACTGCAGAGGCTACGGACAGCTTCGCAGCCCAGCACTCAACCGCTGCGCCACCAGGGAGGCCCCTAGTGAAAATCTTACTGAAAATAAACTTGTAAGCAAATGAACAAATGAGATAAACATTTCAGATGATGATTGAGAACAAAACAAGATGATGATTGAGGGAGTGGTGGGAGAAGGTGCAACCAAGAACATGGCATGCTGGGGAGAGCACAGGAGCCAAGCAGGAAAGCTGAGCAGGGAATAGCCATGCAAAACCCTCAAGGGAGTATATTTTGGACAGGAGGGAAGGCAAATGCAACTGTCAGATACACTTGTGCACTTACCATGATGGAAAAACTTTTTAATATCTAAGAGGGTTGAATCTAGGCGAGAGAAATGAGGTTAAAAAGTGATTTGGAGGACCTCCCTGGTGGTGCAAGGGGTTAAGACACAACCTATAAAGTTGTACTCAGCCTCTGTAGTATGAGTTCAATTCCCGGCTGGCCAGGGAGCAACCCACATGGCACAGCAGACCTCACCCGACTCGCCCGCTGCTTCCCTCAGCAGTGTACTTTGGTCGATCTGCCTGTTCTGTTCCCCACTCTGTCTCTGGTGAATCCTCTCAACCCCCACACTTCTGGCCTGTATCCCAGCTCTTGTATGCATAAATAAATAAATGTTTTAAAAAATGTGGTTTGGAGGTTTATAGTTGCCTGTTGATTTTGATTCTGCAGGGGGCGAGAAGGGAGTAGGATCAAAACAAGGGTGGGAAGAGCACAAGGGACCATGGTTATAGTTCACGGATGAATGGGTGGTGGGAATTTCACAGGGACTATAACCAAGATGAAAATGCATATATTGTACAAAAATGAGAAATGATGTAAAAAATATATCAAATAAAATAAAAAATAAAAAATAAAGTGGTTTGGAGGGCCTCCTCTGATGGCACAAGGGGCTGAGTCTCAGCTCTATGAAGTTATTGCAGCCACTGCAGCATGCGTTCAACCCCCAGCCACAGAGTTGACCCACATGGCACAGCAGACCTCTCCTATCTTGCCTGCTGCTCCCCTCAGCAGTGTATTTCAGTAGATCCACCTGTTCTGCTCCCCTCTCTGTCATTGGTGAATCCTCTCCCACCCCACCCCCACTACACCACTGGCCTATATCCCAGCTCTTGGATGCATAAACAAACAAACAAACAAACAAATAAATAAATAGATAAATAAATCTTTAAAAATAAAGGCAGCTTGGAGCACCATGATGGAAAGTTTCCTGAAGACAGGGTGTTTAGATTTTATTCTGATTAATAGGAATGCACATTGGAGGGTTTCTAACATGAATTTGTGTAAATTGGAAAAGACCATGCCACTTGCAGGGCTGGGAACAGTGCTTTCTCACACAGGCTTTCTCTTGCTCTTATCCATTCAACTGCACAAATGCTGGGTCATCTCTGACCCTAGGATTCATCATCTACAGACACACCCTAAAGCTGCCACTTCTCTGTGCCTGCGGCTGCTCTAGCAGACTAAGCTCTGTGTCTGGGGGTCTCCACACTACCAGTTTTGTTTTTGAAACAACTGACATCCTGTAAGAGGAGCTATATGACTCCTGGCTCATTGGTGTGGTAGTTGGTTCGTTGGTATGGCTCAACTCCAATGCTGTTCGATCCCCAGACACCACACCTGGCTGACTTGTTTTGGGTGCAGTGGAGCATGCCTGGCTCCACTGCACCCCCTCAGCAGCTACATCGACTGGGGACTTGCTTTGGAAGCAGGGGAGCCATGCCTGGCTCCCACACTCCCCCTATATGCCCCCGATGTGGGTTGGGTTTGACAGTGTACCAGTGCGGATTGGGTTTAACACCCAAGCCTGAGCCAGTTGGATTTGACAGCTGAGCCACCATGGGTAGGGCCTGACAGCCACTCAGGCTGCCCTGTGTCCCTGCTGGCACCTCGCTGAGTGAGTCTGGTGGCCAAGTGTCACTATCCCTGGTACCTCCTTCCTGCCATGTGGCACAGCCAGGAACCCACACAGAGAAGTTGGAAACATAATCCTCCCTTGAGAAGGGACTATTGGAAGCAAGAGGAGGAGCAAAGGGACCTTGAAAACCATAAAAGCCATGGGGCAGACAGACTCAGGGCATTCTCTCTCTGGATGATCTTTGCTTCCAGTCTTCTGATCTCTGACTGGTAGCATCTGATCATCTACTCTGCCTCTGACCTAGCCTCCTGCTCTCACCCACTCCTAATCAAAGCCACTGGCCTCTGCCCATGTGGCCTTTAGAGTTGTGTCCTATGGCCACGGCCTCTTCTGCTGGCACAGCCTCCTGATCATCACTCCTGATCGGAGCTACCTCTAGAACTGTCTCTCTTACTGCTGTCTCTGGCGCTGCCTACCTCCTCCATACCACCTCCAGATACCTGCTGCTGGTGGCTGTGGTGCTGCCTCAGCAAGGCCACCTGTGATGACCACCAGCTGCCATATCGAGTTGAGTCCTGGCTCATTCTGCTTATTGTTGTGCCTCCAGATGCAGGCTTTCACAGGAAGGAAGGACAACACCATCTTTTACCAGAGTTTGAACTTGGACTCCTGGACACTATGGACAATATCTGGGGTAGGACAGGTAGCCATTTGTCACCTTAGAAACACTTTCTCTTTTTTCTTTTATCTTCCAATTCTCTCCCTTGTAAATAAACCCTTTTGTTGTCACACTGTGTGTTTGAGTCACAGCTGAAATTTTAAAACCATGAGTGAGGACCCATGAACTGTGACATTACCCCATGTGGCCTTTACTCCGGATCGGAGCTACCTCTAGAGCTGTCTCTCTTACTGCTGTCTCTGGTGCTGCCTGCCTCCTCTGTACCACCTCCAGATACCTGCTGCTGGTTTTGCAGTTTCAATCCCAATAGCCCTCTAACTGGAAAAGCTTCACAGTTCCTCCAGGGAACTGAGACCGTATAGTGACATTTGTGAATGCTTAGTTTCCAGTGCTTTCTAAGGCCTCATTCTCCTTATCTACCAGCCACCCACCCCTGCTGGCAACCCAGGCAGATTAGCATTTCTTGCTACATGGAGCCACTCACTGTTCTCCTCTACCTCCAAATCTTTAGAAAATTAGAAGCTTACAGTAAAATCAGATGAGGTTAAAAATTCTATTTTCTGGCATTCTTTTTTAAAGATTTATTTATTTATGCATACAGGAACTGGGGTACAGGCCAGAGATGCAGGGGGTGAGAGGATTCACCAGAGACAGAGTGGGGAACAGAACAGGCAGATTAACTGAAATACACTGCGGAGGGGAGCAGCGGGAGAGACAGGAGAGGTCTGCTGCACCATGTGGGTAGCTCCCTGGCCTGGGATCCAACTCGTGCAGCAGTGGCTGAGGATAGCTTCATAGGTTGTGTCCTAACCCCTTATGCCACAAGGGAGGCCTTCTTCGGGCATTCTTGAGGGTCCAGTGCATAGAGGATTTGAGCTTCCCACATACTACAGAACACAAAATTCCAGAGACAGAGATCATGAAAGAGTAATGACCTCTAACTCTCTGACCTTGTGCTGGAATCCATATGACCTCATAGAGAGCAGACTTTCACCACATATTTCACCACACATTTCTGTCCTTTTTCACGAAAAGCCCCAAATAGGTGGAGAGATGTCAGCAGCACAGAGCTGCCATTAACACCATGAAGTCTAACAGATAGCAGTTCCTGAATTCTCTCAACTTGTCAAAATTCTGCTCCTACTCTAAGGCCTTGCTTAAATAAACAGCCTGGGACTGTTTCCCTGGGACTGTGTTTATATTGGTATGAAGGCCTGGATCATGTCTGACTCGTATCTTCAATCCTTAATTGTGAGTTCCCGAAGCAATTCTATACCTAGTACTTGCCATGCAGTCTCCAACAGTGTAACTTCCAGCCAGTGCTATTGGGTGGTTAACTGTTGAGTCAAGATGCTACAATTAGTACTTTACAGGAAAAAACACCATCAACTCAACAACAACAAATAAAATAGGCTCTACCGTGTTTATTAAAGCATTATTTACTATATCTAAGACATGAAACCATCTAAGTGCTCTCTGATAGATGACTGGATCAAGAAGATGTGGTATGGCCACACAACAGAATATTATTCAACCATAAGAAAAGTAGAAATGTTGCCATTTACAGCACAATGGAAGGAGTGGGGGGTAACTGCAGTAAAGCAAGTCAAAATGTCCAAGACAAATATTGTACATTCATATAGCAGAGAATTGGAAAAAATAAAATACTTTAAAAAATCTATCAGACACTAATAAACAAAACAAAGTTCCTAAGGTTAAGAGGGAAGGGGTTAGGGAGGAGGGTCACAGGGGTAAAAAGGATAGTGATAGGGTGAAAAATACATTGTATAGAAAAATAAATTAAATAGAGGGAAAAACAATCACCAAGTCTCTGCTTTAATCAAACATCCTCAAATCCTCGCCCAGCTTGCTTTGCTTTTCTGTTTCACTCTGAGCTTCTGGGAGACATCTGACTGTATCTGATTTACAGTTCACTAGAAATACACTCTCTAGTCACTTAAAAGTAAAGAAGCCGCACTAGAGAGGCCAAGGGCATCCTCTCGCTTGCTTTACACCGCAACAATGGAGCCTCGCCCAGACGTGAGCTGGGCTCCCAAGGACGTTGAGGAGGAATTTTGCTGGAACGTGGAGGCTAATATGTTCTGACTGATCTAAACCCTTGAGCTCACAGCTGTCATCAGGCTTTCACAGTCCTGTAAAATCCACTCCTTGCTGACCTAATGGTCTTGTCTTTATTGTGATTTATTTTCATTAGAACTAGTGCCCAGCAGAAAGTTCAAGGCTCTTCCAGACTGAGTCTATCCAAACAATAAAGAAGGTACTAAGAGCTTCTGTGGCGGTCAGGCTTGCTCAGGCAACAAGTTCCCTCTGGGGAGCGAGTCAGTGTAAGAGCCCAGGAACAAGAGAGTAAGAACCTTACATGATCATTCGGGGAGGGTGGGGTGGGGACCCCCTACTGGCCGCAGAACACAAACTTCCAGAGACAGAGACCATGACATAGCAATGACCTCTAAATCTCTGACCTTGTGCTGGATCCATATGACCACATGGGGAACAGATTTTCACCACATATTTCACATTTTTAAGCCATCCCTAGATTTCCTTACCTCTTCTTTCATGTGCTTCTCTTGATTTTATGATCTCAGGTCACAAACATTTTTTGGTTCCTCTGTGATGCTGCCTATTTTAGTGCATTTTTAATATATTTTATTTTATATATTTTTACATCTTTTTTTTTTCATTTTTGTACAATGTATGCTTTTTTATCTTGGTTATAGTCCCCATACAATTCCCATCCCCCTTATTTTGTGTCTCCATAGTGTGTCTTTGGCTTATAGTTGCTTTTGATTTTGATTTTTGCTTTATTATAATTAGCCTTTCTCCTGGTCCCTTATTTAGGTTTTCTAAATTCCTGCTATGAGTGAGACCATCTGGTATTTTTCTTTTTCTTTCTGGCTTATTTTGCTGAGCATGATCCCTTCCAGCTCCATCCATGTTGCCACAAATTGCATGCATTTATCTTTTTTAATTGCTCAGTAGTATTCCATTGTGTATATATACCACATTTTCTTGATCCAGTCATCTATTTTTGGACATTTGGGTTGTTTCCAAAGCTTAGCTATTGTAAATAGTGCTGCTATAAACAGAGGGGCACAGGTGCCCTTTTGAATTAATGTTTCTGTGTCCTTTGGGTAAATACATAGGAGTGGAATTCCTGGGTCATACGGAAGCTTTATCTTTAGCAGGCTGAGGAATCTTCACACAGCTTTCCACAGTGGTTGGACCAGTTTGCACTCCCACCAGCAGTGCAAGAGATTTCCTTTTTCTCCACATCTCGCCAACATTTGTTGATGCTAGTTTTTTAATATGTGCCGTTCTCACTGGCGTAAGATGGTATCTCATGGTAGTTTTGATTTGCATTTCCCTGATTGCAAGTGATGCTGAACATTTTTTCATATGCCTGTTGACCATTCGTATTTCCTCTTTGGCGAAGTTCTTCTTTAGCTCTTCTGCCCATTTTTTGACTGGATTATTTAGTTTTTGATGAGATTCTTCAGCTCTTTGTAGATTTTTGTGATCAGTCCTTTATCGTTAGTATTGTGTGCGAAAATTTTCTCCCAGATGGTGGGGTGCTTTTTTGTTTTGGTTAATGTCTCCTTTGCTGTACTGAAGCTCTTTAATTTGATGTAGTCCCATCTTTGCCTTTGCTATAACTGCTTCGGGTGACAAGTATTTAAAGATGTTACTGAGGTTATGTCATGTAATATTTCACCTATATTTCCTTCTATATATTTTATGGTTTCAGATCTTATGTCTAGTTCTTTAGTCCATTTTGAGTTGTTTTTTGTGCATGGTGTGAGGTAGTAGTCAAACTTCATTCTTTTGCATGTAGAGACCCAGTTTTCCCAGCACCATTTATGAACAAACTTTCTTTGCTCCTTTGCATATTCTTTGCTCCTTTGTCAAAGATTAGTTGACTGTAAATCTGTGGGTTTATTTATGGATTTTCTATTTGGTTCCATTGGTCTGTGTATCTGTTCGTGTTCCAATACCATGCAGTTTTGATTATTATGGCTTTGAAGTATAGTTTGAAGTCTGGGAGTGTGATGTCTCCATTCCCTTCTCTTTTTTTTTTTTTTGTTCAGAAGAGCTGTGGCTATTCGGGGTTTTTGGTGATTCCATATGAATTTCATCAATATTTGTTCTACTTCTTTGAAGAATGTCATTGAAATTTTTATTGGAATAGCATTGAATCTGTATATTGCTTTTGGTAGTATGGCCATTTTGATAGTGTTAATCCTTCCAATCCATGAGCAGAGGATGTCTTTCTACTTTTTTGTGTTCTCTTCTATTTATTTTAACAGTGTTTTATAGTTTTCTTTGTATAGGTCCTTTACCTCTTTTGTTAGGTTTATTCCCAAGTATTTGATTTTTTTTGTTTGTTTCAATAATTAAAGGGATGGTTTTCTTGATTTCTCCTTCTTCAGATTGATTGTTTGTGTATAGGAAGGCTACTGATTTTTGTGTGTTGATTTTGTATCCTGCTACTTTACTAAACTGATTGGTTAGTTTAATTACTTTTTCTGTGGAGTTGTTGGGCTTCTCAGTGATAGTTTGACTTCTTCCTTGCCTATTTGGATTCCTTGTTTGTCTTTCTCTTGTCTTATTACTCTGGCTAGGACTTCCAGTATTATATTGAAAAGCAGTGGTGAGAGTGGACATCCTTGTGTTGTTCCAGATCTTAATGGAAATGCTTTTGACTTTTCACCATTGAGAATGATATTGGCTATGGGCTTGTCATATATGGCCTTTATGAAGTTGAGGTATGTTCCTTGTATCCCGAGAATATCAAGGGCCTTTATCATAAATGGGTGTTGTAATTTGTCAAAAGCTTCCTCAGCATCTATTGATATTAACATATGGTTTTTATATTTCCTTTTGTTGATGTGTTGGATTACATTGATTTTCGGATGTTGAACCATCCTTGTGTCCCTGGAATAAAGCCTAGTTGGCTGTGGTGAATTATCTTATGGATACATTGTTGGAATCTGATAGCTAAAATTTTGTTGAGTATTTTTGCATCAGTGTTCATTAGAGAGATCGGCCTGTAGTTTTCTTTTTTTGTGTTGTCCTTGTTTGGTTTTGGTATTAGTGTAATGTTGGCTTCATAGAACATGTTTGGTATTATCCCTTCATTCTCAGTTTTTTGAAAGGATTTATGAAGGATAGGCACTAATTCATTTCTGAATGTTTGGTAGAATTCATTTGTAAATCCATCAGGTCCTGGGCTTTTGTTTTTGGGGAGGTTTTTGATTACCATTTCAATTTCACTGCTTGTAATTGTTCTGTTTGGGTGTTCTATATCTTCTTTATCTAGCTTTGGGTGATTGTGGAGTTGTAGGAATTTGTCCATCTCTTCTTGATTGTTGAGGTTGTTTGCATGTAACTGTTCATAGTAGTTTCTGATTATTCTTTTGATTTCCACTCTGTCTGTTGTGATTTCTCCTCTCTCATTTGTGATCCTATTTATTTGTGCTCTCTCCTATTTTTCCTTTGTGAGCCTGGCTAGGGGTTTGTCTGTTTTATTTATTTATTTATTTATTAAATTTTATTTATTTTTATTTATTTATTTATTTTTTTAATTAATAAATTTTATTTTTATATTCCCCATACAATTGCAATCCCCCCATTCTGACCCCAATCCCTCCCCTCCCGCCCCCACCCCCCAAAAAGTGTCTCTGGTTCATAGTTTTTGTTGATTTTGATTTTCACTTTCTTATAGTTATTCATTTTCCTGGTCCCTTATTTAAGTTTTCTAGATCCCTGCTATGAGTGAGACCATCCGGTATTTTTCTTTTTCTTTTTGGCTTATTTCACTGAGCATGATCCCTTCCAGCGTCATCCATGTTGCTGCAAATTGCATGTGTTTATCTTTTTTGAATGGTGAGTAATATTCCATGGTATATATGTACCACATCTTCTTGATCCAGTCATCTATTTTTGGGCATTTGGGCTGTTTCCAAAGCTTAGCTATTGTAAACAGTGCTGCTATAAACATAGGGGTGCAGGTGTTCTTTGGAATTGATGTTTCTGTGTTCTTTGGGTAAATACCTAGGAGTGGAATTGCTGGATCCTGTGGAAGCTCTATGTTTAGTAGGTCCTGAAATCTCCACACAGCTCTCCATAGTGGTTGGACCAGTTTGCACTCCCACCAACAGTGCAGAAGAGTTCCTTTTTCTCCACAACCTCGCCAACATTTGTTGTTGCTAGTTTTTTTAATATGTGCCATTCTCACTGGTGTAAGATGGTATCTCATGGTAGTTTTGATTTGCATTTCCCTGATGACAAGTGATGTTGAACATTTTTTCATATGCCTGTTGGCCATTTGCATTTCCTCTTCAGAGAAGTTTCTTTTTAGTTCCTCTGTCCATTTTTTGACTGGATTATTTTCTTTGTTGTTGTTGAGTCTCATCAGCTCTTTGCAGATTTTTGTGATCAGTCCTTTATCATTAGTGTTGGGTGCAAAAATTTTCTCCCAGTTGGTGGGGTTTCTCTTTGTTTTTGTTATTGTCTCTTTTGCTGTGCAGAAGCTCTTTAATTTGATGTAGTCCCAGCTGTTGATCTTTGCCTTCACTATCACTGCTTTGGGTGATGTGTCTGTAAAGATGTCTTTGATATGCAAATCATGTTGTGTTTCGCCTATGTTTCCTTCTATGTATTTTATGGTTTCAGGTCTTATGTCTAGTTCTTTAATCCATTTTGAGTTGATTTTTGTATATGGTGTGAGGTAGTGGTCAAGCTTCATTCTTTTGCATGTAGCGACCCAGTTTTCCCAGCACCATTTATTGAACAAACTTTCTTTGCTCCAATGCATAGTCTTTGCTCCTTTGTCAAAGATTAGTTGACCATAAATCTGTGGGTTTATTTCTGGATTTTCTATTCGATTCCATTGGTCTGTATGTCTGTTCTTGTTCCAATACCATGCAGTTTTGATGATTATGGCTTTGTAGTAGAGTTTGAAGTCTGGGAGTGTGATGCCTCCATTCCCTTCTTTTTTTTTCAGGAGAGCTTTGGCTATTCGGGGTTTTTTGTGATTCCATATGAATTTCATCAATAATTGTTCTATTTCTTTGAAGAATGACATTGAAATTTTGATTGGAACAGCATTGAATCTGTATATTGCTTTTGGTAGGATGGCCATTTTAATAATGTTTATTCTCCCAATCCATGAGCAGGGGATGTCTTTCCATTTCTTTGTGTCTTCTTCTATTTCTTTTAACAGTGTTTTATAGTTTTCTTTGTATAGGTCCTTTACCTCTTTTGTTAGATTTATTCCCAAATATTTGATTTTTTTTTGTTTCAATAATAAAAGGCATGGTTTTTTTGATTTCTTCTTCTTCAGATTTATTGTTTGTATATAGGAAGGCTACTGACTTTTGCGTGTTGATTTTGTATCCTGCCACTTTACTAAACTGATTGATGAGTTGAATTAGTTTTTCTGTGGCGTTTTTGGGGTTCTCTATGTATATTATCATATCATCTGCAAAGAGTGATAGTTTGACTTCTTCTTTTCCTATTTGGATTCCTTGGATGTCTTTCTCTTGTCTTATTGCTCTGGCTAGGACTTCCAGTATTATATTGAAAAGCAGTGGTGAAAGTGGACATCCTTGTCTTGTTCCACATCTTAATGGAATTGCTTTCAGCTTTTCACCATTGAGAATGATACTGGCTGTTGGCTTGTCATATACGGCCTTTATGATGTTGAGGTACGTTCCTTGTATCCCAAGAATTTCAAGGGCTTTTATCATGAATGGGTGTTGCACTTTGTCAAAAGCTTTCTCAGCATCTATTGATATTATCATATGGTTTTTATATTTCTTTTTGTTGATGTGTTGGATAACGTTGATTGATTTTCGGATGTTAAACCATCCTTGTGTCCTTGGAATGAATCCTACTTGGTCGTGGTGAATTACCTTATGGATACACTGTTGGATTCTGATAGCTAAAATTTTATTGAGGATTTTTGCATCAGTGTTCATTAGGGAGATTGGCCTATAGTTTTCTTTTTTTGTGTTGTCCTTGTTCGGTTTTGGTATTAGTGTAATGTTGGCTTCATAGAACGTGTTAGGTATTATACCTTCCTTCTCAATTTTTTGGAAGAGTTTGTGAAGGATAGGTACCAATTCGTCTCTGAATGTTTGGTAGAATTCATTTGTAAATCCATCAGGTCCTGGGCTTTTGTTTTTGGGGAGGTTTTTGATTACCATTTCAATTTCGCTAATTGTAATTGGTCTGTTTAGGTGTTCTATTTCTTCTTTATCTAGCTTTGGGTGATTGTAGAGTTGTAGGAATTTGTCCATCTCCTCTAGATTGTTAAACTTGTTTCCATATAACTGTTGATAGTAGTTATTAATAATTCTTTTGATTTCTGCTGTGTCCGTTGTGATTTCTCCTCTTTCATTTATTATCCTATTTATTTGTGCTTTCTCCCTTTTTGCCCTTGTGAGCCTGGCAAGGGGTTTATCTATTTTATTTATTTTTTCGAAGAACCAGCTCTTGGTTTCATTGATCTTTTGGATTGTTTTTTTAGTTTCAATTTCATTTATTTCTGCTTTGGTTTTTATTATTTCTTTTCTTCTACTGGTTTTGGGGCTTTTTTGTTGTTCTTTTTCTAGATCTTTGAGTTTCGAGATTAGGTTGTTTCTTTGAGTTCTTTCTTGTTTCTTGATGTGAGCATCTATTGCTATATATTTTCCTCTTATTACTGCTTTTGCTGCACCCCATACATTTAGGAAATTGGTGTCCTCCTTGTCATTCAATTCAAAGAATTTTTTAATTTCTTCTTTTACCTCCTCGTTAGTCCAGTGGACTTCCAGTAGTGTGGGTTTCAATCTCCACGAGGTAGGAGAATACCTTGCCTTCTCTTTATGGTTTATTTCTAGTTTGATGCCTTCATGGTCAGAAAAGATGGTTGGTATGATTTCAATCTTGGTGTATCTGTTGATGTTTGTCTTGTGCCCCAGTATATGATCGATCCTAGAGAATGATCTGTGTGCGCTTGAGAAAAATGTATACTCAGATTTTTTTGGGTTTAGTGTTCTATATATGTCTGTTAAGCCTAAGCACTCTAGATCCTTATTTAGAGCTTTAGTGTCTTTACTTATTTTTTGTCTTGTTGATCTATCCATTGTTGATAGTGGTGTGTTGAAGTCTCCCACTACGTATGTGTTTTCTCTGATGTCTGTTTTCAGAGATGCCAATAGTTGTCTGATATATTTTGGTGCTCCTTCGTTTGGTGAATATATGTTAATGAATGTTATTTCTTCTTGAAGTATTATCCCCTTGATCATAATGTAATGACCACTGGGGTCTCTTTTTATCTTTTTAAGTTTGAAATCTGTTTTATCTGATATGAGTATAGCTGTTCCTGCCTTCTTTTTTGGTCCATTTGCTTGTAGAATTGTTTTCCATCCTTTAACTTTGAGTCTATTTTTATCTTTTGCAGCTAAATGTGTTTCCTGGAGACAGCAAAAGGTTGGGTTTTGTTTCTTAATCCAGCCTGCAACTCTGTGTCTTTTTATTGGAGAGTTTAGTCCATTTACATTTAGAGTTAGTATTGATATGTTAGCATCTGTATTTGCCATTGTGTTTGTCTTTCCTTTGATTTTATTTATTTATTCTTTTAATAACTTTCTTTGGCCTTCTTTTGTTGTTATTCGTCCCTCTGAGGTTCTGGCTTTAGGACTCCTTGTAGTATTTTTTTGAGTGGGGGTTTAGTCGCAATGAAATTCCGGAGTTTCTGTTTGTCTGGGAAGGTCCATATTCTTTCTTCAAAGAGGAAGGAGAGCTTTGCGGGATAGAGTATTCTTGGTTGGCATCTGTTTTCTTGGAGTCTGTTGACTATGTCCCTCCACTCTCTCCTTGCCCGTAGTGTTTCTTCAGAGAAGTCTGATGTCAGTCTGATTGGTTTCCCTTTGAATGTTATCTGTTTCTTCCCTCTTGTTAGTTTCATTATTTTTTCTTTGTCTTGGATTCTTGGGAGCTTTACTATTATGTGTCTTGCTGTATTTTTCCTTTCGTCATGGAAGTTTGGTGTTCTTCTTGCTTCTTGTATATCAATTTTCAGATCCTTCTTAGCGTTTGGGAAGTTCTCTTCAATTATATCCATGAATATTTTCTCTGTTCCTACATCTCTCTCCTCTCCTTCTGGGATTCCTATAACTCTTATATTTCCTTTCCTCATGGAGTCAGATAGTTCCCGAAGTCTTTCTTCGGTCTTTTTCCTTCGTACTTCTCCTTCCTTTTCTGTTTTAGTTCTTTTTATTTCTGTGTCTTCAAGAGTACTTATTCGTTCTTCCATTTCATCTATTCTGCTTTCACTGCTTTTCCCAGAGTTCTTTAGCGTCTCCATTAATTCTTTGATCTCCTGCATTTCTTTTACTTCCCTCTTTAGGGACTCAATTTCATTCTTCTGGTCATTAATTATTTTCCCCTTATCATTGTTTTCCTTTATGACTTCTGTCAGTTTTTTAATCACAGCAATTTTAAATTCTCTATCTGGAAGGCTCAGAAGTTCTTCCAAGTTACTGTCGTTGCAATCTGGTAGATGGTTTTCTTTTTGTGGTGTGCTATTTTGCTGAGGAGTTGCTGGGTTGCATGTTGTTTTTCTACTCCCTACTGCCTGTTTTCTAATTTGCCGTATTCCTTGTGACACTGTGTTGCTGGTACTGGCCGGCATCTTGGGCGACCTTCCCAGCTCACCACTGGCTCCTCTGGGGAACTTCTGCTGGGTTCACAAGTCTCCAGCAAAGACAGGTCCCTGCTCTGTCTCCTTGGTGAGCCTTCTGCTGGGTTCACACAGTCTCCAGCAAGAAGGGTCCCTGCTGCAAAATGCCGGTGCTGGCGACGCGCTCCCCTGCACGCCCGGTCTGCCCCAGCGGTGGGTGCTGCTCCCCTCTGGGCTGGAACTGCAGGCTAGAAGGCGCCCAGCATGGGCAAGCCTCCCAGCTTACCTCTGTCTCCTTGGTGAGCCTTCTGCTGGTGCACACAGTCTCCAGCAAGAAAGGTCCCTGCTGCAAATGGCGATGCGGGAACGAGCTCCCCTGCACGCCCAGTCTGCCCCAGCGGTGGGTGCTGCTCCCTCTGGGCTGGAACTGCAGGCTAGAAGGCGCCCAGCATGGGCAAGCCTCCCAGCTTACCTCTGTCTCCTTGGTGAGCCTTCTGCTGGGTTCACACAGTCTCCAGCAAGAAAGGTCCCTGCTGCAAAATGGCGATGCGGAAACGAGCTCCCCTGCACGCCCAGTCTGCCCCAGCGGTGGGTGCTGCTCCCCTCTGGGCTGGAACTGCAGGCTAGAAGGTGCCCGGTGTGGGCAAGCCTCCCAGCTTAACCTCTGTCTCCTCGGTGAGCCTTCTGCTGGGTTCACACAGTCTCCAGCAAGAAGGGTCCCTGCTGCAAAATGGCGATGCGGAAACGAGCTCCCCTGCACGCCCGGTCTGCCCCAGCGGTGGGTGCTGCTCCCCTCTGGGCTGGAACTGCAGGCTAGAAGGCGCCCAGCATGGGCAAGCCTCCCAGCTTACCTCTGTCTCCTTGGTGAGCCTTCTGCTGGTTCACACAGTCTCCAGCAAGAAAGATCCCTGCTGCAAGAACCAACTTTTGGTTTCGTTGATCTTTTGGATTTTTTTTTTAGTTTTTATTATATTTGTTTGTGCTTTGATTTTTATTATTTCCTTTCTTCTACTGGTTTTAGGGTTTTTTTTGTTTTTCTTTTTCTAGTTCTTTGAGATGTGAGATTAGGTTGTTTCTTTGAGTTCTTTCTTGTTTCTTGATGTGAGTCTGTACTGCTATATATTTTCCTCTTATTATTGCTTTTGCTGCATCCCATATATTTGGGAGATTGGTTTCCTCCTTGTCATTCAACTCAAAGTATTTTTTAATTTCTTCTTTGATCGCCTCATTAGTCCAGTGGTCTTCCAGTAATGTGGGTTTCAATTTCCATGAGGTAAGAGAGTTCCTTGCCTTCTTTTTATGGTTTATTTCCAGTTTGATGCCTTCATGGTCAGAGAAGATGGTTGGTATGATTTCAATATTGGTGTATCTGTCGATGTTTGTCTTGTGTCCCAGTATGTGATCGATCCTGGAGAATGAAAAATGTGTACTCAGATATTTTTGGGTGTAGTGATCTATAGATGTCTGTTAAGCCCAAGAGGTCAAGATCCTTATTTATAGCTTTAGTGTCCTTACTTATTTTTTGTCTCATTGATCTATCCATTGTTGATAGTGGTGTGTTGAAGTTTAATACTATATATGTGTTTTCTCTGATGTCTGTTTTCAGAGATGGTAATAGTTGTCTGATATATTTTGGTGTTCCTTCATTTGGTGAGTATATATTAATGAGTGTTATTTCATCTCGAAGTATTGTCCCCTTGATCATAATGTAGTGACCATTGTGGTCTCCTTTTATCTTTTTGAGTTTGAAATCTGTTTTATCTGATATAAGTGTAGCTGTTCCTGCCTTCTTTTTTGGTCCATTTGCTTATAGGATTGTTTTCCATCCTTTTACTTTCAGTCTATTTTTATCTTTTGTAGTTAAATGAGTTTCCTGGAGATAGCAAAAGGTTGGGTTTTTTTCTTAATCCAGCCTGTAACTCTGTGTATTTTTTTTAAAGATTTATTTATTTATACAAGCACTGGGTACAGTCAGAAGTGCGGGAGGGTGAGAGAATTCATGAGTCAGAGCGGAGAGCAGAGCAGGAAGACTGACGAAATACACTGCTGAAAGGAGCAGCGGGCGGCAGGAGACGTCTGTACACCATGTGGGACCCTCACCCGGTGGCCGGGGATCGAACCTGTGCTGCAGAGGCTGCAGACAGCTTAGCAACCCAGCGCTCAACCGCTGAGCCACTAGGGGAGGCTCCAACTCTGTATTTTTGTTGAAGAGTTTAGCCCATTTACATTTAGAGTTAATATTGACATGTTAGCATCTGTATTTGCCATTTTGTTTGTCTTTTTCCTGGTTTTATTTATTTATTTATTTTGAGTTTTTTATTTTTATTTTTTTGTCTTGTTTCTTTCTTATTCATCCCTCTGTTGTTTCTGGCTTTAGGACACATTGTGGTATTTTTTGGACTGGGGGTTTAATTGTAATGAAATTCCAGAGTTTCTGTTTGTCTGGGAAGGTCCTTATTCTTTCTTCATAGAGGAAGGAAAGCTTTGCAGGATAGAGTATTCTTGGTTAGCATTTGTTGTCATGGAGTCTGTTGACTATGTCCCTCCACTCTCTCCTTGCCTGTAGGGTTTCTTCAGAGAAGTCTGATGTCAGCCTGATTGGTTTTCCTTTGTATGTTATCTGTTTCTTCCCTCTTGTCAGCTTCATTGTTTTTTCCTTGTCTTGGATTCTTGTGAGCTTTACTATTATGTGTCTTGCTGTATTTTTCCTTTCATCATGGAAGTTTGGTGTTCTTCTTGCTTCTTGTATGTCTATTTTCAGCTCCTTCTTCATGTTTGGAAAGTTCAATTATTTCCTTGAATATTTTCTCTGTTCCTACATCTCTCTCCTCTCCTTCTGAGATTCCTATAACTCTTATATTTCCTTTCCTCATGGAGTCAGATAGTTCCTGAAGTCTTTCTTCAGTATTTTTCATTCATACTTCCCTTTCCTTTTCTGTTTTGGTTCTTTTTATTTCTGTGTCATCAAGAGTACTTATTTGTTCTTCCATTGCATCTATTCTGCTTTCACTGCTTTTCCCAGAGTTCTTTAGCTCCTCCTTTAATCCTTTGATCTCCTGCATTTCTCTGACTTCCCTCTTTAGGGACTCAATTTCATTCTTCTGATCGTTGATTTTTTTTCCCATATCATTTTTGATCTTTCAGTTTCTTAATCATGACAATTTTAAATTCTCTTTCTGGAATGCTCAGAAGTTCTTCCAAGTCACTGATGTTGCAGTTTGGTGGGTGATTTTCTCTTTGTGGTATGTCTTTTCCCTGAGGACTTCCTTGGTTGCTTATAGTTTTTCTTCTCCCTGCTGCTAGTTTTCTGATTTGTCCTATGCATAGGGGCACTGTGTCACTGGTACTGGCCAGCATCGTTTTGGTGTGTTCTTTCTGGGATGTTGCAAACTGGTGGTCCAATCGAGTCAAATTCTTTTATGCCAGAAGTCCAGAGGGCAATGGTACTATGAATAGGGCAATGGTACTATAAATATGTTAATGGTTGCTGTCACAGAATATCTCCTCCTGTATTTGTTTAATTCCAAAGGTGTGTCTTGAGGTCCCACAGACTGCCCTGGAGGTAGTATGTCTGAACCGCTTGCTGGGCTCCAAATTGCTGGATCCCCCTCTGGCCTCCAACTCCCTGCCAGATGGGGCATGGCGTGTGGGGGCTTCCAAGCTCACCTCTGGCTGTTGGGGCAGCCCTCTCCCAGTTCTAAGCAGTCTCGGTTGACACAAAGATCTCTATTCTAAAATGGCAAGTTGGAAGGGCACTTCCCTAGGCCCTTAGTCTGCCCTGGCGGTGGCCGGATCCCCTGACCAGAGGGGGCCTGGCATGTGGGGGCTTCGCAGCTCACCTCTGGCTGTGGGGGCAGCCCTCTCCTAGCTCCAAGCAGTTCCACTGAAACAAAGATCCCTATTCTAAAATGGAGAGTCAGGAGGGCACTTTCCGCAACCATGCCCTGCCCTGGTGGCAGCCAGATATTATTAGTGCTTATTTTTTTCCATTTCCTCCCAGGGCACAGGTTGGGCAGCTGGACCTCACACCTGTACCATCACAGCTGATAAATTAACCAAATTTTCTGGGTTGCAACAAGAGAAAACTCTAGGAATGAGAGGATCCTTGAAATCCTTTCAGTTGTGTTTCAGAAGCCTTTTCTGGTTTCAGCGTTTACTGTTGTGCTAGTGGGCCTGTGGCTCCTATTTGTCCTGCTACATTCATTGTAGTGCATCAAAGGAAAGGAAGGACTGACTTTTACTTAAATAATTTGATATTCAGGAGCTTCTTGTCTTCCCCCTATCTTGATGTCTCAATTCTGCAAGTATGCAGGCTTTTGTTAGTCCCCTTTTAAAGCTGTGGGTTTTTTAAATTAAAATTACTCACATTATGCAAACCACAAAAAAAAAAAATGCCCTAGGAACAACTATTGATTTTCCTCATCTTATTTAGCACTGCATATTAACTAATAGCTGGGGCTCTGTGCAGGAACAGCAGCCACGAGCCCCATTAGTCAGAGAAAACTGAGAGGAGCCTGAATATCAAGTACCTGCCCTGTGGGACTGTCATTTCCCATCTGGCTGAGGGACTATCACTCCAGCCTCTGGGGGCTGATCTCTGTCATCAAGGTCCTGGCATCTAAAGCAGAACCCTGCCCCAGAGCAAGGGACCTCTCAGTCATTATCAGTCACCAGGATCTCTCTATTAAAGGCCTGGAGGTGAGGCTTGTTATTTACTGTGAATGGGCCTCATCCTTCAGCTCTGTTCTTGTTCTTGGCACCTTCACTCTGCCCATAGGACTTATGGACTGTGTGCTCTCAAGAGTGTTTCACTATGGGATTCGGTGTGAATCCAGTCAGTGCAAAGGGTAAATGAAGTTACCAGGCGTCTTCGTGCCCTCCCAACACTAGCATGGTTGCCAGTTGTGGAGGGCTCTGGGCGCAGGGCATGGAGCACCTTTGATTGTGAACACCTGGGCCCAAAGAGCAGCATGTGCGCATGTGTAAATTCTCACATCTGTGCCTAGAGGGGAGGGATAAAGACAGCAGCAGCAGCAGCAGCAGCAGCAGCAACACAATGAAAACCACTCTGAGGTGAGACCATGGGATGACACAAGACTGAGAAGGCCATAGAGAGACCAGAGAAAGAGCGTGGAGATTCTCCTTCTGCCCAAATCCACAGTGAACCTGCCCTGTGTGTGCTGGCACTAGACAGTGTTACTTCTGGCACTTTCCAGTCTGTGCACAGAGGAGGGTGTGCAGATGCACCTGAGCAGAGGGTGTACACACTGACAGGTCTGTGCTCACCCTAGAATTCCTGCTAGCTGGCATGTCTGCAAGAGGAGGGACAGTGGGTTTAGGGGGCACTAGAGGGCCTGTGTCCAGAGCATGCACAGAGCTGCAGAGGGATATGAGGATGATGCCCTGGCTGCCGCCTGGACATGTGCAGGCTAAGGAAGTCCAGCACAGGCCACACAACCAGAGGCAGTGGTTCTAAGTCCCACCTTGTTTTATGGCAACCATTCCTTCCCAGTAACCCGAAATAGCTACAAGAGGAAACAAGAAGGAATGAAGGAGAGGCATGCAGGAGTGGGACAACGCCCATCACACCCTCCCTTTATACCTGGTTGGGGATAAAAATAGGAGGAGGGCACAGGGGGATTGAAGTGAAAGTGCAGTTCCAGGAAGGAGAGCTCCAGTCCATGACAAAGAGCAATTAAGTTCATTCTAGGAGGGAGGCTAGCCCAGGGAGGGACAAAGTGGCCTAGCATCAGGAGCAGTCCAGGCTGAGGGCAGAGGACAGAGTGGGTGGATTATCTGGGTTTGGGGCACTTTGGTGATGTGAATCGGCTGTAGAAAAGGAGAGTGTGTTGAGTAGTGTGGCCCTGCAGGAGTGAATGAGTCTTGTCACTGTGTCATGACCTTGCAGTGCACAGTGGTCAGCTCTGGCTATAGGACTGGGTGACTCAGGCCCGGGCACTGAAGAGAGAAGTATTGCAATTCCCAGGGGATGGCATCCTGGGCTTCCTTTTGAAAGAAATAAATGTGATCCCAATAAAGGTAATTTTCTGAAATGAGATGATCTTCTGGAGCAATTTCGAAAGCTGGCAAAAAATTCCTCTTAACGTTTTCATTAATCATAAGGGCAGGCCAACCCTGGGGAGGAAACCATTGCTGTGATTGCAGAATGTTCCACGACCATTGCTACAAGCTCCCATAGGTTATCTTTTCACAAAAGCTAGAATCCAAATTGGAGAAAGAAAAAATGGAAGATATAAAGTTCCTAGTCAGATGTCCTGGTGATCTAAAATGTAACCTTATACAATGATTTATTTGAATCAGGATTGAAAGTCCTGCTCATGGCCATGGACATTATGCCTCTCAGGTGGGAGCTGCTCCACCTGGTGGGAGCTTCTCCCTGGTGCTGGCTCTTGACTGACCCTTCCAGCCTGCTCAGCTTCTTCAACTGGGACCTAATGTGCCCTATGTAACTGGCGACATGCAGTCTTCTGTCACCGCTCCAGAGAAGTGCTACTCTCCTTGGAGACTTACCTGGCCAGACTGTGAACTCTGAAGGACACACTTGCATCTGCCTGTTGTGAACCTCAGGACAGTCATCCCAACCCTCTGCCAATTTTAACTAGTGCCAAGAGCCCCAAAGTGGTGCTGTGTCTTAAGAATAATATGGGGGGGGGAGAGAGAGCTAAGCTATGATATCATTAATCAAGGCCTGATGATGGTTCTCACCAGATTTCAGATTGGGTTGTGCAGTCTTGGTGTCTGTCAAAATTAGTTACATTTTAGCATGAGCCTGTTTGCAGGCCTGTCATCCTCACAGACCACCAGAACATAACAAACCTTCTGGATTTCTCTTGATCCTTGGGAGGTCTGTGCTCATTTGGCACTCAGCCAGGATGTAGCGGGATTCCACCAGGCACAGGGGACACCCTCCCTCAGGCAGGGCAGGGCAAGGGCCATGCTGGGCAGACTGGGATTCTGGCAGTAGAGCCACACATTAGCGGGAACCCCTCAGCCTGTGGGGACAGCATCACCAGCAGACCCAGTCCCTAGCCAGGTCTTCTTTGACCCAGGAGGGGAAGAGTGCAGAAGGGTGTGGATCCAGTATGGGCTCTGAAAGGAAAGAGACAAAGACGGATGGTTGACCTGTTGGCTCTGTGCCTCAGCCTTGATAATGAAGCAGCATATTTCATTCAGAGACTCAAGAGTTCAAGAAAATCAAACCAAGTTCAGATATCCTGTTCCGGGGTAAATGCCTTGCTACTTGAAACCTGCAGGGAGATGCTGGTGAGTCAAAAGATGACTAAATGCTCAGGATCTGGGTTCAGACCTCTCTCCCACTCCCAGTCACCATTTGCTCCACTTTTAAGTGATGCTGGTGATCCCAGCACTGGAGGGGCAGTGATGGCCGTTTGCTGAGGTTTTGTTCCCAGTGCTATTGCGTTGTAATCAAACTGCTAAAAACACCTGTCCAGTACCTACAGCAAGGATCTCTAATCACCTCTGAGGGGGGCTCTCCACAGACACTGTCTGGCATACCTGTGCTGGGCATGGCTTTGACTGACAGGTGGGCAGTGGTGGCAAAGCTACAATGGGGAGTGACATGGTAAATTGCTGGTCAGCGATTTAATGTGCTCAGAGAAAAGGAAGGCCTGTTTTATGAGTGACAGTTTTTCCAGGTGTTTTCCTCCAGTGCTCACTTTCATAATTCCACCTGAGCAATGTGGCAGTTTGGTTTATTTAAAGGAAAAAGAGCATGTACTTTGCAGCTTCGAGTCTATGTGTAGTGTCAAGTATTGTTGATGTAAGCTCATTATGCGACTGAAAGAGACTAATAATAGTTGGTTTTCAAATTAGAAATGTATGGTGCTGACAAATTATGTGAAGATTGAACATGTGGTTTCTTATAAGAGACAAATGTAAAATGAGTTGACATTCAGGCCTTCCACAGGCACCTAAGAGCTGCAAACTTGCAACCTGTCTTCTGTTAGAGGCCCTTCTGCAAGTCCTTTTATCACGATTCGCAGTGGATTGGGTACTTACACGGACCTGTCAAAAAGCTACTTTATGGTAAGCGGAAAACCTCTCCTTATTGGCCCAATTGTCTTCATAAGGAATCTGCTTTGTAGTCAATGGAGCCATCCTGCTTGGCTCCTTCTGGATGATAGAGCAGAATATACTGCCCCTGACCTCCAAGCAGGTGAGCTCTGTCTAATGTTGCTTGTTATGAAATGTCAGAAGAGGAAGGCCAGGGACTTCAAAATGTAGAGAGATGGCTCTGGGAAAGCTTGATGTCCCCAAGACCAGAGGCCTGACAGCCAATGCATCATTTTTCCTGGCAGAAATGAATTGATTCTGTCACCAGCAAACTAAACGCAATCAGGATCTTGACTGGGATCATAAATTGTATTTAAATTATAGTGAGCAGAAATTTGAGTCTAGATCTGTGTGAGGGCTTTGCAGAGGAATGTGGGCAAGTGGTCTCTCACTTTCTTTGGATGCAAGGTTTTGTTATTGTGGTGGTGGTTTTTTAATTTCTTGGCAAAGTACTCTGAGCTACACCTGCTTGTGAAAAAAGTGTATCAGGAGAGAGAAGCCAAAACACCACTTTGGTGATGATGTTTCATTAAACGGAGTAATGTAGACCCTCCAGCAGTCTATAATTCAAAAAAAATTCTTCTTTGTTTTTATATGTGTGAGAGAGAGAGAGAAGTCAGTTGTTTAGTGGGGAAAGGTTCACCAATAGTAAACTATTATATCAACAAAATAACAGCAACTATTCCACGTCTAGCGGTGAGCTGCACGTGAGTTGTTGGCTTCTTGAGTGGAACAGAACATGCTCTCACCCCTGTCCTGCCTAAGTGTCTGCTGTTGAGTGGGGCAGTGCCTTGCTGATTAGATGTTTTAAATTGTGGCAGCCCTCAAAACATTACATCTCCAAGGCAATTATTTACAATGGGAGCCTGTCTTAATAATCTCCAAGAAGAGAAGCTGCTTTGATTGGATATGTCTTCTCTGGACTTTCTGGAGTGTAAAACCTAGGAGACTGTGGATTAGAAATAGATGCTATTAATAAGAAGATCCTGGAAATCAGGAAACCCTGCAACTGGGGCAGTATGCCCTCTGAAGGTCCACCCCCACCTCTCAGAAGAGATCAAAGATAGCCCAGGGGGACCAGGCCAGACTCCATAAAAAGTTCTACACCAGAAAGAAGGACATAAACATGAACTCACAAATCCTCTGGGAAAGCAAACCAACGGCACATATACATCTTAGTCCTGCAGAAGTGGTAACCAAGGCAAGGGCTGAACAATTATGGCAATCATGGGCAGTCATAGTGGTAAGTGGGCACATGTGCTCCTACTATACACACACAGTGCTGCCTTTGAGCCAAGCACAAATTATTCCCAGAGTGTGAGTCTGGAGATCTGGATTTTCCCTTTCCACCAGGAGGCCCAAACTTCATAAATCAAGCTTTCCAGAAAAAAAGAAATAGGGAGAGGAGGAGGGAAGTGAAGAAAACCCAAGCACAGAAAATAGCTTATTATAGAACAAAACAAGAGGTAAAGGTGACTAATATCACCCCTCAAATCAAGATTTAATATTAAAGTCTTTCCTCCACCTCCCACTAGGGTAAACTAGGAAGAGGACAGAGATAGATTCCCAGTGCCAGCCACACACACACACACACATATATAGCAATAAATAAAATAATATACATGCCTAGGAAGGAAGGAGCCTCTCTAATGGAATACAGATAACCTTAGTGCTTTAAACAAGATCAAAATAGCAGAAGAAAGAATTTCAACTGTAGGAGACTCAAATTACACATTCAGAAGAAGAGAGGGCATCAAGACAAAGGAAAATTGCAAAAATTTTCTCCTAATCGGTGGGGTGTCTCTTTGTTTTGGTTACTGTCTCTTTTGCTGTACAGAAGCTCTTTAATTTGATGTAGTCCCAGCTGTTTATCTTTGCCTTCACTATCACTGCTTTGGGTGATGTGTCTGTAAAGATGTCTTTGGGGCCTCCCCGGTGGCGCAGCGGTTGGGCGCTGGGTTGCGAAGTTGCGATCAGTCTCTGCAGCGCTGGTTCCATCCCCGGCTGCTCCCTGGCCACCAGAGGAGGGTCCCACATGGTGCGCAGACCTCTCCTGCCGCCCGCTGCTCCCCTCAGCAGCGTGCTTCGGTCCTTCTGCCTGCTCTGCTCCCCGCTCTGGCTCTGGTGAGTTCTCTCATCCTCCCGTGCTTCTGACTGTACCCAGTGCTTGTATAAATAAATAAATAAATCTTTAAAAAAAAAAAAAAAAGAGATGTCTTTGATGTGCACGTCATGTAGTGTTTTGCCTATATTTCCTTCTATATATTTTATGGTTCCAGGTCTTATGTCTAGTTCTATAATCTTTTTTTAAAGGATTCTTTTTTTTTTAAGATTTATTTATTTATTTATCTGTTTATTTATTTATTTATTTATTTATTTATTTATACAAGCACTGGGTACAGTCAGAAGAGTGGGAGAGTGAGAGAATTCACCAGAGCTAGACAGGGAGCAGAGCAGGCAGACTGACGAAGTACACTGCTGAGGGGAGCAGCTGGCGGCAGGAGAGGTCTGCACACCTTGTGGGACACTTGCCTCGTGGCCAGGGATCAAACCAGCAGTGCAGAGGCTGCAGGCAGCCTTGCAACCCAGTGCTCAACCACTGTGCCACTGGGGAGACCCTCTTTAATCATTTTGAGTTGGTTTTTGTGCATGGTGTGAGATAGTAGTCAAGCTTTGTTGTTTTGCATGTAGTGACCCAGTTTTCCCAGCACCATTTATTGAACAAACTTTCTTTGCGCCATTGCATATTCTTTGCTTTGCCAACCACTATGGAGAGCTGTGTGGAGATTCCTCGGTCTGCTAAAGATAGAGCTTCCATACGATCCAACAATTCCTCTCCTAGGTATTTACCCAAAGAACACAGAAACAATAATTCAAAAGGGCACCTACATTCTTATGTTTATAGCAGCACTATTTACAATCACTAAGCTATGAAAACAGCCCAAATGCTCAAAAACAGATGACTGGATCAAGAAGATGTGGTACATATACACAATGGAATATTACTCAGCAATCAAAAAAGATAAACTCATGCAATTTGCGGCAACATGGATGGAGCTGAAAGGGATCATGCTCAGTGAAATAAGCCAGAAAGAAAAAGAAAAATACCAGATGGTCTCACTCATAGCAGGAATTTAGAAAACCTAAATAAGGGACTAGGAAAAAGACTAATTATAATAAAGTAAAATCAAAATCAACAAGCAACTATAAACCAGAGACACACTACGGGTGTGGAGGGGTGGGGGAGAAGGGATTAGGGTCAAAATAAGGGGGGTGGGAATTCTATGGGAACTATAACCAAGATGAAAATGCACATATTGTGCAAAAATGAAAAATGATGTAAAAAATATATAAAATTTGAAAATGAAAAAAAGACAAAGGAAAAATGAACAAACTTTACAGAAGATATGAGATTCAATTATGAATGATTGGACTCCAAGATTGGGAAGAAAAAGAAATAGGAGTAGAAAACATATTAAAAAAGAATAAATGAGAACTTCTCAAACTTATAAAATGAATTAAATATGGAAGTCCAGCAATCAGAACACCTAAATTCTTAGATGCAAAATGATCTATACCCAGACACATTCCTGTTCAAATATCAAAAATCAAAGACAAAGAAAAAATTTTGCAGAAAACAGGGGAAAAAAATAATAACTTACAAGGGCTTCCTAATTAGGATTTCCCCAGATTTCAGCCCAGACTCATTCCAAGCAAGAAAAGAGTGGAAGAAAATTTTCACAAACCTTAAAGTAAAGAACTGTTAGCTAATTATTTTCTATCCTGAAAAGTTATCAATTAAGTATGAAGGGATAATAAAGGGTTCCTTAGAAAAACAGAAGCTAATGGAGTTTGCCACCGCCATACCTGCTCTTCAAGTAGTACTAATAGGAGTTTTTCCACAAGAAAAGAAAAAATGAAGCACAAACTCCATAGCAAAATGACAAGACTAACATAACACCATTACAAAAAGCAAGAATAATATGAGTCAACAATACCAAATACTAAGAGGGGAGGAAGAAATAGAACCAGTATAGTCAAATGTAGGAGAGAAGACATCAGCTCATAAAGAGCACAAAATACAGGAATTCAAGTAAAACCCCCAAAGTAATCACTAACCAAAAATACTCACTAGAAACCTGCAGATGAAGGTGCAAATAACTTGGTAGACATATAAGGAGAGTTATCCAGAAAGAGTAGAGAGAAATTAAGGGAAAAAGAAATATCTGAAAATAAAACAATAAAAAATCAAAAACAAAATGACTGAAAATCAAGAGTTCATATCAATACTCACTCTAAGTGTGAATGGTCTGAATTCACCATAAAAAAACATAGGCTAACAATGTGAATGAAAAAAATCCAGCCATCAATACTTTGCTTAGTAGAGACCCATTTAGGAGCAAAAGATATAAACAAACTAAAAGTAACAGGCTGGAATAAGGTCATACATACTAATAACTCAAAGAATAAATCAGAAACTATTGTTCTTATATGCAATAAACTAGACTTTCAACTAAAAAGGGTAATCAGGGACAAAGACGGACACTATATAATGATCAAGGGAACAACTCACTGAGAAGATATAACTCCCATTAATTTTTATGCACCAAATATATTGAACATCTAGTTATATTAAATAACTATTAATAGACATAAAACAATATTTCTTTTTTTTAAGATTTATTTGTGTATATATACAAGACCTGGGGTACAGGCCAGGGATGCGGGGGTGAGAGAATTCACCAGAGATAGAATGGGGAAGAGAACAGGCAGACTGACTGAAATACACTGTTGAGGGGAGCAGCAGGCGAGACAGGAGAGGTCTGCTGCGCCATGTGTGTTGCTTCCTGGCCGGGGATTTAACTCATGCTGCAGAGGCTGCGGATTGTTTCATAGTGCGGTGCATAACCCTTGTGCCACCAGGGAGGCCCTAAAACAATATTTCAACAAAAATACAATTGTTGGAGATTTCAACACACCAGTGACCCAAGAGATGAATCATCCCCTCAGAAAAGTAATGAAAAAATTATAAAGTTCTCAAATAAATTATTACATGGATTTACTGGACATTTAAATTTCCATCCTAAAAGCAATGAATACACTTTCTTCCAGTGTACATGGAATATTTTAAAGAGTAGATCATATATTAGGATAAAAAACAAGTCTCAGAAAATATAATAAATAGAAATTACATCTAGAATTTTCACAGACCACAATGCAATAAAGCTACAAATTAACCATATGAGGCATTCTGAACAAACCAAAATATGTGGAGACTAAATAGAATGCTTTTGAACAACTTTTGGGTCAACAAAAATGGAGAGACAAACAACCAGGCCTATGGGATGCTTTAATAGCAGTACTCTGCAGGGATTTCTTAGCAATACAGGCCCACATTAAATAATAATAATGATAATAATAATAACGGAGTTCACAATTTAACAATCTAACTCTGCAGTTGAAGAAACTAGAAAAAGAACAAAAGTACCCCAGAATGAATGGAAGGCAAGAAGTAATAAAAATTAGAGCAGAAAAAAGGAAATAGAAAAAAGAATGTCCATATGATCAGTGAAACCAAGAGTTGGTTCTTTGAAAATAATAAACAAAATTAAGATGCCATAAGCTATACTTTACAAAGAAAAGACAAAACCCAAATTAATAGAATCATCAATGAAACATGTGAAATTACAACAAGTGCTGCAGAAATACAAAGGATCATGGGAACCTGTTATAAAATCTCTATGCAAATGTTTGGACAATCCAGAAGAAATGGACACATTCTTATACCCACATAACCTCCCAAGATGGAACCAGGATAAAATAGACAGCTTAAACAGTCCAATCACAGGTGCTGAAATTGAAAGATTAATAAAACTTCTCAAGAACAAAAGACCAGGACCAGATGATTTTGTCAGTGAATTCTAATAAACCTGTAAGGAAGATATATATCTGTCTTACACATACTCTTCAAAAAATTGAAGAGGGGTGAGATCTCTCCAATACATTCTATGAAGACAGCATTGCCCTGAATCCCCAAACCAAAAAAAAAGACAATTCAAAAAGAGAAAATTATAGACCAATATAGATCTATTGGTCTCATGCAAAAATTCTCAACCAAATCCTAGCAAACTGAATACTGCAACCTATCAAGAGAATCATCTACCATTACCAAATAAGCTTCATCCCAAGGATACAAGATTGGTTCAGCATATGTAAAACAATCAATATCATTCACCAGATCGACAAAAGAAGGACAAACCACACAACCATCTCAATCATTTCAATAAATGCTGAAAAGGCACTGGATAAGATATAGCATCCATTTTTAATAAAACCTTACAAAAATGGAAATAAATGGAATCTATCTAAATATTATAAAAGCCATATATGACAAATCTACAGGCAATATCACATGCATTGATGAAAAGTTGAAATTATTTCTACTGAGATCAAGAACAGGCAGGAACATCCACTTCATTGCTGTTAATCAACATGTTCCTGGAAGTCTAATGCAATTAGGCAAGAAAAATGCATTGAAGGAATCCAAGTTGGAATAGAAGAAGTAAAACTGTCACTATTCACAGAAGGTATGCTAATATACTTAGAGAAACCAAGAGACTCTACAAAAATATCTTCTAGAAATAATGTATGAATACAGTAGGTGGCAGAATACAAAACTAATACACAAATATCAATGGCATTTTATATGTGAACAATATACCAGAAGGAAGGAATACAATCACGCCAAAAAATAAATAAATACCTGGGAATAAACCTAACAAAGGAGTGAAGTACTTATATAATGTAAACTATAAAACTGTTAAAGGAAATGAAAGAAGACACACACACACAAAAATGGAAAAATATCACATGTTCATGGGTAGGAAGAATTAATCTCATTAAAGTGGCATTTTACCTGAAGGAATTCTAAGATTTAATGCAACATCTACCAAAATACCAATTACTTTTTTAAGGAAATAGAACAAACAATTATCAAATTTACATGAAACCGCAAAAGGCCCCAAATAGCTAAAACGATCTTGAGAGAAAATAAAAATAGGGAGATATCACACATCCTGACTTTAAACTCTATTACCCAGCAACTGTAATCAAAACACTATGGGACTGAAACGAAAACAGAAACTCAGACCAATGGGGCAGAATTGACAGCCCAGAAATAAAAATCCAAATAAATATGGGCAGCTGATATTCACCAAAGGAATTCTGATCACACAGTGGAGAAAAGATAGCCATTTTAATAAATGGTGCTATGAAACATGGATAGCCACATGCAAAATAAATAAATAAATAAATAAATAAATAAATAAATAAATAAATAAATAAAATTCATATTTAATACCATACATGGAAATTCACTAAAAACGAACTAAAAAATTGGACATAAGAACAAAAACCATAAAGTACTTGAAAGAAAACATAGGAGACACATTACAGGACAACTACTATAAGGATGTCTTTGGGAATACAATCCCAGCAGCAAGGGAAAGAAAGGCAAAAAATAACAAATGGGACTACATCAACCTTAAAAACATTTGAACCTCTAAATAAACCACCACAAAAACAAAAAGACAATCTACAGAATGAGGAACAAAATATTTGCATACCATACACTTGACAATGTTTAATGTCCAAAATTTACAAAAATCTTACACAATCCAACAACAAAAAAACAAATGACCCAATTTAAAAATGGGCAAAGGACCTGAATAGGTATTTCTCTAACGTAGACATTCAGATATGGAAAAAAAAAATTGTTCATCACTTATTCTAAGAGAAAAACAAATTAAAACCACTCTGAGATACCACCTCACCATTGTGAGAATGGCCCATATAAAAAAGAATGGAATTAACAAGTGTTGGCAAGTTTGTGGTGAAACAGGAATTCTCATCCACTATTGTTGGAAATGCAAGTAAATGGTATGGAGATGTCTCATGAAAGTAAAAAATGGAAGTCCCATTTGACCTCACAATACTACTATTAGGTGTCTAGCCAAATAACATGAAAAATTTCACACAAAAAGATCTAGATATACCTATGTGCATAGCAGCACTGCTTACAGTTGCCAAATCGTATAACCAGCCCAAGTGCCCTTCAAAAGATGAGTGGGTAGAGAAACTGAGGAGCATATATTCAATGGAATATTATACACATGAAGAAAAAGAGTAGTGGGATTTGGCATAAAATAGATGGATCTTGAGGTGATTATGTTGAGTGAAATCAGCCAAAAATGAAAGACAGATATTAGATCATTTCACTCATTTGAGAAATATAAATAACAACAATACCAGTTACATTCAACAAATAGAAGAAATACAAAATTGAACTCAGCAAAAAAGAAGTTAAAGTTACCATAGAGAAAGGGGGAAAGGGTGGAGGGAATGAGGCATGGTAGCAGATGGGATATGGACACAAGTGGTTTGGTGGTGGTAATTAAAAAAAAAAGGGAAAAGTAGATAATTCAACAGAAATATTTGCAGATGTCAATATCATCTTTCAATAACAGACAGAATAAGCAATGAGATCAATATGTAGAAGACTTAAACACTATATATCCACTAGGCTTAATGGACATTTACAGAACACTAAATAACAGCAGAATATACATACTTCTTAAGTACATATGTAACATTTTCCAGTATAAAGCAAATGCTAGGTCATTTTTAAAACTTTAGTTAAATAATATCAAATAGTTTCTCGAAATACAATGAAAGAATTAGGAATCAGTTTAACAGACTCACAAATATGTGGAAATAAAGGAACACTTTCCTAAATAGCCTTGAGTCAAAGGAGAAATCAAAAGGTACGTTGGAAAATAGTTTCAGGTGAATGAAAACAAAGATGCAAATACCAAGACTTTGAGAAAAGCTAAAGCAGTGCTTACAGAGAAATTTACACTGTCAATTATTACATTAAAAATAAGAAAAATTGGGGGCCTCCCTGGTGGCGTGAGGGGTTAAGACACAACCTACGAAGCTATCAGCAACCACTGCAGCACAAGTTCGATCCCAGCCAGGGAGGAGACCCACATGGTACAGCAGACCTCTCCTGACTCGCCCGCTGCTCCCCTCAGCAGTGTATTTCAGTCAATCTGCCTGTTCTGTTCCCCACTCTGTCTCTGGTGAATCCTCTCACCCTCCAAACCTCTGGCCTGTAACCCAGTTCTTGTAGGTATAAATAAATATATATTTTTTAAAAATAAGAAAAATCTCAGATCAATGACCACATTACAATACTGGAAAAATAAGAATAAACTAAACCCAAAACAAGCAGAAGGAAGAAAACAATAATGAATAAATTGTGCATCAATTAACTAAATAGAATATTAAAAATATAAGAAAAGAACAAGCCAATAGTTCTTGGAAACAAAAATCAACAAATCTGTAAAAAAGTATAACTAAATTGATGAAGAAAAAAGAGACAAGTCATAAACCACTAAAATCAAGAACAAAAGCACAGACATCATACTAAGATTACAGAAAGAAATGTTATTTTTAAAGATATATAGTATGTATAGAAGATTAACAAGTAGATAAGAGATGAAACTAAACAAATTTATATGGACAAAACTACCAAAAGTGAAGATTGCAGATAAATAATGAAGAAAGACTTTGAATTAGTAATAAAAATCTTCCCACAATAAAAACTGAGAAACAGATGGCTACACCAGTGAATTCCATGAAACATTTGAAGAATAAACACCAACTATTCAAAAAAAAAAAAAAAAACAGTTCTCCAAACAAAATAAAAGAGGGGAACCTTTCTAAAACAGATATGTCCAGAATTTCTATGATTCCAATGCCAGACAAGGATATCATAAGAAAATAAAAATGAAAAACCAGTATCTCATAAAATTGATAAAAATATGTCAACAAAATACTAGCAAAATGAGTTCTGTGACATCCAAAAAAGGAAGCACCATGGTCATGTGGTTTTATCATAGGAAGGTAAGGTTTGATTAAAACCCCAAAATCAGTTAACTGAGGGAGAGGGATTGGAGGGAGGGAGGAGGAGTGCAGGGGACTGTGATGGTGCACGGAAGAACAGTGTTTAAAAATGAACAATGATGTAAAATATATGTAAATAAATTAACTTAAAAAATTATATTAGTGTTCTCCAAAGAATAAAACCAATAGGATATGAATATAGGAAAAGATTGATTATAAGAAACTGGTTCACATACTTATTGAGGCAGCTTATACCAAAATCTTCAATATGCCAGAAGATTCTAGACTCAAGAGAGTTTATGCAGATGAAGTCTGGAGGAATTCTATTGGAGAATTCCCTCTTGCTCCAGGAAGGAGGTCTTTTTGTCCTATTTATAACTTCAAAAATTGAATGAGATCTACCCACATTTAGAAAATTAAAATTTGCTGATTTAGAGTAGCCTTCCTATACACAAACAATAAATCTGAAGAAGAAAAAAAATAAAAAATAAATCCCTTTTATTATCAAAACAAAAAAAAATCAAATACTTGGGAATAAATCTAACAAAAGAAGTAAAGGACCTATCCAAAGAAACCTATAGAACACTGTTAAAAGAAAAAGAATAAGAGACAAAGAAGTGGAAAGACATCCCCTGCTCATGATTGGAAGAATTAACATTATCAAAATGGCGATCCTAACAAAGCAATATACAGATTCAGTGCTATTCCAATAAAAATTTCAATGACATTCTTCAAAGAAATAGAACAATTATTGATGAAATTCATATGGAATCACCAAAAACCCCGAATAGCCAAAGCTCTTCTGAAAAAAAAAAAGAAAAAGAAGGAATGGAGGTATCACACTCCCAGACTTCAAACTATACTACAAAGCCATAATCATCAAAACTGCATGGTATTGGAGCAAGAACAGACACACAGACCAATGGAATCAAATAGAAAATCCAGAAATAAACCCACAGATTTATGGTCAACTAATCTTTCACAAAGGAGCAAAGATTATGCACTGGAGCAAAGAAAGTTTGTTCAATAAATGGTGCTGGGAAAACTGGGTCGCTACATGCAAAAGGAAGAAGCTTGACCACTACCTCACACCATGCAAAAAAATCAACTCAAAATGGATTAAAGAACTAGACATAAGACCTGAAACCATAAAATATATAGAAGGAAATATGGGCGAAACACTACGTGATTTGCACATCAAAGACATCTTTACAGACACATCACCCAAAGCAGTGATAGTGGCAAAGACAAACAGCTGGGACTACACCAAATTAAAGAGCTTCTGCACAACAAAAGAGACAATAACCAAAAAAAAGAGAATCCCCACTGACTGGGAGAACATTTTTGCACACAACACTAATGATAAAGGACTGATCACAAAAATCTACAAAGAGCTGATGAAACTCAACAAAAACAAAGAAAATAATCCAGTCAAAAAAATGGGCAGAAGAGCTAAAAAGAAACCTCTCTGAAGAAGAAATGCAAATGGCCAAAAGGCATATGAAAAAATGTTCAACATCACTTGTAATCAGGGAAATGCTAATCAAAACTACCATAATATACCATCTTACACCAGTGAGAATGGCACATATATAAAAAAAACTAGCAACAACAAATGTTGGCGAGGGTGTGGAGAAAAAGGAACTCTCCTGCACAGTTGGTGGGAGTGCAAACTGGTCCAACCACTATGGAGAGCTGCGTGGAGATTTCTGGACCTACTAAACATAGAGCTTCCATATGATCCAGCAATTCCACTCCTAGGTATTTACCCAAGGGACACAGAAGCAGTAATTCCAAAGGGCACCTGCACCCCTATGTCTATAGCAGCACTGTTTACAATAGCTAAGCTTTGGAAACAACCCAAAAGCCCAAAAATAGATGACTGGATCAAGAAGATGTGGTACATATACACAATGGAATATTACTCAGCAATCAAAAAAGATAAACTCATGCAGTTTGCAGCAACATGGATGGAGCTCTGCGAAGTAAGTCAGAAAGAAAAAGAAAAATACCGGATGGTCTCACTCATAGCAGGAATTTAGAAAACCTGAATAAGGGACCAGGAAAAAGACTAATCAATACAAAGTAAAAATCAAAATCTACAAGCAACTATAAACCAGAGACACACTACGGGGGGTGGGAGCAAAGTGGCAGAGAAAGGAAGGACTAGAGTCAGAATAAGGGGGGAGGTGCAATTGTATGGGGAATACAACCAAAATGAAAATGCATACGGGGTCTCCCCGGTGGCGAAGTGGATGAGCGCTGAGTTGCGGAGCTGCCCGAAGCCTCTGCAATGCCGATTTGATCCTCGGCGGCAACCTGGCCACTGGAGGAGGGTCCTGCATGGTGCGCGCCTGCTGTTCCCCTCAGCAGTGTACTTCGGTCCTTCTGCCTGCTCTGCTCCCCGCTCTGGCTCTGGTGAATTCTCTCACCCTCCCGCGCTTATGACTGTACCCAGTGCTTGTATAAATAAAATAAATAAATAAATAAATCTTAAAAAAAAAAAAAAAGAAAATGCATACATTGTGCAAAGATGAAAAAAGATGTAAGAATTATATAAAATAAAGTATTTAAATATAAAAAATAAACAGGACTTGGGCGACACTTAAAAAAATAAAATAAGAAAAATAAAATTTGCTGATTTAAATTTTCATCTCATGCAAAAACACCTTCCAAGTTTACAAATAACACCATTACACATAAAATTTACCATCACAAACCCACCCCTTCTCTGTGGACACTCATAGGTATCTTCTTAAACCATGCTTAGTCTCAAATATAGACAATAACTAGATCATACTTTCATATAACTGTACCAACACAATACAGTTATCCTACATACAACCCCAAATACACTTTCCCTGGAGAGGATGTAAGTTCTTTGATAATGTTTATTCTTCTAATTTGATGGGATATAAGCACTCCTGTGTTCCTTGTAGTTCTGTATATAATAGCCAAGTTATGGAAACAACCTAAGTACTCAAAGACAGACACGTAGATTAAGAAGATGTGGTTTATATACAATGGAATACTACTCAGTTATACAAAAAAAAAAAAATGAAATTTGCCATTTGAAACAACATGAATGGAACGAGAGGGGATTATGCTAAGCTAAATCTGTTGCAAGGGGAAAGACAATTGCCTGATGATTTCACTCATGTGTGGAATATATAAAGACAAAACATGTACCCCAGTTCTTGTGTGCATAAATAAATAAATCTTTAAAAAAAATTAAAAAAGAAGAAAGACTAAACAAAAGAAGAGACAAAACTAAACCAAAACAAACCCTAGAAATCTGACTATGGAACTGAGATATCAATGAGGAAGGTGGAGAGTAAGGAGCAGAGGGAGGTCTCTGGTGGACTTTGTGTGCCTTGGTGGTGGGTGTGGAGTGGAGTAGTTGTAAGACAACTACAGTCTTAGTTTCTGTAACTGGATATATGACCATAGCTAGTATTTAGCTATATGTTACCACTACTTAGTCCAAATTTCCTTTGCCATTAGCAAGCACTTCAGCTGTCTGTGATACTTTTTTTTTTTTCCAAAGACAATCACTATTAACATTTACTCTATGATCTGGTAGTTTTCATTCTACTATTTCTAAATAATTGTAATTGTCCTGTATACACAAATTGGTTATAGCAATTTATTATTGTGTCCCACATTTAAAATGAATATTATAATGACATGATAATTATCATATGTTCATGGAAAATAAATATTATTTTGTGCATTTTTTTTAACTTTTTTAAAAATGAAGAACCACTGTCTTCTATCTTTGTTAATATTTGGACAGTATAGGATTCTCTCTCCGGTGTGGTCAACACCGCTCTCCCACGACCAAAGCAACAACATTTTCTACCATAGTCCATTGTGCTCTCCCTCCATGCCCCTGTTTGCCCTCTGGGTGCCTCAGATCTATAGTCATCTTTCAAGGGATGATTTTAATATTTGTCTTTGACACTTTGTTTGGTTTCTCTATATTCCACATACAAGTGACACCATCTGTGTCTTTTTCTCCTTATTGCTCAATTTGCTTAGAATAATCCCTTCTAGCTCCATCCATTTGTCACAAATGGCATGAGTTTTTCTATTTTGATCTCCAAATAGTGTTCCATTATGTATATACCACATCGTCTTGATCCACATATCTGGTCATGAGTCTTTACTTGGTGTCGTGACCCAAGTAAAGACCCTTCATTCCTGAAGGGTCTAAGCCATTAGTCATCCTGCCTGGATTGGGTGATAATAGTTTTCCAATAACATTTATTATGGGATATAGTAACACTAAGAAACGTCCTAAGTAATCTCTTATATTTTAGCTTGCTGTGAACATACGCATCCTTACCATTATAAAGTTGAAATCTAGTATTTCCTTGGTAGTCAGGATCAATCACCCCAGTCAACAGAGTAACTCCCTTCTCTATCTATGGAGTGAGGTACAAGGAGCCCAAAATGGCTGAGTGGTAGTCTTAACTTCCAGTTCAAAGGAATTATTGTTGTGTCTGCTGATAGAAGCATTTATTTTTTTGGAATTTAGACACTTAGACCAGCAGAGCATAAGACTCTGGGAACAAGGAGAAAAAATATGCCAGTGTTAACATGAGGGTTGTGAGGAATATTGATGCTAGGAATAGGCCTGGGTTCTGCTGCCTGCCACTCCCAAAAAGTCTATAAGCAGAGGCAGAGATTGAAAAGACAGCACTTTTATTTTTCAGCTCACTGGCCATTAATCTGAGAGAATGGAGGAACCAGTCTGCCATCTCATCATGAGCTGGCCATTTTGTAATGAGTAAAGCAAATACAGTTAACCATAAGCAAACAGCCCAACAGAACAGCCTGTCATAGTTGATTTTATTGCTATTCATCACATTCAGGCCCGGAGTTTATCAGCTTCCCGATTATCTTGATCCTGGTACATCTTGGCCTGCTTAGTTAGTTTCTGATAGTGTCAATTTCTGGCACCATTCAGGCATTATTGGAGCAGGAATATCAGTTCAAAGCAAGAATTCTAGTTTAAAGAAAACATCATTAGTCATACAGTGTGTACACGCAGCATATGCTTTGTGTGTATGTGCAGATTCCTATACTAGATGGGGTGTCTTCCCTTCCTCCCTAACCCCCCATCAGTAGTGTCACTCCTATTTCCACTCCTGGATTCCTAAACCTGTAAATCTTAGTGGGAGACAGCAACACATATTGGATATTGATTAAGAGAGTGTCCTGGAGAATTATGATCCAGTTCTGCTAGTTGGTGTTGTAACTGAGGCCTCTAAAGACCATTCCACTGTTCTATCAAGCCAGATACTTCAGGATGAAGGGGAACATGGTAGTACTATGAGCACTGGCCCATTGTTGCATTCATTTGTGTTCTTTCATCAGATGTGATACTGTGTGGAAAAGCTTTCTGTAAGTATACAGATGGTAGTTTGGCAAAAACATTGTATGCATGGAAGGCAAATCCATGTCCAGAATAAGTGTCAAATCTAATAATAAAAATCATTGTCCCTTCCATGATGGAAGTAGTCCAATGTAATCAACCTGCCACCAGGTAGCTGGATGATTACCTCAGAGAATGGTGCCAGATCAGAGGCTCAGTTTTGGTCTCTGTTACTGACAGATTGGGCACTCAACAGTGTCTTCAGTCAACCTTGGTGAATACACGGCTATATTACTGAGGCCATGCAAAACCTCTACACCTCCCAATATGGCCACTTTGTCTGTGAGCCCATTGGATAATGACGGGGCATCTAGGGAAGGAAACTGACTGATATGTGTAGAACGGGTCAACCTATCCACTTGTTTATAAAATCTGCTAAGCTCACACTTTGGTGAGGATTCATAGGGCACTCGAATATTTCTATGGTTTTTGCCACTCAGAGTTTTATTCACATACCTTTCCCCAGATTTCCTTGTCACCAATTTTCCAGTAATGTTCCTCTGACTCTAGCCATCAACCAAAACTATAACCACAGCTATTATATAACCACATGTCTGTAAATTTTACTTCCCCCCTAAAAAAAAAACTCAAAAGTGAACAACCAGGTATACTGTGGTAGTTATATGCATTGGGAGAATTTCACTTCCCTGTTATCTTTCAGAGATGTCTCAGAAAGGATAGTGCCACAGCTGTGCACTTTCAGATGGAGCCTTCATATTGTGCAAAATTATCTGTAAACAGACCTAAATTTTCTCCTCTTCTATCAACTGATCAGATGGAACACACATGAGGTCATCAATGTAGGCTGAGAGGAAGAAGGCAGGATGGAATAAAGATGGAATATTGGGTATTTGGGTCCCTCTTTATAGTAAATACTGTGTATTTAGGGTTTGTTCAGACCAGATCACTACATGGCACTTCCATTTGATGAAGAAGTGCTACTGTGTACTCCCAGCTGTATGGTTCAGTGGGTCAGCTCAGGTCTCAAGATCACTTTGTGGCCCATAGTAAAGCGTTCAGTCTCTACTAAGGCCCAGAAAGAAGCAGAACAAGAAATATTTTTCAGAAGGAGAGAACGTGTTCGTAGAAGATGGTGGGACTTTGCTCCAAAGTCCTAAAGGCTTGTCCTGTGATTCATTCATATGGGCCTACCAAAGCTTCCCAAAAGCATCCCAACCGCCACAGACATAGCAGCTACCATTGGATCTGTTGGAATATAGAATTCAAGGACAGAACTGCATGTACAATAGCCTAGACCTGTTACAGGATCCTCTCTTACTCTGGCTTAGACTTAAAATCAGTAAGTCTTCACATCATTTGGTATATAGAACAGAGTAGGACACCCAAATGAAAGTACGCTTCCTCCAAATCCAGAGACCCAGTAAATATTGTGTCTTTTTTTTAATTATATGAGGGACCAGATACAACCACTTGTCCTTCACCTTAGAGGGGATTTTCTGATATGCCCCACATCTCTGGACACAGAAGTTTCATGGAGATAAAAACTTCTGAATTTTTGTCTGATTTATTTCTACCCATGTCACTTAAATCTTTTACCAGTAAGTCTAGAGAAGTTGCTTCTTCTTGCTTACTAGCTCCAATCAGCATAATGTCATCAGCATGATGAAGCAATGTGATAGCTTGTGAAAGGGAAGGATAATCAACAGCCTGCAAAACAAACTATGATAATGGTCTGGAGAGTTCAGGTGTATTGCTGGCCTTGCCAGCAGAAAGCCACCTGCTTCTAGTTCTTGTTATTAACAAGAGTGGAGAAAAATGCAATTCCCAAATCAATAGCTGCATATCAGGTACCAGAGGATGTGTTAATTTGCTCAAGCAATGAAACCACATCTGGTACTGCAGCTGCAATTTCAGTCACCACCTGGTTAAGCTTAAAATAATTCATTGTCATTCTCCAAGATCCATCTCTCCTCTACAAAGACCATATAGCATGTTGAATTTCCTCTAGGAATATGTTTTTGCTGTTGGATTACTATTTTATTAGTAGAAGCTGTTTTAATGACTTAGTCTTTCCTTCAATAACAGCTCTCACTCTGTATGTCAGGATATAAGTGTGAGAATTCTGCCAGCTACTAATTATAGCTATTCCATGAAAAATCCCAGAACTAGGAAAACAGTAACAGGAAAGATTCAAGAGCCTATGGGCACATTGTGAAACAAGCTTGAGTATAGTCCATAAGACTATACTCTCAAGGACAACAATGATATTTTGCCAGTACCTAGTAATCCTCCAAAGGGATATGATTTCCTTTCCTCTGATATACAATTATCCTCATAAAAAGTCATAATTTCCTTTGGGGAAGACTGGAAGAAAGATTAGCAGTATACAAGTTCAGCAGTGTTAGGCTCCTCCCTAAAGGGGACTTGTCAAAGATCAGCTTCCAGCAAAATGTTGGGTCAGGTGTCCCTGAAAGGATAAGACAGCTTCAGCGAAACTTGAGGGCTGAGGGGAAGGGGAGTGAGGCAGACACAGACACTCTTGGTGCAAGTATTTCTTGCTGAGGGTCTCATGGGTCTTTATTTATACATTAAGGCAAGTGGTGGGATTACATCATTGTATGCATAGAAGCAAAACAGAAACAATCAGTACATTCCTTTCCCATAGACCTTTTGGCGCCTAAGTGTTTTGAGAAAAGAAGCGACCTTAAAAGTTAATAGATAATTAAAA